>NC_072425.2:3789000-4420500 GCF_028878055.3 Symphalangus syndactylus
TCACAGAATGCTACTGTGTAGTTTATATTTGAATATATTCCTTTTTCCACTATTACCCTCTTAGCGCTCCGAATGTCCACTTGCATTTTCTACAGAAAGAGTGTTCAGAACTGCGCAATCAAAAGTATGGTTTAACTCTGTTAGCTTAATGAACATATCAGAAATAAGTTTCACACAATGCTTCTGTGTAGTTTTTATTTGAAGATATTATTTTTCCCAATAGAGGCCTCTTAGCGCTCAGAATGTCCAATTGCAGTTTCTACAGAAAGAGTGTTTCAGAAAGGCTCAATCAAAAGTAAGGTTCAACTCTGTTAGTTGAATGCACAGAACAGAAAGAAGTTTCATACAATGCTTCTGTGTAGTTTATATTTGAACATATTCTTTTTTCCACTATTACCCACTTAGCGCTACGAATGTCCAGTTGCTTTTTCTACAGACAGAGTGTTTCAAAACTGCTCAATCAAAAGTATGGTTTAACTCTGTTAGCTGAATGCTCAGATCAGAAAGAAGTTTCACAGAATGCTTCTGTGTAGTTTATATTTGAATATATTCCTTTTTCCACTACTAACCTCTTAGCGCTCCAAATGTCCAGTTGCATTTTCTACAGAAAGAGTGTTCAGATCTGCTCAATCAAAAGTATGGTTTAACTCTGTTAGCTGAATGCACAGATCAGAAAGAAGTTTCACAGAATGATTCTGTGTAGTTTATATTGCAGACATTCCTTTTTCCACTATTACCCTCTTAGCGCTCCGAATCTCCACTTGCATTTTCTACAGAAAGAGTGTTTCAGAACGGCTCAATCAAAACTAAGGTTCAACTCTTTTAGTTGAACAAACAGAACAGAAAGAAGTTTCACACAATTCTTCTGTGTAGTTTTTATTTGTAGACATTCTTTTTCCCAATATAGGCCTCTTAGCGCTCAGAATGTCCAATTGCAGTTTCTACAGAAAGAGTGTTTCAGAAAGGCTCAATCAAAAGTAAGGTTCAACTCTGTTAGTTGAATGCACAGAACAGAAAGAAGTTTCATACAATGCTTCTGTGTAGTTTATATTTGAACATATTCTTTTTTCCACTATTACCCACTTAGCGCTACGAATGTCCAGTTGCATTTTCTACAGACAGAGTGTTTCAAAACTGCTCAATCAAAAGTATGGTTTAACTCTGTTAGCTGAATGCTCAGATCAGAAAGAAGTTTCACAGAATGCTTCTGTGTAGTTTATATTTGAATATATTCCTTTTTCCACTACTACTCTCTTAGCGCTCCAAATGTCCAGTTGCATTTTCTACAGAAAGAGTGTTCAGATCTGCTCAACCAAAAGTATGGTTTAACTCTGTTAGCTGAATGCACAGATCAGAAAGAAGTTTCACAGAATGATTCTGTGTAGTTTATATTTGGAGACATTCCTTTTTACACTATTACCCTCTTAGCGCTCCGAATCTCCACTTGCATTTTCTACAGAAAGAGTGTTTCAGAACGGCTCAATCAAAACTAAGGTTCAACTCTTTTAGTTGAACAAACAGAACAGAAAGAAGTTTCACACAATTCTTCTGTGTAGTTTTTATTTGTAGACATTCTTTTTCCCAATATAGGCCTCTTAGCGCTCAGAATGTCCAATTGCAGTTTCTACAGAAAGAGTGTTTCAGAACGGCTCAATCAAAAGTAAGGTTCAACTCTGTTAGTTGAATGCACAGAACAGAAAGAAGTTTCATACAATGCTTCTGTGTAGTTTATATTTGAACATATTCTTTTTTCCACTATTACCCACTTAGCGCTACGAATGTCCAGTTGCATTTTCTACAGACAGAGTGTTTCAAAACTGTTCAATCAAAAGTATGGTTTAACTCTGTTAGCTGAATGCTCAGATCAGAAAGAAGTTTCACAGAATGCTTCTGTGTAGTTTATATTTGAATATATTCCTTTTTCCACTACTACGCTCTTAGCGCTCCAAATGTCCAGTTGCATTTTCTACAGAAAGAGTGTTCAGATCTGCTCAATCAAAATTATGGTTTAACTCTGTTAGCTGAATGCACAGATCAGAAAGAAGTTTCACCGAATGATTCTGTGTAGTTTGTATTTGAAGACATTCCTTTTTCCACTATTACCCTCTTAGCGCTCCGAATCTCCACTTGCATTTTCCACAAAAAGAGAGTTTCATAACTGCTCAATCAAAAATATGTTTTATCTCTGTTAACTGAATTTACAGATCAGAAATAAGTTTCACAGAAGGCATCTGTGTAGTTTTTATTTGAAGATATTCTTTTTCCCAATGTAGGCCTCTTAGCGCTTAGCATGTCCAATAGCAGTTTCTACAGAAAGAGTGTTTCAGAACGGCTCAATCAAAAGTAAGGTTCAACTCTGTTAGTTGAATGCACAGAACAGAAAGAATTTTCACAGAATGCTACTGTGTAGTTTATATTTGAATATATTCCTTTTTCCACTATTACCCTCTTAGCGCTCCGAATCTCCACTTTCATTTTCTACAGAAAAAGTGTTTCAGAACGGCTCAATCAAAACTAAGGTTCAGCTCTTTTAGTTGAACAAACAGAACAGAAAGATGTTTCACACAATTCTTCTGTGTAGTTTTTATTTGTAGACATTCTTTTTCCCAATATAGGCCTCTTAGCGCTCAGAATGTCCAATTGCAGTTTCTACAGAAAGAGTGTTTCAGAACGGCTCAATCAAAAGTAAGGTTCAACTCTGTTAGTTGAATGCACAGAACAGAAAGAAGTTTCATACAATGCTTCTGTGTAGTTTATATTTGAACATATTCTTTTTTCCACTATTACCCACTTAGCGCTACGAATGTCCAGTTGCTTTTTCTACAGACAGAGTGTTTCAAAACTGCTCAATCAAAAGTATGGTTTAACTCTGTTAGCTGAATGCTCAGATCAGAAAGAAGTTTCACAGAATGCTTCTGTGTAGTTTATATTTGAATATATTCCTTTTTCCACTACTAACCTCTTAGCGCTCCAAATGTCCAGTTGCATTTTCTACAGAAAGAGTGTTCAGATCTGCTCAATCAAAAGTATGGTTTAACTCTGTTAGCTGAATGCACAGATCAGAAAGAAGTTTCACAGAATGATTCTGTGTAGTTTATATTGCAGACATTCCTTTTTCCACTATTACCCTCTTAGCGCTCCGAATCTCCACTTGCATTTTCTACAGAAAGAGTGTTTCAGAACGGCTCAATCAAAACTAAGGTTCAACTCTTTTAGTTGAACAAACAGAACAGAAAGAAGTTTCACACAATTCTTCTGTGTAGTTTTTATTTGTAGACATTCTTTTTCCCAATATAGGCCTCTTAGCGCTCAGAATGTCCAATTGCAGTTTCTACAGAAAGAGTGTTTCAGAACGGCTCAATCAAAAGTAAGGTTCAACTCTGTTAGTTGAATGCACAGAACAGAAAGAAGTTTCATACAATGCTTCTGTGTAGTTTATATTTGAACATATTCTTTTTTCCACTATTACCCACTTAGCGCTACGAATGTCCAGTTGCATTTTCTACAGACAGAGTGTTTCAAAACTGTTCAATCAAAAGTATGGTTTAACTCTGTTAGCTGAATGCTCAGATCAGAAAGAAGTTTCACAGAATGCTTCTGTGTAGTTTATATTTGAATATATTCCTTTTTCCACTACTACGCTCTTAGCGCTCCAAATGTCCAGTTGCATTATCTACAGAAAGAGTGTTCAGATCTGCTCAATCAAAATTATGGTTTAACTCTGTTAGCTGAATGCACAGATCAGAAAGAAGTTTCACCGAATGATTCTGTGTAGTTTGTATTTGAAGACATTCCTTTTTCCACTATTACCCTCTTAGCGCTCCGAATCTCCACTTGCATTTTCCACAAAAAGAGAGTTTCATAACTGCTCAATCAAAAATATGTTTTATCTCTGTTAACTGAATTTACAGATCAGAAATAAGTTTCACAGAAGGCATCTGTGTAGTTTTTATTTGAAGATATTCTTTTTCCCAATGTAGGCCTCTTAGCGCTTAGCATGTCCAATAGCAGTTTCTACAGAAAGAGTGTTTCAGAACGGCTCAATCAAAAGTAAGGTTCAACTCTGTTAGTTGAATGCACAGAACAGAAAGAATTTTCACAGAATGCTACTGTGTAGTTTATATTTGAATATATTCCTTTTTCCACTATTACCCTCTTAGCGCTCCGAATCTCCACTTTCATTTTCTACAGAAAAAGTGTTTCAGAACGGCTCAATCAAAACTAAGGTTCAGCTCTTTTATTTGAACAAACAGAACAGAAAGATGTTTCACACAATTCTTCTGTGTAGTTTTTATTTGTAGACATTCCTTTTCCCAATATATGCCTCTTAGCGCTCAGAATGTCCAATTGCAGTTTCTACAGAAAGAGTGTTTCAGAACGGCTCAATCAAAAGTAAGGTTCAACTCTGTTAGTTGAATGCACAGAACAGAAAGAAGTTTCATACAATGCTTCTGTGTAGTTTATATTTGAACATATTCTTTTTTCCACTATAACCCACTTAGCTCTACGAATGTCCAGTTGCATTTTCTACAGACAGAGTGTTTCAAAACTGCTCAATCAAAAGTATGGTTTAACTCTGTTAGCTGAATGCTCAGATCAGAAAGAAGTTTCACAGAATGCTTCTGTGTAGTTTATATTTGAATATATTACTTTTTCCACTACTACGCTCTTAGCGCTCCAAATGTCCAGTTGCATTTTCTACAGAAAGAGTGTTCAGATCTGCTCAATCAAAAGTATGGTTTAACTCTGTTAGCTGAATGCACAGATCAGAAAGATGTTTCACCGAATGATTCTGTGTAGTTTATATTTGAAGACATTCCTTTTTCCACTATCACCCTCTTAGCCCTCCGAATCTCCACTTGCATTTTCTACAAAAAGAGTGTTTCATAACTGCTCAATCAAAAATATGTTTTATCTCTGTTAACTGAATTTACAGATCAGAAATAAGTTTCACAGAATGCATCTGTGTAGTTTTTATTTGAAGATATTCTTTTTCCCAATGTAGGCCTCTTAGCGCTTAGCATGTCCAATTGCAGTTTCTACAGAAAGAGTGTTTCAGAACGGCTCAATCAAAAGTAAGGTTCAACTCTGTTAGTTGAATGCACAGAACAGAAAGAATTTTCACAGAATGCTACTGTGTAGTTTATATTTGAATATATTCCTTTTTCCACTATTACCCTCTTAGCGCTCCGAATCTCCACTTGCATTTTCTACAGAAAGAGTGTTTCAGAACGGCTCAATCAAAACTAAGGTTCAACTCTTTTAGTTGAACAAACAGAACAGAAAGAAGTTTCACACAATTCTTCTGTGTAGTTTTTATTTGTAGACATTCTTTTTCCCAATATAGGCCTCTTAGCGCTCAGAATGTCCAATTGCAGTTTCTACAGAAAGAGTGTTTCAGAAAGGCTCAATCAAAAGTAAGGTTCAACTCTGTTAGTTGAATGCACAGAACAGAAAGAAGTTTCATACAATGCTTCTGTGTAGTTTATATTTGTACATATTCTTTTTTCCACTATTACCCACTTAGCGCTACGAATGTCCAGTTGCATTTTCTACAGACAGAGTGTTTCAAAACTGCTCAATCAAAAGTATGGTTTAACTCTGTTAGCTGAATGCTCAGATCAGAAAGAAGTTTCACAGAATGCTTCTGTGTAGTTTATATTTGAATATATTCCTTTTTCCACTACTACTCTCTTAGCGCTCCAAATGTCCAGTTGCATTTTCTACAGAAAGAGTGTTCAGATCTGCTCAACCAAAAGTATGGTTTAACTCTGATAGCTGAATGCACAGATCAGAAAGAAGTTTCACAGAATGATTCTGTGTAGTTTATATTTGGAGACATTCCTTTTTCCACTATTACCCTCTTAGCGCTCCGAATCTCCACTTGCATTTTCTACAGAAAGAGTGTTTCAGAACGGCTCAATCAAAACTAAGGTTCAACTCTTTTAGTTGAACAAACAGAACAGAAAGGAGTTTCACACAATTCTTCTGTGTAGTTTTTATTTGTAGACATTCTTTTTCCCAATATAGGCCTGTTAGCGCTCAGAATGTCCAATTGCAGTTTCTACAGAAAGAGTGTTTCAGAACGGCTCAATCAAAAGTAAGGTTCAACTCTGTTAGTTGAATGCACAGAACAGAAAGTAGTTTCATACAATGCTTCTGTGTAGTTTATATTTGAACATATTCTTTTTTCCACTATTACCCACTTAGCTCTACGAATGTCCAGTTGCATTTTCTACAGACAGAGTGTATCAAAACTGGTCAATCAAAAGTATGGTTTAACTCTGTTAGCTGAATGCTCAGATCAGAAAGAAGTTTCACAGAATGCTTCTGTGTAGTTTATATTTGAATATATTCCTTTTTCCACTACTACGCTCTGAGCGCTCCAAATGTCCAGTTGCATTTTCTACCGAAAGAGTGTTCAGATCTGCTCAATCAAAAGTATGGTTTAACTCTGTTTGCTGAATGCACAGATCAGAAAGAAGTTTCACCGAATGATTCTGTGTAGTTTATATTTGAAGACATTCCTTTTTCCACTATTACCCTCTTAGCGCTCCGAATCTCCACTTGCATTTTCTACAAAAAGAGTGTTTCATAACTGCTCAATCAAAAATATGTTTTATCTCTGTTAACTGAATTTACAGATCAAAAATAAGTTTCACAGAATGCATCTGTGTAGTTTTTATTTGAAGATATTCTTTTTCCCAATGTAGGCCTCTTAGCGCTTAGCATGTCCAATTGCAGTTTCTACAGAAAGAGTGTTTCAGAACGGCTCAATCAAAAGTAAGGTTCAACTCTGTTAGTTGAATGCACAGAACAGAAAGAATTTTCACAGAATGCTACTGTGTAGTTTATATTTGAATATATTCCTTTTTCCACTATTACCCTCTTAGCGCTCCGAATGTCCACTTGCATTTTCTACAGAAAGAGTGTTCAGAACTGCGCAATCAAAAGTATGGTTTAACTCTGTTAGCTTAATGAACATATCAGAAATAAGTTTCACACAATGCTTCTGTGTAGTTTTTATTTGAAGATAATATTTTTCCCAATAGAGGCCTCTTAGCGCTCAGAATGTCCAATTGCAGTTTCTACAGAAAGAGTGTTTCAGAAAGGCTCAATCAAAAGTAAGGTTCAACTCTGTTAGTTGAATGCACAGAACAGAAAGAAGTTTTATACAATGCTTCTGTGTAGTTTATATTTGAACATATTTTTTTTCCACTATTACCCACTTAGCGCTACGAATGTCCAGTTGCTTTTTCTACAGACAGAGTGTTTCAAAACTGTTCAATCAAAAGTATGGTTTAACTCTGTTAGCTGAATGCTCAGATCAGAAAGAAGTTTCACAGAATGCTTCTGTGTAGTTTATATTTGAATATATTCCTTTTTCCACTACTACGCTCTTAGCGCTCCAAATGTCCAGTTGCATTTTCTACAGAAAGAGTGTTCAGATCTGCTCAATCAAAATTATGGTTTAACTCTGTTAGCTGAATGCACAGATCAGAAAGAAGTTTCACCGAATGATTCTGTGTAGTTTGTATTTGAAGACATTCCTTTTTCCACTATTACCCTCTTAGCGCTCCGAATCTCCACTTGCATTTTCCACAAAAAGAGAGTTTCATAACTGCTCAATCAAAAATATGTTTTATCTCTGTTAACTGAATTTACAGATCAGAAATAAGTTTCACAGAAGGCATCTGTGTAGTTTTTATTTGAAGATATTCTTTTTCCCAATGTAGGCCTCTTAGCGCTTAGCATGTCCAATAGCAGTTTCTACAGAAAGAGTGTTTCAGAACGGCTCAATCAAAAGTAAGGTTCAACTCTGTTAGTTGAATGCACAGAACAGAAAGAATTTTCACAGAATGCTACTGTGTAGTTTATATTTGAATATATTCCTTTTTCCACTATTACCCTCTTAGCGCTCCGAATCTCCACTTTCATTTTCTACAGAAAAAGTGTTTTAGAACGGCTCAATCAAAACTAAGGTTCAGCTCTTTTAGTTGAACAAACAGAACAGAAAGATGTTTCACACAATTCTTCTGTGTAGTTTTTATTTGTAGACATTCTTTTTCCCAATATAGGCCTCTTAGCGCTCAGAATGTCCAATTGCAGTTTCTACAGAAAGAGTGTTTCAGAACGGCTCAATCAAAAGTAAGGTTCAACTCTGTTAGTTGAATGCACAGAACAGAAAGAAGTTTCATACAATGCTTCTGTGTAGTTTATATTTGAACATATTCTTTTTTCCACTATTACCCACTTAGCGCTACGAATGTCCAGTTGCTTTTTCTACAGACAGAGTGTTTCAAAACTGCTCAATCAAAAGTATGGTTTAACTCTGTTAGCTGAATGCTCAGATCAGAAAGAAGTTTCACAGAATGCTTCTGTGTAGTTTATATTTGAATATATTCCTTTTTCCACTACTAACCTCTTAGCGCTCCAAATGTCCAGTTGCATTTTCTACAGAAAGAGTGTTCAGATCTGCTCAATCAAAAGTATGGTTTAACTCTGTTAGCTGAATGCACAGATCAGAAAGAAGTTTCACAGAATGATTCTGTGTAGTTTATATTGCAGACATTCCTTTTTCCACTATTACCCTCTTAGCGCTCCGAATCTCCACTTGCATTTTCTACAGAAAGAGTGTTTCAGAACGGCTCAATCAAAACTAAGGTTCAACTCTTTTAGTTGAACAAACAGAACAGAAAGAAGTTTCACACAATTCTTCTGTGTAGTTTTTATTTGTAGACATTCTTTTTCCCAATATAGGCCTCTTAGCGCTCAGAATGTCCAATTGCAGTTTCTACAGAAAGAGTGTTTCAGAACGGCTCAATCAAAAGTAAGGTTCAACTCTGTTAGTTGAATGCACAGAACAGAAAGAAGTTTCATACAATGCTTCTGTGTAGTTTATATTTGAACATATTCTTTTTTCCACTATTACCCACTTAGCGCTACGAATGTGCAGTTGCATTTTCTACAGACAGAGTGTTTCAAAACTGTTCAATCAAAAGTATGGTTTAACTCTGTTAGCTGAATGCTCAGATCAGAAAGAAGTTTCACAGAATGCTTCTGTGTAGTTTATATTTGAATATATTCCTTTTTCCACTACTACGCTCTTAGCGCTCCAAATGTCCAGTTGCATTATCTACAGAAAGAGTGTTCAGATCTGCTCAATCAAAATTATGGTTTAACTCTGTTAGCTGAATGCACAGATCAGAAAGAAGTTTCACCGAATGATTCTGTGTAGTTTGTATTTGAAGACATTCCTTTTTCCACTATTACCCTCTTAGCGCTCCGAATCTCCACTTGCATTTTCCACAAAAAGAGAGTTTCATAACTGCTCAATCAAAAATATGTTTTATCTCTGTTAACTGAATTTACAGATCAGAAATAAGTTTCACAGAAGGCATCTGTGTAGTTTTTATTTGAAGATATTCTTTTTCCCAATGTAGGCCTCTTAGCGCTTAGCATGTCCAATAGCAGTTTCTACAGAAAGAGTGTTTCAGAACGGCTCAATCAAAAGTAAGGTTCAACTCTGTTAGTTGAATGCACAGAACAGAAAGAATTTTCACAGAATGCTACTGTGTAGTTTATATTTGAATATATTCCTTTTTCCACTATTACCCTCTTAGCGCTCCGAATCTCCACTTTCATTTTCTACAGAAAAAGTGTTTCAGAACGGCTCAATCAAAACTAAGGTTCAGCTCTTTTATTTGAACAAACAGAACAGAAAGATGTTTCACACAATTCTTCTGTGTAGTTTTTATTTGTAGACATTCCTTTTCCCAATATATGCCTCTTAGCGCTCAGAATGTCCAATTGCAGTTTCTACAGAAAGAGTGTTTCAGAACGGCTCAATCAAAAGTAAGGTTCAACTCTGTTAGTTGAATGCACAGAACAGAAAGAAGTTTCATACAATGCTTCTGTGTAGTTTATATTTGAACATATTCTTTTTTCCACTATAACCCACTTAGCTCTACGAATGTCCAGTTGCATTTTCTACAGACAGAGTGTTTCAAAACTGCTCAATCAAAAGTATGGTTTAACTCTGTTAGCTGAATGCTCAGATCAGAAAGAAGTTTCACAGAATGCTTCTGTGTAGTTTATATTTGAATATATTACTTTTTCCACTACTACGCTCTTAGCGCTCCAAATGTCCAGTTGCATTTTCTACAGAAAGAGTGTTCAGATCTGCTCAATCAAAAGTATGGTTTAACTCTGTTAGCTGAATGCACAGATCAGAAAGATGTTTCACCGAATGATTCTGTGTAGTTTATATTTGAAGACATTCCTTTTTCCACTATCACCCTCTTAGCCCTCCGAATCTCCACTTGCATTTTCTACAAAAAGAGTGTTTCATAACTGCTCAATCAAAAATATGTTTTATCTCTGTTAACTGAATTTACAGATCAGAAATAAGTTTCACAGAATGCATCTGTGTAGTTTTTATTTGAAGATATTCTTTTTCCCAATGTAGGCCTCTTAGCGCTTAGCATGTCCAATTGCAGTTTCTACAGAAAGAGTGTTTCAGAACGGCTCAATCAAAAGTAAGGTTCAACTCTGTTAGTTGAATGCACAGAACAGAAAGAATTTTCACAGAATGCTACTGTGTAGTTTATATTTGAATATATTCCTTTTTCCACTATTACCCTCTTAGCGCTCCGAATCTCCACTTGCATTTTCTACAGAAAGAGTGTTTCAGAACGGCTCAATCAAAACTAAGGTTCAACTCTTTTAGTTGAACAAACAGAACAGAAAGAAGTTTCACACAATTCTTCTGTGTAGTTTTTATTTGTAGACATTCTTTTTCCCAATATAGGCCTGTTAGCGCTCAGAATGTCCAATTGCAGTTTCTACAGAAAGAGTGTTTCAGAACGGCTCAATCAAAAGTAAGGTTCAACTCTGTTAGTTGAATGCACAGAACAGAAAGTAGTTTCATACAATGCTTCTGTGTAGTTTATATTTGAACATATTCTTTTTTCCACTATTACCCACTTAGCTCTACGAATGTCCAGTTGCATTTTCTACAGACAGAGTGTATCAAAACTGGTCAATCAAAAGTATGGTTTAACTCTGTTAGCTGAATGCTCAGATCAGAAAGAAGTTTCACAGAATGCTTCTGTGTAGTTTATATTTGAATATATTCCTTTTTCCACTACTACGCTCTGAGCGCTCCAAATGTCCAGTTGCATTTTCTACCGAAAGAGTGTTCAGATCTGCTCAATCAAAAGTATGGTTTAACTCTGTTTGCTGAATGCACAGATCAGAAAGAAGTTTCACCGAATGATTCTGTGTAGTTTATATTTGAAGACATTCCTTTTTCCACTATTACCCTCTTAGCGCTCCGAATCTCCACTTGCATTTTCTACAAAAAGAGTGTTTCATAACTGCTCAATCAAAAATATGTTTTATCTCTGTTAACTGAATTTACAGATCAAAAATAAGTTTCACAGAATGCATCTGTGTAGTTTTTATTTGAAGATATTCTTTTTCCCAATGTAGGCCTCTTAGCGCTTAGCATGTCCAATTGCAGTTTCTACAGAAAGAGTGTTTCAGAACGGCTCAATCAAAAGTAAGGTTCAACTCTGTTAGTTGAATGCACAGAACAGAAAGAATTTTCACAGAATGCTACTGTGTAGTTTATATTTGAATATATTCCTTTTTCCACTATTACCCTCTTAGCGCTCCGAATGTCCACTTGCATTTTCTACAGAAAGAGTGTTCAGAACTGCGCAATCAAAAGTATGGTTTAACTCTGTTAGCTTAATGAACATATCAGAAATAAGTTTCACACAATGCTTCTGTGTAGTTTTTATTTGAAGATAATATTTTTCCCAATAGAGGCCTCTTAGCGCTCAGAATGTCCAATTGCAGTTTCTACAGAAAGAGTGTTTCAGAAAGGCTCAATCAAAAGTAAGGTTCAACTCTGTTAGTTGAATGCACAGAACAGAAAGAAGTTTTATACAATGCTTCTGTGTAGTTTATATTTGAACATATTCTTTTTTCCACTATTACCCACTTAGCGCTACGAATGTCCAGTTGCTTTTTCTACAGACAGAGTGTTTCAAAACTGCTCAATCAAAAGTATGGTTTAACTCTGTTAGCTGAATGCTCAGATCAGAAAGAAGTTTCACAGAATGCTTCTGTGTAGTTTATATTTGAATATATTCCTTTTTCCACTACTAACCTCTTAGCGCTCCAAATGTCCAGTTGCATTTTCTACAGAAAGAGTGTTCAGATCTGCTCAATCAAAAGTATGGTTTAACTCTGTTAGCTGAATGCACAGATCAGAAAGAAGTTTCACAGAATGATTCTGTGTAGTTTATATTGCAGACATTCCTTTTTCCACTATTACCCTCTTAGCGCTCCGAATCTCCACTTGCATTTTCTACAGAAAGAGTGTTTCAGAACGGCTCAATCAAAACTAAGGTTCAACTCTTTTAGTTGAACAAACAGAACAGAAAGAAGTTTCACACAATTCTTCTGTGTAGTTTTTATTTGTAGACATTCTTTTTCCCAATATAGGCCTCTTAGCGCTCAGAATGTCCAATTGCAGTTTCTACAGAAAGAGTGTTTCAGAACGGCTCAATCAAAAGTAAGGTTCAACTCTGTTAGTTGAATGCACAGAACAGAAAGAAGTTTCATACAATGCTTCTGTGTAGTTTATATTTGAACATATTCTTTTTTCCACTATTACCCACTTAGCGCTACGAATGTCCAGTTGCATTTTCTACAGACAGAGTGTTTCAAAACTGTTCAATCAAAAGTATGGTTTAACTCTGTTAGCTGAATGCTCAGATCAGAAAGAAGTTTCACAGAATGCTTCTGTGTAGTTTATATTTGAATATATTCCTTTTTCCACTACTACGCTCTTAGCGCTCCAAATGTCCAGTTGCATTATCTACAGAAAGAGTGTTCAGATCTGCTCAATCAAAATTATGGTTTAACTCTGTTAGCTGAATGCACAGATCAGAAAGAAGTTTCACCGAATGATTCTGTGTAGTTTGTATTTGAAGACATTCCTTTTTCCACTATTACCCTCTTAGCGCTCCGAATCTCCACTTGCATTTTCCACAAAAAGAGAGTTTCATAACTGCTCAATCAAAAATATGTTTTATCTCTGTTAACTGAATTTACAGATCAGAAATAAGTTTCACAGAAGGCATCTGTGTAGTTTTTATTTGAAGATATTCTTTTTCCCAATGTAGGCCTCTTAGCGCTTAGCATGTCCAATAGCAGTTTCTACAGAAAGAGTGTTTCAGAACGGCTCAATCAAAAGTAAGGTTCAACTCTGTTAGTTGAATGCACAGAACAGAAAGAATTTTCACAGAATGCTACTGTGTAGTTTATATTTGAATATATTCCTTTTTCCACTATTACCCTCTTAGCGCTCCGAATCTCCACTTTCATTTTCTACAGAAAAAGTGTTTCAGAACGGCTCCATCAAAACTAAGGTTCAGCTCTTTTTGTTGAACAAACAGAACAGAAAGATGTTTCACACAATTCTTCTGTGTAGTTTTTATTTGTAGACATTCCTTTTCCCAATATAGGCCTCTTAGCGCTCAGAATGTCCAATTGCAGTTTCTACAGAAAGAGTGTTTCAGAACGGCTCAATCAAAAGTAAGGTTCAACTCTGTTAGTTGAATGCACAGAACAGAAAGAAGTTTCATACAATGCTTCTGTGTAGTTTATATTTGAACATATTCTTTTTTCCACTATAACCCACTTAGCTCTACGAATGTCCAGTTGCATTTTCTACAGACAGAGTGTTTCAAAACTGCTCAATCAAAAGTATGGTTTAACTCTGTTAGCTGAATGCTCAGATCAGAAAGAAGTTTCACAGAATGCTTCTGTGTAGTTTATATTTGAATATATTACTTTTTCCACTACTACGCTCTTAGCGCTCCAAATGTCCAGTTGCATTTTCTACAGAAAGAGTGTTCAGATCTGCTCAATCAAAAGTATGGTTTAACTCTGTTAGCTGAATGCACAGATCAGAAAGATGTTTCACCGAATGATTCTGTGTAGTTTATATTTGAAGACATTCCTTTTTCCACTATCACCCTCTTAGCCCTCCGAATCTCCACTTGCATTTTCTACAAAAAGAGTGTTTCATAACTGCTCAATCAAAAATATGTTTTATCTCTGTTAACTGAATTTACAGATCAGAAATAAGTTTCACAGAATGCATCTGTGTAGTTTTTATTTGAAGATATTCTTTTTCCCAATGTAGGCCTCTTAGCGCTTAGCATGTCCAATTGCAGTTTCTACAGAAAGAGTGTTTCAGAACGGCTCAATCAAAAGTAAGGTTCAACTCTGTTAGTTGAATGCACAGAACAGAAAGAATTTTCACAGAATGCTACTGTGTAGTTTATATTTGAATATATTCCTTTTTCCACTATTACCCTCTTAGCGCTCCGAATCTCCACTTGCATTTTCTACAGAAAGAGTGTTTCAGAACGGCTCAATCAAAACTAAGGTTCAACTCTTTTAGTTGAACAAACAGAACAGAAAGAAGTTTCACACAATTCTTCTGTGTAGTTTTTATTTGTAGACATTCTTTTTCCCAATATAGGCCTCTTAGCGCTCAGAATGTCCAATTGCAGTTTCTACAGAAAGAGTGTTTCAGAAAGGCTCAATCAAAAGTAAGGTTCAACTCTGTTAGTTGAATGCACAGAACAGAAAGAAGTTTCATACAATGCTTCTGTGTAGTTTATATTTGTACATATTCTTTTTTCCACTATTACCCACTTAGCGCTACGAATGTCCAGTTGCATTTTCTACAGACAGAGTGTTTCAAAACTGCTCAATCAAAAGTATGGTTTAACTCTGTTAGCTGAATGCTCAGATCAGAAAGAAGTTTCACAGAATGCTTCTGTGTAGTTTATATTTGAATATATTCCTTTTTCCACTACTACTCTCTTAGCGCTCCAAATGTCCAGTTGCATTTTCTACAGAAAGAGTGTTCAGATCTGCTCAACCAAAAGTATGGTTTAACTCTGATAGCTGAATGCACAGATCAGAAAGAAGTTTCAAAGAATGATTCTGTGTAGTTTATATTTGGAGACATTCCTTTTTCCACTATTACCCTCTTAGCGCTCCGAATCTCCACTTGCATTTTCTACAGAAAGAGTGTTTCAGAACGGCTCAATCAAAACTAAGGTTCAACTCTTTTAGTTGAACAAACAGAACAGAAAGGAGTTTCACACAATTCTTCTGTGTAGTTTTTATTTGTAGACATTCTTTTTCCCAATATAGGCCTGTTAGCGCTCAGAATGTCCAATTGCAGTTTCTACAGAAAGAGTGTTTCAGAACGGCTCAATCAAAAGTAAGGTTCAACTCTGTTAGTTGAATGCACAGAACAGAAAGTAGTTTCATACAATGCTTCTGTGTAGTTTATATTTGAACATATTCTTTTTTCCACTATTACCCACTTAGCTCTACGAATGTCCAGTTGCATTTTCTACAGACAGAGTGTATCAAAACTGGTCAATCAAAAGTATGGTTTAACTCTGTTAGCTGAATGCTCAGATCAGAAAGAAGTTTCACAGAATGCTTCTGTGTAGTTTATATTTGAATATATTCCTTTTTCCACTACTACGCTCTGAGCGCTCCAAATGTCCAGTTGCATTTTCTACCGAAAGAGTGTTCAGATCTGCTCAATCAAAAGTATGGTTTAACTCTGTTTGCTGAATGCACAGATCAGAAAGAAGTTTCACCGAATGATTCTGTGTAGTTTATATTTGAAGACATTCCTTTTTCCACTATTACCCTCTTAGCGCTCCGAATCTCCACTTGCATTTTCTACAAAAAGAGTGTTTCATAACTGCTCAATCAAAAATATGTTTTATCTCTGTTAACTGAATTTACAGATCAGAAATAAGTTTCACAGAATGCATCTGTGTAGTTTTTATTTGAAGATATTCTTTTTCCCAATGTAGGCCTCTTAGCGCTTAGCATGTCCAATTGCAGTTTCTACAGAAAGAGTGTTTCAGAACGGCTCAATCAAAAGTAAGGTTCAACTCTGTTAGTTGAATGCACAGAACAGAAAGAATTTTCACAGAATGCTACTGTGTAGTTTATATTTGAATATATTCCTTTTTCCACTATTACCCTCTTAGCGCTCCGAATGTCCACTTGCATTTTCTACAGAAAGAGTGTTCAGAACTGCGCAATCAAAAGTATGGTTTAACTCTGTTAGCTTAATGAACATATCAGAAATAAGTTTCACACAATGCTTCTGTGTAGTTTTTATTTGAAGATATTATTTTTCCCAATAGAGGCCTCTTAGCGCTCAGAATGTCCAATTGCAGTTTCTACAGAAAGAGTGTTTCAGAAAGGCTCAATCAAAAGTAAGGTTCAACTCTGTTAGTTGAATGCACAGAACAGAAAGAAGTTTCATACAATGCTTCTGTGTAGTTTATATTTGAACATATTCTTTTTTCCACTATTACCCACTTAGCGCTACGAATGTCCAGTTGCTTTTTCTACAGACAGAGTGTTTCAAAACTGCTCAATCAAAAGTATGGTTTAACTCTGTTAGCTGAATGCTCAGATCAGAAAGAAGTTTCACAGAATGCTTCTGTGTAGTTTATATTTGAATATATTCCTTTTTCCACTACTAACCTCTTAGCGCTCCAAATGTCCAGTTGCATTTTCTACAGAAAGAGTGTTCAGATCTGCTCAATCAAAAGTATGGTTTAACTCTGTTAGCTGAATGCACAGATCAGAAAGAAGTTTCACAGAATGATTCTGTGTAGTTTATATTGCAGACATTCCTTTTTCCACTATTACCCTCTTAGCGCTCCGAATCTCCACTTGCATTTTCTACAGAAAGAGTGTTTCAGAACGGCTCAATCAAAACTAAGGTTCAACTCTTTTAGTTGAACAAACAGAACAGAAAGAAGTTTCACACAATTCTTCTGTGTAGTTTTTATTTGTAGACATTCTTTTTCCCAATATAGGCCTCTTAGCGCTCAGAATGTCCAATTGCAGTTTCTACAGAAAGAGTGTTTCAGAAAGGCTCAATCAAAAGTAAGGTTCAACTCTGTTAGTTGAATGCACAGAACAGAAAGAAGTTTCATACAATGCTTCTGTGTAGTTTATATTTGAACATATTCTTTTTTCCACTATTACCCACTTAGCGCTACGAATGTCCAGTTGCATTTTCTACAGACAGAGTGTTTCAAAACTGCTCAATCAAAAGTATGGTTTAACTCTGTTAGCTGAATGCTCAGATCAGAAAGAAGTTTCACAGAATGCTTCTGTGTAGTTTATATTTGAATATATTCCTTTTTCCACTACTACTCTCTTAGCGCTCCAAATGTCCAGTTGCATTTTCTACAGAAAGAGTGTTCAGATCTGCTCAACCAAAAGTATGGTTTAACTCTGTTAGCTGAATGCACAGATCAGAAAGAAGTTTCACAGAATGATTCTGTGTAGTTTATATTTGGAGACATTCCTTTTTACACTATTACCCTCTTAGCGCTCCGAATCTCCACTTGCATTTTCTACAGAAAGAGTGTTTCAGAACGGCTCAATCAAAACTAAGGTTCAACTCTTTTAGTTGAACAAACAGAACAGAAAGAAGTTTCACACAATTCTTCTGTGTAGTTTTTATTTGTAGACATTCTTTTTCCCAATATAGGCCTCTTAGCGCTCAGAATGTCCAATTGCAGTTTCTACAGAAAGAGTGTTTCAGAACGGCTCAATCAAAAGTAAGGTTCAACTCTGTTAGTTGAATGCACAGAACAGAAAGAAGTTTCATACAATGCTTCTGTGTAGTTTATATTTGAACATATTCTTTTTTCCACTATTACCCACTTAGCGCTACGAATGTCCAGTTGCATTTTCTACAGACAGAGTGTTTCAAAACTGTTCAATCAAAAGTATGGTTTAACTCTGTTAGCTGAATGCTCAGATCAGAAAGAAGTTTCACAGAATGCTTCTGTGTAGTTTATATTTGAATATATTCCTTTTTCCACTACTACGCTCTTAGCGCTCCAAATGTCCAGTTGCATTTTCTACAGAAAGAGTGTTCAGATCTGCTCAATCAAAATTATGGTTTAACTCTGTTAGCTGAATGCACAGATCAGAAAGAAGTTTCACCGAATGATTCTGTGTAGTTTGTATTTGAAGACATTCCTTTTTCCACTATTACCCTCTTAGCGCTCCGAATCTCCACTTGCATTTTCCACAAAAAGAGAGTTTCATAACTGCTCAATCAAAAATATGTTTTATCTCTGTTAACTGAATTTACAGATCAGAAATAAGTTTCACAGAAGGCATCTGTGTAGTTTTTATTTGAAGATATTCTTTTTCCCAATGTAGGCCTCTTAGCGCTTAGCATGTCCAATAGCAGTTTCTACAGAAAGAGTGTTTCAGAACGGCTCAATCAAAAGTAAGGTTCAACTCTGTTAGTTGAATGCACAGAACAGAAAGAATTTTCACAGAATGCTACTGTGTAGTTTATATTTGAATATATTCCTTTTTCCACTATTACCCTCTTAGCGCTCCGAATCTCCACTTTCATTTTCTACAGAAAAAGTGTTTCAGAACGGCTCAATCAAAACTAAGGTTCAGCTCTTTTAGTTGAACAAACAGAACAGAAAGATGTTTCACACAATTCTTCTGTGTAGTTTTTATTTGTAGACATTCTTTTTCCCAATATAGGCCTCTTAGCGCTCAGAATGTCCAATTGCAGTTTCTACAGAAAGAGTGTTTCAGAACGGCTCAATCAAAAGTAAGGTTCAACTCTGTTAGTTGAATGCACAGAACAGAAAGAAGTTTCATACAATGCTTCTGTGTAGTTTATATTTGAACATATTCTTTTTTCCACTATAACCCACTTAGCTCTACGAATGTCCAGTTGCATTTTCTACAGACAGAGTGTTTCAAAACTGCTCAATCAAAAGTATGGTTTAACTCTGTTAGCTGAATGCTCAGATCAGAAAGAAGTTTCACAGAATGCTTCTGTGTAGTTTATATTTGAATATATTACTTTTTCCACTACTACGCTCTTAGCGCTCCAAATGTCCAGTTGCATTTTCTACAGAAAGAGTGTTCAGATCTGCTCAATCAAAAGTATGGTTTAACTCTGTTAGCTGAATGCACAGATCAGAAAGATGTTTCACCGAATGATTCTGTGTAGTTTATATTTGAAGACATTCCTTTTTCCACTATCACCCTCTTAGCGCTCCGAATCTCCACTTGCATTTTCTACAAAAAGAGTGTTTCATAACTGCTCAATCAAAAATATGTTTTATCTCTGTTAACTGAATTTACAGATCAGAAATAAGTTTCACAGAATGCATCTGTGTAGTTTTTATTTGAAGATATTCTTTTTCCCAATGTAGGCCTCTTAGCGCTTAGCATGTCCAATTGCAGTTTCTACAGAAAGAGTGTTCAGATCTGCTCAATCAAAAGTATGGTTTAACTCTGTTAGCTGAATGCACAGATCAGAAAGAAGTTTCACAGAATGATTCTGTGTAGTTTATATTGCAGACATTCCTTTTTCCACTATTACCCTCTTAGCGCTCCGAATCTCCACTTGCATTTTCTACAGAAAGAGTGTTTCAGAACGGCTCAATCAAAACTAAGGTTCAACTCTTTTAGTTGAACAAACAGAACAGAAAGAAGTTTCACACAATTCTTCTGTGTAGTTTTTATTTGTAGACATTCTTTTTCCCAATATAGGCCTCTTAGCGCTCAGAATGTCCAATTGCAGTTTCTACAGAAAGAGTGTTTCAGAAAGGCTCAATCAAAAGTAAGGTTCAACTCTGTTAGTTGAATGCACAGAACAGAAAGAAGTTTCATACAATGCTTCTGTGTAGTTTATATTTGAACATATTCTTTTTTCCACTATTACCCACTTAGCGCTACGAATGTCCAGTTGCATTTTCTACAGACAGAGTGTTTCAAAACTGCTCAATCAAAAGTATGGTTTAACTCTGTTAGCTGAATGCTCAGATCAGAAAGAAGTTTCACAGAATGCTTCTGTGTAGTTTATATTTGAATATATTCCTTTTTCCACTACTACTCTCTTAGCGCTCCAAATGTCCAGTTGCATTTTCTACAGAAAGAGTGTTCAGATCTGCTCAACCAAAAGTATGGTTTAACTCTGTTAGCTGAATGCACAGATCAGAAAGAAGTTTCACAGAATGATTCTGTGTAGTTTATATTTGGAGACATTCCTTTTTACACTATTACCCTCTTAGCGCTCCGAATCTCCACTTGCATTTTCTACAGAAAGAGTGTTTCAGAACGGCTCAATCAAAACTAAGGTTCAACTCTTTTAGTTGAACAAACAGAACAGAAAGAAGTTTCACACAATTCTTCTGTGTAGTTTTTATTTGTAGACATTCTTTTTCCCAATATAGGCCTCTTAGCGCTCAGAATGTCCAATTGCAGTTTCTACAGAAAGAGTGTTTCAGAACGGCTCAATCAAAAGTAAGGTTCAACTCTGTTAGTTGAATGCACAGAACAGAAAGAAGTTTCATACAATGCTTCTGTGTAGTTTATATTTGAACATATTCTTTTTTCCACTATTACCCACTTAGCGCTACGAATGTCCAGTTGCATTTTCTACAGACAGAGTGTTTCAAAACTGTTCAATCAAAAGTATGGTTTAACTCTGTTAGCTGAATGCTCAGATCAGAAAGAAGTTTCACAGAATGCTTCTGTGTAGTTTATATTTGAATATATTCCTTTTTCCACTACTACGCTCTTAGCGCTCCAAATGTCCAGTTGCATTTTCTACAGAAAGAGTGTTCAGATCTGCTCAATCAAAATTATGGTTTAACTCTGTTAGCTGAATGCACAGATCAGAAAGAAGTTTCACCGAATGATTCTGTGTAGTTTGTATTTGAAGACATTCCTTTTTCCACTATTACCCTCTTAGCGCTCCGAATCTCCACTTGCATTTTCCACAAAAAGAGAGTTTCATAACTGCTCAATCAAAAATATGTTTTATCTCTGTTAACTGAATTTACAGATCAGAAATAAGTTTCACAGAAGGCATCTGTGTAGTTTTTATTTGAAGATATTCTTTTTCCCAATGTAGGCCTCTTAGCGCTTAGCATGTCCAATAGCAGTTTCTACAGAAAGAGTGTTTCAGAACGGCTCAATCAAAAGTAAGGTTCAACTCTGTTAGTTGAATGCACAGAACAGAAAGAATTTTCACAGAATGCTACTGTGTAGTTTATATTTGAATATATTCCTTTTTCCACTATTACCCTCTTAGCGCTCCGAATCTCCACTTTCATTTTCTACAGAAAAAGTGTTTCAGAACGGCTCAATCAAAACTAAGGTTCAGCTCTTTTAGTTGAACAAACAGAACAGAAAGATGTTTCACACAATTCTTCTGTGTAGTTTTTATTTGTAGACATTCTTTTTCCCAATATAGGCCTCTTAGCGCTCAGAATGTCCAATTGCAGTTTCTACAGAAAGAGTGTTTCAGAACGGCTCAATCAAAAGTAAGGTTCAACTCTGTTAGTTGAATGCACAGAACAGAAAGAAGTTTCATACAATGCTTCTGTGTAGTTTATATTTGAACATATTCTTTTTTCCACTATAACCCACTTAGCTCTACGAATGTCCAGTTGCATTTTCTACAGACAGAGTGTTTCAAAACTGCTCAATCAAAAGTATGGTTTAACTCTGTTAGCTGAATGCTCAGATCAGAAAGAAGTTTCACAGAATGCTTCTGTGTAGTTTATATTTGAATATATTACTTTTTCCACTACTACGCTCTTAGCGCTCCAAATGTCCAGTTGCATTTTCTACAGAAAGAGTGTTCAGATCTGCTCAATCAAAAGTATGGTTTAACTCTGTTAGCTGAATGCACAGATCAGAAAGATGTTTCACCGAATGATTCTGTGTAGTTTATATTTGAAGACATTCCTTTTTCCACTATCACCCTCTTAGCGCTCCGAATCTCCACTTGCATTTTCTACAAAAAGAGTGTTTCATAACTGCTCAATCAAAAATATGTTTTATCTCTGTTAACTGAATTTACAGATCAGAAATAAGTTTCACAGAATGCATCTGTGTAGTTTTTATTTGAAGATATTCTTTTTCCCAATGTAGGCCTCTTAGCGCTTAGCATGTCCAATTGCAGTTTCTACAGAAAGAGTGTTTCAGAACGGCTCAATCAAAAGTAAGGTTCAACTCTGTTAGTTGAATGCACAGAACAGAAAGAATTTTCACAGAATGCTACTGTGTAGTTTATATTTGAATATATTCCTTTTTCCACTATTACCCTCTTAGCGCTCCGAATCTCCACTTGCATTTTCTACAGAAAGAGTGTTTCAGAACGGCTCAATCAAAACTAAGGTTCAACTCTTTTAGTTGAACAAACAGAACAGAAAGAAGTTTCACACAATTCTTCTGTGTAGTTTTTATTTGTAGACATTCTTTTTCCCAATATAGGCCTCTTAGCGCTCAGAATGTCCAATTGCAGTTTCTACAGAAAGAGTGTTTCAGAAAGGCTCAATCAAAAGTAAGGTTCAACTCTGTTAGTTGAATGCACAGAACAGAAAGAAGTTTCATACAATGCTTCTGTGTAGTTTATATTTGTACATATTCTTTTTTCCACTATTACCCACTTAGCGCTACGAATGTCCAGTTGCATTTTCTACAGACAGAGTGTTTCAAAACTGCTCAATCAAAAGTATGGTTTAACTCTGTTAGCTGAATGCTCAGATCAGAAAGAAGTTTCACAGAATGCTTCTGTGTAGTTTATATTTGAATATATTCCTTTTTCCACTACTACTCTCTTAGCGCTCCAAATGTCCAGTTGCATTTTCTACAGAAAGAGTGTTCAGATCTGCTCAACCAAAAGTATGGTTTAACTCTGATAGCTGAATGCACAGATCAGAAAGAAGTTTCACAGAATGATTCTGTGTAGTTTATATTTGGAGACATTCCTTTTTCCACTATTACCCTCTTAGCGCTCCGAATCTCCACTTGCATTTTCTACAGAAAGAGTGTTTCAGAACGGCTCAATCAAAACTAAGGTTCAACTCTTTTAGTTGAACAAACAGAACAGAAAGGAGTTTCACACAATTCTTCTGTGTAGTTTTTATTTGTAGACATTCTTTTTCCCAATATAGGCCTGTTAGCGCTCAGAATGTCCAATTGCAGTTTCTACAGAAAGAGTGTTTCAGAAAGGCTCAATCAAAAGTAAGGTTCAACTCTGTTAGTTGAATGCACAGAACAGAAAGTAGTTTCATACAATGCTTCTGTGTAGTTTATATTTGAACATATTCTTTTTTCCACTATTACCCACTTAGCTCTACGAATGTCCAGTTGCATTTTCTACAGACAGAGTGTATCAAAACTGCTCAATCAAAAGTATGGTTTAACTCTGTTAGCTGAATGCTCAGATCAGAAAGAAGTTTCACAGAATGCTTCTGTGTAGTTTATATTTGAATATATTCCTTTTTCCACTACTACGCTCTGAGCGCTCCAAATGTCCAGTTGCATTTTCTACCGAAAGAGTGTTCAGATCTGCTCAATCAAAAGTATGGTTTAACTCTGTTTGCTGAATGCACAGATCAGAAAGAAGTTTCACCGAATGATTCTGTGTAGTTTATATTTGAAGACATTCCTTTTTCCACTATTACCCTCTTAGCGCTCCGAATCTCCACTTGCATTTTCTACAAAAAGAGTATTTCATAACTGCTCAATCAAAAATATGTTTTATCTCTGTTAACTGAATTTACAGATCAGAAATAAGTTTCACAGAATGCATCTGTGTAGTTTTTATTTGAAGATATTCTTTTTCCCAATGTAGGCCTCTTAGCGCTTAGCATGTCCAATTGCAGTTTCTACAGAAAGAGTGTTTCAGAACGGCTCAATCAAAAGTAAGGTTCAACTCTGTTAGTTGAATGCACAGAACAGAAAGAATTTTCACAGAATGCTACTGTGTAGTTTATATTTGAATATATTCCTTTTTCCACTATTACCCTCTTAGCGCTCCGAATGTCCACTTGCATTTTCTACAGAAAGAGTGTTCAGAACTGCGCAATCAAAAGTATGGTTTAACTCTGTTAGCTTAATGAACATATCAGAAATAAGTTTCACACAATGCTTCTGTGTAGTTTTTATTTGAAGATATTATTTTTCCCAATAGAGGCCTCTTAGCGCTCAGAATGTCCAATTGCAGTTTCTACAGAAAGAGTGTTTCAGAAAGGCTCAATCAAAAGTAAGGTTCAACTCTGTTAGTTGAATGCACAGAACAGAAAGAAGTTTCATACAATGCTTCTGTGTAGTTTATATTTGAACATATTCTTTTTTCCACTATTACCCACTTAGCGCTACGAATGTCCAGTTGCTTTTTCTACAGACAGAGTGTTTCAAAACTGCTCAATCAAAAGTATGGTTTAATTCTGTTAGCTGAATGCTCAGATCAGAAAGAAGTTTCACAGAATGCTTCTGTGTAGTTTATATTTGAATATATTCCTTTTTCCACTACTAACCTCTTAGCGCTCCAAATGTCCAGTTGCATTTTCTACAGAAAGAGTGTTCAGATCTGCTCAATCAAAAGTATGGTTTAACTCTGTTAGCTGAATGCACAGATCAGAAAGAAGTTTCACAGAATGATTCTGTGTAGTTTATATTGCAGACATTCCTTTTTCCACTATAACCCTCTTAGCGCTCCGAATCTCCACTTGCATTTTCTACAGAAAGAGTGTTTCAGAACGGCTCAATCAAAACTAAGGTTCAACTCTTTTAGTTGAACAAACAGAACAGAAAGAAGTTTCACACAATTCTTCTGTGTAGTTTTTATTTGTAGACATTCTTTTTCCCAATATAGGCCTCTTAGCGCTCAGAATGTCCAATTGCAGTTTCTACAGAAAGAGTGTTTCAGAAAGGCTCAATCAAAAGTAAGGTTCAACTCTGTTAGTTGAATGCACAGAACAGAAAGAAGTTTCATACAATGCTTCTGTGTAGTTTATATTTGAACATATTCTTTTTTCCACTATTACCCACTTAGCGCTACGAATGTCCAGTTGCATTTTCTACAGACAGAGTGTTTCAAAACTGCTCAATCAAAAGTATGGTTTAACTCTGTTAGCTGAATGCTCAGATCAGAAAGAAGTTTCACAGAATGCTTCTGTGTAGTTTATATTTGAATATATTCCTTTTTCCACTACTACTCTCTTAGCGCTCCAAATGTCCAGTTGCATTTTCTACAGAAAGAGTGTTCAGATCTGCTCAACCAAAAGTATGGTTTAACTCTGTTAGCTGAATGCACAGATCAGAAAGAAGTTTCACAGAATGATTCTGTGTAGTTTATATTGCAGACATTCCTTTTTCCACTATTACCCTCTTAGCGCTCCGAATCTCCACTTGCATTTTCTACAGAAAGAGTGTTTCAGAACGGCTCAATCAAAACTAAGGTTCAACTCTTTTAGTTGAACAAACAGAACAGAAAGAAGTTTCACACAATTCTTCTGTGTAGTTTTTATTTGTAGACATTCTTTTTCCCAATATAGGCCTCTTAGCGCTCAGAATGTCCAATTGCAGTTTCTACAGAAAGAGTGTTTCAGAACGGCTCAATCAAAAGTAAGGTTCAACTCTGTTAGTTGAATGCACAGAACAGAAAGAAGTTTCATACAATGCTTCTGTGTAGTTTATATTTGAACATATTCTTTTTTCCACTATTACCCACTTAGCGCTACGAATGTCCAGTTGCATTTTCTACAGACAGAGTGTTTCAAAACTGCTCAATCAAAAGTATGGTTTAACTCTGTTAGCTGAATGCTCAGATCAGAAAGAAGTTTCACAGAATGCTTCTGTGTAGTTTATATTTGAATATATTCCTTTTTCCACTACTACTCTCTTAGCGCTCCAAATGTCCAGTTGCATTTTCTACAGAAAGAGTGTTCAGATCTGCTCAACCAAAAGTATGGTTTAACTCTGTTAGCTGAATGCACAGATCAGAAAGAAGTTTCACAGAATGATTCTGTGTAGTTTATATTGCAGACATTCCTTTTTCCACTATTACCCTCTTAGCGCTCCGAAACTCCACTTGCATTTTCTACAGAAAGAGTGTTTCAGAACGGCTCAATCAAAACTAAGGTTCAACTCTTTTAGTTGAACAAACAGAACAGAAAGAAGTTTCACACAATTCTTCTGTGTAGTTTTTATTTGTAGACATTCTTTTTCCCAATATAGGCCTCTTAGCGCTCAGAATGTCCAATTGCAGTTTCTACAGAAAGAGTGTTTCAGAACGGCTCAATCAAAAGTAAGGTTCAACTCTGTTAGTTGAATGCACAGAACAGAAAGAAGTTTCATACAATGCTTCTGTGTAGTTTATATTTGAACATATTCTTTTTTCCACTATTACCCACTTAGCGCTACGAATGTCCAGTTGCATTTTCTACAGACAGAGTGTTTCAAAACTGCTCAATTAAAAGTATGGTTTAACTCTGTTAGCTGAATGCTCAGATCAGAAAGAAGTTTCACAGAATGCTTCTGTGTAGTTTATATTTGAATATATTCCTTTTTCCACTACTACGCTCTTAGCGCTCCAAATGTCCAGTTGCATTTTCTACAGAAAGAGTGTTCAGATCTGCTCAATCAAAATTATGGTTTAACTCTGTTAGCTGAATGCACAGATCAGAAAGAAGTTTCACCGAATGATTCTGTGTAGTTTGTATTTGAAGACATTCCTTTTTCCACTATTACCCTCTTAGCGCTCCGAATCTCCACTTGCATTTTCCACAAAAAGAGAGTTTCATAACTGCTCAATCAAAAATATGTTTTATCTCTGTTAACTGAATTTACAGATCAGAAATAAGTTTCACAGAAGGCATCTGTGTAGTTTTTATTTGAAGATATTCTTTTTCCCAATGTAGGCCTCTTAGCGCTTAGCATGTCCAATAGCAGTTTCTACAGAAAGAGTGTTTCAGAACGGCTCAATCAAAAGTAAGGTTCAACTCTGTTAGTTGAATGCACAGAACAGAAAGAATTTTCACAGAATGCTACTGTGTAGTTTATCTTTGAATATATTCCTTTTTCCACTATTACCCTCTTAGCGCTCCGAATCTCCACTTTCATTTTCTACAGAAAAAGTGTTTCAGAACGGCTCAATCAAAACTAAGGTTCAGCTCTTTTAGTTGAACAAACAGAACAGAAAGATGTTTCACACAATTCTTCTGTGTAGTTTTTATTTGTAGACATTCCTTTTCCCAATATAGGCCTCTTAGCGCTCAGAATGTCCAATTGCAGTTTCTACAGAAAGAGTGTTTCAGAACGGCTCAATCAAAAGTAAGGTTCAACTCTGTTAGTTGAATGCACAGAACAGAAAGAAGTTTCATACAATGCTTCTGTGTAGTTTATATTTGAACATATTCTTTTTTCCACTATAACCCACTTAGCTCTACGAATGTCCGGTTGCATTTTCTACAGACAGAGTGTTTCAAAACTGCTCAATCAAAAGTATGGTTTAACTCTGTTAGCTGAATGCTCAGATCAGAAAGAAGTTTCACAGAATGCTTCTGTGTAGTTTATATTGGAATATATTCCTTTTTCCACTACTACGCTCTTAGCGCTCCAAATGTCCAGTTGCATTTTCTACAGAAAGAGTGTTCAGATCTGCTCAATCAAAAGTATGGTTTAACTCTGTTAGCTGAATGCACAGATCAGAAAGATGTTTCACCGAATGATTCTGTGTAGTTTATATTTGAAGACATTCCTTTTACCACTATCACCCTCTTAGCGCTCCGAATCTCCACTTGCATTTTCTACAAAAAGAGTGTTTCATAACTGCTCAATCAAAAATATGTTTTATCTCTGTTAACTGAATTTACAGATCAGAAATAAGTTTCACAGAATGCATCTGTGTAGTTTTTATTTGAAGATATTCTTTTTCCCAATGTAGGCCTCTTAGCGCTTAGCATGTCCAATTGCAGTTTCTACAGAAAGAGTGTTTCAGAACGGCTCAATCAAAAGTAAGGTTCAACTCTGTTAGTTGAATGCACAGAACAGAAAGAATTTTCACAGAATGCTACTGTGTAGTTTATATTTGAATATATTCCTTTTTCCACTATTACCCTCTTAGCCCTCCGAATCTCCACTTGCATTTTCTACAGAAAGAGTGTTTCAGAACGGCTCAATCAAAACTAAGGTTCAACTCTTTTAGTTGAACAAACAGAACAGAAAGAAGTTTCACACAATTCTTCTGTGTAGTTTTTATTTGTAGACATTCTTTTTCCCAATATAGGCCTCTTAGCGCTCAGAATGTCCAATTGCAGTTTCTACAGAAAGAGTGTTTCAGAAAGGCTCAATCAAAAGTAAGGTTCAACTCTGTTAGTTGAATGCACAGAACAGAAAGAAGTTTCATACAATGCTTCTGTGTAGTTTATATTTGTACATATTCTTTTTTCCACTATTACCCACTTAGCGCTACGAATGTCCAGTTGCATTTTCTACAGACAGAGTGTTTGAAAACTGCTCAATCAAAAGTATGGTTTAACTCTGTTAGCTGAATGCTCAGATCAGAAAGAAGTTTCACAGAATGCTTCTGTGTAGTTTATATTTGAATATATTCCTTTTTCCACTACTACTCTCTTAGCGCTCCAAATGTCCAGTTGCATTTTCTACAGAAAGAGTGTTCAGATCTGCTCAACCAAAAGTATGGTTTAACTCTGATAGCTGAATGCACAGATCAGAAAGAAGTTTCACAGAATGATTCTGTGTAGTTTATATTTGGAGACATTCCTTTTTCCACTATTACCCTCTTAGTGCTCCGAATCTCCACTTGCATTTTCTACAGAAAGAGTGTTTCAGAACGGCTCAATCAAAACTAAGGTTCAACTCTTTTAGTTGAACAAACAGAACAGAAAGAAGTTTCACATAATTCTTCTGTGTAGTTTTTATTTGTAGACATTCTTTTTCCCAATATAGGCCTCTTAGCGCTCAGAATGTCCAATTGCAGTTTCTACAGAAAGAGTGTTTCAGAACGGCTCAATCAAAAGTAAGGTTCAACTCTGTTAGTTGAATGCACAGAACAGAAAGAAGTTTCATACAATGCTTCTGTGTAGTTTATATTTGAACATATTCTTTTTTCCACTATTACCCACTTAGCTCTACGAATGTCCAGTTGCATTTTCTACAGACAGAGTGTATCAAAACTGCTCAATCAAAAGTATGGTTTAACTCTGTTAGCTGAATGCTCAGATCACAAAGAAGTTTCACAGAATGCTTCTGTGTAGTTTATATTTGAATATATTCCTTTTTCCACTACTACGCTCTGAGCGCTCCAAATGTCCAGTTGCATTTTCTACCGAAAGAGTGTTCAGATCTGCTCAATCAAAAGTATGGTTTAACTCTGTTTGCTGAATGCACAGATCAGAAAGAAGTTTCACCGAATGATTCTGTGTAGTTTATATTTGAAGACATTCCTTTTTCCACTATTACCCTCTTAGCGCTCCGAATCTCCACTTGCATTTTCTACAAAAAGAGTGTTTCATAACTGCTCAATCAAAAATATGTTTTATCTCTGTTAACTGAATTTACAGATCAGAAATAAGTTTCACAGAATGCATCTGTGTAGTTTTTATTTGAAGATATTCTTTTTCCCAATGTAGGCCTCTTAGCGCTTAGCATGTCCAATTGCAGTTTCTACAGAAAGAGTGTTTCAGAACGGCTCAATCAAAAGTAAGGTTCAACTCTGTTAGTTGAATGCACAGAACAGAAAGAATTTTCACAGAATGCTACTGTGTAGTTTATATTTGAATATATTCCTTTTTCCACTATTACCCTCTTAGCGCTCCGAATGTCCACTTGCATTTTCTACAGAAAGAGTGTTCAGAACTGCGCAATCAAAAGTATGGTTTAACTCTGTTAGCTTAATGAACATATCAGAAATAAGTTTCACACAATGCTTCTGTGTAGTTTTTATTTGAAGATATTATTTTTCCCAATAGAGGCCTCTTAGCGCTCAGAATGTCCAATTGCAGTTTCTACAGAAAGAGTGTTTCAGAAAGGCTCAATCAAAAGTAAGGTTCAACTCTGTTAGTTGAATGCACAGAACAGAAAGAAGTTTCATACAATGCTTCTGTGTAGTTTATATTTGAACATATTCTTTTTTCCACTATTACCCACTTAGCGCTACGAATGTCCAGTTGCTTTTTCTACAGACAGAGTGTTTCAAAACTGCTCAATCAAAAGTATGGTTTAACTCTGTTAGCTGAATGCTCAGATCAGAAAGAAGTTTCACAGAATGCTTCTGTGTAGTTTATATTTGAATATATTCCTTTTTCCACTACTAACCTCTTAGCGCTCCAAATGTCCAGTTGCATTTTCTACAGAAAGAGTGTTCAGATCTGCTCAATCAAAAGTATGGTTTAACACTGTTAGCTGAATGCACAGATCAGAAAGAAGTTTCACAGAATGATTCTGTGTAGTTTATATTTGGAGACATTCCTTTTTCCACTATTACCCTCTTAGCGCTCCGAATCTCCACTTGCATTTTCTACAGAAAGAGTGTTTCAGAACGGCTCAATCAAAACTAAGGTTCAACTCTTTTAGTTGAACAAACAGAACAGAAAGAAGTTTCACACAATTCTTCTGTGTAGTTTTTATTTGTAGACATTCTTTTTGCCACTATAGGCCTCTTAGCGCTCAGAATTTCCAATTGCAGTTTCTACAGAAAGAGTGTTTCAGAACGGCTCAATCAAAAGTAAGGTTCAACTCTGTTAGTTGAATGCACAGAACAGAAAGAAGTTTCATACAATGCTTCTGTGTAGTTTATATTTGAACATATTCTTTTTTCCACTATTACCCACTTAGCGCTACGAATGTCCAGTTGCATTTTCTACAGACAGAGTGTTTCAAAACTGCTCAATCAAAAGTATGGTTTAACTCTGTTAGCTGAATGCTCAGATCAGAAAGAAGTTTCACAGAATGCTTCTGTGTAGTTTATATTAGAATATATTACTTTTTCCACTACTACGCTCTTAGCGCTCCAAATGTCCAGTTGCATTTTCTACAGAAAGAGTGTTCAGATCTGCTCAATCAAAAGTATGGTTTAACTCTGTTAGCTGAATGCACAGATCAGAAAGAAGTTTCACCGAATGATTCTGTGTAGTTTATATTTGAAGACATTCCTTTTTCTACTATTACCCTCTAGCGCTCCGAATCTCCACTTGCATTTTCTACAAAAAGAGTGTTTCATAACTGCTCAATCAAAAATATGTTTCATCTCTGTTAACTGAATTTACAGATCAGAAATAAGTTTCACAGAATGCATCTGTGTAGTTTTTATTTGAAGATATTCTTTTTCCCAATGTAGGCCTCTTAGCGCTTAGCATGTCCAATTGCATTTTGTACAGAAAGAGTGTTTCAGAACGGCTCAATCAAAAGTAAGGTTCAAATCTGTTAGTTGAATGCACAGAACAGAAAGAATTTTCACAGAATGCTACTGTGTAGTTTATATTTGAATATATTCCTTTTTCCACTATTACCATCTTAGCGCTCCGAATGTCCACTTGCATTTTCTGCAGAAAGAGTGTTCAGAACTGCGCAATCAAAAGTATGGTTTAACTCTGTTAGCTTAATGAACATATCAGAAATAAGTTTCACACAATGCTTCTGTGTAGTTTTTATTTGAAGATATTTTTTTTCCCAATATAGGCCTCTTAGCGCTCAGAATGTCCAATTGCAGTTTCTACAGAAAGAGTGTTTCAGAAAGGCTCAATCAAAAGTAAGGTTCAACTCTGTTAGTTGAATGCACAGAACAGAAAGAAGTTTCATACAATGCTTCTGTGTAGTTTATATTTGAACATATTCTTTTTTCCACTATTACCCACTTAGCGCTACGAATGTCCAGTTGCATTTTCTACAGACAGAGTGTTTCAAAACTGCTCAATCAAAAGTATGGTTTAACTCCGTTAGCTGAATGCTCAGATCAGAAAGAAGTTTCACAGAATGCTTCTGTGTAGTTTATATTTGAATATATTCCTTTTTCCACTACTACTCTCTTAGCGCTCCAAATGTCCAGTTGCATTTTCTACAGAAAGAGTGTTCAGATCTGCTCAATCAAAAGTATGGTTTAACTCTGTTAGCTGAATGCACAGATCAGAAAGAAGTTTCACAGAATGATTCTGTGTAGTTTATATTTGGAGACATTCCTTTTTCCACTATTACCCTCTTAGCGCTCCGAATCTCCACTTGCATTTTCTACAGAAAGAGTGTTTCAGAACGGCTCAATCAAAACTAAGGTTCAACTCTTTTAGTTGAACAAACAGAACAGAAAGAAGTTTCACACAATTCTTCTGTGTAGTTTTTATTTGTAGACATTCTTTTTGCCAATATAGGCCTCTTAGCGCTCAGAATTTCCAATTGCAGTTTCTACAGAAAGAGTGTTTCAGAACGGCTCAATCAAAAGTAAGGTTCAACTCTGTTAGTTGAATGCACAGAACAGAAAGAAGTTTCATACAATGCTTCTGTGTAGTTTATATTTGAACATATTCTTTTTTCCACTATTACCCACTTAGCGCTACGAATGTCCAGTTGCATTTTCTACAGACAGAGTGTTTCAAAACTGCTCAATCAAAAGTATGGTTTAACTCTGTTAGCTGAATGCTCAGATCAGAAAGAAGTTTCACAGAATGCTTCTGTGTAGTTTATATTAGAATATATTACTTTTTCCACTACTACGCTCTTAGCGCTCCAAATGTCCAGTTGCATTTTCTACAGAAAGAGTGTTCAGATCTGCTCAATCAAAAGTATGGTTTAACTCTGTTAGCTGAATGCACAGATCAGAAAGAAGTTTCACCGAATGATTCTGTGTAGTTTATATTTGAAGACATTCCTTTTTCTACTATTACCCTCTAGCGCTCCGAATCTCCACTTGCATTTTCTACAAAAAGAGTGTTTCATAACTGCTCAATCAAAAATATGTTTTATCTCTGTTAACTGAATTTACAGATCAGAAATAAGTTTCACAGAATGCATCTGTGTAGTTTTTATTTGAAGATATTCTTTTTCCCAATGTAGGCCTCTTAGCGCTTAGCATGTCCAATTGCATTTTGTACAGAAAGAGTGTTTCAGAACGGCTCAATCAAAAGTAAGGTTCAAATCTGTTAGTTGAATGCACAGAACAGAAAGAATTTTCACAGAATGCTACTGTGTAGTTTATATTTGAATATATTCCTTTTTCCACTATTACCATCTTAGCGCTCCGAATGTCCACTTGCATTTTCTGCAGAAAGAGTGTTCAGAACTGCGCAATCAAAAGTATGGTTTAACTCTGTTAGCTTAATGAACATATCAGAAATAAGTTTCACACAATGCTTCTGTGTAGTTTTTATTTGAAGATATTTTTTTTCCCAATATAGGCCTCTTAGCGCTCAGAATGTCCAATTGCAGTTTCTACAGAAAGAGTGTTTCAGAAAGGCTCAATCAAAAGTAAGGTTCAACTCTGTTAGTTGAATGCACAGAACAGAAAGAAGTTTCATACAATGCTTCTGTGTAGTTTATATTTGAACATATTCTTTTTTCCACTATTACCCACTTAGCGCTACGAATGTCCAGTTGCATTTTCTACAGACAGAGTGTTTCAAAACTGCTCAATCAAAAGTATGGTTTAACTCCGTTAGCTGAATGCTCAGATCAGAAAGAAGTTTCACAGAATGCTTCTGTGTAGTTTATATTTGAATATATTCCTTTTTCCACTACTACTCTCTTAGCGCTCCAAATGTCCAGTTGCATTTTCTACAGAAAGAGTGTCCAGATCTGCTCAATCAAAAGTATGGTTTAACTCTGTTAGCTGAATGCACAGATCAGAAAGAAGTTTCACAGAATGATTCTGTGTAGTTTATATTTGGAGACATTCCTTTTTCCACTATTACCCTCTTAGCGCTCCGAATCTCCACTTGCATTTTCTACAGAAAGAGTGTTTCAGAACGGCTCAATCAAAACTAAGGTTCAACTCTTTTAGTTGAACAAACAGAACAGAAAGAAGTTTCACACAATTCTTCTGTGTAGTTTTTATTTGTACACATTCCTTTTCCCAATATAGGCCTCTTAGCGCTCAGAATGTCCAATTGCAGTTTCTACAGAAAGAGTGTTTCAGAACGGCTCAATCAAAAGTAAGGTTCAACTCTGTTAGTTGAACGCACAGAACAGAAGTTTCATACAATGCTTCTGTGTAGTTTATATTTGAACATATTTTTTTTCCACTATTACCCACTTAGCGCTACGAATGTCCAGTTGCATTTTCTACAGACAGAGTATTTCAAAACTGCTCAATCAAAAGTATGGTTTAACTCTGTTAGCTGAATGCTCAGATCAGAAAGAAGTTTCACAGAATGCTTCTGTGTAGTTTATATTTGAATATATTCCTTTTTCCACTACTACGCTCTTAGCGCTCCAAATGTCCAGTTGCATTTTCTACAGAAAGAGTGTTCAGATCTGCACAATCAAAAGTATGCTTTAACTCTGTTAGCTGAATGCACAGATCAGAAAGAAGTTTCACCGAATGATTCTGTGTAGTTTATATTTGAAGACATTCATTTTTCCACTATTACCCTCTTAGCGCTCCGAATCTCCACTTGCATTTTCTACAAAAAGAGTGTTTCATAACTGCTCAATCAAAAATATGTTTTATCTCTGTTAACTGAATTTACAGATCAGAAGTAAGTTTCACAGAATGCATCTGTGTAGTTTTTATTTGAAGATATTCTTTTTCCCAATGTAGGCCTCTTAGCGCTTAGCATGTCCAATTGCAGTTTCTACAGAAAGAGTGTTTCAGAACGGCTCAATCAAAATTAAGGTTCAACACTGTTAGTTGAATGCACAGAACAGAAAGAAGTTTCACAGAATGCTACTGTGTAGTTTATATTTGAATATATTCCTTTTTCCACTATTACCCTCTTAGCGCTCCGAATGTCCACTGGCATTTTCTACAGAAAGAGTGTTCAGAACTGCGCAATCAAAAGTATGGTTTAACTCTGTTAGCTTAATGAACATATCAGAAATAAGTTTCACACAAAGCTTCTGTGTAGTTTTTATTTGAAGATATTATTTTTCCCAATATAGGCCTCTTAGCGCTCAGAATGTCCAATTGCAGTTTCTACAGAAAGAGTGTTTCAGAAAGGCTCAATCAAAAGTAAGGTTCAACTCTGTTAGTTGAATGCACAGAACAGAAAGAAGTTTCATACAATGCTTCTGTGTAGTTTATATTTGAACATATTCTTTTTTCCACTATTAGCCACTTAGCGCTACGAATGTCCAGTTGCATTTTCTACAGACAGAATGTTTCAAAACTGCTCAATCAAAAGTATGGTTTAACTCGGTTAGCTGAATGCTGAGATCAGAAAGAAGTTTCACAGAATGCTTCTGTGTAGTTTATATTTGAATATATTCCTTTTTCCACTACTACTCTCTTAGTGCTCCAAATGTCCAGTCGCATTTTCTACAGAAAGAGTGTTCAGATCTGCTCAATCAAAAGTATGGTTTAACTCTGTTAGCTGAATGCACAGATCAGAAAGAAGTTTCACAGAATGATTCTGTGTAGTTTATATTTGGAGACATTCCTTTTTCCACTATTACCCTCTTAGCGCTCCGAATCTCCACTTGCATTTTCTACAGAAAGAGTGTTTCAGAACGGCTCAATCAAAACTAAGGTTCAACTCTTTTAGTTGAACAAACAGAACAGAAAGAAGTTTCACACAATTCTTCTGTGTAGTTTTTATTTGTAGACATTCATTTTCCCAATATAGGCCTCTTAGCGCTCAGAATGTCCAATTGCAGTTTCTACAGAAAGAGTGTTTCAGAACGGCTCAATCAAAAGTAAGGTTCAACTCTGTTAGTTGAATGCACAGAACAGAAAGAAGTTTCATACAATGCTTCTGTGTAGTTTATATTTGAACATATTCTTTTTTCCACTATTACCCACTTAGCGCTACGAATGTCCAGTTGCATTTTCTACAGACAGAGTGTTTCAAAACTGCTCAATCAAAAGTATGGTTTAACTCTGTTAGCTGAATGCTCAGATCAGAAAGAAGTTTCACAGAATGCTTCTGTGTAGTTTATATTTGAATATATTCCTTTTTCCACTACTACGCTCTTAGCGCTCCAAATGTCCAGTTGCATTTTCTACAGAAAGTGTGTTCGGATTTGCTCAATCAAAAGTATGGTTTAACTCTGTTAGCTGAATGCACAGATCAGAAATAAGTTTCACCGAATGATTCTGTGTAGTTTATATTTGAAGACATTCCTTTTTCCACTATTACCCTCTTAGCGCTCCGAATCTCCACTTGCATTTTCTACAAAAAGAGTGTTTCATAACTGCTCAATCAAAAATATGTTTTATCTCTGTTATCTGAATTTACAGATCAGAAATAAGTTTCACAGAATGCATCTGTGTAGTTTTTATTGGAAGATATTTTTTTCCCAATGTAGGCCTCTTAGCGCTTAGCATGTCCAATTGCAGTTCCTTCAGAAAGAGTGTTTCAGAACGGCTCAATCAAAAGTAAGGTTCAACTCTGTTAGTTGAATGCACAGAACAGAAAGAATTTTCACAGAATGCTACTGTGTAGTTTATAATTGAATATATTCCTTTTTCCACTATTACCCTCTTAGCGCTCCGAATGTCCACTTGCATTTTCTACAGAAAGAGTGTTCAGAACTGCGCAATCAAAAGTATGGTTTAACTCTGTTAGCTTAATGAACATATCAGAAATAAGTTTCACACAATGCTTCTGTGTAGTTTTTATTTGAAGATATTATTTTTCCCAATTGAGTCCTCTTAGCGCTCAGAATGTCCAATTGCAGTTTCTACAGAATGAGTGTTTCAGAAAGGCTCAATCAAAAGTAAGGTTCAACTCTGTTAGTTGAATGCACAGAACAGAAAGAAGTTTCATACAATGCTTCTGTGTAGTTTATATTTGAACATATTCTTTTTTCCACTATTACCCACTTAGCGCTACGAATGTCCAGTTGCATTTTCTACAGACAGAGTGTTTCAAAACTGCTCAATCAAAAGTATGGTTTAACTCCGTTAGCTGAATGCTCAGATCAGAAAGAAGTTTCACAGAATGCTTCTGTGTAGTTTATATTTGAATATATTCCTTTTTCCACTACTACTCTCTTAGCGCTCCAAATGTCCAGTTGCATTTTCTACAGAAAGAGTGTTCAGATCTGCTCAATCAAAAGTATGGTTTAACTCTGTTAGCTGAATGCACAGATCAGAAAGAAGTTTCACAGAATGATTCTGTGTAGTTTATATTTGGAGACATTCCTTTTTCCACTATTACCCTCTTAGCGCTCCGAATCTCCACTTGCATTTTCTACAGAAAGAGTGTTTCAGAACGGCTCAATCGAAACTAAGGTTCAACTCTTTTAGTTGAACAAACAGAACAGAAAGAAGTTTCACACAATTCTTCTGTGTAGTTTTTATTTGTAGACATTCCTTTTCCCAATATAGGCCTCTTAGCGCTCAGAATGTCCAATTGCAGTTTCTACAGAAAGAGGGTTTCAGAACGGCTCAATCAAAAGTAAGGTTCAACTCTGTTAGTTGAACGCACAGAACAGAAGTTTCATACAATGCTTCTGTGTAGTTAATATTTGAACATATTTTTTTTCCACTATTACCCACTTAGCGCTACGAATGTCCAGTTGCATTTTCTACAGACAGAGTATTTCAAAACTGCTCAATCAAAAGTATGGTTTAACTCTGTTAGCTGAATGCTCAGATCAGAAAGAAGTTTCACAGAATACTTCTGTGTAGTTTATATTTGAATATATTCCTTTTTCCACTACTACGCTCTTAGCGCTCCAAATGTCCAGTTGCATTTTCTACAGAAAGAGTGTTCAGATCTGCACAATCAAAAGTATGCTTTAACTCTGTTAGCTGAATGCACAGATCAGAAAGAAGTTTCACCGAATGATTCTGTGTAGTTTATATTTGAAGACATTCCTTTTTCCACTATTACCCTCTTAGCGCTCCGAATCTCCACTTGCATTTTCTACAAAAAGAGTGTTTCATAACTGCTCAATCAAAAATATGTTTTATCTCTGTTAACTGAATTTACAAATCAGAAATAAGTTTCACAGAATGCATCTGTGTAGTTTTTATTTGAAGATATTCTTTTTCCCAATGTAGGCCTCTTAGCGCTTAGCATGTCCAATTGCAGTTTCTACAGAAAGAGTGTTTCAGAACGGCTCAATCAAAAGTAAGGTTCAACTCTGTTAGTTGAATGCACAGAACAGAAAGAAGTTTCACAGAATGCTACTGTGTAGTTTATATTTGAATATATTCCTTTTTCCACTATTACCCTCTTAGCGCTCCGAATGTCCACTGGCATTTTCTACAGAAAGAGTGTTCAGAACTGCGCAATCAAAAGTATGGTTTAACTCTGTTAGCTTAATGAACATATCAGAAATAAGTTTCACACAAAGCTTCTGTGTAGTTTTTATTTGAAGATATTATTTTTCCCAATATAGGCCTCTTAGCGCTCAGAATGTCCAATTGCAGTTTCTACAGAAAGAGTGTTTCAGAAAGGCTCAATCAAAAGTAAGGTTCAACTCTGTTAGTTGAATGCACAGAACAGAAAGAAGTTTCATACAATGCTTCTGTGTAGTTTATATTTGAACATAATCTTTTTTCCACTATTAGCCACTTAGCGCTACGAATGTCCAGTTGCATTTTCTACAGACAGAGTGTTTCAAAACTGCTCAATCAAAAGTATGGTTTAACTCTGTTAGCTGAATGCTCAGATCAGAAAGAAGTTTCACAGAATGCTTCTGTGTAGTTTATATTTGAATATATTCCTTTTTCCACTACTACTCTCTTAGCGCTCCAAATGTCCAGTCGCATTTTCTAAAGAAAGAGTGTTCAGATCTGCTCAATCAAAAGTATGGTTTAACTCTGTTAGCTGAATGCACAGATCAGAAAGAAGTTTCACAGAATGATTCTGTGTAGTTTATATTTGGAGACATTCCTTTTTCCACTATTACCCTTTTAGCGCTCCGAATCTCCACTTGCATTTTCTACAGAAAGAGTGTTTCAGAACGGCTCAATCAAAACTAAGGTTCAACTCTTTTAGTTGAACAAACAGAACAGAAAGAAGTTTCACACAATTCTTCTGTGTAGTTTTTATTTGTAGATATTCCTTTTCCCAATATAGGCCTCTTAGCGCTCAGAATGTCCAATTGCAGTTTCTACAGAAAGACTGTTTCAGAACGGCTCAATCAAAAGTAAGGTTCAACTCTGTTAGTTGAATGCACAGAACAGAAAGAATTTTCACAGAATACTACTGTGTAGTTTATATTTGAATATATTCCTTTTTCCACTATTACCCTCTTAGCGCTCCGAATGTCCACTTGCATTTTCTACAGAAAGAGTGTTCAGAACTGCGCAATCAAAAGTATGGTTTAACTCTGTTAGCTTAATGAACATATCAGAAATAAGTTTCACACAATGCTTCTGTGTAGTTTTTATTTGAAGATATTATTTTTCCCAATAGAGACCTCTTAGCGCTCAGAATGTCCAATTGCAGTTTCTACAGAAAGAGTGTTTCAGAAAGGCTCAATCAAAAGTAAGGTTCAACTCTGTTAGTTGAATGCACAGAACAGAAAGAAGTTTCATACAATGCTTCTGTGTAGTTTATATTTGAACATATTCTTTTTTCCACTATTACCCACTTAGCGCTACGAATGTCCAGTTGCATTTTCTACAGACAGAGTGTTTCAAAACTGCTCAATCAAAAGTATGGTTTAACTCTGTTAGCTGAATGCTCAGATCAGAAAGAAGTTTCACAGAATGCTTCTGTGTAGTTTATATTTGAATATATTCCTTTTTCCACTACTACTCTCTTAGCGCTCCAAATGTCCAGTTGCATTTTCTACAGAAAGAGTGTTCAGATCTGCTCAAACAAAAGTATGGTTTAACTCTGTTTGCTGAATGCACAGATCAGAAAGAAGTTTCACAGAATGATTCTGTGTAGTTTATATTTGGAGACATTACTTTTTCCACTATTACCCTCTTAGCGCTCCGAATCTCCACTTGCATTTTCTACAGAAAGAGTGTTTCAGAACGCCTCAATCAAAACTAAGGTTGAACTCTTTTAGTTGAACAAACAGAACAGAAAGAAGTTTCACACAATTCTTCTGTGTAGTTTTTATTTGTAGACATTCTGTTTCCCAATATAGGCCTCTTAGCGCTCAGAATGTCCAATTGCAGTTTCTACAGAAAGAGTGTTTCAGAACGGCTCAATCAAAAGTAAGGTTCAACTCTGTTAGTTGAATGCACAGAACAGAAAGAAGTTTCATACAATGCTTCTGTGTAGTTTATATTTGAACATATTCTTTTTTCCACTATTACCCACTTAGCGCTACGAATGTCCAGTTGCATTTTCTACAGACAGAGTGTTTCAAAACTGCTCAATCAAAAGTATGGTTTACCTCTGTTAGCTGAATGCTCAGATCAGAAAGATGTTTCAAAGAATGCTTCTGTGTAGTTTATATTTGAATATATTCCTTTTTCCACTACTATGCTCTTAGCGCTCCAAATGTCCAGTTGCATTTTCTACAGAAAGAGTGTTCGGATCTGCTCAATCAAAAGCATGGTTTAACTCTGTTAGCTGAATGCACAGATCAGAAAGAAGTTTCACCGAATGATTCTGTGTAGTTTATATTTGAAGACATTCCTTTTTCCACTATTACCCTCTTAGCGCTCCGAATCTCCACTTGCATTTTCTACAAAAAGAGTTTTTCATAACTGCTCAATCAAAAATATGTTTTATCTCTGTTAACTGAATTTACAGATCAGAAATAAGTTTCACAGAATGCATCTGTGTAGTTTTTATTTGAAGATATTCTTTTTCCCAATGTAGGCCTCTTAGCGCTTAGCATGTCCAATTGCAGTTTCTACAGAAAGAGTGTTTCAGAACGGCTCAATCAAAAGTAAGGTTCAACTCTGTTAGTTGAATGCACAGAACAGAAAGAATTTTCACAGAATGCTACTGTGTAGTTTATATTTGAATATATTCCTTTTTCCACTATTACCCTCTTAGCGCTACGAATGTCCACTTGCATTTTCTACAGAAAGAGTGTTCAGAACTGCGCAATCAAAAGTATGGTTTAACTCTGTTAGCTTAATGAACATATCAGAAATAAGTTTCACACAATGCTTCTGTGTAGTTTTTATTTGAAGATATTATTTTTCCCAATAGAGGCCTCTTAGCGCTCAGAATGTCCAATTGCAGTTTCTACAGAAAGAGTGTTTCAGAAAGGCTCAATCAAAATTAAGGTTCAACTCTGTTAGTTGAATGCACAGAACAGAAAGAAGTTTCGTACAATGCTTCTGTGTAGTTTATATTTGAACATATTCTTTTTTCCACTATTACCCACTTAGCGCTACGAATGTCCAGTTGCATTTTCTACAGACAGAGTGTTTCAAAACTGCTCAATCAAAAGTATGGTTTAACTCTGTTAACTGAATGCTCAGATCAGAAAGAAGTTTCACAGAATGCTTCTGTGTAGTTTATATTTGAATATATTCCTTTTTCCACTACTACTCTCTTAGCGCGTCCAAATGTCCTGTTGCATTTTCTACAGAAAGAGTGTTCAGATCTGCTCAACCAAACGTATGGTTTAACTCTGTTAGCTGAATGCACAGATCAGAAAGAAGTTTCACAGAATGATTCTGTGTAGTTTATATTTGGAGACATTCCTTTTTACACTATTACCCTCTTAGCGCTCCGAATCTCCACTTGCATTTTCTACAGAAAGAGTGTTTCAGAACGGCTCAATCAAAACTAAGGTTCAACTCTTTTAGTTGAACAAACAGAACAGAAAGAAGTTTCACACAATTCTTCTGTGTAGTTTTAATTTGTAGACATTCCTTTTCCCAATATAGGCCTCTTAGCGCTCAGAATGTCCAATTGCAGTTTCTACAGAAAGAGTGTTTCAGAACGGCTCAATCAAAAGTAAGGTTCAACTCTGTTAGTTGAATGCACAGAACAGAAAGAAGTTTCATACAATGCTTCTGTGTAGTTTATATTTGAACATATTCTTTTTTCCACTATTACCCACTTAGCGCTACGAATGTCCAGTTGCATTTTCTACAGACAGAGTGTTTCAAAACTGCTCAATCAAAAGTATGGTTTAACTCTGTTAGCTGAATGCTCAGATCAGAAAGAAGTTTCACAGAATGCTTCTGTGTAGTTTATATTTGAATATATTCCTTTTTCCACTACTACGCTCTTAGCGCTCCAAATGTCCAGTTGCATTGTCTACAGAAAGAGTGTTCAGATCTGCTCAATCAAAAGTATGGTTTAACTCTGTTAGCTGAATGCACAGATCAGAAAGAAGTTTCACCGAATGATTCTGTGTAGTTTATATTTGAAGACATTCCTTTTTCCACTATTACCCTCTTAGCGCTCCGAATCTCCACTTGCATTTTCTACAAAAAGAGTGTTTCATAACTGCTCAATCAAAAATATGTTTTATCTCTGTTAACTGAATTTACAGATCAGAAATAAGTTTCACAGAATGCATCTGTGTAGTTTTTATTTGAAGATATTCTTTTTTCCAATGTAGGCCTCTTAGCGCTTAGCATGTCCAATTGCAGTTTCTACAGAAAGAGTGTTTCAGAACGGCTCAATCAAAAGTAAGGTTCAACTCTGTTAGTTGAATGCACAGAACAGAAAGAATTTTCACAGAATGCTACTGTGTAGTTTATATTTGAATATATTCCTTTTTCCACTATTACCCTCTTAGCGCTCCGAATGTCCACTTGCATTTTCTACAGAAAGAGTGTTCAGAACTGCGCAATCAAAAGTATGGTTTAACTCTGTTAGCTTAATGAACATATCAGAAATAAGTTTCACACAATGCTTCTGTGTAGTTTTTATTTGAAGATATTATTTTTCCCAATAGAGACCTCTTAGCGCTCAGAATGTCCAATTGCAGTTTCTACAGAAAGAGTGTTTCAGAAAGGCTCAATCAAAAGTAAGGTTCAACTCTGTTAGTTAAATGCACAGAACAGAAAGAAGTTTCATACAATGCTTCTGTGTAGTTTATATTTGAACATATTCTTTTTTCCACTATTACCCACTTAGCGCTACGAATGTCCAGTTGCATTTTCTACAGACAGAGTGTTTCAAAACTGCTCAATCAAAAGTATGGTTTAACTCTGTTAGCTGAATGCTCAGATCAGAAAGAAGTTTCACAGAATGCTTCTGTGTAGTTTATATTTGAATATATTCCTTTTTCCACTACTACACTCTTAGCGCTCCAAATGTCCAGTTGCATTTTCTACAGAAAGAGTGTTCAGATCTGCTCAACCAAAAGTATGGTTTAACTCTGTTAGCTGAATGCACAGATCAGAAAGAAGTTTCACAGAATGATTCTGTGTAGTTTATATTTGGAGACATTACTTTTTCCACTATTACCCTCTTAGCGCTCCGAATCTCCACTTGCATTTTCTACAGAAAGAGTGTTTCAGAACGCCTCAATCAAAACTGAGGTTGAACTCTTTTAGTTGAACAAACAGAACAGAAAGAAGTTTCACACAATTCTTCTGTGTAGTTTTTATTTGTAGACATTCTGTTTCCCAATATAGGCCTCTTAGCGCTCAGAATGTCCAATTGCAGTTTCTACAGAAAGAGTGTTTCACAACGGCTCAATCAAAAGTAAGGTTCAACTCTGTTAGTTGAATGCACAGAACAGAAAGAAGTTTCATACAATGTTTCTGTGTAGTTTATATTTGAACATATTCTTTTTTCCACTATTACCCACTTAGCGCTACGAATGTCCAGTTGCATTTTCTACAGACAGAGTGTTTCAAAACTGCTCAATCAAAAGTATGGTTTACCTCTGTTAGCTGAATGCTCAGATCAGAAAGAAGTTTCACAGAATGCTTCTGTGTAGATTATATTTGAATATATTCCTTTTTCCACTACTATGCTCTTAGCTCTCCAAATGTCCAGTTGCGTTTTCTACAGAAAGAGTGTTCGGATCTGCTCAATCAAAAGCATGGTTTAACTCTGTTAGCTGAATGCACAGATCAGAAAGAAGTTTCACCGAATGATTCTGTGTAGTTTATATTTGAAGACATTCCTTTTTCCACTATTACCCTCTTAGCGCTCCGAATCTCCACTTGCATTTTCTACAAAAAGAGTTTTTCATAACTGCTCAATCAAAAATATGTTTTATCTCTGTTAACTGAATTTACAGATCAGAAATAAGTTTCACAGAATGCATCTGTGTAGTTTTTATTTGAAGATATTCTTTTTCCCAATGTAGGCCTCTTAGCGCTTAGCATGTCCAATTGCAGTTTCTACAGAAAGAGTGTTTCAGAACGGCTCAATCAAAAGTAAGGTTCAACTCTGTTAGTTGAATGCACAGAACAGAAAGAATTTTCACAGAATGCTACTGTGTAGTTTATATTTGAATATATTTCTTTTTCCACTATTACCCTCTTAGCGCTCCGAATGTCCACTTGCATTTTCTACAGAAAGAGTGTTCAGAACTGCGCAATCAAAAGTATGGTTTAACTCTGTTAGCTTAATGAACATATCAGAAATAAGTTTCACACAATGCTTCTGTGTAGTTTTTATTTGAAGATATTATTTTTCCCAATAGAGGCCTCTTAGCGCTCAGAATGTCCAATTGCAGTTTCTACAGAAAGAGTGTTTCAGAAAGGCTCAATCAAAATTAAGGTTCAACTCTGTTAGTTGAATACACAGAAGAGAAAGAAGTTTCATACAATGCTTCTGTGTAGTTTATATTTGAACATATTCTTTTTTCCACTATTACCCACTTAGCGCTACGAATGTCCAGTTGCATTTTCTACAGACAGAGTTTTCAAAACTGCTCAATCAAAAGTATGGTTTAACTCTGTTAGCTGAATGCTCAGATCAGAAAGAAGTTTCACAGAATGCTTCTGTGTAGTTTATATTTGAATATATTCCTTTTTCCACTACTACTCTCTTAGCGCGTCCCAATGTCCTGTTGCATTTTCTACAGAAAGAGTGTTCAGATCTGCTCAACCAAAAGTATGGTTTAACTCTGTTAGCTGAATGCACAGATCAGAAAGAAGTTTCACAGAATGATTCTGTGTAGTTTATATTTGGAGACATTCCTTTTTACACTATTACCCTCTTAGCGCTCCGAATCTCCACTTGCATTTTCTACAGAAAGAGTGTTTCAGAACGGCTCAATCAAAACTAAGGTTCAACTCTTTTAGTTGAACAAACAGAACAGAAAGAAGTTTCACACAATTCTTCTGTGTAGTTTTTATTTGTAGACATTCCTTTTCCCAATATAGGCCTCTTAGCGCTCAGAATGTCCAATTGCAGTTTCTACAGAAAGAGTGTTTCAGAACGGCTCAATCAAAAGTAAGGTTCAACTCTGTTAGTTGAATGCACAGAACAGAAAGAAGTTTCATACAATGCTTCTGTGTAGTTTATATTTGAACATATTCTTTTTTCCACTATTACCCACTTAGCGCTACGAATGTCCAGTTGCATTTTCTACAGACAGAGTGTTTCAAAACTGCTCAATCAAAAGTATGGTTTAACTCTGTTAGCTGAATGCTCAGATCAGAAAGAAGTTTCACAGAATGCTTCTGTGTAGTTTATATTTGAATATATTCCTTTTTCCACTACTACGCTCTTAGCGCTCCAAATGTCCAGTTGCATTTTCTACAGAAAGAGTGTTCAGATCTGCTCAATCAAAAGTATGGTTTAACTCTGTTAGCTGAATGCACAGATCAGAAAGAAGTTTCACCGAATGATTCTGTGTAGTTTATATTTGAAGACATTCCTTTTTCCACTATTACCCACTTAGCGCTCCGAATCTCCACTTGCATTTTCTACAAAAAGAGTGTTTCATAACTGCTCAATCAAAAATATGTTTTATCTCTGTTAACTGAATTTACAGATCAGAAATAAGTTTCACAGAATGCATCAGTGTAGTTTTTATTTGAAGATATTCTTTTTCCCAATGTAGGCCTCTTAGCGCTTAGCATGTCCAATTTCAGTTTCTACAGAAAGAGTGTTTCAGAACGGCTCAATCAAAAGTAAGGTTCAACTATGTTAGTTGAATGCACAGAACAGAAAGAAGTTTCACAGAATGCTACTGTGTAGTTTATATTTGAATATATTCCTTTTTCCACTATTACCCTCTTAGCGCTCCGAATGTACACTTGCATTTTCTACAGAAAGAGTGTTCAGAACTGCGCAATCAAAAGTATGGTTTAACTCTGTTAGCTTAATGAACATATCAGAAATAAGTTTCACACAAAACTTCTGTGTAGTTTTTATTTGAAGATATTATTTTTCCCAATATAGGCCTCTTAGCGCTCAGAATGTCCAATTGCAGTTTCTACAGAAAGAGTGTTTCAGAAAGGCTCAATCAAAAGTAAGGTTCAACCCTGTTAGTTGAATGCACAGAACAGAAAGAAGTTTCATACAATGCTTCTGTGTAGTTTATATTTGAACATATTCTTTTTTCCACTATTAGCCACTTAGCGCTACGAATGTCCAGTTGCATTTTCTACAGACAGAGTGTTTCAAAACTGCTCAATCAAAAGTATGGTTTAACTCTGTTAGCTGAATGCTCAGATCAGAAATAAGTTTCACAGAATGCTTCTGTGTAGTTTATATTTGAATATATTCCTTTTTCCACTACTACTCTCTTAGCGCTCCAAATGTCCAGTCGCATTTTCTACAGAAAGAGTGTTCAGATCTGCTCAATCAAAAGTATGGTTTAACTCTGTTAGCTGAATGCACAGATCAGAAAGAACTTTCACAGAATGATTCTGTGTAGTTTATATTTGGAGACATTCCTTTTTCCACTATTACCCTCTTAGCGCTCCGAATCTCCACTTGCATTTTCTACAGAAAGAGTGTTTCAGAACGGCTCAATCCAAACTAAGGTTCAACTCTTTTAGTTGAACAAACAGAACAGAAAGAAGTTTCACACAATTCTTCTGTGTAGTTTTTATTTGTAGACATTCCTTTGCCCAATATAGGCCTCTTAGCGCTCAGAATGTCCAATTGCATTTTCTACAGAAAGAGTGTTTCAGAACGGCTCAATCAAAAGTAAGGTTCAACTCTGTTAGTTGAATGCACAGAACAGAAAGAAGTTTCATACAATGCTTCTGTGTAGTTTATATTTGAACATATTCTTTTTTCCACTATTACCCACTTAGCGCTACGAATGTCCAGTTGCATTTTCTACAGACAGAGTGTTTCAAAACTGCTCAATCAAAAGTATGGTTTAACTCTGTTAGCTGAATGCTCAGATCAGAAAGAAGTTTCACAGAATGCTTCTGTGTAGTTTATATTTGAATATATTCCTTTTTCCACTACTACGCTCTTAGCGCTCCAAATGTCCAGTTGCATTGTCTACAGAAAGAGTGTTCAGATCTGCTCAATCAAAAGTATGGTTTAACTCTGTTAGCTGAATGCACAGATCAGAAAGAAGTTTCACCGAATGATTCTGTGTAGTTTATATTTGAAGACATTCCTTTTTCCACTATTACCCTGTTAGCGCTCCGAATCTCCACTTGCATTTTCTACAAAAAGAGTGTTTCATAACTGCTCAATCAAAAATATGTTTTATCTCTCTTAACTGAATTTACAGATCAGAAATAAGTTTCACAGAATGCATCTGTGTAGTTTTTATTTGAAGATATTCTTTTTCCCAATGTAGGCCTCTTAGCGCTTAGCATGTCCAATAGCAGTTTCTACAGAAAGAGTGTTTCAGAACGGCTCAATCAAAAGTAAGGTTCAACTCTGTCAGTTGAATGCACAGAACAGAAAGAATTTTCACAGAATGCTACTGTGTAGTTTATATTTGAATATATTCCTTTTTCCACTATTACCCTCTTAGCGCTCCGAATGTCCACTTGCATTTTCTACAGAAAGAGTGTTCAGAACTGCGCAATCAAAAGTATGGTTTAACTCTGTTAGCTTAATGAACATATCAGAAATAAGTTTCACACAATGCTTCTGTGTAGTTTTTATTTGAAGATATTATTTTTCCCAATAGAGACCTCTTAGCGCTCAGAATGTCCAATTGCAGTTTCTACAGAGAGAGTGTTTCAGAAAGGCTCAATCAAAAGTAAGGTTCAACTCTGTTAGTTGAATGCACAGAACAGAAAGAAGTTTCATACAATGCTTCTGTGTAGTTTATATTTCAACATATTCTTTTTTCCACTATTAGCCACTTAGCGCTACGAATGTCCAGTTGCATTTTCTACAGACAGATTGTTTCAAAACTGCTCAATCAAAAGTATGGTTTAACTCTGTTAGCTGAATGCTCAGATCAGAAATAAGTTTCACAGAATGCTTCTGTGTAGTTTATATTTGAATATATTCCTTTTTCCACTACTACTCTCTTAGCGCTCCAAATGTCCAGTCGCATTTTCTACAGAAAGAGTGTTCAGATCTGCTCAATCAAAAGTATGGTTTAACTCTGTTAGCTGAATGCACAGATCAGAAAGAACTTTCACAGAATGATTCTGTGTAGTTTATATTTGGAGACATTCCTTTTTCCACTATTACCCTCTTAGCGCTCCGAATCTCCACTTGCATTTTCTACAGAAAGAGTGTTTCAGAACGGCTCAATCAAAACTAAGGTTCAACTCTTTTAGTTGAACAAACAGAACAGAAAGAAGTTTCACACAATTCTTCTGTGTAGTTTTTATTTGTAGACATTCCTTTTCCCAATATAGGCCTCTTAGCGCTCAGAATGTCCAATTGCATTTTCTACAGAAAGAGTGTTTCAGAACGGCTCAATCAAAAGTAAGGTTCAACTCTGTTAGTTGAATGCACAGAACAGAAAGAAGTTTCATACAATGCTTCTGTGTAGTTTATATTTGAACATATTCTTTTTTCCACTATTACCCACTTAGCGCTACGAATGTCCAGTTGCATTTTCTACAGACAGAGTGTTTCAAAACTGCTCAATCAAAAGTATGGTTTAACTCTGTTAGCTGAATGCTCAGATCAGAAAGAAGTTTCACAGAATGCTTCTGTGTAGTTTATAGTTGAATATATTCCTTTTTCCACTACTACGCTCTTAGCGCTCCAAATGTCCAGTTGCATTGTCTACAGAAAGAGTGTTCAGATCTGCTCAATCAAAAGTATGGTTTAACTCTGTTAGCTGAATGCACAGATCAGAAAGAATTTTCACCGAATGATTCTGTGTAGTTTATATTTGAAGACATTCCTTTTTCCACTATTACCCTCTTAGCGCTCCGAATCTCCACTTGCATTTTCTACAAAAAGAGTGTTTCATAACTGCTCAATCAAAAATATGTTTTATCTCTCTTAACTGAATTTACAGATCAGAAATAAGTTTCACAGAATGCATCTGTGTAGTTTTTATTTGAAGATATTCTTTTTCCCAATGTAGGCCTCTTAGCGCTTAGCATGTCCAATTGCAGTTTCTACAGAAAGAGTGTTTCAGAACGGCTCAATCAAAAGTAAGGTTCAACTCTGTTAGTTGAATGCACAGAACAGAAAGAATTTTCACAGAATGCTACTGTGTAGTTTATATTTGAATATATTCCTTTTTCCACTATTACCCTCTTAGCGCTCCGAATGTCCACTTGCATTTTCTACAGAAAGAGTGTTCAGAACTGCGCAATCAAAAGTATGGTTTAACTCTGTTAGCTTAATGAACATATCAGAAATAAGTTTCACACAATGCTTCTGTGTAGTTTTTATTTGAAGATATTATTTTTCCCAATAGAGACCTCTTAGCGCTCAGAATGTCCAATTGCAGTTTCTACAGAAAGAGTGTTTCAGAAAGGCTCAATCAAAAGTAAGGTTCAACTCTGTTAGTTGAATGCACAGAACAGAAAGAAGTTTCATACAATGCTTCTGTGTAGTTTATATTTGAACATATTCTTTTTTCCACTATTAGCCACTTAGCGCTACGAATGTCCAGTTGCATTTTCTACAGACAGAGTGTTTCAAAACTGCTCAATCAAAAGTATGGTTTAACTCTGTTAGCTGAATGCTCAGATCAGAAATAAGTTTCACAGAATGCTTCTGTGTAGTTTATATTTGAATATATTCCTTTTTCCACTACTACTCTCTTAGCGCTCCAAATGTCCAGTCGCATTTTCTACAGAAAGAGTGTTCAGATCTGCTCAATCAAAAGTATGGTTTAACTCTGTTAGCTGAATGCACAGATCAGAAAGAACTTTCACAGAATGATTCTGTGTAGTTTATATTTGGAGACATTCCTTTTTCCACTATTACCCTCTTAGCGCTCCGAATCTCCACTTGCATTTTCTACAGAAAGAGTGTTTCAGAACGGCTCAATCAAAACTAAGGTTCAACACTTTTAGTTGAACAAACAGAACAGAAAGAAGTTTCACACAATTCTTCTGTGTAGTTTTTATTTGTAGACATTCCTTTTCCCAATATACGCCTCTTAGCGCTCAGAATGTCCAATTGCATTTTCTACAGAAAGAGTGTTTCAGAACGGCTCAATCAAAAGTAAGGTTCAACTCTGTTAGTTGAATGCACAGAACAGAAAGAAGTTTCATACAATGCTTCTGTGTAGTTTATATTTGAACATATTCTTTTTTCCACTATTACCCACTTAGCGCTACGAATGTCCAGTTGCATTTTCTACAGACAGAGTGTTTCAAAACTGCTCAATCAAAAGTATGGTTTAACTCTTTTAGCTGAATGCTCAGATCAGAAAGAAGTTTCACAGAATGCTTCTGTGTAGTTTATAGTTGAATATATTCCTTTTTCCACTACTACGCTCTTAGCGCTCCAAATGTCCAGTTGCATTGTCTACAGAAAGAGTGTTCAGATCTGCTCAATCAAAAGTATGGTTTAACTCTGTTAGCTGAATGCACAGATCAGAAAGAAGTTTCACCGAATGATTCTGTGTAGTTTATATTTGAAGACGTTCCTTTTTCCACTATTACCCTCTTAGCGCTCCGAATCTCCACTTGCATTTTCTACAAAAAGAGTGTTTCATAACTGCTCAATCAAAAATATGTTTTATCTCTGTTAACTGAATTTACAGATCAGAAATAAGTTTCACAGAATGCATCTGTGTAGTTTTTATTTGAAGATATTCTTTTTCCCAATGTAGGCCTCTTAGCGCTTAGCATGTCCAATTGCAGTTTCTACAGAAAGAGTGTTTCAGAACGGCTCAATCAAAAGTAAGGTTCAACTCTGTTAGTTGAATGCACAGAACAGAAAGAATTTTCACAGAATGCTACTGTGTAGTTTATATTTGAATATATTCCTTTTTCCACTATTACCCTCTTAGCGCTCCGAATGTACACTTGCATTTTCTACAGAAAGAGTGTTCAGAACTGCGCAATCAAAAGTATGGTTTAACTCTGTTAGCTTAATGAACATATCAGAAATAAGTTTCACACAATGCTTCTGTGTAGTTTTTATTTGAAGATATTATTTTTCCCAATAGAGACCTCTTAGCGCTCAGAATGTCCAATTGCAGTTTCTACAGAAAGAGTGTTTCAGAAAGGCTCAATCAAAAGTAAGGTTCAACTCTGTTAGTTGAATGCACAGAACAGAAAGAAGTTTCATACAATGCTTCTGTGTAGTTTATATTTGAACATATTCTTTTTTCCACTATTACCCACTTAGCGCTACGAATGTCCAGTTGCATTTTCTACAGACAGAGTGTTTCAAAACTGCTCAATCAAAAGTATGGTTTAACTCTGTTAGCTGAATGCTCAGATCAGAAAGAAGTTTCACAGAATGCTTCTGTGTAGTTTATATTTGAATATATTCCTTTTTCCACTACTACTCTCTTAGCGCTCCAAATGTCCAGTTGCATTTTCTACAGAAAAAGTGTTCAGATCTGCTCAACCAAAAGTATGGTTTAACTCTGTTAGCTGAATGCACAGATCAGAAAGAAGTTTCACAGAATGATTCTGTGTAGTTTATATTTGGAGACATTCCTTTTTCCACTATTAGCCTCTTAGCGCTCCGAATCTCCACTTGCATTTTCTACAGAAAGAGTGTTACAGAACGGCTCAATCAAAACTAAGGTTGAACTCCTTTAGTTGAACAAACAGAACAGAAAGAAGTTTCACACAATTCTTCTGTGTAGTTTTTATTTGTAGACATTCTTTTTCCCAATATAGGCCTCTTAGCGCTCAGAATGTCCAATTGCAGTTTCTACAGAAAGAGTGTTTCAGAACGGCTCAATCAAAAGTAAGGTTCACCTCTGTTAGTTGAATGCACAGAACAGAAAGAAGTTTCATACAATGCTTCTGTGTAGTTTATATTTGAACATATTCTTTTTTCCACTATTACCCACTTTGCGCTACGAATGTAAAGTTGCATTTTCTACAGACAGAGTGTTTCAAAACTGCTCAATCAAAAGTATGGTTTAACTCTGTTAGCTGAATGCTCAGATCAGAAAGAAGTTTCACAGAATGCTTCTGTGTAGTTTATATTTGAATATATTCCTTTTTCCACTAATACGCTCTTAGCGCTCCAAATGTCCAGTTGCATTTTCTACAGAAAGAGTGTTCAGATCTGCTCAATCAAAAGTATGGTTTAACTGTGTTAGCTGAATGCACAGATCAGAAAGAAGTTTCACCGAATGATTCTGTGTAGTTTATATTTGAAGACATTCCTTTTTCCACTATTACCCTCTTAGCGCTCCGAATCTCCACTTGCATTTACTACAAAAAGAGTGTTTCATAACTGCTCAATCAAAAATATGTTTTATCTCTGTTAACTGAAATTACAGATCAGAAATAAGTTTCTCAGAATGCATCTGTGTAGTTTTTATTTGAAGATATTCTTTTTCCCAATGTAGGCCTCTTAGCGCTTAGCATGTCCAATTGCAGTTTCTACAGAAAGAGTGTTTCAGAACGGCTCAATCAAAAGTAAGGTTCAACTCTGTTAGTTGAATGCACAGAACAGAAAGAAGTTTCACAGAATGCTACTGTGTAGTTTATATTTGAATATATTCCTTTTTCCACTATTACCCTCTTAGCGCTCCGAATGTCCACTTGCATTTTCTACAGAAAGAGTGTTCAGAACTGCGCAATCAAAAGTATGGTTTAACTCTGTTAGCTTAATGAACATATCAGAAATAAGTTTCACACAAAGCTTCTGTGTACTTTTTATTTGAAGATATTATTTTTCCCAATATAGGCATCTTAGCGCTCAGAATGTCCAATTGCAGTTTCTACAGAAAGAGTGTTTCAGAAAGGCTCAATCAAAAGTAAGGTTCAACTCTGTTAGTTGAATGCACAGAACATAAATAAGTTTCATACAATGCTTCTGTGTAGTTTATATTTGAACATATTCTTTTTTCCACTATTAGCCACTTAGCGCTACGAATGTCCAGTTGCATTTTCCACAGACAGAGTGTTTCAAAACTGCTCAATCAAAAGTATGGTTTAATTCTGTTAGCTGAATGCTCAGATCAGAAAGAAGTTTCACAGAATGCTTCTGTGTAGTTTATATTTGAATATATTCCTTTTTCCACTACTACGCTCTTAGCGCTCCAAATGTCCAGTTGCATTTTCTACAGAAAGAGTGTTCAGATCTGTTCAATCAAAAGTATGGTTTAACTCTGTTAGCTGAATGCACAGATCAGAAAGAAGTTTCACCGAATGATTCTGTGTAGTTTATATTTGAAGACATTCCTTTTTCCACTATTACCCTCTTAGCGCTCCGAATCTCCACTTGCATTTTCTACAAAAAGAGTGTTTCATAACTGCTCAATCAAAAATATGTTTTATCTCTGTTAACTGAATTTACAGATCAGAAATAAGTTTCACAGAATGCATCTGTGTAGTTTTTATTTGAAGATATTCTTTTTCCCAATGTAGGTCTCTTAGCGCTTAGCATGTCCAATTGCAGTTTCTACAGAAAGAGTGTTTCAGAACGTCTCAATCAAAAGTAAGGTTCAACTCTGTTAGTTGAATGCACAGAACAGAAAGAATTTTCACAGAATGCTACTGTGTAGTTTATATTTCAATATATCCCTTTTTCCACTATTACCCTCTTAGCGCTCCGAATGTCCACTTGCATTTTCTACAGAAAGAGTGTTCAGAACTGCGCAATCAAAAGTATGGTTTAACTCTGTTAGCTTAATGAACATATCAGAATTAAGTTTCACACAATGCTTCTGTGTAGTTTTTATTTGAAGATATTATTTTTCCCAATAGAGGCCTCTTAGCGCTCAGAATGTCCAATTGCAGTTTCTACAGAAAGAGTGTTTCAGAAAGGCTCAATCAAAAGTAAGGTTCAACTCTGTTAGTTGAATGCACAGAACAGAAAGAAGTTTCATACAATGCTTCTGTGTAGTTTATATTTGAACATATTCTTTTTTCCACTATTAGCCACTTAGCGCTACGAATGTCCAGTTGCATTTTCTACAGACAGAGTGTTTCAAAACTGCTCAATCAAAAGTATGGTTTAACTCTGTTAGCTGAATGCTCAGATCAGAAAGAAGTTTCACAGAATGCTTCTGTGTAGTTTATATATGAATATATTCCTTTTTCCACTACTACTCTCTTAGCGCTCCAAATGTCCAGTTGCATTTTCTACAGAAAGAGTGTTCAGATCTGCTCAATCAAAAGTATGTTTTAAATCTGTTAGCTGAATGCACAGATCAGAAAGAAGTTTCACAGAATGATTCTGTGTAGTTTATATTTGGAGACATTCCTTTTTCCACTATTACCCTCTTAGCGCTCCGAATCTCCACTTGCATTTTCTACAGAAAGAGTGTTTCAGAACGGCTCAATCAAAACTAAGATTCAACTCTTTTAGTTGAACAAACAGAACAGAAAGAAGTTTCACACAATTCTTCTGTGTAGTTTTTATTTGTAGACATTCCTTTTCCCAATATAGGACTCTTAGCGCTCAGAATGTCCAATTGCAGTTTCTACAGAAAGAGTGTTTCAGAACGGCTCAATCAAAAGTAAGGTTCAACTCTGTTAGTTGAATGCACAGAACAGAAAGAAGTTTCATACAATGCTTCTGTGTAGTTTATATTTGAACATATTCTTTTTTCCACTATTACCCACTTAGCGCTACGAGTGTCCAGTTGCATTTTCTACAGACAGAGTGTTTCAAAACTGCTCAATCAAAAGTATGGTTTAACTCTGTTAGCTGAATGCTCAGATCAGAAAGAAGTTTCACAGAATGCTTCTGTGTAGTTTATATTTGAATATATTCCTTTTTCCACTACTACGCTCTTAGCGCTCCAAATGTCCAGTTGCATTTTCTACAGAAAGAGGGTTCAGATCTGCTCAATCAAAAGTAAGGTTTAACTCTGTTAGCTGAATGCACAGATCAGAAAGAAGTTTCACCGAATGATTCTGTGTAGTTTATATTTGAAGACATTCCTTTTTCCACTATTACCCTCTTAGCGCTCCGAATCTCCACTTGCATTTTCTACAAAAAGAGTGTTTCATAACTGCTCAATCAAAAATATGTTTTATCTCTGTTAACTGAATTTACAGATCAGAAATAAGTTTCACAGAATGCATCTGTGTAGTTTTTATTTGAAGATATTCTTTTTCCCAATGTAGGTCTCTTAGCGCTTAGCATGTCCAATTGCAGTATCTACAGAGAGTGTTTCAGAACGGCTCAATCAAAAGTAAGGTTCAACTCTGTTAGTTGAATGCACAGAACAGAAAGAATTTTCACAGAATGCTAATGTGTAGTTTATATTTGAATATATTCCTTTTTCCACTATTACCCTCTTAGCGCTCGGAATGTCCACTTGCATTTTCTACAGAAAGAGTGTTCAGAACTGCGCAATCAAAAGTATGGTTTAACTCTGTTAGCTTAATGAACATATCAGAAATAAGTTTCACACAATGCTTCTGTGTAGTTTTTATTTGAAGATATTATTTTTCCCAATAGAGGCCTCTTAGCGCTCAGAATGTCCAATTGCAGTTCCTACAGAAAGAGTGTTTCAGAAAGGCTCAATCAAATGTAAGGTTCAACTCTGTTAGTTGAATGCACAGAACAGAAAGAAGTTTCATACAATGCTTCTGTGTAGTTTATATTTGAATATATTCTTTTTTCCACTATTACCCACTTAGCGCTATGAATGTCCAGTTGCTTTTTCTAATGACAGAGTGTTTCAAAACTGCTCAATCAAAAGTATGGTTTAACTCTGTTAGCTGAATGCTCAGATCAGAAAGAAGTTTCACAGAATGCTTCTGTGTAGTTTATATTTGAATATATTCCTTTTTCCACTACTACTCTCTTAGCGCTCCAAATGTCCAGTTGCATTTTCTACAGAAAGAGTGTTCAGATCTGCTCAATCAAAAGTATGTTTTAACTCTGTTAGCTGAATGCACAGATCAGAAAGAAGTTTCACAGAATGATTCTGTGTAGTTTATATTTGGAGACATTCCTTTTTCCACTATTACCCTCTTAGCGCTCCGAATCTCCACTTGCATTTTCTATAGAAAGAGTGTTTCAGAACGGCTCAATCAAAACTAAGGTTCAACTCTTTTAGTTGAACAAACAGAACAGAAAGAAGTTTCACACAATTCTTCTGTGTAGTTTTTATTTGTAGACATTCCTTTTCCCAATATAGGCCTCTTAGCGCTCAGAATGTCCAATTGCAGTTTCTACAGAAAGAGTGTTTCAGAACGGCTCAATCAAAAGTAAGGTTCAACTCTGTTAGTTGAATGCACAGAACAGAAAGAAGTTTCATACAATGCTTCTGTGTAGTTTATATTTGAACATATTCTTTTTTCCACTATTACCCACTTAGCGTTACGAATGTCCAGTTGCATTTTCTACAGACAGAGTGTTTCAAAACTGCTCAATCAAAAGTATGGTTTAACTCTGTTAGCTGAATGCGCAGATCAGAAAGAAGTTTCACAGAATGCTTCTGTGTAGTTTATATTTGAATATATTCCTTTTTCCACTACTACGCTCTTAGCGCTCCAAATGTCCAGTTGCATTTTCTACAGAAAGAGTGTTCAGATCTGCTCAATCAAAAGTATGGTTTAACTCTGTTAGCTGAATGCACAGATCATAAAGAAGTTTCACCGAATGATTCTGTGTAGTTTATATTTGAAGACATTCCTTTTTCCACTATTACCCACTTAGCGCTCCGAGTCTCCAGTTGCATTTTCTACAAAAAGAGTGTTTCATAACTGCTCAATCAAAAATATGTTTTATCTCTGTTAACTGAATTTACAGATCAGAAATAAGTTTCACAGAATGCATCTGTGTAGTTTTTATTTGAAGATATTATTTTTCCCAATGTAGGTCTCTTAGCGCTTAGCATGTCCAATTGCAGTTTCTACAGAAAGAGTGTTTCAGAACGGCTCAATCAAAAGTAAGGTTCAACTCTGTTAGTTGAATGCACAGAACAGAAAGAATTTTCACAGAATGCTACTGTGTAGTTTATATTTGAATATATTCTTTTTTCACTATTACCCTCTTAGCGCTCCGAATGTCCACTTGCATTTTCTACAGAAAGAGTGTTCAGAACTGCGCAATCAAAAGTATGGTTTAACTCTGTTAGCTTAATGAACATATCAGAAATAAGTTTCACACAATGCTTCTGTGTAGTTTTTATTTGAAGATATTATTTTTCCCAATAGAGGCCTCTTAGCGCTCAGAATGTCCAATTGCAGTTTCTACAGAAAGAGTGTTTCAGAAAGGCTCAATCAAAAGTAAGGTTCAACTCTGTTAGTTGAATGCACAGAACAGAAAGAAGTTTCATACAATGCTTCTGTGTAGTTTATATTTGAACATATTCTTTTTTCCACTATTACCCACTTAGCGCTACGAATGTCCAGTTGCATTTTTTACAGACAGAGTGTTTCAAAACTGCTCAATCAAAAGTATGGTTTAACTCTGTTAGCTGAATGCTCAGATCAGAATGAAGCTTCACAGAATGCTTCTGTGTAGTTTATATTTGAATATATTCCTTTTTCCACTACTATTGTCTTAGCGCTCCAAATGCCCAGTTGCATTTTCTACAGAAAGAGTGTTCAGATCTGCTCAACCAAAAGTATGGTTTAACTCTGTTAGCTGAATGCACAGATCAGAAAGAAGTTTCACAGAATGATTCTGTGTAGTTTATATTTGGAGACATTCCTTTTTCCACTATTACCCTCTTAGCGCTTCGAATCTCCACTTGCATTTTCTACAGAAAGAGTGTTTCAGAACGGCTCAATCAAAACTAAGGTTGAACTCTTTTAGTTGAACAAACAGAACAGAAAGAAGTTTCACACAATTCTTCTGTGTAGTTTTTATTTGTAGACATTCTTTTTCCCAATATAGGCCTCTTAGCGCTCAGAATGTCCAATTGCAGTTTCTACAGAAAGAGAGTTTCAGAACGGCTCAATCAAAAGTAAGGTTCACATCTGTTAGTTGAATGCACAGAACAGAAAGTAGTTTCATACAATGCTTCAGTGTAGTTTATATTTGAACATATTCTTTTTTCCACTATTACCCACTTAGCGCTACGAATGTCCAGTTGCATTTTCTACAGACAGAGTGTTTCAAAACTGCTCAATCAAAAGTATGGTTTAACTCTGTTAGCTGAATGCTCAGATCAGAAAGAAGTTTCACAGAATGCTTCTGTGTAGTTTATATTTGAATATATTCCTTTTTCCACTACTACGCTCTTAGCGCTCCCAATGTCCAGTTGCATTTTCTACAGAAAGATTGTTCGGATGTGCTCAATCAAAAGTATGGTTTAACTCTGTTAGCTGAATGCACAGATCAGAAATAAGTTTCACCGAATGATTCTGTGTAGTTTATATTTGAAGACATTCCTTTTTCCACTATTACCCTCTTAGCGCTCCGTATCTCCACTTGCATTTTCTACAAAAAGAGTGTTTCATAACTGCTCAATCAAAAATATGTTTTATCTCTGTTAACTGAATTTACAGATCAGAAATAAGTTTCACAGAATGCATCTGTGTAGTTTTTATTTGAAGATATTCTTTTTCCCAATGTAGGCCTCTTAGGGCTTAGCATGTCCAATTGCAGTTCCTACAGAAAGAGTGTTTCAGAACGGCTCAATCAAAAGTAAGGTTCAACTCTGTTAGTTGAATGCACAGAACAGAAAGAATTTTCACAGAATGCTACTGTGTAGTTTGTATTTGAATATATTCCTTTTTCCACTATTACCCTCTTAGCGCTCCGAATGTCCACTTGCATTTTCTACAGAAAGAGTGTTCAGAACTGCGCAATCAAAACTATGGTTTAACTCTGTTAGCTTAATGAACATATCAGAATTAAGTTTCACACAATGCTTCTGTGTAGTTTTTATTTGAAGATATTATTTTTCCCAATAGAGGCCTCTTAGCGCTCAGAATGTCCAATTGCAGTTTCTACAGAAAGAGTGTTTCAGAAAGGCTCAATCAAAAGTAAGGTTCAACTCTGTTAGTTGAATGCACAGAACAGAAAGAAGTTTCATACAATGTTTCTGTGTAGTTTATATTTGAACATATTCTTTTTTCCACTATTACCCACTTAGCGCTACGAATGTCCAGTTGCATTTTCTACAGACAGAGTGTTTCAAAACTGCTCAATCAAAAGTATGGTTTAACTCTGTTAGCTGAATGCTCAGATCAGAAAGAAGTTTCACAGAATGCTTCTGTGTAGTTTATATTTGAATATATTCCTATTTCCACTACTAATCTCTTAGCGCTCCAAATGTCCAGTTGCATTTTCTACAGAAAGAGTGTTCAGATCTGCTCAACCAAAAGTATGGTTTAACACTGTTAGCTGAATGCACAGATCAGAAAGAAGTTTCACAGAATGATTCTGTGTAGTTTATATTTGGAGACATTCCTTTTTCCACTATTACCCTCTTAGCGCTCCGAATCTCCACTTGCATTTTCTACAGAAAGAGTGTTTCAGAACGGCTCAATCAAAACTAAGGTTCAACCCTTTTAGTTGAACAAACAGAACAGAAAGAAGTTTCACACAATTCTTCTGTGTAGTTTTTATTTGTAGACATTCCTTTTCCCAATATAGGCCTCTTAGCGCTCAGAATGTCCAATTGCAGTTTCTACAGAAAGAGTGTTTCAGAACGGCTCAATCAAAAGTAAGGTTCAACTCTGTTAGTTGAATGCACAGAACAGAAAGAAGTTTCATACAATGCTTCTGTGTAGTTTATATTTGAACATATTCTTTTTTCCACTATTACCCACTTAGCGCTACGAATGTCCAGTTGCATTTTCTACAGACAGAGTGTTTCAAAACTGCTCAATCAAAAGTATGGTTTAACTCTGTTAGCTGAATGCTCAGATCAGAAAGAAGTTTCACAGAATGCTTCTGTGTAGTTTATATTTGAATATATTACTTTTTCCACTACTAGGCTCTTAGCGCTCCAAAAGTCCAGTTGCATTTTCTACAGAAAGAATGTTCAGATCTGCTCAATCAAAAGTATGGTTTAACTCTGTTAGCTGAATGCACAGATCAGAAAGAAGTTTCACCGAATGATTCTGTGTAGTTTATATTTGAAGACATTCCTTTTTCCACTATTTCCCTCTTAGCGCTCCGAATCTCCACTTGCATTTTCTACAAAAAGTGTGTTTCATAACTGCTCAATCAAAAATATGTTTTATCTCTGTTAACTGAATTTACAGATCAGAAATAAGTTTCACAGAATGCATCTGTGTAGTTTTTATTTGAAGATATTCTTTTTCCCAATGTAGGCCTCTTAGCGCTTAGCATGTCCAATTGCAGTTTCTACAGAAAGATTGTTTCAGAACGGCTCAATCAAAAGTAAGGTTCAACTCTGTTAGTTGAATGCACAGAACAGAAAGAAGTTTCACAGAATGCTACTGTGTAGTTTATATTTGAATATATTCCTTTTTCCACTATTACCCTCTTAGCGCTCCGAATGTCCACTTGCATTTTCTACAGAAAGAGTGTTCAGAACTGCGCAATCAAAAGTATGGTTTAACTCTGTTAGCTTAATGAACATATCAGAAATAAGTTTCACACAATGCTTCTGTGTAGTTTTTATTTGAAGATATTATTTTTCCCAATAGAGTCCTCTTAGCGCTCAGAATGTCCAATTGCAGTTTCTACAGAAAGAGTGTTTCAGAAAGGCTCAATCAAAAGTAAGGTTCAACTCTGTTAGTTGAATGCACAGAACAGAAAGTAGTTTCATACAATGCTTCTGTGTAGTTTATATTTGAACATATTCTTTTTTCCACTATTAGCCACTTAGCGCTACGAATGTCCAGTTGCATTTTCTACAGACAGAGTGTTTCAAAACTGCTCAATCAAAAGTATGGTTTAACTCTGTTAGCTGAATGCTCAGAACAGAAAGAAGTTTCACAGAATGCTTCTGTGTAGTTTATATTTGAATATATTCCTTTTTCCACTACTACTCTCTTAGCGCTCCAAATGTCCAGTTGCATATTCTACAGAAAGAGTGTTCAGATCTGCTCAATCAAAAGTATGGTTTAACTCTGTTAGCTGAATGCACAGATCAGAAAGAAGTTTCACAGAATGATTCTGTGTAGTTTATATTTGGAGACATTCCTTTTTCCACTATTACCCTCTTAGCGCTCCGAATATCCACTTGCATTTTCTACAGAAAGAGTGTTTCAGAAAGGCTCAATCAAAACTAAGGTTCAACTCTTTTAGTTGAACAAACAGAACAGAAAGAAGTTTCACACAATTCTTCTGTGTAGTTTTTATTTGTAGACATTCCTTTTCCCAATATAGGCCTCTTAGCGCTCAGAATGTCCAATTGCAGTTTCTACAGAAAGAGTGTTTCAGAACGGCTCAATCAAAAGTAAGGTTCAACTCTGTTAGTTGAATGCACAGAACAGAAAGAAGTTTCATACAATGCTTCTGTGTAGTTTATATTTGAACATATTCTTTTTTCCACTATTACCCACTTAGCGCTACGAATGTCCAGTTGCATTTTCTACAGACAGAGTGTTTCAATACTGCTCAATCAAAAGTATGGTTTAACTCTGTTAGCTGAATGCTCAGATCAGAAAGAAGTTTCACAGAATGCTTCTGTGTAGTTTATATTTGAATATATTCCTTTTTCCACTACTACGCTCTTAGCGCTCCAAATGTCCAGTTGCATTTTCTACAGAAAGAGTGTTCAGATCTGCTCAATCAAAAGTATGGTTTAACTCTGTTAGCTGAATGCACAGATCAGAAAGAAGTTTCACCGAATGATTCTGTGTAGTTTATATTTGAAGACATTCCTTTTTCCACTATTACCCTCTTAGCGCTCCGAATCTCCACTTGCATTTTCCACAAAAAGAGAGTTTCATAACTGCTCAATCAAAAATATGTTTTATCTCTGTTAACTGAATTTACAGATCAGAAATAAGTTTCACAGAATGCATCTGTGTAGTTTTTATTTGAAGATATTCTTTTTCCCAATGTAGGCCTCTTAGCGCTTAGCATGTCCAATTGCAGTTTCTACAGAAAGAGTGTTTCAGAACGGCTCAATCAAAAGTAAGGTTCAACACTGTTAGTTGAATGCACAGAACAGAAAGAAGTTTCACAGAATGCTACTGTGTAGTTTATATTTGAATATATTCCTTTTTCCACTATTACCCTCTTAGCGCTCCGAGTGTCCACTTGAATTTTCTACAGAAAGAGTGTTCAGAACTGCGCAATCAAACGTATGTTTTAACTCTGTTAGCTTAATGAACATATCAGAAATAAGTTTCACACAATGCTTCTGTGTAGTTTATATTTGAAGATATTATTTTTCCCAATAGAGGCCTCTTAGCGCTCAGAATGTCCAATTGCAGTTTCTACAGAAAGAGTGTTTCAGAAAGGCTCAATCAAAAGTAAGGTTCAACTCTGTTAGTTGAATGCACAGAACAGAAAGAAGTTTCATACAATGCTTCTGTGTAGTTTATATTTGAACATATTCTTTTTTCCACTATTACCCACTTAGCGCTACGAATGTCCAGTTGCATTTTCTACAGACAGAGTGTTTCAAAACTGCTCAATCAAAAGTATGGTTTAACTCTGTTAGCTGAATGCTCAGATCAGAAAGAAGTTTCACAGAATGCTTCTGTGTAGTTTATATTTGAATATATTACTTTTTCCACTACTAGGCTCTTAGCGCTCCAAAAGTCCAGTTGCATTTTCTACAGAAAGAATGTTCAGATCTGCTCAATCAAAAGTATGGTTTAACTCTGTTAGCTGAATGCACAGATCAGAAAGAAGTTTCACCGAATGATTCTGTGTAGTTTATATTTGAAGACATTCCTTTTTCCACTATTACCCTCTTAGCGCTCCGAATCTCCACTTGCATTTTCTACAAAAAGTGTGTTTCATAACTGCTCAATCAAAAATATGTTTTATCTCTGTTAACTGAATTTACAGATCAGAAATAAGTTTCACAGAATGCATCTGTGTAGTTTTTATTTGAAGATATTCTTTTTCCCAATGTAGGCCTCTTAGCGCTTAGCATGTCCAATTGCAGTTTCTACAGAAAGATTGTTTCAGAACGGCTCAATCAAAAGTAAGGTTCAACTCTGTTAGTTGAATGCACAGAACAGAAAGAAGTTTCACAGAATGCTACTGTGTAGTTTATATTTGAATATATTCCTTTTTCCACTATTACCCTCTTAGCGCTCCGAATGTCCACTTGCATTTTCTACAGAAAGAGTGTTCAGAACTGCGCAATCAAAAGTATGGTTTAACTCTGTTAGCTTAATGAACATATCAGAAATAAGTTTCACACAATGCTTCTGTGTAGTTTTTATTTGAAGATATTATTTTTCCCAATAGAGTCCTCTTAGCGCTCAGAATGTCCAATTGCAGTTTCTACAGAAAGAGTGTTTCAGAAAGGCTCAATCAAAAGTAAGGTTCAACTCTGTTAGTTGAATGCACAGAACAGAAAGTAGTTTCATACAATGCTTCTGTGTAGTTTATATTTGAACATATTCTTTTTTCCACTATTAGCCACTTAGCGCTACGAATGTCCAGTTGCATTTTCTACAGACAGAGTGTTTCAAAACTGCTCAATCAAAAGTATGGTTTAACTCTGTTAGCTGAATGCTCAGAACAGAAAGAAGTTTCACAGAATGCTTCTGTGTAGTTTATATTTGAATATATTCCTTTTTCCACTACTACTCTCTTAGCGCTCCAATTGTCCAGTTGCATATTCTACAGAAAGAGTGTTCAGATCTGCTCAATCAAAAGTATGGTTTAACTCTGTTAGCTGAATGCACAGATCAGAAAGAAGTTTCACAGAATGATTCTGTGTAGTTTATATTTGGAGACATTCCTTTTTCCACTATTACCCTCTTAGCGCTCCGAATCTCCACTTGCATTTTCTACAGAAAGAGTGTTTCAGAAAGGCTCAATCAAAACTAAGGTTCAACTCTTTTAGTTGAACAAACAGAACAGAAAGAAGTTTCACACAATTCTTCTGTGTAGTTTTTATTTGTAGACATTCCTTTTCCCAATATAGGCCTCTTAGCGCTCAGAATGTCCAATTGCAGTTTCTACAGAAAGAGTGTTTCAGAACGGCTCAATCAAAAGTAAGGTTCAACTCTGTTAGTTGAATGCACAGAACAGAAAGAAGTTTCATACAATGCTTCTGTGTAGTTTATATTTGAACATATTCTTTTTTCCACTATTACCCACTTAGCGCTACGAATGTCCAGTTGCATTTTCTACAGACAGAGTGTTTCAATACTGCTCAATCAAAAGTATGGTTTAACTCTGTTAGCTGAATGCTCAGATCAGAAAGAAGTTTCACAGAATGCTTCTGTGTAGTTTATATTTGAATATATTCCTTTTTCCACTACTACGCTCTTAGCGCTCCAAATGTCCAGTTGCATTTTCTACAGAAAGAGTGTTCAGATCTGCTCAATCAAAAGTATGGTTTAACTCTGTTAGCTGAATGCACAGATCAGAAAGAAGTTTCACCGAATGATTCTGTGTAGTTTATATTTGAAGACATTCCTTTTTCCACTATTACCCTCTTAGCGCTCCGAATCTCCACTTGCATTTTCCACAAAAAGAGAGTTTCATAACTGCTCAATCAAAAATATGTTTTATCTCTGTTAACTGAATTTACAGATCAGAAATAAGTTTCACAGAATGCATCTGTGTAGTTTTTATTTGAAGATATTCTTTTTCCCAATGTAGGCCTCTTAGCGCTTAGCATGTCCAATTGCAGTTTCTACAGAAAGAGTGTTTCAGAACGGCTCAATCAAAAGTAAGGTTCAACACTGTTAGTTGAATGCACAGAACAGAAAGAAGTTTCACAGAATGCTACTGTGTAGTTTATATTTGAATATATTCCTTTTTCCACTATTACCCTCTTAGCGCTCCGAGTGTCCACTTGAATTTTCTACACAAAGAGTGTTCAGAACTGCGCAATCAAACGTATGTTTTAACTCTGTTAGCTTAATGAACATATCAGAAATAAGTTTCACACAATGCTTCTGTGTAGTTTATATTTGAAGATATTATTTTTCCCAATAGAGGCCTCTTAGCGCTCAGAATGTCCAATTGCAGTTTCTACAGAAAGAGTGTTTCAGAAAGGCTCAATCAAAAGTAAGGTTCAACTCTGTTAGTTGAATGCACAGAACAGAAAGAAGTTTCATACAATGCTTCTGTGTAGTTTATATTTGAACATATTCTTTTTTCCACTATTACCCACTTAGCGCTACGAATGTCCAGTTGCATTTTCTACAGACAGAGTGTTTCAAAACTGCTCAATCAAAAGTATGGTTTAACTCTGTTAGCTGAATGCTCAGATCAGAAAGAAGTTTCACAGAATGCTTCTGTGTAGTTTATATTTGAATATATTCCTTTTTCCACTACTACTCTCTGAGCGCTCCAAATGTCCAGTTGCATTTTCTACAGAAAGAGTATTCAGATCTGCTCAATCAAAAGTATGGTTTAACTCTGTTAGCTGAATGCACAGATCAGAAAGAAGTTTCACAGAATGATTCTGTGTAGTTTATATTTGGAGACATTCCTTTTTCCACTATTACCCTCTTAGCGCTCCGAATCTCCACTTGCATTTTCTACAGAAAGAGTGTTTCAGAACGGCTCAATCAAAACTAAGGTTGAACTCTTTTAGTTGAACAAACAGAACAGAAAGAAGTTTCACACAATTCTTCTGTGTAGTTTTTATTTGTAGACATTCTTTTTCCCAATAGAGGCCTCCTAGCGCTCAGAATGTCCAATTGCAGTTTCTACAGAAAGAGTGTTTCAGAACGGCTCAATCAAAAGTAAGGTTCAACTCTGTTAGTTGAATGCACAGAACAGAAAGAAGTTTCATACAATGCTTCTGTGTAGTTTATATTTGAACATATTCTTTTTTCCACTATTACCCACTTAGCGCTACGAATGTCCAGTTGCATTTTCTACAGACAGAGTGTTTCAAAACTGCTCAATCAAAACTATGGTTTAACTCTGTTAGCTGAATGCTCAGATCAGAAAGAAGTTTCACAGAATGCTTCTGTGTAGTTTATATTTGAATATATTCCTTTTTCCACTACAACGCTCTTAGCGCTCCAAATGTCCAGTTGCATTTTCTACAGAAAGAATGTTCAGATCTGCTCAATCAAAAGTATGGTTTAACTCTGTTAGCTGAATGCACAGATCAGAAAGAAGTTTCACCGAATGATTCTGTGTAGTTTATATTTGAAGACATTCCTTTTTCCACTATTACCCTCTTAGCGCTCCGAATCTCCACTTGCATTTTCTACAAAAAGAGTGTTTCATAACTGCTCAATCAAAAATATGTTTTATCTCTGTTAACTGAATTTACAGATCAGAAATAAGTTTCACAGAATGCATCTGTGTAGTTTTTATTTGAAGATATTCTTTTGCCCAATGTAGGCCTCTTAGCGCTTAGCATGTCCAATTGCAGTTTCTACAGAAAGAGTGTTTCAGAACGGCTCAATCAAAAGTAAGGTTCAACTCTGTTAGTTGAATGCACAGAACAGAAAGAAGTTTCACAGAATGCTACTGTGTAGTTTATATTTGAATATATTCCTTTTTCCACTATTACCCTCTTAGCGCTCCGAATGTCCACTTGCATTTTCTACAGAAAGAGTGTTCAGAACTGCGCAATCAAAAGTATGGTTTAACTCTCTTAGCTTAATGAACATATCAGAAATAAGTTTCACAAAATGCTTCTGTGTAGTTTTTATTTGAAGATATTATTTTTCCCAATAGAGGCCTCTTAGCGCTCAGAATGTCCAATTGCAGTTTCTACAGAAAGAGTGTTTCAGAAAGGCTCAATCAAAAGTAAGGTTCAACTCTGTTAGTTGAATGCACAGAACAGAAAGAAGTTTCATACAATGCTTCTGTGTAGTTTATATTTGAACATATTCTTTTTTCCACTATTAGCCACTTAGCGCTACGAATGTCCAGTTGCATTTTCTACAGACAGAGTGTTTCAAAACTGCTCAATCAAAAGTATGGTTTAACTCTGTTAGCTGAATGCTCAGATCAGAAAGAAGTTTCACAGAATGCTTCTGTGTATTTTATATTTGAATATATTCCTTTTTCCACTACTACTCTCTTAGCGCTCCAAATGTCCAGTTGCATTTTCTACAGAAAGAATGTTCAGATCTGCTCAATCAAAAGTATGGTTTAACTCTGTTAGCTGAATGCACAGATCAGAAAGAAGTTTCACAGAATGATTCTGTGTAGTTTATATTTGGAGACATTCCTTTTTCCACTATTATCCTCTTAGCGCTCCGAATCTCCACTTGCATTTTCTACAGAAAGAGTGTTTCAGAACGGCTCAATCAAAACTAAGGTTGAACTCTTTTAGTTGAACAAACAGAACAGAAAGAAGTTTCACACAATTCTTCTGTGTAGTTTTTATTTGTAGACATTCTTTTTCCCAATATAGGCCTCCTAGCGCTCAGAATGTCCAATTGCAGTTTCTACAGAAAGAGTGTTTCAGAACGGCTCAATCAAAAGTAAGGTTCAACTCTGTTAGTTGAATGCACAGAACAGAAAGAAGTTTCATACAATGCTTCTGTGTAGTTTATATTTGAACATATTCTTTTTTCCACTATTACCCACTTAGCGCTACGAATGTCCAGTTGCATTTTCTACAGACAGAGTGTTTCAAAACTGCTCAATCAAAAGTATGGTTTAACTCTGTTAGCTGAATGCTCAGATCAGAAAGAAGTTTCACAGAATGCTTCTGTGTAGTTTATATTTGAATATATTCCTTTGTCCACTACTACGCTCTTAGCGCTCCAAATGTGCAGTTGCATTTTCTACAGAAAGAATGTTCAGATCTGCTCAATCAAAAGTATGGTTTAACTCTGTTAGCTGAATGCACAGATCAGAAAGAAGTTTCACCGAATGATTCTGTGTAGTTTATATTTGAAGACATTCCTTTTTCCACTATTACCCTCTTAGCGCTCCGAATCTCCACTTGCATTTTCTACAAAAAGAGTGTTTCATAACTGCTCAATCAAAAATATGTTTTATCTCTGTTAACTGAATTTACAGATCAGAATTAAGTTTCACAGAATGCATCTGTGTAGTTTTTATTTGAAGATATTCTTTTTCCCAATGTAGGCCTCTTAGCGCTTAGCATGTCCAATTGCAGTTTCTACAGAAAGAGTGTTTCAGAACGGCTCAATCAAAAGTAAGGTTCAACTCTGTTAGTTGAATGCACAGAACAGAATGAAGTTTCACAGAATGCTACTGTGTAGTTAATATTTGAATATATTCCTTTTTCCACTATTACCCTCTTAGCGCTCCGAATGTCCACTTGCATTTTCTACAGAAAGAGTGTTCAGAACTGCGCAATCAAAAGTATGGTTTAACTCTCTTAGCTTAATGAACATATCAGAAATAAGTTTCACACAATGCTTCTGTGTAGTTTTTATTTGAAGATATTATTTTTCCCAATAGAGGCCTCTTAGCGCTCAGAATGTCCAATTGCAGTTTCTACAGAAAGAGTGTTTCAGAAAGGCTCAATCAAAATTAAGGTTCAACTCTGTTAGTTGAATGCACAGAACAGAAAGAAGTTTCATACAATGCTTCTGTGTAGTTTATATTTGAACATATTCTTTTTTCCACTATTACCCACTTAGCGCTACGAATGTCCAGTTGCATTTTCTACAGACAGAATGTTTCAAAACTGCTCAATCAAAAGTATGGTTTAACTCTGTTAGCTGAATGCTCAGATCAGAAAGAAGTTTCACAGAATGCTTCTGTGTAGTTTATATTTGAATATATTCCTTTTTCCACTACTACTCTCTTAGCGCTCCAAATGTCCAGTTGCATTTTCTACAGAAAGAGTGTTCAGATCTGCTCAATCAAAAGTATGGTTTAACTCTGTTAGCTGAATGCACAGATCAGAAAGAATTTTCACAGAATGATTCTGTGTAGTTTATATTTGGAGACATTCCTTTTTCCACTATTACCCTCTTAGCGCTCCGAATCTCCACTTGCATTTTCTACAGAAAGAGTGTTTCAGAACGGCTCAATCAAAACTAAGGTTGAACTCTTTTAGTTGAACAAACAGAACAGAAAGAAGTTTCACACAATTCTTCTGTGTAGTTTTTATTTGTAGACATTCCTTTTCCCAATATAGGCCTCCTGGCGCTCAGAATGTCCAATTGCAGTTTCTACAGAAAGAGTGTTTCAGAACGGCTCAATCAAAAGTAAGGTTCAACTCTGTTAGTTAAATGCACAGAACAGAAAGAAGTTTCATACAATGCTTCTGTGTAGTTTATATTTGAACATATTCTTTTTTCCACTATTACCCACTTAGCGCTACGAATGTCCAGTTGCATTTTCTACAGACAGAGTGTTTCAAAACTGCTCAATCAAAAGTATGGTTTAACTCTGTTAGCTGAATGCTCAGATCAGAAAGAAGTTTCACAGAATGCTTCTGTGTAGTTTATATTTGAATATATTCCTTTTTCCACCACTACGCTCTTAGCGCTCCAAATGTCCAGTTGCATTTTCTACAGAAAGAATGTTCGGATCTGCTCAATCAAAAGTATGGTTTAACTCTGTTAGCTGAATGCACAGATCAGAAAGAAGTTTCACCGAATGATTCTGTGTAGTTTATATTTGAAGACATTCCTTTTTCCACTATTACCCTCTTAGCGCTCCGAATCTCCACTTGCATTTTCCACAAAAAGAGTGTTTCATAACTGCTCAATCAAAAATATGTTTTATCTCTGTTAACTGAATTTACAGATCAGAAATAAGTTTCACAGAATGCATCTGTGTAGTTTTTATTTGAAGATATTCTTTTTCCCAATGTAGGCCTCTTAGCGCTTAGCATGTCCAATTGCAGTTTCTACAGAAAGAGTGTTTCAGAACGGCTCAATCAAAAGTAAGGTTCAACTCTGTTAGTTGAATGCACAGAACAGAAAGAATATTCACAGAATGCTACTGTGTAGTTTATATTTGAATATATTCCTTTTTCCACTATTACCCTCTTAGCGCTCCGAATGTCCACTTGCATTTTCTACAGAAAGAGTGTTCAGAACTGTGCAATCAAAAGTATGGTTTAACTCTGTTAGCTTAATGAACATATCAGAAATAAGTTTCACAAAATGCTTCTGTGTAGTTTTTATTTGAAGATATTATTTTTCCCAATAGAGGCCTCTTAGCGCTCAGAATGTCCAATTGCAATTTCTACAGAAAGAGTGTTTCAGAAAGGCTCAATCAAATGTAAGGTTCAACTCTGTTAGTTGAATGCACAGAACAGAAAGAAGTTTCATACAATGCTTCTGTGTAGTTTATATTTGAACATATTCTTTTTTCCACTATTAGCCACTTAGCGCTACGAATGTCCAGTTGCATTTTCTACAGACAGAGTGTTTCAAAACTGCTCAATCAAAAGTATGGTTTAACTCTGTTAGCTGAATGCTCAGATCAGAAAGAAGTTTCACAGAATGCTTCTGTGTAGTTTATATTTGAATATATTCCTTTTTCCACTACTAATCTCTTAGCGCTCCAAATGTCCAGTTGCATTTTCTACAGAAAGAGTGTTCAGATCTGCTCAATCAAAAGTATGGTTTAACTCTGTTAGCTGAATGCACAGATCAGAAATAAGTTTCACAGAAGGATTCTGTGTAGTTTATATTGGAGACATTCCTTTTTCCACTATTACCCTCTTAGCGCTCCGAATCTCCACTTGCATTTTCTACAGAAAGAGTGTTTCAGAACGGCTCAATCAAAACTAAGGTTCAACTCTTTTACTTGAACAAACAGAACAGAAAGAAGTTTCACACAATTCTTCTGTGTAGTTTTTATTTGTAGACATTCCTTTTCCCAATATAGGCCTCTTAGCGCTCAGAATGTCCAATTGCAGTTTCTACAGAAAGAGTGTTTCAGAACGGCTCAATCAAAAGTAAGGTTCAACTCTGTTAGTTGAATGCACAGAACAGAAAGAAGTTTCATACAATGCTTCTGTGTAGTTTATATTTGAACATATTCTTTTTTCCACTATTACCCACTTAGCGCTACGAATGTCCAGTTGCATTTTCTACAGACAGAGTGTTTCAAAACTGCTCAATCAAAAGTATGGTTTAACTCTGTTAGCTGAATGCTCAGATCAGAAAGAAGTTTCACAGAATGCTTCTGTGTAGTTTATATTTGAATATATTCCTTTTTCCACTACTACGCTCTTAGCGCTCCAAATGTCCAGTTGCATTTTCTACAGAAAGAGTGTTCAGATCTGCTCAATCAAAAGTATGGTTTAACTCTGTTAGCTGAATGCACAGATCAGAAAGAAGTTTCACCGAATGATTCTGTGTAGTTTATATTTGAAGACATTCCTTTTTCCACTATTACCCTCTTAGCGCTCCGAATCTCCACTTGCATTTTCCACAAAAAGAGTGTTTCATAACTGCTCAATCAAAAATATGTTTTATCTCTGTTAACTGAATTTACAGATCAGAAATAAGTTTCACAGAATGCATCTGTGTAGTTTTTATTTGAAGATATTCTTTTTCCCAATGTAGGCCTCTTAGCGCTTAGCATGTCCAATTGCAGTTTCTACAGAAAGAGTGTTTCAGAACGGCTCAATCAAAAGTAAGGTTCAACTCTGTTAGTTGAATGCACAGAACAGAAAGAATTTTCACAGAATGCTACTGTGTAGTTTATATTTGAATATATTCCTTTTTCCACAATTACCCTCTTAGCGCTCCGAATGTCCACTTGCATTTTCTACAGAAAGAGTGTTCAGAACTGCGCAATCAAAAGTATGGTTTAACTCTGTTAGCTTAATGAACATATCAGAAATAAGTTTCACACAATGCTTCTGTGTAGTTTTTATTTGAAGATATTATTTTTCCCAATAGAGGCCTCTTAGCGCTCAGAATGTCCAATTGCAGTTTCTACAGAAAGAGTGTTTCAGAAAGGCTCAATCAAAAGTAAGGTTCAACTCTGTTAGTTGAATGCACAGAACAGAAAGAAGTTTCATACAATGCTTCTGTGTAGTTTATATTTGAACATATTCTTTTTTCCACTATTACCCACTTAGCGCTACGAATGTCCAGTTGCATTTTCTACAGACAGAGTGTTTCAAAACTGCTCAATCAAAAGTATGGTTTAACTCTGTTAGCTGAATGCTCAGATCAGAAAGAAGTTTCACAGAATGCTTCTGTGTAGTTTATATTTGAATATATTCCTTTTTCCACTACTACTCTCTTAGCGCTCCAAATGTCCAGTTGCATTTTCTACAGAAAGAGTGTTCAGATCTGCTCAATCAAAAGTATGGTTTAACTCTGTTAGCTGAATGCACAGATCAGAAAGAAGTTTCACAGAATGATTCTGTGTAGTTTATATTTGGAGACATTCCTTTTTCCACTATTACCCTCTTAGCGCTCCGAATCTCCACTTGCATTTTCTGCAGAAAGAGTGTTTCAGAACGGATCAATCAAAACTAAGGTTCAACTCTTTTAGTTGAACAAACAGAACAGAAAGAAGTTTCACACATTTCTTCTGTGTAGTTTTTATTTGTAGACATTCTTTTTCCCAATATATGCCTCTTAGCGCTCAGAATGTCCAATTGCAGTTTCTACAGAAAGAGTGTTTCAGAACTGCTCAATCAAAAGTAAGGTTCAACTCTGTTAGTTTAATGCACAGAACAGAAAGAAGTTTCATACAATGCTTCTGTGTAGTTTATATTTGAACATATTCTTTTTTCCACTATTACCCACTTAGCGCTACGAATGTCCAGTTGCATTTTCTACAGACAGAGTGTTTCAAAACTGCTCAATCAAAAGTATGGTTTAACTCTGTTAGCTGAATGCTCAGATCAGAAAGAAGTTTCACAGAATGCTTCTGTGTAGTTTATATTTGAATATATTCCTTTTTCCACTACTACTCTCTTAGTGCTCCAAATTTCCAGTTGCATTTTCTACAGAAAGAGTGTTCAGATCTGCTCAATCAAAAGTATGGTTTAAATCTGTTAGCTGAATGCACAGATCAGAAAGAAGTTTCACAGAATGATTCTGTGTAGTTTATATTGGAGACATTCCTTTTTCCACTATTACCCTCTTAGCGCTCCGAATCTCCACTTGCATTTTCTACAGAAAGAGTGTTTCAGAACGGCTCAATCAAAACTAAGGTTCAACTCCTTTACTTGAACAAACAGAACAGAAAGAAGTTTCACACAATTCTTCTGTGTAGTTTTTATTTGTAGACATTCCTTTTCCCAATATAGGCCTCTTAGCGCTCAGAATGTCCAATTGCAGTTTCTACAGAAAGAGTGTTTCAGAACGGCTCAATCAAAAGTAAGGTTCAACTCTGTTAGTTGAATGCACAGAACAGAAAGAAGTTTCATACAATGCTTCTGTGTAGTTTATATTTGAACATATTCTTTTTTCCACTATTACCCACTTAGCGCTACGAATGTCCAGTTGCATTTTCTACAGACAGAGTGTTTCAAAACTGCTCAATCAAAAGTATGGTTTAACTCTGTTAGCTGAATGCTCAGATCAGAAAGAAGTTTCACAGAATGCTTCTGTGTAGTTTATATTTGAATATATTCCTTTTTCCACTACTACGCTCTTAGCGCTCCAAATGTCCAGTTGCATTTTCTACAGAAAGAGAGTTCAGATCTGCTCAATCAAAAGTATGGTTTAACTCTGTTAGCTGAATGCACAGATCAGAAAGAAGTTTCACCGAATGATTCTGTGTAGTTTATATTTGAAGACATTCCTTTTTCCACTATTACCCTCTTAGCGCTCCGAATCTCCACTTGCATTTTCCACAAAAAGAGTGTTTCATAACTGCTCAATCAAAAATATGTTTTATCTCTGTTAACTGAATTTACAGATCAGAAATAAGTTTCACAGAATGCATCTGTGTAGTTTTTATTTGAAGATATTCTTTTTCCCAATGTAGGCCTCTTAGCGCTTAGCATGTCCAATTGCAGTTTCTACAGAAAGAGTGTTTCAGAACGGCTCAATCAAAAGTAAGGTTCAACTCTGTTAGTTGAATGCACAGAACAGAAAGAATTTTCACAGAATGCTACTGTGTAGTTTATATTTGAATATATTCCTTTTTCCACTATTACCCTCTTAGCGCTCCGAATGTCCACTTGCATTTTCTACAGAAAGAGTGTTCAGAACTGCGCAATCAAAAGTATGGTTAACTCTGTTAGCTTAATGAACATATCAGAAATAAGTTTCACACAATGCTTCTGTGTAGTTTTTATTTGAAGATATTATTTTTCCCAATAGAGGCCTCTTAGCGCTCAGAATGTCCAATTGCAGTTTCTACAGAAAGAGTGTTTCAGAAAGGCTCAATCAAAAGTAAGGTTCAACTCTGTTAGTTGAATGCACAGAACAGAAAGTAGTTTCATACAATGCTTCTGTGTAGTTTATATTTGAACATATTCTTTTTTCCACTATTACCCACTTAGCGCTACGAATGTCCAGTTGCATTTTCTACAGACAGAGTGTTTCAAAACTGCTCAATCAAAAGTATGGTTTAACTCTGTTAGCTGAATGCTCAGATCAGAAAGAAGTTTCACAGAATGCATCTGTGTAGTTTATATTTGAATATATTCCTTTTTCCACTACTACTCTCTTAGCGCTCCAAATGTCCAGTTGCATTTTCTACAGAAAGAGTGTTCAGATCTGCTCAATCAAAAGTATGGTTTAACTCTGTTGGCTGAATGCACAGATCAGAAAGAAGTTTCACAGAATGATTCTGTGTAGTTTATATTTGGAGACATTCCTTTTTCCACTATTACCCTCTTAGCGCTCCGAATCTCCACTTGCATTTTCTGCAGAAAGAGTGTTTCAAAACGGATCAATCACAACTAAGGTTCAACTCTTTTAGTTGAACAAACAGAACAGAAAGAAGTTTCACACATTTCTTCTGTGTAGTTTTTATTTGTAGACATTCTTTTTCCCAATATATGCCTGTTAGCGCTCAGAATGTCCAATTGCAGTTTCTACAGAAAGAGTGTTTCAGAACGGCTCAATCAAAAGTAAGGTTCAACTCTGTTAGTTGAATGCACAGAACAGAAAGAAGTTTCATACAATGCTTCTGTGTAGTTTATATTTGAACATATTCTTTTTTCCACTATTACCCACTTAGCGCTACGAATGTCCAGTTGCATTTTCTACAGACAGAGTGTTTCAAAACTGCTCAATCAAAAGTATGGTTTAACTCTGTTAGCTGAATGCTCAGATCAGAAAGAAGTTTCACAGAATGCTTCTGTGTAGTTTATATTTGAATATATTCCTTTTTCCACTACTACTCTCTTAGCGCTCCAAATTTCCAGTTGCATTTTCTACAGAAAGAGTGTTCAGATCTGCTCAATCAAAAGTATGGTTTAACTCTCTTAGCTGAATGCACAGATCAGAAAGAAGTTTCACAGAATGATTCTGTGTAGTTTATATTGGAGACATTCCTTTTTCCACTATTACCCTCTTAGCGCTCCGAATCTCCACTTGCATTTTCTACAGAAAGAGTGTTTCAGAACGGCTCAATCAAAACTAAGGTTCAACTCTTTTAGTTGAACAAACAGAACAGAAAGAAGTTTCACACAATTCTTCTGTGTAGTTTTTATTTGTAGACATTCCTTTTCCCAATATAGGCCTCTTAGCGCTCAGAATGTCCAATTGCAGTTTCTACAGAAAGAGTGTTTCAGAACGGCTCAATCAAAAGTAAGGTTCAACTCTGTTAGTTGAATGCACAGAACAGAAAGAAGTTTCATACAATGCTTCTGTGTAGTTTATATTTGAACATATTCTTTTTTCCACTATTACCCACTTAGCGCTACGAATGTCCAGTTGCATTTTCTACAGACAGAGTGTTTCAAAACTGCTCAATCAAAAGTATGGTTTAACTCTGTTAGCTGAATGCTCAGATCAGAAAGAAGTTTCACAGAATGCTTCTGTGTAGTTTATATTTGAATATATTCCTTTTTCCACTACTACGCTCTTAGCGCTCCAAATGTCCAGTTGCATTTTCTACAGAAAGAGGGTTCAGATCTGCTCAATCAAAAGTATGGTTTAACTCTGTTAGCTGAATGCACAGATCAGAAAGAAGTTTCACCGAATGATTCTGTGTAGTTTATATTTGAAGACATTCCTTTTTCCACTATTACCCTCTTAGCGCTCCGAATCTCCACTTGCATTTTCCACAAAAAGAGTGTTTCATAACTGCTCAATCAAAAATATGTTTTATCTCTGTTAACTGAATTTACAGATCAGAAATAAGTTTCACAGAATGCATCTGTGTAGTTTTTATTTGAAGATATTCTTTTTCCCAATGTAGGCCTCTTAGAGCTTAGCATGTCCAATTGCAGTTTCTACAGAAAGAGTGTTTCAGAACGGCTCAATCAAAAGTAAGGTTCAACTCTGTTAGTTGAATGCACAGAACAGAAAGAATTTTCACAGAATGCTACTGTGTAGTTTATATTTGAATATATTCCTTTTTCCACTATTACCCACTTAGCGCTCCGAATGTTCACTTGCATTTTCTACAGAAAGAGTGTTCAGAACTGCGCAATCAAAAGTATGGTTTAACTCTGTTAGCTTAATGAACATATCAGAAATAAGTTTCACACAATGCTTCTGTGTAGTTTTTATTTGAAGATATTATTTTTCCCAATAGAGGCCTCTTAGCGCTCAGAATGTCCAATTGCAGTTTCTACAGAAAGAGTGTTTCAGAAAGGCTCAATCAAAAGTAAGGTTCAACTCTGTTAGTTGAATGCACAGAACAGAAAGAAGTTTCATACAATGCTTCTGTGTAGTTTATATTTGAACATATTCTTTTTTCCACTATTACCCACTTAGCGCTACGAATGTCCAGTTGCATTTTCTACAGACAGAGTGTTTCAAAACTGCTCAATCAAAAGTATGGTTTAACTCTGTTAGCTGAATGCTCAGATCAGAAAGAAGTTTCACAGAATGCTTCTGTGTAGTTTATATTTGAATATATTCCTTTTTCCACTACTACGCTCTTAGCGCACCAAATGTTCAGTTGCATTTTCTACAGAAAGAGTGTTCAGATCTGCTCAATCAAAAGTATGGTTTAACTCTGTTAGCTGAATGCACAGATCAGAAAGAAGTTTCACAGAATGATTCTGTGTAGTTTATATTTGGAGACATTCCTTTTTCCACTATTACCCTCTTAGCGCTCCGAATCTCCACTTGCATTTTCTACAGAAAGAGTGTTTCAGAACGGCTCAATCAAAACAAAGGTTCAACTCTTTTAGTTGAACAAACAGAACATAAAGAAGTTTCACAGAATTCTTCTGTGTAGTTTTTATTTGTAGACATTCCTTTTCCCAATATAGGCCTCTTAGCGCTCAGAATGTCCAATTGCCGTTTCTACAGAAAGAGTGTTTCAGAACGGCTCAATCAAAAGTAAGGTTCAACTCTGTTAGTTGAATGCACAGAACAGAAAGATGTTTCATACAATGCTTCTGTGTAGTTTATATTTGAACATATTCTTTTTTCCACTATTACCCACTTAGCGCTACGAATGTCCAGTTGCATTTTCTACAGACAGAGTGTTTCAAAACTGCTCAATCAAAAGTATGGTTTAACTCTGTTAGCTGAATGCTCAGATCAGAAAGAAGTTTCACAGAATGCTTCTGTGTAGTTTATATTTGAATATATTCCTTTTTCCACTACTACGCTCTTAGCGCTCCAAATGTCCAGTTGCATTTTCTACAGAAAGAGTGTTCAGATCTGCTCAATCAAAAGTATGGTTTAACTCTGTTAGCTGAATGCACAGATCAGAAAGAAGTTTCACCGAATGATTCTGTGTAGTTTATATTTGAAGACATTCCTTTTTCCACTATTACCCTCTTAGCGCTCCGAATCTCCACTTGCATTTTCTGCAGAAAGAGTGTTTCAGAACGGATCAATCAAAACTAAGGTTCAACTCCTTTAGTTGAACAAACAGAACAGAAAGAAGTTTCACACATTTCTTCTGTGTAGTTTTTATTTGTAGACATTCTTTTTCCCAATATATGCCTCTTAGCGCTCAGAATGTCCAATTGCAGTTTCTACAGAAAGAGTGTTTCAGAACGGCTCAATCAAAAGTAAGGTTCAACTCTGTTAGTTGAATGCACAGAACAGAAAGAAGTTTCATACAATGCTTCTGTGTAGTTTATATTTGAACATATTCTTTTTTCCACTATTACCCACTTAGCGCTACGAATGTCCAGTTGCATTATCTACAGACAGAGTGTTTCAAAACTGCTCAATCAAAAGTATGGTTTAACTCTGTTAGCTGAATGCTCAGATCAGAAAGAAGTTTCACAGAATGATTCTGTGTAGTTTATATTTGAATATATTCCTTTTTCCACTACTACTCTCTTAGCGCTCCAAATTTCCAGTTGCATTTTCTACAGAAAGAGTGTTCAGATCTGCTCAATCAAAAGTATGGTTTAACTCTGTTAGCTGAATGCACAGATCAGAAAGAAGTTTCACAGAATGATTCTGTGTAGTTTATATTGGAGACATTCCTTTTTCCACTATTACCCTCTTAGCGCTCCGAATCTCCACTTGCATTTTCTACAGAAAGAGTGTTTCAGAACGGCTCAATCAAAATTAAGGTTCAACTCTTTTAGTTGAACAAACAGAACAGAAAGAAGTTTCACACAATTCTTCTGTGTAGTTTTTATTTGTAGACATTCCTTTTCCCAATATAGGCCTCTTAGCGCTCAGAATGTCCAATTGCAGTTTCTACAGAAAGAGTGTTTCAGAACGGCTCAATCAAAAGTAAGGTTCAACTCTGTTAGTTGAATGCACAGAACAGAAAGAAGTTTCATACAATGCTTCTGTGTAGTTTATATTTGAACATATTCTTTTTTCCACTATTACCCACTTAGCGCTACGAATGTCCAGTTGCATTTTCTACAGACAGAGTGTTTCAAAACTGCTCAATCAAAAGTATGGTTTAACTCTGTTAGCTGAATGCTCAGATCAGAAAGAAGTTTCACAGAATGCTTCTGTGTAGTTTATATTTGAATATATTCCTTTTTCCACTACTACGCTCTTAGCGCACCAAATGTCCAGTTGCATTTTCTACAGAAAGAGTGTTCAGATCTGCTCAATCAAAAGTATGGTTTAACTCTGTTAGCTGAATGCACAGATCAGAAAGAAGTTTCACAGAATGATTCTGTGTAGTTTATATTTGGAGACATTCCTTTTTCCACTATTACCCTCTTAGCGCTCCGAATCTCCACTTGCATTTTCTACAGAAAGAGTGTTTCAGAACGGCTCAATCAAAACTAAGGTTCAACTCTTTTAGTTGAACAAACAGAACAGAAAGAAGTTTCACACAATTCTTCTGTGTAGTTTTTATTTGTAGACATTCCTTTTCCCAATATAGGCCTCTTAGCGCTCAGAATGTCCAATTGCCGTTTCTACAGAAAGAGTGTTTCAGAACGGCTCAATCAAAAGTAAGGTTCAACTCTGTTAGTTGAATGCACAGAACAGAAAGAAGTTTCATACAATGCTTTTGTGTAGTTTATATTTGAACATATTCTTTTTTCCACTATTACCCACTTAGCGCTACGAATGTCCAGTTGCATTTTCTACAGACAGAGTGTTTCAAAACTGCTCAATCAAAAGTATGGTTTAACTCTGTTAGCTGAATGCTCAGATCAGAAAGAAGTTTCACAGAATGCTTCTGTGTAGTTTATATTTGAATATATTCCTTTTTCCACTACTACGCTCTTAGCGCTCCAAATGTCCAGTTGCATTTTCTACAGAAAGAGGGTTCAGATCTGCTCAATCAAAAGTATGGTTTAACTCTGTTAGCTGAATGCACAGATCAGAAAGAAGTTTCACCGAATGATTCTGTGTAGTTTATATTTGAAGACATTCCTTTTTCCACTATTACCCTCTTAGCGCTCCGAATCTCCACTTGCATTTTCCACAAAAAGAGTGTTTCATAACTGCTCAATCAAAAATATGTTTTATCTCTGTTAACTGAATTTACAAATCAGAAATAAGTTTCACAGAATGCATCTGTGTAGTTTTTATTTGAAGATATTCTTTTTCCCAATGTAGGCCTCTTAGCGCTTAGCATGTCCAATTGCAGTTTCTACAGAAAGAGTGTTTCAGAACGGCTCAATCAAAAGTAAGGTTCAACTCTGTTAGTTGAATGCACAGAACAGAAAGAATTTTCACAGAATGCTACTGTGTAGTTTATATTTGAATATATTCCTTTTTCCACTATTACCCTCTTAGCGCTCCGAATGTCCACTTGCATTTTCTACAGAAAGAGTGTTCAGAACTGCGCAATCAAAAGTATGGTTTAACTCTGTTAGCTTAATGAACATATCAGAAATAAGTTTCACACAATGCTTCTGTGTAGTTTTTATTTGAAGATATTATTTTTCCCAATAGAGGCCTCTTAGCGCTCAGAATGTCCAATTGCAGTTTCTACAGAAAGAGTGTTTCAGAAAGGCTCAATCAAAAGTAAGGTTCAACTCTGTTAGTTGAATGCACAGAACAGAAAGAAGTTTCATACAATGCTTCTGTGTAGTTTATATTTGAACATATTTTTTTTCCACTATTACCCACTTAGCGCTACGAATGTCCAGTTGCATTTTCTACAGACAGAGTGTTTCAAAACTGCTCAATCAAAAGTATGGTTTAACTCTGTTAGCTGAATGCTCAGATCAGAAAGAAGTTTCACAGAATGCTTCTGTGTAGTTTATATTTGAATATATTCCTTTTTCCACTACTACTCTCTTAGCGCTCCAAATGTCCAGTTGCATTTTCTACAGAAAGAGTGTTCAGATCTGCTCAAACAAAAGTACGGTTTAACCCTGTTCGCTGAATGCACAGATCAGAAAGAAGTTTCACAGAATGATTCTGTGTAGTTTATATTTGGAGACATTCCTTTTTCCACTATTACCCTCTTAGCGCTCCGAATCTCCACTTGCATTTTCTGCAGAAAGAGTGTTTCAGAACGGATCAATCAAAACTAAGGTTCAACACTTTTAGTTGAACAAACAGAACAGAAAGAAGTTTCACACATTTCTTCTGTGTAGTTTTTATTTGTAGACATTCTTTTTCCCAATATATGCCTCTTAGCGCTTAGAATGTCCAATTGCAGTTTCTACAGAAAGAGTGTTTCAGAACGGCTCAATCAAAAGTAAGGTTCAACTCTGTTAGTTGAATGCACAGAACAGAAAGAAGTTTCATACAATGCTTCTGTGTAGTTTATATTTGAACATATTCTTTTTTCCACTATTACCCACTTAGCGCTACGAATGTCCAGTTGTATTTTCTACAGACAGAGTGTTTCAAAACTGCTCAATCAAAAGTATGGTTTAACTCTGTTAGCTGAATGCTCAGATCAGAAAGAAGTTTCACAGAATGCTTCTGTGTAGTTTATATTTGAATATATTCCTTTTTCCACTACTACTCTCTTAGCGCTCCAAATTTCCAGTTGCATTTTCTACAGAAAGAGTGTTCAGATCTGCTCAATCAAAAGTATGGTTTAACACTGTTAGCTGAATGCACAGATCAGAAAGAAGTTTCACAGAATGATTCTGTGTAGTTTATATTGGAGACATTCCTTTTTCCACTATTACCCTCTTAGCGCTCCGAATCTCCACTTCCATTTTCTACAGAAAGAGTGTTTCAGAACGGCTCAATCAAAACTAAGGTTCAACTCTTTTAGTTGAACAAACAGAACAGAAAGAAGTTTCACACAATTCTTCTGTGTAGTTTTTATTTGTAGACATTCCTTTTCCCAATATAGGCCTCTTAGCGCTCAGAATGTCCAATTGCAGTTTCTACAGAAAGAGTGTTTCAGAACGGCTCAATCAAAAGTAAGGTTCAACTCTGTTAGTTGAATGCACAGAACAGAAAGAAGTTTCATACAATGCTTCTGTGTAGTTTATATTTGAACATATTCTTTTTTCCACTATTACCCACTTAGCGCTACGAATGTCCAGTTGCATTTTCTACAGACAGAGTGTTTCAAAACTGCTCAATCAAAAGTATGGTTTAACTCTGTTAGCTGAATGCTCAGATCAGAAAGAAGTTTCACAGAATGCTTCTGTGTAGTTTATATTTGAATATATTCCTTTTTCCACTACTACGCTCTTAGCGCTCCAAATGTCCAGTTGCATTTTCTACAGAAAGAGTGTTCAGATCTGCTCAATCAAAAGTATGGTTTAACTCTGTTAGCTGAATGCACAGATCAGAAAGAAGTTTCACCGAATGATTCTGTGTAGTTTATATTTGAAGACATTCCTTTTTCCACTATTACCCTCTTAGCGCTCCGAATCTCCACTTGCATTTTCCACAAAAAGAGTGTTTCATAACTGCTCAATCAAAAATATGTTTTATCTCTGTTAACTGAATTTACAGATCAGAAATAAGTTTCACAGAATGCATCTGTGTAGTTTTTATTTGAAGATATTCTTTTTCCCAATGTAGGCCTCTTAGCGCTTAGCATGTCCAATTGCAGTTTCTACAGAAAGAGTGTTTCAGAACGGCTCAATCAAAAGTAAGGTTCAACTCTGTTAGTTGAATGCACAGAACAGAAAGAATTTTCACAGAATGCTACTGTGTAGTTTATATTTGAATATATTCCTTTTTCCACTATTACCCTCTTAGCGCTCCGAATGTCCACTTGCATTTTCTACAGAAAGAGTGTTCAGAACTGCGCAATCAAAAGTATGGTTTAACTCTGTTAGCTTAATGAACATATCAGAAATAAGTTTCACACAATGCTTCTGTGTAGTTTTTATTTGAAGATATTATTTTTCCCAATAGAGGCCTCTTAGCGCTCAGAATGTCCAATTGCAGTTTCTACAGAAAGAGTGTTTCAGAAAGGCTCAATCAAAAGTAAGGTTCAACTCTGTTAGTTGAATGCACAGAACAGAAAGAAGTTTCATACAATGCTTCTGTGTAGTTTATATTTGAACATATTCTTTTTTCCAATATTACCCACTTAGCGCTACGAATGTCCAGTTGCATTTTCTACAGACAGAGTGTTTCAAAACTGCTCAATCAAAAGTATGGTTTAACTCTGTTAGCTGAATGCTCAGATCAGAAAGAAGTTTCACAGAATGCTTCTGTGTAGTTTATATTTGAATATATTCTTTTTCCACTACTACTCTCTTAGCGCTCCAAATGTCCAGTTGCATTTTCTACAGAAAGAGTGTTCAGATCTGCTCAATCAAAAGTATGGTTTAACTCTGTTAGCTGAATGCACAGATCAGAAAGAAGTTTCACAGAATGATTCTGTGTAGTTTATATTTGGAGACATTCCTTTTTCCACTATTACCCTCTTAGCGCTCCGAATCTCCACTTGCATTTTCTGCAGAAAGAGTGTTTCAGAACGGATCAATCAAAACTAAGGTTCAACACTTTTAGTTGAACAAACAGAACAGAAAGAAGTTTCACACATTTCTTCTGTGTAGTTTTTATTTGTAGACATTCTTTTTCCCAATATATGCCTCTTAGCGCTCAGAATGTCCAATTGCAGTTTCTACAGAAAGAGTGTTTCAGAACGGCTCAATCAAAAGTAAGGTTCAACTCTGTTAGTTGAATGCACAGAACAGAAAGAAGTTTCATACAATGCTTCTGTGTAGTTTATATTTGAACATATTCTTTTTTCCACTATTACCCACTTAGCGCTACGAATGTCCAGTTGCATTTTCTACAGACAGAGTGTTTCAAACCTGCTCAATCAAAAGTATGGTTTAACTCTGTTAGCTGAATGCTCAGATCAGAAAGAAGTTTCACAGAATGCTTCTGTGTAGTTTATATTTGAATATATTCCTTTTTCCACTACTACTCTCTTAGCGCTCCAAATTTCCAGTTGCATTTTCTACAGAAAGAGTGTTCAGATCTGCTCAATCAAAAGTATGGTTTAACTCTGTTAGCTGAATGCACAGATCAGAAAGAAGTTTCACAGAATGATTCTGTGTAGTTTATATTGGAGACATTCCTTTTTCCACTATTACCCTCTTAGCGCTCCGAATCTCCACTTGCATTTTCTACAGAAAGAGTGTTTCAGAACATCTCAATCAAAACTAAGGTTCAACTCTTTTAGTTGAACAAACAGAACAGAAAGAAGTTTCACACAATTCTTCTGTGTAGTTTCTATTTGTAGACATTCCTTTTCCCAATATAGGCCTCTTAGCGCTCAGAATGTCCAATTGCAGTTTCTACAAAAAGAGTGTTTCAGAACGGCTCAATCAAAAGTAAGGTTCAACTCTGTTAGTTGAATGCACAGAACAGAAAGAAGTTTCATACAATGCTTCTGTGTAGTTTATATTTGAACATATTCTTTTTTCCACTATTACCCACTTAGCGCTACGAATGTCCAGTTGCATTTTCTACAGACAGAGTGTTTCAAAACTGCTCAATCAAAAGTATGGTTTAACTCTGTTAGCTGAATGCTCAGATCAGAAAGAAGTTTCACAGAATGCTTCTGTGTAGTTTATATTTGAATATATTCCTTTTTCCACTACTACGCTCTTAGCGCACCAAATGTCCAGTTGCATTTTCTACAGAAGGATTGTTCAGATCTGCTCAATCAAAAGTATGGTTTAACTCTGTTAGCTGAATGCACAGATCAGAAAGAAGTTTCACAGAATGATTCTGTGTAGTTTATATTTGGAGACATTCCTTTTTCCACTATTACCCTCTTAGCGCTCCGAATCTCCACTTGCATTTTCTACAGAAAGAGTGTTTCAGAACGGCTCAATCAAAACTAAGGTTCAACTCTTTTAGTTGAACAAACAGAACAGAAAGAAGTTTCACACAATTCTTCTGTGTAGTTTTTATTTGTAGACATTCCTTTTCCCAATATAGGCCTCTTAGCGCTCAGAATGTCCAATTGCCGTTTCTACAGAAAGAGTGTTTCAGAACGGCTCAATCAAAAGTAAGGTTCAACTCTGTTAGTTGAATGCACAGAACAGAAAGTAGTTTCATACAATGCTTCTGTGTAGTTTATATTTGAACATATTCTTTTTTCCACTATTACCCACTTAGCGCTACGAATGTCCAGTTGCATTTTCTACAGACAGAGTGTTTCAAAACTGCTCAATCAAAAGTATGGTTTAACTCTGTTACCTGAATGCTCAGATCAGAAAGAAGTTTCACAGAATGCTTCTGTGTAGTTTATATTTGAATATATTCCTTTTTCCACTAATACGCTCTTAGCGCTCCAAATGTCCAGTTGCATTTTCTACAGAAAGAGGGTTCAGATCTGCTCAATCAAAAGTATGGTTTAACTCTGTTAGCTGAATGCACAGATCAGAAAGAAGTTTCACCGAATGATTCTGTGTAGTTTATATTTGAAGACATTCCGTTTTCCACTATTACCCTCTTAGCGCTCCGAATCTCCACTTGCATTTTCCACAAAAAGAGTGTTTCATAACTGCTCAATCAAAAATATGTTTTATCTCTGTTAACTGAATTTACAGATCAGAAATAAGTTTCACAGAATGCATCTGTGTAGTTTTTATTTGAAGATATTCTTTTTCCCAATGTAGGCCTCTTAGCGCTTAGCATGTCCAATTGCAGTTTCTACAGAAAGAGTGTTTCAGAACGGCTCAATCAAAAGTAAGGTTCAACTCTGTTAGTTGAATGCACAGAACAGAAAGAATTTTCACAGAATGCTACTGTGTAGTTTATATTTGAATATATTACTTTTTCCACTATTACCATCTTAGCGCTCCGAATGTCCACTTGCATTTTCTACAGAAAGAGTGTTCAGAACTGCGCAATCAAAAGTATGGTTTAACTCTGTTAGCTTAATGAACATATCAGAAATAAGTTTCACACAATGCTTCTGTGTAGTTTTTATTTGAAGATATTATTTTTCCCAATAGAGGCCTCTTAGCGCTCAGAATGTCCAATTGCAGTTTCTACAGAAAGAGTGTTTCAGAAAGGCTCAATCAAAAGTAAGGTTCAACTCTGTTAGTTGAATGCACAGAACAGAAAGAAGTTTCATACAATGCTTCTGTGTAGTTTATATTTGAACATATTCTTTTTTCCACTATTACCCACTTAGCGCTACGAATGTCCAGTTGCATTTTCTACAGACAGAGTGTTTCAAAACTGCTCAATCAAAAGTATGGTTTAACTCTGTTAGCTGAATGCTCAGATCAGAAAGAAGTTTCACAGAATGCTTCTGTGTAGTTTATATTTGAATATATTCCTTTTTCCACTACTTTTCTCTTAGCGCTCCAAATGTCCAGTTGCATTTTCTACAGAAAGAGTGTTCAGATCTGCTCAATCAAAAGTATGGTTTAACTCTGTTAGCTGAATGCACAGATCAGAAAGAAGTTTCACAGAATGATTCTGTGTAGTTTATATTTGGAGACATTCCTTTTTCCACTATTACCCTCTTAGCGCTCCGAATCTCCACTTGCATTTTCTGCAGAAAGAGTGTTTCAGAACGGATCAATCAAAACTAAGGTTCAACTCTTTTAGTTGAACAAACAGAACAGAAAGAAGTTTCACACATTTCTTCTGTGTAGTTTTTATTTGTAGACATTCTTTTTCCCAATATATGCCTCTTAGCGCTCAGAATGTCCAATTGCAGTTTCTACAGAAAGAGTGTTTCAGAACGGCTCAATCAAAAGTAAGGTTCAACTCTGTTAGTTGAATGCACAGAACAGAAAGAAGTTTCATACAATGCTTCTGTGTAGTTTATATTTGAACATATTCTTTTTTCCACTATTACCCACTTAGCGCTACGAATGACCAGTTGCATTTTCTACAGACAGAGTGTTTCAAAACTGCTCAATCAAAAGTATGGTTTAACTCTGTTAGCTGAATGCTCAGATCAGAAAGAAATTTCACAGAATGCTTCTGTGTAGTTTATATTTGAATATATTCCTTTTTCCACTACTACTCTCTTAGCGCTCCAAATTTCCAGTTGCATTTTCTACAGAAAGAGTGTTCAGATCTGCTCAATCAAAAGTATGGTTTAACTCTGTTAGCTGAATGCACAGATCAGAAAGAAGTTTCACAGAATGATTCTGTGTAGTTTATATTGGAGACATTCCTTTTTCCACTATTACCCTCTTAGCGCTCCGAATCTCCACTTGCATTTTCTACAGAAAGAGTGTTTCAGAACGGCTCAATCAAAACTAAGGTTCAACTCTTTTAGTTGAACAAACAGAACAGAAAGAAGTTTCACACAATTCTTCTGTGTAGTTTTTATTTGTAGACATTCCTTTTCCCAATATAGGCCTCTTAGCGCTCAGAATGTCCAATTGCAGTTTCTACAGAAAGAGTGTTTCAGAACGGCTCAATCAAAAGTAAGGTTCAACTCTGTTAGTTGAATGCACAGAACAGAAAGAAGTTTCATACAATGCTTCTGTGTAGTTTATATTTAAACATATTCTTTTTTCCACTATTACCCACTTAGCGCTAAGAATGTCCAGTTGCATTTTCTACAGACAGAGTGTTTCAAAACTGCTCAATCAAAAGTATGGTTTAACTCTGTTAGCTGAATGCTCAGATCAGAAAGAAGTTTCACAGAATGCTTCTGTGTAGTTTATATTTGAATATATTCCTTTTTCCACTACTACGCTCTTAGCGCACCAAATGTCCAGTTGCATTTTCTACAGAAAGAGTGTTCAGATCTGCTCAATCAAAAGTATGTTTTAACTCTGTTAGCTGAATGCACAGATCAGAAAGAAGTTTCACAGAATGATTCTGTGTAGTTTATATTTGGAGACATTCCTTTTTCCACTATTACCCTCTTAGCGCTCCGAATCTCCACTTGCATTTTCTACAGAAAGAGTGTTTCAGAACGGCTCAATCAAAACTAAGGTTCAACTCTTTTAGTTGAACAAACAGAACAGAAAGAAGTTTCACACAATTCTTCTGTGTAGTTTTTATTTGTAGACATTCCTTTTCCCAATATAGGCCTCTTAGCGCTCAGAATGTCCAATTGCCGTTTCTACAGAAAGAGTGTTTCAGAACGGCTCAATCAAAAGTAAGGTTCAACTCTGTTAGTTGAATGCACAGAACAGAAAGTAGTTTCATACAATGCTTCTGTGTAGTTTATATTTGAACATATTCTTTTTTCCACTATTACCCACTTAGCGCTACGAATGTCCAGTTGCATTTTCTACAGACAGAGTGTTTCAAAACTGCTCAATCAAAAGTATGGTTTAACTCTGTTAGCTGAATGCTCAGATCAGAAAGAAGTTTCACAGAATGCTTCTGTGTAGTTTATATTTGAATATATTCCTTTTTCCACTACTACGCTCTTAGCGCTCCAAATGTCCAGTTGCATTTTCTACAGAAAGAGGGTTCAGATCTGCTCAATCAAAAGTATGGTTTAACTCTGTTAGCTGAATGCACAGATCAGAAAGAAGTTTCACCGAATGATTCTGTGTAGTTTATATTTGTAGACATTCCTTTTTCCACTATTGCCCTCTTAGCGCTCCGAATCTCCACTTGCATTTTCCACAAAAAGAGTGTTTCATAACTGCTCAATCAAAAATATGTTTTATCTCTGTTAACTGAATTTACAGATCAGAAATAAGTTTCACAGAATGCATCTGTGTAGTTTTTATTTGAAGATATTCTTTTTCCCAATGTAGGCCTCTTAGCGCTTAGCATGTCCAATTGCAGTTTCTACAGAAAGAGTGTTTCAGAACGGCTCAATCAAAAGTAAGGTTCAACTCTGTTAGTTGAATGCACAGAACAGAAAGAATTTTCACAGAATGCTACTGTGTAGTTTATATTTGAATATATTCCTTTTTCCACTAATACCCTCTTAGCGCTCCGAATGTCCACTTGCATTTTCTACAGAAAGAGTGTTCAGAACTGCGCAATCAAAAGTATGGTTTAACTCTGTAAGCTTAATGAACATATCAGAAATAAGTTTCACACAATGCTTCTGTGTAGTTTTTATTTGAAGATATTATTTTTCCCAATAGAGGCCTCTTAGCGCTCAGAATGTCCAATTGCAGTTTCTACAGAAAGAGTGTTTCAGAAAGGCTCAATCAAAAGTAAGGTTCAACTCTGTTAGTTGAATGCACAGAACAGAAAAAAGTTTCATACAATGCTTCTGTGTAGTTTATATTTGAACATATTCTTTTTTCCACTATTACCCACTTAGCGCTACGAATGTCCAGTTGCATTTTCTACAGACAGAGTGTTTCAAAACTGCTCAATCAAAAGTATGGTTTAACTCTGTTAGCTGAATGCTCAGATCAGAAAGAAGTTTCACAGAATGCTTCTGTGTAGTTTATATTTGAATATATTCCTTTTTCCACTACTACTCTCTTAGCGCTCCAAATGTCCAGTTGCATTTTCTACAGAAAGAGTGTTCAGATCTGCTCAACCAAAAGTATGGTTTAACTCTGTTAGCTGAATGCACAGATCAGAAAGAAGTTTCACAGGATGATTCTGTGTAGTTTATATTTGGAGACATTCCTTTTTCCACTATTACCCTCTTAGCGCTCCGAATCTCCACTTGCATTTTCTACAGAAAGAGTGTTTCAGAACGGCTCAATCAAAACTAAGGTTCAACTCTTTTAGTTGAACAAACAGAACAGAAAGAAGTTTCACACAATTCTTCTGTGTAGTTTTTATTTGTAGACATTCTTTTTCCCAATATAGGCCTCTTAGCGCTCAGAATGTCCAATTGCAGTTTCTACAGAAAGAGTGTTTCAGAACGGCTCAATCAAAAGTAAGGTTCAACTCTGTTAGTTGAATGCACAGAACAGAAAGAAGTTTCATACAATGCTTCTGTGTAGTTTATATTTGAACATATTCTTTTTTCCACTATTACCCACTTAGCGCTACGAATGTCCAGTTGCATTTTCTACAGACAGAGTGTTTCAAAACTGCTCAATCAAAAGTATGGTTTAACTCTGTTAGCTGAATGCTCAGATCAGAAAGAAGTTTCACAGAATGCTTCTGTGTAGTTTATATTTGAATATATTCCTTTTTCCACTACTACTCACTTAGCGCTCCAAATGTCCAGTTGCATTTTCTACAGAAAGAGTGTTCAGATCTGCTCAATCAAAAGTATGGTTTAACTCTGTTAGCTGAATGCACAGATCAGAAAGAAGTTTCACAGAATGATTCTGTGTAGTTTATATTTGGAGACATTACTTTTTCCACTATTACCCACTTAGCGCTCCGAATCTCCACTTGCATTTTCTGCAGAAAGAGTGTTTCAGAACGGATCAATCAAAACTAAGGTTCAACTCTTTTAGTTGAACAAACAGAACAGAAAGAAGTTTCACACATTTCTTCTGTGTAGTTTTTATTTGTAGACATTCTTTTTCCCAATATATGCGTCTTAGCGCTCAGAATGTCCAATTGCAGTTTCTACAGAAAGAGTGTTTCAGAACGGCTCAATCAAAAGTAAGGTTCAACTCTGTTAGTTGAATGCACAGAACAGAAAGAAGTTTCATACAATGCTTCTGTGTAGTTTATATTTGAACATATTCTTTTTTCCACTATTACCCACTTAGCGCTACGAATTTCCAGTTGCATTTTCTACAGACAGAGTGTTTCAAAACTGCTCAATCAAAAGTATGGTTTAAATCTGTTAGCTGAATGCTCAGATCAGAAAGAAGTTTCACAGAATGCTTCTGTGTCGTTTATATCTGAATATATTCCTTTTTCCACTACTACGCTCTTAGCGCTCCAAATGTCCAGTTGCATTTTCTACAGAAAGAGTGTTCAGATCTGCTCAATCAAAAGTATGGTTTAACTCTGTTAGCTGAATGCACAGATCAGAAAGAAGTTTCACAGAATGATTCTGTGTAGTTTATATTTGGAGACAGTACTTTTTCCACTATTACCCACTTAGCGCTCCGAATCTCCACTTGTATTTTCTGCAGAAAGAGTGTTTCAGAACGGATCAATCAAAACTAAGGTTCAACTCTTTTAGTTGAACAAACAGAACAGAAAGAAGTTTCACACATTTCTTCTGTGTAGTTTTTATTTGTAGACATTCTTTTTCCCAATATATGCGTCTTAGCGCTCAGAATGTCCAATTGCAGTTTCTACAGAAAGAGTGTTTCAGAACGGCTCAATCAAAAGTAAGGTTCAACTCTGTTAGTTGAATGCACAGAACAGAAAGAAGTTTCATACAATGCTTCTGTGTAGTTTATATTTGAACATATTCTTTTTTCCACTATTACCCACTTAGCGCTACGAATGTCCAGTTGCATTTTCTACAGACAGAGTGTTTCAAAACTGCTCAATCAAAAGTATGGTTTAAATCTGTTAGCTGAATGCTCAGATCAGAAAGAAGTTTCACAGAATGCTTCTGTGTCGTTTATATCTGAATATATTCCTTTTTCCACTACTACGCTCTTAGCGCTCCAAATGTCCAGTTGCATTTTCTACAGAAAGAGTGTTCAGATCTGCTCAATCAAAAGTATGGTTTAACTCTGTTAGCTGAATGCACAGATCAGAAAGAAGTTTCACCGAATGATTCTGTGTAGTTTATATTTGAAGACATTCCTTTTTCTACTATTACCCTCTTAGCGCTCCGAATCTCCACTTGCATTTTCTACAAAAAGAGTGTTTCATAACTGCTCAATCAAAAATATGTTTTATCTCTGTTAACTGAATTTACAGATCAGAAATAAGTTTCACAGAATGCATCTGTGTAGTTTTTATTTGAAGATATTCTTTTTCCCAATGTAGGCCTCTTAGCGCTTAGCATGTCCAATTGCAGTTTCTACAGAAAGAGTGTTTCAGAACGGCTCAATCAAAAGTAAGGTTCAACTCTGTTAGTTGAATGCACAGAACAGAAAGAATTTTCACAGAATGCTACTGTGTAGTTTATATTTGAATATATTCCTTTTTCCACTATTACCCTCTTAGCGCTCCGAATGTCCACTTGCATTTTCTACAGAAAGAGTGTTCAGAACTGCGCAATCAAAAGTATGGTTTAACTCTGTTAGCTTAATGAACATATCAGAAATAAGTTTCACACAATGCTTCTGTGTAGTTTTTATTTGAAGATATTATTTTTCCCAATATAGGCCTCTTAGCGCTCAGAATGTCCAATTGCAGTTTCTACAGAAAGAGTGTTTCAGAAAGGCTCAATCAAAAGTAAGGTTCAACTCTGTTAGTTGAATGCACAGAACAGAAAGAAGTTTCATACAATGCTTCTGTGTAGTTTATATTTGAACATATTCTTTTTTCCACTATTACCCACTTAGCGCTACGAATGTCCAGTTGCATTTTCTACAGACAGAGTGTTTCAAAACTGCTCAATCAAAAGTATGGTTTAACTCTGTTAGCTGAATGCTCAGATCAGAAAGAAGTTTCACAGAATGCTTCTGTGTAGTTTATATTTGAATATATTCCTTTTTCCACTACTACACTCTTAGCGCTCCAAATGTCCAGTTGCATTTTCAACAGAAAGAGTGTTCAGATCTGCTCAATCAAAAGTATGGTTTAACTCTGTTAGCTGAATGCACAGATCAGAAAGAAATTTCACCGAATGATTCTGTGTAGTTTATATTTGAAGACATTCCTTTTTCCACTATTACCCTCTTAGCGCTCCGAATCTCCACTTGCATTTTCTACAAAAGAGTGTTTCATAACTGCTCAATCAAAAATATGTTTTATCTCTCTTAACTGAATTTACAGATCAGAAATAAGTTTCACAGAATGCATCTGTGTAGTTTTTATTTGAAGATATTCTTTTTCCCAATGTAGGCCTCTTAGCGCTTAGCATGTCCAATTGCAGTTTCTACAGAAAGAGTGTTTCAGAACGGCTCAATCAAAAGTAAGGTTCAACTCTGTTAGTTGAATGCACAGAACAGAAAGAATTTTCTCAGAATGCTACTGTGTAGTTTATATTTGAATATATTCCTTTTTCCACTATTACCCTCTTAGCGCTCCGAATGTCCACTTGCATTTTCTACAGAAAGAGTGTTCAGAACTGCGCAATCAAAAGTATGGTTTAACTCTGTTAGCTTAATGAACATATCAGAAATAAGTTTCACAAAATGCTTCTGTTTAGTTTTTATTTGAAGATATTGTTTTTCCCAATATAGGCCTCTTAGCGCTCAGAATGTCCAATTGCAGTTTCTACAGAAAGAGTGTTTCAGAAAGGCTCAATCAAAAGTAAGGTTCAACTCTGTTAGTTGAATGCACAGAACAGAAAGAAGTTTCATACAATGCTTCTGTGTAGTTTATATTTGAACATATTCTTTTTTCCACTATTACCCACTTAGCGCTACGAATGTCCAGTTGCATTTTCTACAGACAGAGTGTTTCAAAACTGCTCAATCAAAAGTATGGTTTAACTCTGTTAGCTGAATGCACAGATCAGAAAGAAGTTTCACAGAATGATTCTGTGTAGTTTATATTTGGAGACATTCCTTTTTCCACTATGACCCTCTTAGCGCTCCGAATCTCCACTTGCATTTTCTACAGAAAGAGTGTTTCAGAACGGCTCAATCAAAACAAAGGTTCAACTCTTTTAGTTGAACAAACAGAACATAAAGAAGTTTCACACAATTCTTCTGTGTAGTTTTTATTTGTAGACATTCCTTTTCCCAATATAGGCCTCTTAGCGCTCAGAATGTCCAATTGCCGTTTCTACAGAAAGAGTGTTTCAGAACGGCTCAATCAAAAGTAAGGTTCAACTCTGTTAGTTGAATGCACAGAACAGAAAGAAGTTTCATACAATGCTTCTGTGTAGTTTATATTTGAACATATTCTTTTTTCCACTATTACCCACTTAGCGCTACGAATGTCCAGTTGCATTTTCTACAGACAGAGTGTTTCAAAACTGCTCAATCAAAAGTATGGTTTAACTCTGTTAGCTGAATGCTCAGATCAGAAAGAAGTTTCACAGAATGCTTCTGTGTAGTTTATATTTGAATATATTCCTTTTTCCACTACTACGCTCTTAGCGCTCCAAATGTCCAGTTGCATTTTCTACAGAAAGAGTGTTCAGATCTGCTCAATCAAAAGTATGGTTTAACTCTGTTAGCTGAATGCACAGATCAGAAAGAAGTTTCACCGAATGATTCTGTGTAGTTTATATTTGAAGACATTCCTTTTTCCACTATTACCCTCTTAGCGCTCCGAATCTCCACTTGCATTTTCCACAAAAAGAGTGTTTCGTAACTGCTCAATCAAAAATATGTTTTATCTCTGTTAACTGAATTTACAGATCAGAAATAAGTTTCACAGAATGCATCTGTGTAGTTTTTATTTGAAGATATTCTTTTTCCCAATGTAGGCCTCTTAGCGCTTAGCATGTCCAATTGCAGTTTCTACAGAAAGAGTGTTTCAGAACGGCTCAATCAAAAGTAAGGTTCAACTCTGTTAGTTGAATGCACAGAACAGAAAGAATTTTCACAGAATGCTACTGTGTAGTTTATATTTGAATATATTCCTTTTTCCACTATTACCCTCTTAGCGCTCCGAATGTCCACTTGCATTTTCTACAGAAAGAGTGTTCAGAACTGCGCAATCAAAAGTATGGTTTAACTCTGTTAGCTTAATGAACATATCAGAAATAAGTTTCACACAATGCTTCTGTGTAGTTTTTATTTGAAGATATTATTTTTCCCAATAGAGGCCTCTTAGCGCTCAGAATGTCCAATTGCAGTTTCTACAGAAAGAGTGTTTCAGAAAGGCTCAATCAAAAGTAAGGTTCAACTCTGTTAGTTGAATGCACAGAACAGAAAGAAGTTTCATACAATGCTTCTGTGTAGTTTATATTTGAACATATTCTTTTTTCCACTATTACCCACTTAGCGCTACGAATGTCCAGTTGCATTTTCTACAGACAGAGTGTTTCAAAACTGCTCAATCAAAAGTATGGTTTAACTCTGTTAGCTGAATGCTCAGATCAGAAAGAAGTTTCACAGAATGCTTCTGTGTAGTTTATATTTGAATATATTCCTTTTTCCACTACTACTCTCTTAGCGCTCCAAATGTCCAGTTGCATTTTCTACAGAAAGAGTGTTCAGATCTGCTCAATCAAAAGTATGGTTTAACTCTGTTAGCTGAATGCACAGATCAGAAAGAAGTTTCACAGAATGATTCTGTGTAGTTTATATTTGGAGACATTCCTTTTTCCACTATTACCCTCTTAGCGCTCCGAATCTCCACTTGCATTTTCTGCAGAAAGAGTGTTTCAGAACGGATCAATCAAAACTAAGGTTCAACTCTTTTAGATGAACAAACAGAACAGAAAGAAGTCTCACACATTTCTTCTGTGTAGTTTTTATTTGTAGACATTCTTTTTCCCAATATATGCCTCTTAGCGCTCAGAATGTCCAATTGCAGTTTCTACAGAAAGAGTGTTTCAGAACGGCTCAATCAAAAGTAAGGTTCAACTCTGTTAGTTGAATGCACAGAACAGAAAGAAGTTTCATACAATGCTTCTGTGTAGTTTATATTTGAACATATTCTTTTTTCCACTATTACCCACTTAGCGCTACGAATGTCCAGTTGCATTTTCTACAGACAGAGTGTTTCAAACCTGCTCAATCAAAAGTATGGTTTAACTCTGTTAGCTGAATGCTCAGATCAGAAAGAAGTTTCACAGAATGCTTCTGTGTAGTTTATATTTGAATATATTCCTTTTTCCACTACTACTCTCTTAGCGCTCCAAATTTCCAGTTGCATTTTCTACAGAAAGAGTGTTCAGATCTGCTCAATCAAAAGTATGGTTTAACTCTGTTAGCTGAATGCACAGATCAGAAAGAAGTTTCACAGAATGATTCTGTGTAGTTTATATTGGAGACATTCCTTTTTCCACTATTACCCTCTTAGCGCTCCGAATCTCCACTTGCATTTTCTACAGAAAGAGTGTTTCAGAACATCTCAATCAAAACTAAGGTTCAACTCTTTTAGTTGAACAAACAGAACAGAAAGAAGTTTCACACAATTCTTCTGTGTAGTTTTTATTTGTAGACATTACTTTTCCCAATATAGGCCTCTTAGCGCTCAGAATGTCCAATTGCAGTTTCTACAGAAAGAGTGTTTCAGAACGGCTCAATCAAAAGTAAGGTTCAACTCTGTTAGTTGAATGCACAGAACAGAAAGAAGTTTCATACAATGCTTCTGTGTAGTTTATATTTGAACATATTCTTTTTTCCACTATTACCCACTTAGCGCTACGAATGTCCAGTTGCATTTTCTACAGACAGAGTGTTTCAAAACTGCTCAATCAAAAGTATGGTTTAACTCTGTTAGCTGAATGCTCAGATCAGAAAGAAGTTTCACAGAATGCTTCTGTGTAGTTTATATTTGAATATATTCCTTTTTCCACTACTACGCTCTTAGCGCACCAAATGTCCAGTTGCATTTTCTACAGAAGGATTGTTCAGATCTGCTCAATCAAAAGTATGGTTTAACTCTGTTAGCTGAATGCACAGATCAGAAAGAAGTTTCACAGAATGATTCTGTGTAGTTTATATTTGGAGACATTCCTTTTTCCACTATTACCCTCTTAGCGCTCCGAATCTCCACTTGCATTTTCTACAGAAAGAGTGTTTCAGAACGGCTCAATCAAAACTAAGATTCAACTCTTTTAGTTGAACAAACAGAACATAAAGAAGTTTCACACAATTCTTCTGTGTAGTTTTTATTTGTAGACATTCCTTTTCCCAATATAGGCCTCTTAGCGCTCAGAATGTCCAATTGCCGTTTCTACAGAAAGAGTGTTTCAGAACGGCTCAATCAAAAGTAAGGTTCAACTCTGTTAGTTGAATGCACAGAACAGAAAGAAGTTTCATACAATGCTTCTGTGTAGTTTATATTTGAACATATTCTTTTTTCCACTATTACCCACTTAGCGCTACGAATGTCCAGTTGCATTTTCTACAGACAGAGTGTTTCAAAACTGCTCAATCAAAAGTATGGTTTAACTCTGTTAGCTGAATGCTCAGATCAGAAAGAAGTTTCACAGAATGCTTCTGTGTAGTTTATATTTGAATATATTCCTTTTTCCACTAATACGCTCTTAGCGCTCCAAATGTCCAGTTGCATTTTCTACAGAAAGAGGGTTCAGATCTGCTCAATCAAAAGTATGGTTTAACTCTGTTAGCTGAATGCACAGATCAGAAAGAAGTTTCACCGAATGATTCTGTGTAGTTTATATTTGAAGACATTCCGTTTTCCACTATTACCCTCTTAGCGCTCCGAATCTCCACTTGCATTTTCCACAAAAAGAGTGTTTCATAACTGCTCAATCAAAAATATGTTTTATCTCTGTTAACTGAATTTACAGATCAGAAATAAGTTTCACAGAATGCATCTGTGTAGTTTTTATTTGAAGATATTCTTTTTCCCAATGTAGGCCTCTTAGCGCTTAGCATGTCCAATTGCAGTTTCTACAGAAAGAGTGTTTCAGAACGGCTCAATCAAAAGTAAGGTTCAACTCTGTTAGTTGAATGCACAGAACAGAAAGAATTTTCACAGAATGCTACTGTGTAGTTTATATTTGAATATATTCCTTTTTCCACTATTACCATCTTAGCGCTCCGAATGTCCACTTGCATTTTCTACAGAAAGAGTGTTCAGAACTGCGCAATCAAAAGTATGGTTTAACTCTGTTAGCTTAATGAACATATCAGAAATAAGTTTCACACAATGCTTCTGTGTAGTTTTTATTTGAAGATATTATTTTTCCCAATAGAGGCCTCTTAGCGCTCAGAATGTCCAATTGCAGTTTCTACAGAAAGAGTGTTTCAGAAAGGCTCAATCAAAAGTAAGGTTCAACTCTGTTAGTTGAATGCACAGAACAGAAAGAAGTTTCATACAATGCTTCTGTGTAGTTTATATTTGAACATATTCTTTTTTCCACTATTACCCACTTAGCGCTACGAATGTCCAGTTGCATTTTCTACAGACAGAGTGTTTCAAAACTGCTCAATCAAAAGTATGGTTTAACTCTGTTAGCTGAATGCTCAGATCAGAAAGAAGTTTCACAGAATGCTTCTGTGTAGTTTATATTTGAATATATTCCTTTTTCCACTACTACTCTCTTAGCGCTCCAAATGTCCAGTTGCATTTTCTACAGAAAGAGTGTTCAGATCTGCTCAATCAAAAGTATGGTTTAACTCTGTTAGCTGAATGCACAGATCAGAAAGAAGTTTCACAGAATGATTCTGTGTAGTTTATATTTGGAGACATTCCTTTTTCCACTATTACCCTCTTAGCGCTCCGAATCTCCACTTGCATTTTCTGCAGAAAGAGTGTTTCAGAACGGATCAATCAAAACTAAGGTTCAACTCTTTTAGTTGAACAAACAGAACAGAAAGAAGTTTCACACATTTCTTCTGTGTAGTTTTTATTTGTAGACATTCTTTTTCCCAATATATGCCTCTTAGCGCTCAGAATGTCCAATTGCAGTTTCTACAGAAAGAGTGTTTCAGAACGGCTCAATCAAAAGTAAGGTTCAACTCTGTTAGTTGAATGCACAGAACAGAAAGAAGTTTCATACAATGCTTCTGTGTAGTTTATATTTGAACATAATCTTTTTTCCACTATTACCCACTTAGCGCTACGAATGACCAGTTGCATTTTCTACAGACAGAGTGTTTCAAAACTGCTCAATCAAAAGTATGGTTTAACTCTGTTAGCTGAATGCTCAGATCAGAAAGAAATTTCACAGAATGCTTCTGTGTAGTTTATATTTGAATATATTCCTTTTTCCACTACTACTCTCTTAGCGCTCCAAATTTCCAGTTGCATTTTCTACAGAAAGAGTGTTCAGATCTGCTCAATCAAAAGTATGTTTTAACTCTGTTAGCTGAATGCACAGATCAGAAAGAAGTTTCACAGAATGATTCTGTGTAGTTTATATTGGAGACATTCCTTTTTCCACTATTACCCTCTTAGCGCTCCGAATCTCCACTTGCATTTTCTACAGAAAGAGTGTTTCAGAACGGCTCAATCAAAACTAAGGTTCAACTCTTTTAGTTGAACAAACAGAACAGAAAGAAGTTTCACACAATTCTTCTGTGTAGTTTTTATTTGTAGACATTCCTTTTCCCAATATAGGCCTCTTAGCGCTCAGAATGTCCAATTGCAGTTTCTACAGAAAGAGTGTTTCAGAACGGCTCAATCAAAAGTAAGGTTCAACTCTGTTAGTTGAATGCACAGAACAGAAAGAAGTTTCATACAATGCTTCTGTGTAGTTTATATTTGAACATATTCTTTTTTCCACTATTACCCACTTAGCGCTAAGAATGTCCAGTTGCATTTTCTACAGACAGAGTGTTTCAAAACTGCTCAATCAAAAGTATGGTTTAACTCTGTTAGCTGAATGCTCAGATCAGAAAGAAGTTTCACAGAATGCTTCTGTGTAGTTTATATTTGAATATATTCCTTTTTCCACTACTACGCTCTTAGCGCACCAAATGTCCAGTTGCATTTTCTACAGAAAGAGTGTTCAGATCTGCTCAATCAAAAGTATGGTTTAACTCTGTTAGCTGAATGCACAGATCAGAAAGAAGTTTCACAGAATGATTCTGTGTAGTTTATATTTGGAGACATTCCTTTTTCCACTATTACCCTCTTAGCGCTCCGAATCTCCACTTGCATTTTCTACAGAAAGAGTGTTTCAGAACGGCTCAATCAAAACTAAGGTTCAACTCTTTTAGTTGAACAAACAGAACAGAAAGAAGTTTCACACAATTCTTCTGTGTAGTTTTTATTTGTAGACATTCCTTTTCCCAATATAGGCCTCTTAGCGCTCAGAATGTCCAATTGCCGTTTCTACAGAAAGAGTGTTTCAGAACGGCTCAATCAAAAGTAAGGTTCAACTCTGTTAGTTGAATGCACAGAACAGAAAGTAGTTTCATACAATGCTTCTGTGTAGTTTATATTTGAACATATTCTTTTTTCCACTATTACCCACTTAGCGCTACGAATGTCCAGTTGCATTTTCTACAGACAGAGTGTTTCAAAACTGCTCAATCAAAAGTATGGTTTAACTCTGTTAGCTGAATGCTCAGATCAGAAAGAAGTTTCACAGAATGCTTCTGTGTAGTTTATATTTGAATATATTCCTTTTTCCACTACTACGCTCTTAGCGCTCCAAATGTCCAGTTGCATTTTCTACAGAAAGAGGGTTCAGATCTGCTCAATCAAAAGTATGGTTTAACTCTGTTAGCTGAATGCACAGATCAGAAAGAAGTTTCACCGAATGATTCTGTGTAGTTTATATTTGTAGACATTCCTTTTTCCACTATTACCCTCTTAGCGCTCCGAATCTCCACTTGCATTTTCCACAAAAAGAGTGTTTCATAACTGCTCAATCAAAAATATGTTTTATCTCTGTTAACTGAATTTACAGATCAGAAATAAGTTTCACAGAATGCATCTGTGTAGTTTTTATTTGAAGATATTCTTTTTCCCAATGTAGGCCTCTTAGCGCTTAGCATGTCCAATTGCAGTTTCTACAGAAAGAGTGTTTCAGAACGGCTCAATCAAAAGTAAGGTTCAACTCTGTTAGTTGAATGCACAGAACAGAAAGAATTTTCACAGAATGCTACTGTGTAGTTTATATTTGAATATATTCCTTTTTCCACTATTACCCTCTTAGCGCTCCGAATGTCCACTTGCATTTTCTACAGAAAGAGTGTTCAGAACTGCGCAATCAAAAGTATGGTTTAACTCTGTAAGCTTAATGAACATATCAGAAATAAGTTTCACACAATGCTTCTGTGTAGTTTTTTATTTGAAGATATTATTTTTCCCAATAGAGGCCTCTTAGCGCTCAGAATGTCCAATTGCAGTTTCTACAGAAAGAGTGTTTCAGAAAGGCTCAATCAAAAGTAAGGTTCAACTCTGTTAGTTGAATGCACAGAACAGAAAGAAGTTTCATACAATGCTTCTGTGTAGTTTATATTTGAACATATTCTTTTTTCCACTATTACCCACTTAGCGCTACGAATGTCCAGTTGCATTTTCTACAGACAGAGTGTTTCAAAACTGCTCAATCAAAAGTATGGTTTAACTCTGTTAGCTGAATGCTCAGATCAGAAAGAAGTTTCACAGAATGCTTCTGTGTAGTTTATATTTGAATATATTCCTTTTTCCACTACTACTCTCTTAGCGCTCCAAATGTCCAGTTGCATTTTCTACAGAAAGAGTGTTCAGATCTGCTCAATCAAAAGTATGGTTTAACTCTGTTAGCTGAATGCACAGATCAGAAAGAAGTTTCACAGAATGATTCTGTGTAGTTTATATTTGGAGACATTCCTTTTTCCACTATTACCCTCTTAGCGCTCCGAATCTCCACTTGCATTTTCTGCAGAAAGAGTGTTTCAGAACGGATCAATCAAAACTAAGGTTCAACTCTTTTAGTTGAACAAACAGAACAGAAAGAAGTTTCACACATTTCTTCTGTGTAGTTTTTATTTGTAGACATTCTTTTTCCCAATATATGCCTCTTAGCGCTCAGAATGTCCAATTGCAGTTTCTACAGAAAGAGTGTTTCAGAACGGCTCAATCAAAAGTAAGGTTCAACTCTGTTAGTTGAATGCACAGAACAGAAAGAAGTTTCATACAATGCTTCTGTGTAGTTTATATTTGAACATAATCTTTTTTCCACTATTACCCACTTAGCGCTACGAATGACCAGTTGCATTTTCTACAGACAGAGTGTTTCAAAACTGCTCAATCAAAAGTATGGTTTAACTCTGTTAGCTGAATGCTCAGATCAGAAAGAAATTTCACAGAATGCTTCTGTGTAGTTTATATTTGAATATATTCCTTTTTCCACTACTACTCTCTTAGCGCTCCAAATTTCCAGTTGCATTTTCTACAGAAAGAGTGTTCAGATCTGCTCAATCAAAAGTATGTTTTAACTCTGTTAGCTGAATGCACAGATCAGAAAGAAGTTTCACAGAATGATTCTGTGTAGTTTATATTGGAGACATTCCTTTTTCCACTATTACCCTCTTAGCGCTCCGAATCTCCACTTGCATTTTCTACAGAAAGAGTGTTTCAGAACGGCTCAATCAAAACTAAGGTTCAACTCTTTTAGTTGAACAAACAGAACAGAAAGAAGTTTCACACAATTCTTCTGTGTAGTTTTTATTTGTAGACATTCCTTTTCCCAATATAGGCCTCTTAGCGCTCAGAATGTCCAATTGCAGTTTCTACAGAAAGAGTGTTTCAGAACGGCTCAATCAAAAGTAAGGTTCAACTCTGTTAGTTGAATGCACAGAACAGAAAGAAGTTTCATACAATGCTTCTGTGTAGTTTATATTTGAACATATTCTTTTTTCCACTATTACCCACTTAGCGCTAAGAATGTCCAGTTGCATTTTCTACAGACAGAGTGTTTCAAAACTGCTCAATCAAAAGTATGGTTTAACTCTGTTAGCTGAATGCTCAGATCAGAAAGAAGTTTCACAGAATGCTTCTGTGTAGTTTATATTTGAATATATTCCTTTTTCCACTACTACGCTCTTAGCGCACCAAATGTCCAGTTGCATTTTCTACAGAAAGAGTGTTCAGATCTGCTCAATCAAAAGTATGGTTTAACTCTGTTAGCTGAATGCACAGATCAGAAAGAAGTTTCACAGAATGATTCTGTGTAGTTTATATTTGGAGACATTCCTTTTTCCACTATTACCCTCTTAGCGCTCCGAATCTCCACTTGCATTTTCTACAGAAAGAGTGTTTCAGAACGGCTCAATCAAAACTAAGGTTCAACTCTTTTAGTTGAACAAACAGAACAGAAAGAAGTTTCACACAATTCTTCTGTGTAGTTTTTATTTGTAGACATTCCTTTTCCCAATATAGGCCTCTTAGCGCTCAGAATGTCCAATTGCCGTTTCTACAGAAAGAGTGTTTCAGAACGGCTCAATCAAAAGTAAGGTTCAACTCTGTTAGTTGAATGCACAGAACAGAAAGTAGTTTCATACAATGCTTCTGTGTAGTTTATATTTGAACATATTCTTTTTTCCACTATTACCCACTTAGCGCTACGAATGTCCAGTTGCATTTTCTACAGACAGAGTGTTTCAAAACTGCTCAATCAAAAGTATGGTTTAACTCTGTTAGCTGAATGCTCAGATCAGAAAGAAGTTTCACAGAATGCTTCTGTGTAGTTTATATTTGAATATATTCCTTTTTCCACTACTACGCTCTTAGCGCTCCAAATGTCCAGTTGCATTTTCTACAGAAAGAGGGTTCAGATCTGCTCAATCAAAAGTATGGTTTAACTCTGTTAGCTGAATGCACAGATCAGAAAGAAGTTTCACCGAATGATTCTGTGTAGTTTATATTTGTAGACATTCCTTTTTCCACTATTACCCTCTTAGCGCTCCGAATCTCCACTTGCATTTTCCACAAAAAGAGTGTTTCATAACTGCTCAATCAAAAATATGTTTTATCTCTGTTAACTGAATTTACAGATCAGAAATAAGTTTCACAGAATGCATCTGTGTAGTTTTTATTTGAAGATATTCTTTTTCCCAATGTAGGCCTCTTAGCGCTTAGCATGTCCAATTGCAGTTTCTACAGAAAGAGTGTTTCAGAACGGCTCAATCAAAAGTAAGGTTCAACTCTGTTAGTTGAATGCACAGAACAGAAAGAATTTTCACAGAATGCTACTGTGTAGTTTATATTTGAATATATTCCTTTTTCCACTATTACCCTCTTAGCGCTCCGAATGTCCACTTGCATTTTCTACAGAAAGAGTGTTCAGAACTGCGCAATCAAAAGTATGGTTTAACTCTGTTAGCTTAATGAACATATCAGAAATAAGTTTCACACAATGCTTCTGTGTAGTTTTTATTTGAAGATATTATTTTTCCCAATATAGGCCTCTTAGCGCTCAGAATGTCCAATTGCAGTTTCTACAGAAAGAGTGTTTCAGAAAGGCTCAATCAAAAGTAAGGTTCAACTCTGTTAGTTGAATGCACAGAACAGAAAGAAGTTTCATACAATGCTTCTGTGTAGTTTATATTTGAACATATTCTTTTTTCCACTATTACCCACTTAGCGCTACGAATGTCCAGTTGCATTTTCTACAGACAGAGTGTTTCAAAACTGCTCAATCAAAAGTATGGTTTAACTCTGTTAGCTGAATGCTCAGATCAGAAAGAAGTTTCACAGAATGCTTCTGTGTAGTTTATATTTGAATATATTCCTTTTTCCACTACTACACTCTTAGCGCTCCAAATGTCCAGTTGCATTTTCAACAGAAAGAGTGTTCAGATCTGCTCAATCAAAAGTATGGTTTAACTCTGTTAGCTGAATGCACAGATCAGAAAGAAATTTCACCGAATGATTCTGTGTAGTTTATATTTGAAGACATTCCTTTTTCCACTATTACCCACTTAGCGCTCCGAATCTCCACTTGCATTTTCTACAAAAGAGTGTTTCATAACTGCTCAATCAAAAATATGTTTTATCTCTCTTAACTGAATTTACAGATCAGAAATAAGTTTCACAGAATGCATCTGTGTAGTTTTTATTTGAAGATATTCTTTTTCCCAATGTAGGCCTCTTAGCGCTTAGCATGTCCAATTGCAGTTTCTACAGAAAGAGTGTTTCAGAACGGCTCAATCAAAAGTAAGGTTCAACTCTGTTAGTTGAATGCACAGAACAGAAAGAATTTTCTCAGAATGCTACTGTGTAGTTTATATTTGAATATATTCCTTTTTCCACTATTACCCTCTTAGCGCTCCGAATGTCCACTTGCATTTTCTACAGAAAGAGTGTTCAGAACTGCGCAATCAAAAGTATGGTTTAACTCTGTTAGCTTAATGAACATATCAGAAATAAGTTTCACAAAATGCTTCTGTTTAGTTTTTATTTGAAGATATTGTTTTTCCCAATATAGGCCTCTTAGCGCTCAGAATGTCCAATTGCAGTTTCTACAGAAAGAGTGTTTCAGAAAGGCTCAATCAAAAGTAAGGTTCAACTCTGTTAGTTGAATGCACAGAACAGAAAGAAGTTTCATACAATGCTTCTGTGTAGTTTATATTTGAACATATTCTTTTTTCCACTATTACCCACTTAGCGCTACGAATGTCCAGTTGCATTTTCTACAGACAGAGTGTTTCAAAACTGCTCAATCAAAAGTATGGTTTAACTCTGTTAGCTGAATGCTCAGATCAGAAAGAAGTTTCACAGAATGCTTCTGTGTAGTTTATATTTGAATATATTCCTTTTTCCACTACTACTCTCTTAGCGCTCCAAATGTCCAGTTGCATTTTCTACAGAAAGAGTGTTCAGATCTGCTCAACCAAAAGTATGGTTTAACTCTGTTAGCTGAATGCACAGATCAGAAAGAAGTTTCACAGGATGATTCTGTGTAGTTTATATTTGGAGACATTCCTTTTTCCACTGTTACCCTCTTAGCGCTCCGAATCTCCACTTGCATTTTCTACAGAAAGAGTGTTTCAGAACGGCTCAATCAAAACTAAGGTTCAACTCTTTTAGTTGAACAAACAGAACAGAAAGAAGTTTCACACAATTCTTCTGTGTAGTTTTTATTTGTAGACATTCTTTTTCCCAATATAGGCCTCTTAGCGCTCAGAATGTCCAATTGCAGTTTCTACAGAAAGAGTGTTTCAGAACGGCTCAATCAAAAGTAAGGTTCAACTCTGTTAGTTGAATGCACAGAACAGAAAGAAGTTTCATACAATGCTTCTGTGTAGTTTATATTTGAACATATTCTTTTTTCCACTATTACCCACTTAGCGCTACGAATGTCCAGTTGCATTTTCTACAGACAGAGTGTTTCAAAACTGCTCAATCAAAAGTATGGTTTAACTCTGTTAGCTGAATGCTCAGATCAGAAAGAAGTTTCACAGAATGCTTCTGTGTAGTTTATATTTGAATATATTCCTTTTTCCACTACTACTCTCTTAGCGCTCCAAATGTCCAGTTGCATTTTCTACAGAAAGAGTGTTCAGATCTGCTCAATCAAAAGTATGGTTTAACTCTGTTAGCTGAATGCACAGATCAGAAAGAAGTTTCACAGAATGATTCTGTGTAGTTTATATTTGGAGACATTACTTTTTCCACTATTACCCACTTAGCGCTCCGAATCTCCACTTGCATTTTCTGCAGAAAGAGTGTTTCAGAACGGATCAATCAAAACTAAGGTTCAACTCTTTTAGTTGAACAAACTGAACAGAAAGAAGTTTCACACATTTCTTCTGTGTAGTTTTTATTTGTAGACATTCTTTTTCCCAATATATGCGTCTTAGCGCTCAGAATGTCCAATTGCAGTTTCTACAGAAAGAGTGTTTCAGAACGGCTCAATCAAAAGTAAGGTTCAACTCTGTTAGTTGAATGCACAGAACAGAAAGAAGTTTCATACAATGCTTCTGTGTAGTTTATATTTGAACATATTCTTTTTTCCACTATTACCCACTTAGCGCTACGAATGTCCAGTTGCATTTTCTACAGACAGAGTGTTTCAAAACTGCTCAATCAAAAGTATGGTTTAAATCTGTTAGCTGAATGCTCAGATCAGAAAGAAGTTTCACAGAATGCTTCTGTGTCGTTTATATCTGAATATATTCCTTTTTCCACTACTACGCTCTTAGCGCTCCAAATGTCCAGTTGCATTTTCTACAGAAAGAGTGTTCAGATCTGCTCAATCAAAAGTATGGTTTAACTCTGTTAGCTGAATGGACAGATCAGAAAGAAGTTTCACAGAATGATTCTGTGTAGTTTATATTTGGAGACATTACTTTTTCCACTATTACCCACTTAGCGCTCCGAATCTCCACTTGCATTTTCTACAAAAAGAGTGTTTCATAACTGCTCAATCAAAAATATGTTTTATCTCTGTTAACTGAATTTACAGATCAGAAATAAGTTTCACAGAATGCATCTGTGTAGTTTTTATTTGAAGATATTCTTTTTCCCAATGTAGGCCTCTTAGCGCTTAGCATGTCCAATTGCAGTTTCTACAGAAAGAGTGTTTCAGAACGGCTCAATCAAAAGTAAGGTTCAACTCTGTTAGTTGAATGCACAGAACAGAAAGAATTTTCACAGAATGCTACTGTGTAGTTTATATTTGAATATATTCCTTTTTCCACTATTACCCTCTTAGCGCTCCGAATGTCCACTTGCATTTTCTACAGAAAGAGTGTTCAGAACTGCGCAATCAAAAGTATGGTTTAACTCTGTTAGCTTAATGAACATATCAGAAATAAGTTTCACACAATGCTTCTGTGTAGTTTTTATTTGAAGATATTATTTTTCCCAATATAGGCCTCTTAGCGCTCAGAATGTCCAATTGCAGTTTCTACAGAAAGAGTGTTTCAGAAAGGCTCAATCAAAAGTAAGGTTCAACTCTGTTAGTTGAATGCACAGAACAGAAAGAAGTTTCATACAATGCTTCTGTGTAGTTTATATTTGAACATATTCTTTTTTCCACTATTACCCACTTAGCGCTACGAATGTCCAGTTGCATTTTCTACAGACAGAGTGTTTCAAAACTGCTCAATCAAAAGTATGGTTTAACTCTGTTAGCTGAATGCTCAGATCAGAAAGAAGTTTCACAGAATGCTTCTGTGTAGTTTATATTTGAATATATTCCTTTTTCCACTACTACACTCTTAGCGCTCCAAATGTCCAGTTGCATTTTCAACAGAAAGAGTGTTCAGATCTGCTCAATCAAAAGTATGGTTTAACTCTGTTAGCTGAATGCACAGATCAGAAAGAAATTTCACCGAATGATTCTGTGTAGTTTATATTTGAAGACATTCCTTTTTCCACTATTACCCACTTAGCGCTCCGAATCTCCACTTGCATTTTCTACAAAAGAGTGTTTCATAACTGCTCAATCAAAAATATGTTTTATCTCTCTTAACTGAATTTACAGATCAGAAATAAGTTTCACAGAATGCATCTGTGTAGTTTTTATTTGAAGATATTCTTTTTCCCAATGTAGGCCTCTTAGCGCTTAGCATGTCCAATTGCAGTTTCTACAGAAAGAGTGTTTCAGAACGGCTCAATCAAAAGTAAGGTTCAACTCTGTTAGTTGAATGCACAGAACAGAAAGAATTTTCTCAGAATGCTACTGTGTAGTTTATATTTGAATATATTCCTTTTTCCACTATTACCCTCTTAGCGCTCCGAATGTCCACTTGCATTTTCTACAGAAAGAGTGTTCAGAACTGCGCAATCAAAAGTATGGTTTAACTCTGTTAGCTTAATGAACATATCAGAAATAAGTTTCACAAAATGCTTCTGTTTAGTTTTTATTTGAAGATATTGTTTTTCCCAATATAGGCCTCTTAGCGCTCAGAATGTCCAATTGCAGTTTCTACAGAAAGAGTGTTTCAGAAAGGCTCAATCAAAAGTAAGGTTCAACTCTGTTAGTTGAATGCACAGAACAGAAAGAAGTTTCATACAATGCTTCTGTGTAGTTTATATTTGAACATATTCTTTTTTCCACTATTACCCACTTAGCGCTACGAATGTCCAGTTGCATTTTCTACAGACAGAGTGTTTCAAAACTGCTCAATCAAAAGTATGGTTTAACTCTGTTAGCTGAATGCTCAGATCAGAAAGAAGTTTCACAGAATGCTTCTGTGTAGTTTATATTTGAATATATTCCTTTTTCCACTACTACTCTCTTAGCGCTCCAAATGTCCAGTTGCATTTTCTACAGAAAGAGTGTTCAGATCTGCTCAACCAAAAGTATGGTTTAACTCTGTTAGCTGAATGCACAGATCAGAAAGAAGTTTCACAGGATGATTCTGTGTAGTTTATATTTGGAGACATTCCTTTTTCCACTGTTACCCTCTTAGCGCTCCGAATCTCCACTTGCATTTTCTACAGAAAGAGTGTTTCAGAACGGCTCAATCAAAACTAAGGTTCAACTCTTTTAGTTGAACAAACAGAACAGAAAGAAGTTTCACACAATTCTTCTGTGTAGTTTTTATTTGTAGACATTCTTTTTCCCAATATAGGCCTCTTAGCGCTCAGAATGTCCAATTGCAGTTTCTACAGAAAGAGTGTTTCAGAACGGCTCAATCAAAAGTAAGGTTCAACTCTGTTAGTTGAATGCACAGAACAGAAAGAAGTTTCATACAATGCTTCTGTGTAGTTTATATTTGAACATATTCTTTTTTCCACTATTACCCACTTAGCGCTACGAATGTCCAGTTGCATTTTCTACAGACAGAGTGTTTCAAAACTGCTCAATCAAAAGTATGGTTTAACTCTGTTAGCTGAATGCTCAGATCAGAAAGAAGTTTCACAGAATGCTTCTGTGTAGTTTATATTTGAATATATTCCTTTTTCCACTACTACTCTCTTAGCGCTCCAAATGTCCAGTTGCATTTTCTACAGAAAGAGTGTTCAGATCTGCTCAATCAAAAGTATGGTTTAACTCTGTTAGCTGAATGCACAGATCAGAAAGAAGTTTCACAGAATGATTCTGTGTAGTTTATATTTGGAGACATTACTTTTTCCACTATTACCCACTTAGCGCTCCGAATCTCCACTTGCATTTTCTGCAGAAAGAGTGTTTCAGAACGGATCAATCAAAACTAAGGTTCAACTCTTTTAGTTGAACAAACTGAACAGAAAGAAGTTTCACACATTTCTTCTGTGTAGTTTTTATTTGTAGACATTCTTTTTCCCAATATATGCGTCTTAGCGCTCAGAATGTCCAATTGCAGTTTCTACAGAAAGAGTGTTTCAGAACGGCTCAATCAAAAGTAAGGTTCAACTCTGTTAGTTGAATGCACAGAACAGAAAGAAGTTTCATACAATGCTTCTGTGTAGTTTATATTTGAACATATTCTTTTTTCCACTATTACCCACTTAGCGCTACGAATGTCCAGTTGCATTTTCTACAGACAGAGTGTTTCAAAACTGCTCAATCAAAAGTATGGTTTAAATCTGTTAGCTGAATGCTCAGATCAGAAAGAAGTTTCACAGAATGCTTCTGTGTCGTTTATATCTGAATATATTCCTTTTTCCACTACTACGCTCTTAGCGCTCCAAATGTCCAGTTGCATTTTCTACAGAAAGAGTGTTCAGATCTGCTCAATCAAAAGTATGGTTTAACTCTGTTAGCTGAATGCACAGATCAGAAAGAAGTTTCACCGAATGATTCTGTGTAGTTTATATTTGAAGACATTCCTTTTTCTACTATTACCCTCTTAGCGCTCCGAATCTCCACTTGCATTTTCTACAAAAAGAGTGTTTCATAACTGCTCAATCAAAAATATGTTTTATCTCTGTTAACTGAATTTACAGATCAGAAATAAGTTTCACAGAATGCATCTGTGTAGTTTTTATTTGAAGATATTCTTTTTCCCAATGTAGGCCTCTTAGCGCTTAGCATGTCCAATTGCAGTTTCTACAGAAAGAGTGTTTCAGAACGGCTCAATCAAAAGTAAGGTTCAACTCTGTTAGTTGAATGCACAGAACAGAAAGAATTTTCACAGAATGCTACTGTGTAGTTTATATTTGAATATATTCCTTTTTCCACTATTACCCTCTTAGCGCTCCGAATGTCCACTTGCATTTTCTACAGAAAGAGTGTTCAGAACTGCGCAATCAAAAGTATGGTTTAACTCTGTTAGCTTAATGAACATATCAGAAATAAGTTTCACACAATGCTTCTGTGTAGTTTTTATTTGAAGATATTATTTTTCCCAATATAGGCCTCTTAGCGCTCAGAATGTCCAATTGCAGTTTCTACAGAAAGAGTGTTTCAGAAAGGCTCAATCAAAAGTAAGGTTCAACTCTGTTAGTTGAATGCACAGAACAGAAAGAAGTTTCATACAATGCTTCTGTGTAGTTTATATTTGAACATATTCTTTTTTCCACTATTACCCACTTAGCGCTACGAATGTCCAGTTGCATTTTCTACAGACAGAGTGTTTCAAAACTGCTCAATCAAAAGTATGGTTTAACTCTGTTAGCTGAATGCTCAGATCAGAAAGAAGTTTCACAGAATGCTTCTGTGTAGTTTATATTTGAATATATTCCTTTTTCCACTACTACACTCTTAGCGCTCCAAATGTCCAGTTGCATTTTCAACAGAAAGAGTGTTCAGATCTGCTCAATCAAAAGTATGGTTTAACTCTGTTAGCTGAATGCACAGATCAGAAAGAAATTTCACCGAATGATTCTGTGTAGTTTATATTTGAAGACATTCCTTTTTCCACTATTACCATCTTAGCGCTCCGAATCTCCACTTGCATTTTCTACAAAAGAGTGTTTCATAACTGCTCAATCAAAAATATGTTTTATCTCTCTTAACTGAATTTACAGATCAGAAATAAGTTTCACAGAATGCATCTGTGTAGTTTTTATTTGAAGATATTCTTTTTCCCAATGTAAGCCTCTTAGCGCTTAGCATGTCCAATTGCAGTTTCTACAGAAAGAGTGTTTCAGAACGGCTCAATCAAAAGTAAGGTTCAACTCTGTTAGTTGAATGCACAGAACAGAAAGAATTTTCTCAGAATGCTACTGTGTAGTTTATATTTGAATATATTCCTTTTTCCACTATTACCCTCTTAGCGCTCCGAATGTCCACTTGCATTTTCTACAGAAAGAGTGTTCAGAACTGCGCAATCAAAAGTAGGGTTTAACTCTGTTAGCTTAATGAACATATCAGAAATAAGTTTCACAAAATGCTTCTGTTTAGTTTTTATTTGAAGATATTATTTTTCCCAATATAGGCCTCTTAGCGCTCAGAATGTCCAATTGCAGTTTCTACAGAAAGAGTGTTTCAGAAAGGCTCAATCAAAAGTAAGGTTCAACTCTGTTAGTTGAATGCACAGAACAGAAAGAAGTTTCATACAATGCTTCTGTGTAGTTTATATTTGAACATATTCTTTTTTCCACTATTACCCACTTAGCGCTACGAATGTCCAGTTGCATTTTCTACAGACAGAGTGTTTCAAAACTGCTCAATCAAAAGTATGGTATAACTCTGTTAGCTGAATGCTCAGATCAGAAAGAAGTTTCACAGAATGCTTCTGTGTAGTTTATATTTGAATATATTCCTTTTTCCACTACTACTCTCTTAGCGCTCCAAATGTCCAGTTGCATTTTCTACAGAAAGAGTGTTCAGATCTGCTCAACCAAAAGTATGGTTTAACTCTGTTAGCTGAATGCACAGATCAGAAAGAAGTTTCACAGGATGATTCTGTGTAGTTTATATTTGGAGACCTTCCTTTTTCCACTATTACCCTCTTAGCGCTCCGAATCTCCACTTGCATTTTCTACAGAAAGTGTGTTTCAGAACGGCTCAATCAAAACTAAGGTTCAACTCTTTTAGTTGAACAATCAGAACAGAAAGTAGTTTCACACAATTCTTCTGTGTAGTTTTTATTTGTAGACATTCTTTTTCCCAATATAGTCCTCCTAGCGCTCAGAATGTCCAATTGCAGTTTCTACAGAAAGAGTGTTTCAGAACGGCTCAATCAAAAGTAAGGTTCAACTCTGTTAGTTGAATGCACAGAACAGAAAGAAGTTTCATACAATGCTTCTGTGTAGTTTATATTTGAACATATTCTTTTTTCCACTATAACCCACTTAGCGCTACGAATGTCCAGTTGCATTTTCTACAGACAGAGTGTTTCAAAACTGCTCAATCAAAAGTATGGTTTAACTCTGTTAGCTGAATGCTCAGATCAGAAAGAAGTTTCACAGAATGCTTCTGTGTAGTTTATATTTGAATATATTCCTTTTTCCACTACTACGCTCTTAGCGCTCCAAATGTCCAGTTGCATTTTCAACAGAAAGAGTGTTCAGATCTGCTCAATCAAAAGTATGGTTTAACTCTGTTAGCTGAATGCACAGATCAGAAAGAAGTTTCACCGAATGATTCTGTGTAGTTTATATTTGAAGACATTCCTTTTTCCACTATTACCCTCTTAGCGCTCCGAATCTCCACTTGCATTTTCTACAAAAAGAGTGTTTCATAACTGCTCAATCAAAAATATGTTTTATCTCTGTTAACTGAATTTACAGATCAGAAATAAGTTTCACAGAATGCATCTGTGTAGTTTTTATTTGAAGATATTCTTTTTCCCAATGTAGGCCTCTTAGCGCTTAGCATGTCCAATTGCAGTTTCTACAGAAAGAGTGTTTCAGAACGGCTCAATCAAAAGTAAGGTTCAACTCTGTTAGTTGAATGCACAGAACAGAAAGAATTTTCACAGAATGCTACTGTGTAGTTTATATTTGAATATATTCCTTTTTCCACTATTACCCTCTTAGCGCTCCGAATGTCCACTTGCATTTTCTACAGAAAGAGTGTTCAGAACTGCGCAATCAAAAGTATGGTTTAACTCTGTTAGCTTAATGAACTTATCAGAAATAAGTTTCACACAATGCTTCTGTGCTGTTTTTATTTGAAGATATCATTTTTCCCAATATAGGCCTCTTAGCGCTCAGAATGTCCAATTGCAGTTTCTACAGAAAGAGTGTTTCAGAAAGGCTCAGTCAAAAGTAAGGTTCAACTCTGTTATTTGAATGCACAGAACAGAAAGAAGTTTCATACAATGCTTCTGTGTAGTTTATATTTGAATATATTCTTTTTTCCCCTATTACCCACTTAGCGCTACGAATGTCCAGTTGCATTTTCTACAGACAGAGTGTTTCAAAACTGCTCAATCAAAAGTATGGTTTAAATCTGTTAGCTGAATGCTCAGATCAGAAAGAAGTTTCACAGAATGCTTCTGTGTAGTTTATATTTGAATATATTCCTTTTTCCACTGCTACTCTCTTAGCGCTCCAAATGTCCAGTTGCATTTTCTACAGAAAGAGTGTTCAGATCTGCTCAATCAAAAGTATGGTTTAACTCTGTTGGCTGAATGCACAGATCAGAAAGAACTTTCACAGAATGATTCTGTGTAGTTTATATTTGGAGACATTCCTTTTTCCACTATTACCTTCTTAGCGCTCCGAATCTCCACTTGCATTTTCTACAGAAAGACTGTTTCAGAACCGCTCAATCAAAACTAAGGTTCAACTCTTTTAGTTGAACAATCAGAACAGAAAGTAGTTTCACACAATTCTTCTGTGTAGTTTTTATTTATAGACATTCTTTTTCCCAATATAGGCCTCTTAGCGCTCAGAATGTCTAATTGCAGTTTCTACAGAAAGAGTGTTTCAGAACGGCTCAATCAAAAGTAAGGTTCAACTCTGTTAGTTGAATGCACAGAACAGAAAGAAGTTTCATACAATGCTTCTGTGTAGTTTATATTTGAACATATTCTTTTTTCCACTATTACCCACTTAGCGCTACGAATGTCCAGTTGCATTTTCTACAGACAGAGTGTTTCAAAACTGCTCAATCAAAAGTATGGTTTAACTCTGTTAGCTGAATGCTCAGATCAGAAAGAAGTTTCACAGAATGCTTCTGTGTAGTTTATATTTGAATATATTCCTTTTTCCACTACTACGCTCTTAGCGCTCCAAATGTCCAGTTGCACTTTCAACAGAAAGAGTGTTCAGATCTGCTCAATCAAAAGTATGGTTTAACTCTGTTAGCTGAATGCACAGATCAGAAAGAAGTTTCACAGAATGCTACTGTGTAGTTTATATTTGAATATATTCCTTTTTCCACTATTACCCTCTTAGCGCTCCGAATCTCCTCTTGCATTTTCTACAAAAAGAGTGTTTCATAACTGTTCAATCAAAAATATGTTTTATCTCTGTTAACTGAATTTACAGATCAGAAATAAGTTTCACAGAATGCATCTGTGTAGTTTTTATTTGAAGATATTCTTTTTCCCAAAGTAGGCCTCTTAGCGCTTAGCATGTCCAATTGCAGTTTCTACAGAAAGAGTGTTTCAGAATGGCTCAATCAAAAGTAAGGTTCAACTCTGTTAGTTGAATGCACAGAACAGAAAGAAGTTTCACAGAATGCTACTGTGTAGTTTATATTTGAATATATTCCTTTTTGCAATATTACCCTCTTAGCGCTCCGAATGTCCACTTGCATTTTCTGCAGAAAGAGTGTTCAGAACTGCGCAATCAAAAGTATGGTTTAACTCTGTTAGCTTAATGAACATATCAGAAATAAGTTTCACACAATGCTTCTGTGTAGTTTTTATTTGAAGATATTATTTTTCCCAATATAGGCCTCTTAGCGCTCAGAATGTCCAATTGCAGTTTCTACAGAAAGAGTGTTTCAGAAAGGCTCAATCAAAAGTAAGGTTCAACTCTGTTAGTTGAATGCACAGAACAGAAAGAAGTTTCATACAATGCTTCTGTGTAGTTTATATTTGAACATATTCTTTTTTCCACTATTACCCACTTAGCGCTACGAATGTCCAGTTGCATTTTCTACAGACAGAGTGTTTCAAAACTGCTCAATCAAAAGTATGGTTTAACTCTGTTAGCTGAATGCTCAGATCAGAAAGAAGTTTCACAGAATGCTTCTGTGTAGTTTATATTTGAATATATTCCTTTCTCCACTACTACTCTCTTAGCGCTCCAAATGTCCAGTTGCATTTTCTACAGAAAGAGTGTTCAGATCTGCTCAATCAAAAGTATGGTTTAACTCTATTAGCTGAATGCACAGATCAGAAAGAAGTTTCACAGAATGATTCTGTGTAGTTTATATTTGGAGACATTCCTTTTTCCACTATTACCCTCTTAGCGCTCCGAATCTCCACTTGCATTTTCTACAGAAAGAGTGTTTCAGAACGGCTCAATCAAAACTAAAGTTCAGCTCTTTTAGTTGAACAAACAGAACAGAAAGAAGTTTCACACAATTCTTCTGTGTAGTTTTTATTTGTAGACATTCTTTTTCCCAATATAGGCCTCTTAGCGCTCAGAATGTCCAATTGCAGTTTCTACAGAAAGAGTGTTTCAGAACGGCTCAATCAAAAGTAAGGTTAAACTCTGTTAGTTGAATGCACAGAACAGAAAGAAGTTTCATACAATGCTTCTGTGTAGTTTATATTTGAACATATTCTTTTTTCCACTATTACCCACTTAGCGCTACGAATGTCCAGTTGCATTTTCTACAGACAGAGTGTTTCAAAACTGCTCAATCAAAAGTATGGTTTAACTGTGTTAGCTGAATGCTCAGATCAGAAAGAAGTTTCACAGAATGCTTCTGTGTAGTTTATATTTGAATATATTCCTTTTTCCACTACTACGCTCTTAGCGCTCCAAATGTCCAGTTGCATTTTCTACAGAAAGAGTGTTCAGATCTGCTCAATCAAAAGTATGGTTTAACTCTGTTAGCTGAATGCACAGATCAGAAAGAAGTTTCACCGAATGATTCTGTGTAGTTTATATTTGAAGACATTCCTTTTTCCACTATTACCCTCTAGCGTTCCGAATCTCCACTTGCATTTTCTACAAAAAGAGTGTTTCATAACTGCTCAATCGAAAATATGTTTTATCTCTGTTAACTGAATTTACAGATCAGAAATAAATTTCACAGAATGCATCTGTGTAGTTTTTATTTGAAGATATTCTTTTTCCCAATGTAGGCCTCTTAGCGCTTAGCATGTCCAATTGCAGTTACTAAAGAAAGAGTGTTTCAGAACGGCTCAATCAAAAGTAAGGTTCAACTCTGTTAGTTGAATGCACAGAACAGAAAGAATTTTCACAGAATTCTACTGTGTAGTTTATATTTGAATATATTCCTTTTTCCACTATTACCCTCTTAGCGCTCCGAATGTCCACTTGCATTTTCTACAGAAAGAGTGTTCAGAACTGCGCAATCAAAAGTATGGTTTAACTCTGTTAGCTTAATGAACATATCAGAAATAAGTTTCACACAATGCTTCTGTGTAATTTTTATTTGAAGATATTATTTTTCCCAATAGAGGCCTCTTAGCGCTCAGAATGTCCAATTGCAGTTTCTACAGAAAGAGTGTTTCAGAAAGGCTCAATCAAAAGTAAGGTTCAACTCTGTTATTTGAATGCACAGAACAGAAAGAAGTTTCATACAATGCTTCTGTGTAGTTTATATTTGAACATATTCTTTTTTCCACTATTACCCACTTAGCGCTACGAATGTCCAGTTGCATTTTCTACAGACAGAGTGTTTCAAAACTGCTCAATCAAATGTATGGTTTAACTCTGTTAGCTGAATGCTCAGATGAGAAAGAAGTTTCACAGAATGCTTCTGTGCAGTTTGTATTTGAATATATTCCTTTTTCCACTACTACTCTCTTAGCGCTCCAAATGTCCAGTTGCATTTTCTACAGAAAGAGTGTTCAGATCTGCTCAATCAAAAGTATGGTTTAACTCTGTTAGCTGAATGCACAGATCAGAAAGAAGTTTCACAGAATGATTCTGTGTAGTTTATATTTGGAGACATTCCTTTTTCCACTATTACCCTCTTAGCGCTCCGAATCTCCACTTGCATTTTCTACAGAAAGAGTGTTTCAGAACGGCTCAATCAAAACTAAGGTTCAACTCTTTTAGTTGAACAAACAGAACAGAAAGAAGTTTCACACAATTCTTCTGTGTAGTTTTTATTTGTAGACATTCTTTTTCCCAATATAGGCCTCTTAGCGCTCAGAATGTCCAATTGCAGTTTCTACAGAAAGAGTGTTTCAGAACGGCTCAATCAAAAGTAAGGTTCAACTCTGTTAGTTGAATGCACAGAACAGAAAGAAGTTTCATACAATGCTTCTGTGTAGTTTATATTTGAACATATTCTTTTTTCCACTATTACCCACTTAGCGCTACGAATGTCCAGTTGCATTTTCTACAGACAGAGTGTTTCAAAACTGCTCAATCAAAAGTATGGTTTAACTCTGTTAGCTGAATGCTCAGATCAGAAAGAAGTTTCACAGAATGCTTCTGTGTAGTTTATATTTGAATATATTCCTTTTTCCACTACTACGCTCTTAGCGCTCCAAATGTCCAGTTGCATTTTCTACAGAAAGAGTGTTCAGATCTGCTCAATCAAAAGTATGGTTTAACTCTGTTAGCTGAATGCACAGATCAGAAAGAAGTTTCACCGAATGATTCTGTGTAGTTTATATTTGAAGACATTCCTTTTTCCACTGTTACCCTCTTAGCGCTCGTAATCTCCACTTGCATTTTCTACAAAAAGAGTGTTTCATAACTGCTCAATCAAAAATATGTTTTATATCTGTTAACTGAATTTACAGATCAGAAATAAGTTTCACAGAATGCATCTGTGTAGTTTTTATTTGAAGATATTCTTTTTCCCAATGTAGGACTCTTAGCGCTTAGCATGTCCAATTGCAGTTACTACAGAAAGAGTGTTTCAGAACGGCTCAATCAAAAGTAAGGTTCAACTCTGTTAGTTGAATGCACAGAACAGAAAGAATTTTCACAGAATGCTACTGTGTAGTTTATATTTGAATATATTCCTTTTTCCACTATTACCCTCTTAGCGCTCCGAATGTCCACTTGCATTTTCTACAGAAAGAGTGTTCAGAACTGCGCAATCAAAAGTATGGTTTAACTCTGTTAGCTTAATGAACATATCAGAAATAAGTTTCACACAATGCTTCTGTGTAGTTTTTATTTGAAGATATTATTTTTCCCAATAGAGGCCTCTTAGCGCTCAGAATGTCCAATTGCAGTTTCTACAGAAAGAGTGTTTCAGAAAGGCTCAATCAAAAGTAAGGTTCAACTCTGTTAGTTGAATACACAGAACAGAAAGATGTTTCATACAATGCTTCTGTGTAGTTTATATTTGAACATATTCTTTTTTCCACTATTACCCACTTAGCGCTACGAATGTCCAGTTGCATTTTCTACAGACAGAGTGTTTCAAAACTGCTCAATCAAAAGTATGGTTTAACTCTGTTAGCTGAATGCTCAGATCAGAAAGAAGTTTCACAGAATGCTTCTGTGTAGTTTATATTTGAATATATTCCTTTTTCCACTACTACGCTCTTAGCGCTCCAAATGTCCAGTTGCATTTTCTACAGAAAGAGTGTTCAGATCTGCTCAATCAAAAGTATGGTTTAACTCTGTTAGCTGAATGCACAGATCAGAAAGAAGTTTCACCGAATGATTCTGTGTAGTTTATATTTGAAGACATTCCTTTTTCCACTATTACCCTCTAGCGTTCCGAATCTCCACTTGCATTTTCTACAAAAAGAGTGTTTCATAACTGCTCAATCGAAAATATGTTTTATCTCTGTTAACTGAATTTACAGATCAGAAATAAATTTCACAGAATGCATCTGTGTAGTTTTTATTTGAAGATATTCTTTTTCCCAATGTAGGCCTCTTAGCGCTTAGCATGTCCAATTGCAGTTTCTACAGAAAGAGTGTTTCAGAACGGCTCAATCAAAAGTAAGTTTCAAATCTGTTAGTTGAATGCACAGAACGGAAAGAATTTTTACAGAATGCTACTGTGTAGTTTATATTTGTATATATTCGTTTTTCCACTATTACCATCTTAGTGCTCCGAATGTCCACTTGCATTTTCTGCAGAAAGAGTGTTCAGAACTGCGCAATCAAAAGTATGGTTTAACTCTGTTAGCTTAATGAACATATCAGAAATAAGTTTCACAAAATGCTTCTGTGTAGTTTTTATTTGAAGATATTGTTTTTCCCAATATAGGCCTCTTAGCGCTGAGAATGTCCTATTGCAGTTTCTACAGAAAGAGTGTTTCAGAAAGGCTCAATCAAAAGTAAGGTTCAACTCTGTTAGTTGAATGCACAGAACAGAAAGAAGTTTCATACAATGCTTTTGTGTAGTTTATATTTGAACATATTCTTTTTTCCACTATTACCCACTTAGCGCTACGAATGTCCAGTTGCATTTTCTACAGACAGAGTGTTTCAAAACTGCTCAATCAAATGTATGGTTTAACTCTGTTAGCTGAATGCACAGATCAGAAAGAAGTTTCACCGAATGATTCTGTGTAGTTTATATTTGAAGACATTCCTTTTTCCACTATTACCCTCTAGCGTTCCGAATCTCCACTTGCATTTTCTACAAAAAGAGTGTTTCATAACTGCTCAATCGAAAATATGTTTTATCTCTGTTAACTGAATTTACAGATCAGAAATAAATTTCACAGAATGCATCTGTGTAGTTTTTATTTGAAGATATTCTTTTTCCCAATGTAGGCCTCTTAGCGCTTAGCATGTCCAATTGCAGTTTCTACAGAAAGAGTGTTTCAGAACGGCTCAATCAAAAGTAATGTTCAAATCTGTTAGTTGAATGCACAGAACGGAAAGAATTTTCACAGAATGCTACTGTGTAGTTTATATTTGAATATATTCGTTTTTCCACTATTACCATCTTAGTGCTCCGAATGTCCACTTGCATTTTCTGCAGAAAGAGTGTTCAGAACTGCGCAATCAAAAGTATGGTTTAACTCTGTTAGCTTAATGAACATATCAGAAATAAGTTTCACACAATGCTTCTGTGTAGTTTTTATTTGAAGATATTGTTTTTCCCAATATAGGCCTCTTAGCGCTCAGAATGTCCAATTGCAGTTTCTACAGAAAGAGTGTTTCAGAAAGGCTCAATCAAAAGTAAGGTTCAACTCTGTTAGTTGAATGCACAGAACAGAAAGAAGTTTCATACAATGCTTTTGTGTAGTTTATATTTGAACATATTCTTTTTTCCACTATTACCCACTTAGCGCTACGAATGTCCAGTTGCATTTTCTACAGACAGAGTGTTTCAAAACTGCTCAATCAAAAGTATGGTTTAACTCTGTTAGCTGAATGCTCAGATCAGAAAGAAGTTTCACAGAATGCTTCTGTGTAGTTTATATTTGAATATATTCCTTTTTCCACTACTACGCTCTTAGCGCTCCAAATGTCCAGTTGCATTTTGTACAGAAAGAGTGTTCAGATCTGCTCAATCAAAAGTATGGTTTAACTCTGTTAGCTGAATGCACAGATCAGAAAGAAGTTTCACCGAATGATTCTGTGTAGTTTATATTTGAAGACATTCCTTTTTCCACTGTTACCCTCTTAGCGCTCCGAATCTCCACTTGCATTTTCTACAAAAAGAGTGTTTCATAACTGCTCAATCAAAAATATGTTTTATATCTGTTAACTGAATTTACAGATCAGAAATAAGTTTCACAGAATGCATCTGTGTAGTTTTTATTTGAAGATATTCTTTTTCCCAATGTAGGCCTCTTAGCGCTTAGCATGTCCAATTGCAGTTACTACAGAAAGAGTGTTTCAGAACGGCTCAATCAAAAGTAAGGTTCAACTCTGTTAGTTGAATGCACAGAACAGAAAGAAGTTTCACAGAATGCTACTGTGTAGTTTATATTTGAATATATTCCTTTTTCCACTATTACCCTCTTAGCGCTCCGAATCTCCACTTGCATTTTCTACAAAAAGAGTGTTTCATAACTGCTCAATCAAAAATATGTTTTATATCTGTTAACTGAATTTACAGATCAGAAATAAGTTTCACAGAATGCATCTGTGTAGTTTTTATTTGAAGATATTCTTTTTCCCAATGTAGGCCTCTTAGCGCTTAGCATGTCCAATTGCAGTTACTAAAGAAAGAGTGTTTCAGAACGGCTCAATCAAAAGTAAGGTTCAACTCTGTTAGTTGAATGCACAGAACAGAAAGAATTTTCACAGAATCCTACTGTGTAGTTTATATTTGAATATATTCCTTTTTCCACTATTACCCTCTTAGCGCTCCGAATGTCCACTTGCATTTTCTACAGAAAGAGTGTTCAGAACTGCGCAATCAAAAGTATGGTTTAACTCTGTTAGCTTAATGAACATATCAGAAATAAGTTTCACACAATGCTTCTGTGTAGTTTTTATTTGAAGATATTATTTTTCCCAATAGAGGCCTCTTAGCGCTCAGAATGTCCAATTGCAGTTTATACAGAAAGAGTGTTTCAGAAAGGCTCAATCAAAAGTAAGGTTCAACTCTGTTATTTGAATGCACAGAACAGAAAGAAGTTTCATACAATGCTTCTGTGTAGTTTATATTTGAACATATTCTTTTTTCCACTATTACCCACTTAGCGCTCCGAATCTCCACTTGCATTTTCTACAAAAAGAGTGTTTCATAACTGCTCAATCAAAAATATGTTTTATCTCTGTTAACTGAATTTACAGATCAGAAATAAGTTTCACAGAATGCATCTGTGTAGTTTTTATTTGAAGATATTCTTTTTCCCAATGTAGGCCTCTTAGCGCTTAGCATGTCCAATTGCAGTTTCTACAGAAAGAGTGTTTCAGAACGGCTCAATCAAAAGTAAGGTTCAACTCTGTTAGTTGAATGCACAGAACAGAAAGAATTTTCACAGAATGCTACTGTGTAGTTTATATTTGAATATATTCCTTTTTCCACTATTACCATCTTAGCGCTCCGAATGTCCACTTGCATTTTCTGCAGAAAGAGTGTTCAGAACTGCGCAATCAAAAGTATCGTTTAACTCTGTTAGCTTAATGAACATATCAGAAATAAGTTTCACACAATGCTTCTGTGTAGTTTTTATTTGAAGATATTGTTTTTCCCAATATAGGCCTCTTAGCGCTCAGAATGTCCAATTGCAGTTTCTACAGAAAGAGTGTTTCAGAAAAGCTCAATCAAAAGTAAGGTTCAACTCTGTTAGTTGAATGCACAGAACAGAAAGAAGTTTCATACAATGCTTCTGTGTAGTTTATATTTGAGCATATTCTTTTTTCCACTATTACCCACTTAGCGCTACGAATGTCCAGTTGCATTTTCTACAGACAGAGTGTTTCAAAACTGCTCAATCAAAAGTATGGTTTAACTCTGTTAGCTGAATGCTCAGATCAGAAAGAAGTTTCACAGAATGATTCTGTGTAGTTTATATTTGAATATATTCCTTTTTCCACTACTACTCTCTTAGCGCTCCAAATGTCCAGTTGAATTTTCTACAGAAAGAGTGTTCAGATCTGCTCAATCAATAGTATGGTTTAACTCTGTTAGCTGAATGCACAGATCAGAAAGAAGTTTCACAGAATGATTCTGTGTAGTTTATATTTGGAGACATTCCTTTTTCCACTATTACCCTCTTAGCGCTCCGAATCTCCACTTGCATTTTCTACAGAAAGAGTGTTTCAGAACGGCTCAATCAAAACTAAGGTTCAACTCTTTTAGTTGAACAAACAGAACAGAAAGAAGTTTCACACAATTCTTCTGTGTAGTTTTTATTTGTAGACATTCTTTTTCCCAATATAGGCCTCTTAGCGCTCAGAATGTCCAATTGCAGTTTCTACAGAAAGAGTGTTTCAGAACGGCTCAATCAAAAGTAAGGTTCAACTCTGTTAGTTGAATGCACAGAACAGAAAGAAGTTTCATACAATGCTTCTGTGTAGTTTATATTTGAACATATTCTTTTTTCCACTATTACCCACTTAGCGCTACGAATGTCCAGTTGCATTTTCTACAGACAGAGTGTTTCAAAACTGCTCAATCAAAAGTATGGTTTAACTCTGTTAGCTGAATGCTCAGATCAGAAAGAAGTTTCACAGAATGCTTCTGTGTAGTTTATATTAGAATATATTCCTTTTTCCACTACTACGCTCTTAGCGCTCCAAATGTCCAGTTGCATTTTCTACAGAAAGAGTGTTCAGATCTGCTCAATCCAAAGTATGGTTTCACTCTGTTAGCTGAATGCACAGATCAGAAAGAAGTTTCACCGAATGATTCTGTGTAGTTTATATTTGAAAACATTCCTTTTTCCACTATTACCCTCTAGCGCTCCGAATCTCCACTTGCATTTTCTACAAAAAGAGTGTTTCATAACTGCTCAATCAAAAATATGTTTTATCTCTGTTAACTGAATTTACAGATCAGAAATAAGTTTCACAGAATGCATCTGTGTAGTTTTTATTTGAAGATATTCTTTTTCCCAATGTAGGCCTCTTAGCGCTTAGCATGTCCAATTGCAGTTTCTACAGAAAGAGTGTTTCAGAACGGCTCAATCAAAAGTAAGTTTCAAATCTGTTAGTTGAATGCACAGAACAGAAAGAATTTTCACAGAATGCTACTGTGTAGTTTATATTTGAATATATTCCTTTTTCCACTATTACCATCTTAGCGCTCCGAATGTCCACTTGCATTTTCTGCAGAAAGAGTGTTCAGAACTGCGCAATCAAAAGTATAGTTTAACTCTGTTAGCTTAATGAACATATCAGAAATAAGTTTCACACAATGCTTCTGTGTAATTTTTATTTGAAGATATTGTTTTTCCCAATATAGGCCTCTTAGCGCTCAGAATGTCCAATTGCAGTTTCTACAGAAAGAGTGTTTCAGAAAGGCTCAATCAAAAGTAAGGTTCAACTCTGTTAGTTGAATGCACAGAACAGAAAGAAGTTTCATACAATGCTTCTGTGTAGTTTATATTTGAACATATTCTTTTTTCCACTATTACCCACTTAGCGCTACGAATGTCCAGTTGCATTTTCTACAGACAGAGTGTTTCAAAACTGCTCAATCAAAAGTATGGTTTAACTCTGTTAGCTGAATGCTCAGATCAGAAAGAAGTTTCACAGAATGCTTCTGTTTAGTTTATATTTGAATATATTCATTTTTCCACTACTACGCTCTTAGCGCTCCAAATGTCCAGTTGCATTTTCTACAGAAAGAGTGTTCAGATCTGCTCAATCAAAAGTATGGTTTAACTCTGTTAGCTGAATGCACAGATCAGAAAGAAGTTTCACCGAATTATTCTGTGTAGTTTATATTTGAAGACATTCCTTTTTCCACTATTACCCTCTTAGCGCTCCGAATCTCCACTTGCATTTTCTACAAAAAGAGTGTTTCATAACTGCTCAATCAAAAATATGTTTTATCTCTGTTAACTGAATTTACAGATCAGAAATAAGTTTCACAGAATGCATCTGTGTAGTTTTTATTTGAAGATATTCTTTTTCCCAATGTAGGCCTCTTAGCGCTTAGCATGTCCAATTGCAGTTTCTACAGAAAGAGTGTTTCAGAACGGCTCAATCAAAAGTAAGGTTCAACTCTGTTAGTTGAATGCACAGAACAGAAAGAATTTTCACAGAATGCTACTGTGTAGTTTATATTTGAATATATTCCTTTTTCCACTATTACCATCTTAGCGCTCCGAATGTCCACTTGCATTTTCTGCAGAAAGAGTGTTCAGAACTGCGCAATCAAAAGTATGGTTTAACTCTGTTAGCTTAATGAACATATCAGAAATAAGTTTCACACAATGCTTCTGTGTAGTTTTTATTTGAAGATATTGTTTTTCCCAATATAGGCCTCTTAGCGCTCAGAATGTCCAATTGCAGTTTCTACAGAAAGAGTGTTTCAGAAAGGCTCAATCAAAAGTAAGGTTCAACTCTGTTAGTTGAATGCACAGAACAGAAAGAAGTTTCATACAATGCTTTTGTGTAGTTTATATTTGAACATATTCTTTTTTCCACTATTACCCACTTAGCGCTACGAATGTCCAGTTGCATTTTCTACAGACAGAGTGTTTCAAAACTGCTCAATCAAAAGTATGGTTTAACTCTGTTAGCTGAATGCTCAGATCAGAAAGAAGTTTCACAGAATGCTTCTGTGTAGTTTATATTTGAATATATTCCTTTTTCCACTACTACTCTCTTAGCGCTCCAAATGTCCATTTGCATTTTCTACAGAAAGAGTGTTCAGATCTGCTCAATCAAAAGTATGGTTTAACACTGTTAGCTGAATGCACAGATCAGAAAGAAGTTTCACAGAATGATTCTGTGTAGTTTATATTTGGAGACATTCCTTTTTCCACTATTACCCTCTTAGCGCTCCGAATCTCCACTTGCATTTTCTACAGAAAGAGTGTTTCATAACTGCTCAATCAAAAATATGTTTTATCTCTGTTAACTGAATTTACAGATCAGAAATAAGTTTCACAGAATGCATCTGTGTAGTTTTTATTTGAAGATATTCTTTTTCCCAATGTAGGCCTCTTAGCGCTTAGCATGTCCAATTGCAGTTTCTACAGAAAGAGTGTTTCAGAATGGCTCAATCAAAAGTAAGGTTCAAATCTGTTAGTTGAATGCACAGAACAGAAAGAATTTTCACAGAATGCTACTGTGTAGTTTATATTTGAATATATTCCTTTTTCCACTATTACCATCTTAGCACTCCGAATGTCCCCTTGCATTTTCTGCAGAAAGAGTGTTCAGAACTGCGCAATCAAAAGTATGGTTTAACTCTGTTAGCTTAATGAACATATCAGAAATAAGTTTCACACAATGCTTCTGTGTAGTTTTTATTTGAAGATATTGTTTTTCCCAATATAGGCCTCTTAGCGCTCAGAATGTCCAATTGCAGTTTCTACAGAAAGAGTGTTTCAGAAAGGCTCAATCAAAAGTAAGGTTCAACTCTGTTAGTTGAATGCACAGAACAGAAAGAAGTTTCATACAATGCTTTTGTGTAGTTTATATTTGAACATATTGTTTTTTCCACTATTACCCTCTTAGCGCTACGAATGTCCAGTTGCATTTTCTACAGACAGAGTGTTTCAAAACTGCTCAATCAAAAGTATGGTTTAACTCTGTTAGCTGAATGCTCAGATCAGAAAGAAGTTTCACAGAATGCTTCTGTGTAGTTTATATTTGAATATATTCCTTTTTCCACTACTACTCTCTTAGCACTCCAAATGTCCAGTTGCATTTTCTACAGAAAGAGTGTTCAGATCTGCTCAATCAAAAGTATGTTTTAACTCTGTTAGCTGAATGCACAGATCAGAAAGAAGTTTCACAGAATGATTCTGTGTAGTTTATATTTGGAGACATTCCTTTTTCCACTATTACCCTCTTAGCGCTCCAAATCTTCACTTGCATTTTCTACAGAAGAGTGTTTCAGAACGGCTCAATCAAAACTAAGGTTCAACTCTTTTAGCTGAACAAACAGAACAGAAAGAAGTTTCACACAATTCTTCTGTGTAGTTTTTATTTGTAGACATTCTTTTTCCCAATATAGGCCTCTTAGCGCTCAGAATGTCCAATTGCAGTTTCTACAGAAAGAGTGTTTCAGAACGGCTCAATCAAAAGTAAGGTTCAACTCTGTTAGTTGAATGCACAGAACAGAAAGAAATTTCATACAATGCTTCTGTGTAGTTTATATTTGAACATATTCTTTTTTTAAACTATTACCCACTTAGCGCTACGAATGTCCAGTTGCATTTTCTACAGACAGAGTGTTTCAAAACTGCTCAATCAAAAGTATGGTTTAACTCTGTTAGCTGAATGCTCAGATCAGAAAGAAGTTTCACAGAATGCTTCTGTGTAGTTTATATTTGAATATATTCCTTTTTCCACTACTACGCTCTTAGCGCTGCAAATGTCCAGTTGCATTTTCTACAGAAAGAGTGTTCAGATCTGCTCAATCAAAAGTATGGTTTAACTCTGTTAGCTGAATGCACAGATCAGAAAGAAGTTTCACCGAATGATTCTGTGTAGTTTATATTTGAAGACATTCCTTTTTCCACTATTACCCTCTTAGCGCTCCGAATCTCCACTTGCATTTTCTACAAAAAGAGTGTTTCATAACTGCTCAATCAAAAATATATTTTATCTCTGTTAACTGAATTTACAGATCAGAAATAAGTTTCACAGAATGCATCTGTGTAGTTTTTATTTGAAGATATTCTTTTTCCCAATGTAGGCCTCTTAGCGCTTAGCATGTCCAATTGCAGTTTCTACAGAAAGAGTGTTTCAGAACGGCTCAATCAAAAGTAAGGTTCAACTCTGTTAGTTGAATGCACAGAACAGAAAGAATTTTCACAGAATGCTACTGTGTAGTTTATATTTGAATATATTCCTTTTTCCACTATTACCCTCTTAGCGCTCCGAATGTCCACTTGCATTTTCTACAGAAAGAGTGTTCAGAACTGCGCAATCAAAAGTATGGTTTAACTCTGTTAGCTTAATGAACATATCAGAAATAAGTTTCACACAATGCTTCTGTGTAGTTTTTATTTGAAGAGATTATTTTTCCCAATAGAGGCCTCTTAGCGCTCAGAATGTCCAATTGCAGTTTCTACAGAAAGAGTGTTTCAGAAAGGCTCAATCAAAAGTAAGGTTCAACTCTGTTAGTTGAATGCACAGAACAGAAAGAAGTTTCATACAATGCTTCTGTGTAGTTTATATTTGAACATATTCTTTTTTCCACTATTACCCACTTAGCGCTACGAATGTCCAGTTGCATTTTCTACAGACAGAGTGTTTCAAAACTGCTCAATCAAAAGTATGGTTTAACTCTGTTAGCTGAATGCTCAGATCAGAAAGAAGTTTCACAGAATGCTTCTGTGTAGTTTATATTTGAATATATTCCTTTTTCCACTACTACTCTCTTAGCGCTCCAAATGTCCAGTTGCATTTTCTACAGAAAGAGTGTTCAGATCTGCTCAATCAAAATTATGGTTTAACTCTGTTAGCTGAATGCACAGATCAGAAAGAAGTTTCACAGAATGATTCTGTGTAGTTTATATTTGGAGACATTCCTTTTTCCACTATTACCCTCATAGCGCTCCGAATCTCCACTTGCATTTTCTACAGAAAGAGTGTTTCAGAACGGCTCAATCAAAACTAAGGTTCAACCCTTTTAGTTGAACAAACAGAACAGAAAGAAGTTTCACACAATTCTTCTGTGTAGTTTTTATTTGTTAACATTCTTTTTCCCAATATAGGCCTCCTAGCGCTCAGAATGTCCAATTGCAGTTTCTACAGAAAGAGTGTTTCAGAACGGCTCAATCAAAACTAAGGTTCAACCCTTTTAGTTGAACAAACAGAACAGAAAGAAGTTTCACACAATTCTTCTGTGTAGTTTTTATTTGTTAACATTCTTTTTCCCAATATAGGCCTCCTAGCGCTCAGAATGTCCAATTGCAGTTTCTACAGAAAGAGTGTTTCAGAACGGCTCAATCAAAAGTAAGGTTCAACTCTGTAAGTTGAATGCACAGAACAGAAAGTAGTTTCATACAATGCTTCTGTGTAGTTTATATTTGAACATATTCTTTTTTCCACTCTTACCAACTTAGCGCTACGAATGTCCAGTTGCATTTTCTACAGACAGAGTGTTTCAAAACTGCTCAATCAAAAGTATGGTTTAACTCTGTTAGCTGAATGCTCAGATCAGAAAGAAGTTTCACAGAATGCTTCTGTGTAGTTTATATTTGAATATATTCCTTTTTCCACTATTACCCACTTAGCGCTCCAAATGTCCAGTTGCATTTTCTACAGAAAGAGTGTTCAGATCTGCTCAATCAAAAGTATGGTTTAACTATGTTAGCTGAATGCACAGATCAGAAGGAAGTTTCACCGAATGATTCTGTGTAGTTTATATTTGAAGATATTCCTTTTTCCACTATTACCCTCTTAGCGCTCCGAATCTCCACTTGCATTTTCTACAGAAAGAGTGTTTCATAACTGCTCAATCAAAAATATGTTTTATCTCTGTTAACTGAATTTACAGATCAGAAATAAGTTTCACAGAATGCATCTTTGTAGTTTTTATTTGAAGATATTCTTTTTCCCAATGTAGGCCTCTTAGCGCTTAGCATGTCCAATTGCAGTTTCTACAGAAAGAGTGTTTCAGAACGGCTCAATCTAAAGTAAGGTTCAACTCTGTTAGTTGAATGCACAGAACAGAAAGAATTTTCACAGAATGCTACTGTGTAGTTTATATTTGAATATATTCCTTTTTCCACTATTACCCTCTTAGCGCTCCGAATGTCCACTTGCATTTTCTACAGAAAGAGTGTTCAGAACGGCGCAATCAAAAGTATGGTTTAACTCTGTTAGCTTAATGAACATATCAGAAATAAGTTTCACACAATGCTTCTGTGTAGTTTTTATTTGAAGATATTATTTTTCCCAATAGAGGCCTCTTAGCGCTCAGAATGTCCAATTGCAGTTTCTACAGAAAGAGTGTTTCAGAAAGGCTCAATCAAAAGTAAGGTTCAACTCTGTTAGTTGAATGCACAGAACAGAAAGAAGTTTCATACAATGCTTCTGTGTAGTTTATATTTGAACATATTCTTTTTTCCACTATTACCCACTTAGCGCTACGAATGTCCAGTTGCATTTTCTACAGACAGAGTGTTTCAAAACTGCTCAATCAAAAGTATGGTTTAACTCTGTTAGCTGAATGCTCAGATCAGAAAGAAGTTTCACAGAATGCTTCTGTGTAGTTTATGTTTGAATATATTCCTTTTTCCACTACTACTCTCTTAGCGCTGCAAATGTCCAGTTGCATTTTCTACAGAAAGATTGTTCAGATCTGTTCAATCAAAAGTATGGTTTAACTCTGTTAGCTGAATGCACAGATCAGAAAGAAGTTTCACAGAATGATTCTGTGTAGTTTATATTTGGAGACATTCCTTTTTCCACTATTACCCTCTTAGCGCTCCGAATCTCCACTTGCATTTCCTACAGAAAGAGTGTTTCAGAACGGCTCAATCAAAACTAAGGTTCAACTCTTTTAGTTGAAAAAACAGAACAGAAAGAAGTTTCACACAATTCTTCTGTGTAGTTTTTATTTGTAGACATTCTTTTTCCCAATATAGGCCTCCTAGGGCTCAGAATGTCCAATTGCAGTTTCTACAGAAAGAGTGTTTCAGAACGGCTCAATCAAAAGTAAGGTTCAACTCTGTTAGTTGAATGCACAGAACAGATAGAAGTTTCATACAATGCTTCTGTGTAGTTTATATTTGAACATATTTTTTTTCCACTATTACTCACTTAGCGCTACGAAGGTCCAGTTGCATTTTCAACAGACAGAGTGTTTCAAAACTGCTCAATCAAAAGTATGGTTTAACTCTGTTACCTGAATGCTCAGATCAGAAAGAAGTTTCACAGAATGCTTCTGTGTAGTTTATATTTGAATATATTCCTTTTTCCACTACTACGCTCTTAGCGCTCCAAATGTCCAGTTGCATTTTCTACAGAAAGAGTGTTCAGATCTGCTCAATCAAAAGTATGGTTTAACTCTGTTAGCTGAATGCACAGATCAGAAAGAAGTTTCACCGAATGATTCTGTGTAGTTTATATTTGAAGACATTCCTTTTTCCACTATTACCCTCTTAGCGCTCCGAATCTCCACTTGCATTTTCTACAAAAAGAGTGTTTCATAACTGCTCAATCAAAAATATGTTTTATCTCTGTTAACTGAATTTACAGATCAGAAATAAGTTTCACAGAATGCATCTGTGTAGTTTTTATTTGAAGATATTCTTTTTCCCAATGTAGGCCTCTTAGCGCTTAGCAGGTCCAATTGCAGTTTCCACAGAAAGAGTGTTTCAGAACGGCTCAATCAAAAGTAAGGTTCAACTCTGTTAGTTGAATGCACAGAACAGAAAGAATTTTCACAGAATGCTACTGTGTAGTTTATATTTGAATATATTCCTTTTTCCACTATTACCCTCTTAGCGCTCCGAATGTCCACTTGCATTTTCTACAGAAAGAGTGTTCAGAACTGCGCAATCAAAAGTATGGTTTAACTCTGTTAGCTTAATGAACATATCAGAAATAAGTTTCACACAATGCTTCTGTGTAGTTTTTATTTGAAGATATTATTTTTCCCAATAGAGGCCTCTTAGCGCTCAGAATGTCCAATTGCAGTTTCTACAGAAAGAGTGTTTCAGAAAGGCTCAATCAAAAGTAAGGTTCAACACTGTTAGTTGAATGCACAGAACAGAAAGCAGTTTCATACAATGCTTCTGTGTAGTTTATATTTGAACATATTCTTTTATCCACTATTACCCACTTAGCGCTACGAATGTCCAGTTGCATTTTCTACAGACAGAGTGTTTCAAAACTGCTCAATCAAAAGTATGGTTTAACTCTGTTAGCTGAATGCTCAGATCAGAAAGAAGTTTCACAGAATGCTTCTGTGTAGTTTATATTTGAATATATTACTTTTTCCACAACTACTCTCTTAGAGCTCCAAATGTCCAGTTGCATTTTCTACAGAAAGAGTGTTCAGATCTGCTCAATCAAAAGTATGGTTTAACTCTGTTAGCTGAATGCACAGATCAGAAAGAAGTTTCACAGAATGATTCTGTGTAGTTTATATTTGGAGACATTCCTTTTTCCACTATTACCCTCATAGCGCTCCGAATCTCCACTTGCATTTTCTACAGAAAGAGTGTTTCAGAACGGCTCAATCAAAACTAAGGTTCAACTCTTTTAGTTGAACAAACAGAACAGAAAGAAGTTTCACACAATTCTTCTGTGTAGTTTTTATTTGTAGACATTCTTTTTCCCAATATAGGCCTCCTAGCGCTCAGAATGTCCAATTGCAGTTTCTACAGAAAGAGTGTTTCAGAACGGCTCAATCAAAAGTAAGGTTCAACTCTGTTAGTTGAATGCACAGAACAGAAAGAAGTTTCATAAAATGCTTCTGTGTAGTTTATATTTGAACATATTCTTTTTTCCACTATTACCCACTTAGCGCTACGAATGTCCAGTTGCATTTTCTACAGACAGAGTGTTTCAAAACTGCTCAATCAAAAGTATGGTTTAACTCTGTTAGCTGAATGCTCAGATCAGAAAGAAGTTTCACAGAATGCTTCTGTGTAGTTTATATTTGAATATATTACTTTTTCCACTACTACGCTCTTAGCGCTCCAAATGTCCAGTTGCATTTTCTACAGAAAGAGTGTTCAGATCTGCTCAATCAAAAGTATGGTTTAACTCTGTTAGCTGAATGCACAGATCAGAAAGAAGTTTCACCGAATGATTCTGTGTAGTTTATATTTGAAGACATTCCTTTTTCCACTATTACCCTCTTAGCGCTCCGAATCTCCACTTGCATTTTCTACAAAAAGAGTGTTTCATAACTGCTCAATCAAAAATATGTTTTATCTCTGTTAACTGAATTTACAGATCAGAAATTAGTTTCACAGAATGCATCTGTGTAGTTTTTATTTGAAGATATTCTTTTTCCCAATGTAGGCCTCTTAGCGCTTAGCAGGTCCAATTGCAGTTTCTACAGAAAGAGTGTTTCAGAACGGCTCAATCAAAAGTAAGGTTCAACTCTGTTAGTTGAATGCACAGAACAGAAAGAATTTTCACAGAATGCTACTGTGTAGTTTATATTTGAATATATTCCTTTTTCCACTATTACCCTCTTAGCGCTCCGAATGTCCACTTGCATTTTCTACAGAAAGAGTGTTCAGAACTGCGCAATCAAAAGTATGGTTTAACTCTGTTAGCTTAATGAACATATCAGAAATAAGTTTCACACAATGCTTCTGTGTAGTTTTTATTTGAAGATATTATTTTTCCCAATAGAGGCCTCTTAGCGCTCAGAATGTCCAATTGCAGTTTCTACAGAAAGAGTGTTTCAGAAAGGCTCAATCAAAAGTAAGGTTCAACTCTGTTAGTTGAATGCACAGAACAGAAAGCAGTTTCATACAATGCTTCTGTGTAGTTTATATTTGAACATATTCTTTTATCCACTATTACCCACTTAGCGCTACGAATGTCCAGTTGCATTTTCTACAGACAGAGTGTTTCAAAACTGCTCAATCAAAAGTATGGTTTAACTCTGTTAGCTGAAGGCTCAGATCAGAAAGAAGTTTCACAGAATGCTTCTGTGTAGTTTATATTTGAATATATTCCTTTTTCCACTACTACTCTCTTAGCGCTCCAAATGTCCAGTTGCATTTTCTACAGAAAGAGTGTTCAGATCTGCTCAATCAAAAGTATGGTTTAACACTGTTAGCTGAATGCACAGATCAGAAAGAAGTTTCACAGAATGATTCTGTGTAGTTTATATTTGGAGACATTCCTTTTTCCACTATTACCCTCATAGCGCTCCGAATCTCCACTTGCATTTTCTACAGAAAGAGTGTTTCAGAACGGCTCAATCAAAACTAAGGTTCAACTCTTTTAGTTGAACAAACAGAACAGAAAGAAGTTTCACACAATTCTTCTGTGTAGTTTTTATTTGTAGACATTATTTTTCCCAATATAGGCCTCCTAGCGCTCAGAATGTCCAATTGCAGTTTCTACAGAAAGAGTGTTTCAGAACGGCTCAATCAAAAGTAAGGTTCAACTCTGTTAGTTGAATGCACAGAACAGAAAGAAGTTTCATACAATGCTTCTGTGTAGTTTATATTTGAACATATTCTTTTTTCCACTATTACCCACTTAGCGCTACGAATGTCCAGTTGCATTTTCTACAGACAGAGTGTTTCAAAACTGCTCAATCAAAAGTATGGTTTAACTCTGTTAGCTGAATGCTCAGATCAGAAAGAAGTTTCACAGAATGCTTCTGTGTAGTTTATATTTGAATATATTCCTTTTTCCACTACTACGCTCTTAGCGCTCCAAATGTCCAGTTGCATTTTCTACAGAAAGAGTGTTCAGATCTGCTCAATCAAAAGTATGGTTTAACTCTGTTAGCTGAATGCACAGATCAGAAAGAAGTTTCACCGAATGATTCTGTGTAGTTTATATTTGAAGATATTCCTTTTTCCACTATTACCCTCTTAGCGCTCCGAATCTCCACTTGCATTTTCTACAGAAAGAGTGTTTCATAACTGCTCAATCAAAAATATGTTTTATCTCTGTTAACTGAATTTACAGATCAGAAATAAGTTTCACAGAATGCATCTTTGTAGTTTTTATTTGAAGATATTCTTTTTCCCAATGTAGGCCTCTTAGCGCTTAGCATGTCCAATTGCAGTTTCTACAGAAAGAGTGTTTCAGAACGGCTCAATCAAAAGTAACGTTCAACTCTGTTAGTTGAATGCACAGAACAGAAAGAATTTTCACAGAATGCTACTGTGTAGTTTATATTTGAATATATTCCTTTTTCCACTATTACCCTCTTAGCGCTCCGAATGTCCACTTGCATTTTCTACAGAAAGAGTGTTCAGAACTGCGCAATCAAAAGTATGGTTTAACTCTGTTAGCTTAATGAACATATCAGAAATAAGTTTCACACAATGCTTCTGTGTAGTTTTTATTTGAAGATATTATTTTCCCAATAGAGGCCTCTTAGCGCTCAGAATGTCCAATTGCAGTTTCTACAGAAAGAGTGTTTCAGAAAGTCTCAATCAAAAGTAAGGTACAACTCTGTTAGTTGAATGCACAGAACAGAAAGAAGTTTCATACAATGCTTCTGTGTAGTTTATATTTGAACATATTCTTTTTTCCACTATTACCCACTTAGCGCTACGAATGTCCAGTTGCATTTTCTACAGACAGAGTGTTTCAAAACTGCTCAATCAAAAGTATGGTTTAACTCTGTTAGCTGAATGCTCAGATCAGAAAGAAGTTTCACAGAATGCTTCTGTGTAGTTTATGTTTGAATATATTCCTTTTTCCACTACTACTCTCTTAGCGCTCCAAATGTCCAGTTGCATTTTCTACAGAAAGAGTGTTCAGACCTACTCAATCAAAAGTATGGTTTAACTCTGTTACCTGAATGCACAGATCAGAAAGAAGTTTCACAGAATGATTCTGTGTAGTTTATATTTGGAGACATTCCTTTTTCCACTATAACCGTCTTAGCGCTCCGAATCTCCACTTGCATTTTCTACAGAAAGAGTGTTTCAGAACGGCTCAATCAAAACTAAGGTTCAACTCTTTTAGTTGAACAAACAGAACAGAAAGAAGTTTCACACAATTCTTCTGTGTAGTTTTTATTTGTAGACATTCTTTTTCCCAATATAGGCCTCCTAGCGCTCAGAATGTCCAATTGCAGTTTCTACAGAAAGAGTGTTTCAGAACGGCTCAATCAAAAGTAAGGTTCAACTCTGTTAGTTGAATGCACAGAACAGAAAGAAGTTTCATACAATGCTTCTGTGTAGTTTATATTTGAACATATTCTTTTTTCCACTATTACCCACTTAGCGCTACGAATGTCCAGTTGCATTTTCTACAGACAGAGTGTTTCAAAACTGCTCAATCAAAAGTATGGTTTAACTCTGTTAGCTGAATGCTCAGATCAGAAAGAAGTTTCACAGAATGCTTCTGTGTAGTTTATATTTGAATATATTCCTTTTTCCACTACTACGCTCTTAGCGCTCCAAATGTCCAGTTGCATTTTCTACAGAAAGAGTGTTCAGATCTGCTCAATCAAAAGTATGGTTTAACTCTGTTAGCTGAATGCACAGATCAGAAGGAAGTTTCACCGAATGATTCTGTGTAGTTTATATTTGAAGACATTCCTTTTTCCACTATTACCCTCTTAGCGCTCCGAATCTCCACTTGCATTTTCTACAAAAAGAGTGTTTCATAACTGCTCAATCAAAAATATGTTTTATCTCTGTTAACTGAACTTACAGATCAGAAATAAGTTTCACAGAATGCATCTGTGTAGTTTTTATTAGAAGATATTCTTTTTCCCAATGTAGGCCTCTTAGCGCTTAGCATGTCCAATTGCAGTTTCCACAGAAAGAGTGTTTCAGAACGGCTCAATCAAAAGTAAGGTTCAACTCTGTTAGTTGAATGCACAGAACAGAAAGAATTTTCACAGAATGCTACTGTGTAGTTTATATTTGAATATATTCCTTTTTCCACTATTACCCTCTTAGCGCTCCGAATGTCCACTTGCATTTTCTACAGAAAGAGTGTTCAGAACTGCGCAATCAAAAGTATGGTTTAACTCTGTTAGCTTAATGAACATATCAGTAATAAGTTTCACACAATGCTTCTGTGTAGTTTTTATTTGAAGATATTATTTTTCCCAATAGAGGCCTCTTAGCGCTCAGAATGTCCAATTGCAGTTTCTACAGAAAGAGTGTTTCAGAAAGGCTCAATCAAAAGTAAGGTTCAACTCTGTTAGTTGAATGCACAGAACAGAAAGAAGTTTCATACAATGCTTCTGTGTAGTTTATATTTGAACATATTCTTTTTTCCACTATTACCCACTTAGCGCTACGAATGTCCAGTTGCATTTTCTACAGACAGAGTGTTTCAAAACTGCTCTATCAAAAGTATGGTTTAACTCTGTTAGCTGAATGCTCAGATCAGAAAGAAGTTTCACAGAATGCTTCTGTGTAGTTTATGTTTGAATATATTCCTTTTTCCACTACTACTCTCTTAGCGCTCCAAATGTCCAGTTGCATTTTCTACAGAAAGATTGTTAAGATCTGCTCAATCAAAAGTATGATTTAACTCTGTTAGCTGAATGCACAGATCAGAAAGAAGTTTCACAGAATGATTCTGTGTAGTTTATATTTGGAGACATTCCTTTTTCCACTATTACCCTCTTAGCGCTCCGAATCTCCACTTGCATTTTCTACAGAAAGAGTGTTTCAGAACGGCTCAATCAATACTAAGGTTCAACTCTTTTAGTTGAACAAACAGAACAGAAAGAAGTTTCACACAATCCTTCTGTGTAGTTTTTATTTGTAGACATTCTTTTTCCCAATATAGGCCTCCTAGCGCTCAGAATGTCCAATTGCAGTTTCTACAGAAAGATTGTTTCAGAACGGCTCAATCAAAAGTAAGGTTCAACTCTGTTAGTTGAATGCACAGAACAGAAAGAAGTTTCATACAATGCTTCTGTGTAGTTTATATTTGAACATATTCTTTTTTCCACTATTACCCACTTAGCGCTACGAATGTCCAGTTGCATTTTCTACAGACAGAGTGTTTCAAAACTGCTCAATCAAAAGTATGGTTTAACACTGTTACCTGAATTCTCAGATCAGAAAGAAGTTTCACAGAATGCTTCTGTGTAGTTTATATTTGAATATATTCCTTTTTCCACTACTACGCTCTTAGCGCTCAAAATGTCCAGTTGCATTTTCTACAGAAAGAGTGTTCAGATCTGCTCAATCAAAAGTATGGTTTAACTCTGTTAGCTGAATGCACAGATCAGAAAGAAGTTTCACCGAATGATTCTGTGTAGTTTATATTTGAAGACATTCCTTTTTCCACTATTACCATCTTAGCGCTCCGAATCTCCACTTGCATTTTCTACAAAAAGAGTGTTTCATAACTGCTCAATCAAAAATATGTTTTATCTCTGTTAACTGAATTTACAGATCAGAAATAAGTTTCACAGAATGCATCTGTGTAGTTTTTATTTGAAGATATTCTTTTTCCCAATGTAGGCCTCTTAGCGCTTAGCAGGTCCAATTGCAGTTTCTACAGAAAGAGTGTTTCAGAACGGCTCAATCAAAAGTAAGGTTCAACTCTGTTAGTTGAATGCACAGAACAGAAAGAATTTTCACAGAATGCTACTGTGTAGTTTATATTTGAATATATTCCTTTTTCCACTATTACCCTCTTAGCGCTCCGAATGTCCACTTGCATTTTCTACAGAAAGAGTGTTCAGAACTGCGCAATCAAAAGTATGGTTTAACTCTGTTAGCTTAATGAACATATCAGAAATAAGTTTCACACAATGCTTCTGTGTAGTTTTTATTTGAAGATATTATTTTTCCCAATAGAGGCCTCTTAGCGCTCAGAATGCCCAATTGCAGTTTCTACAGAAAGAGTGTTTCAGAAAGGCTCAATCAAAAGTAAGGTTCAACTCTGTTAGTTGAATGCACAGAACAGAAAGAAGTTTCATACAATGCTTCTGTGTAGTTTATATTTGAACATATTCTTTTTTCCACTATTACCCACTTAGCGCTACGAATGTCCAGTTGCATTTTCTACAGACAGAGTGTTTCAAAACTGCTCAATCAAAAGTATGGTTTAACTCTGTTAGCTGAATGCTCAGATCAGAAAGAAGTTTCACAGAATGCTTCTGTGTAGTTTATATTTGAATATATTCCTTTTTCCACTACTACTCTCTTAGCGCTCCAAATGTCCAGTTGCATTTTCTACAGAAAGAGTGTTCAGATCTGCTCAATCAAAAGTATGGTTTAACTCTGTTAGCTGAATGCACAGATCAGAAAGAAGTTTCACAGAATGATTCTGTGTAGTTTATATTTGGAGACATTCCTTTTTCCACTATTACCCTCATAGCGCTCCGAATCTCCACTTGCATTTTCTACAGAAAGAGTGTTTCAGAACGGCTCAATCAAAACTAAGGTTCAACTCTTTTAGTTGAACAAACAGAACAGAAAGAAGTTTCACACAATTCTTCTGTGTAGTTTTTATTTGTAGACATTCTTTTTCCCAATATAGGCCTCCTAGCGCTCAGAATGTCCAATTGCAGTTTCTACAGAAAGAGTGTTTCAGAACGGCTCAATCAAAAGTAAGGTTCAACTCTGTTAGTTGAATGCACAGAACAGAAAGAAGTTTCATACAATGCTTCTGTGTAGTTTATATTTGAACATATTCTTTTTTCCACTATTACCCACTTAGCGCTACGAATGTCCAGTTGCATTTTCTACAGACAGAGTGTTTCAAAACTGCTCAATCAAAGTATGGTTTAACTCTGTTAGCTGAATGCTCAGATCAGAAAGAAGTTTCACAGAATGCTTCTGTGTAGTTTATATTTGAATATATTCCTTTTTCCACTACTACGCTATTAGCGCTCCAAATGTCCAGTTGCATTTTCTACAGAAAGAGTGTTCAGATCTGCTCAATCAAAAGTATGGTTTAACTCTGTTAGCTGAATGCACAGATCAGAAAGAAGTTTCACCGAATGATTCTGTGTAGTTTATATTTGAAGATATTCCTTTTTCCACTATTACCCTCTTAGCGCTCCGAATCTCCACTTGCATTTTCTACAGAAAGAGTGTTTCATAACTGCTCAATCAAAAATATGTTTTATCTCTGTTAACTGAATTTACAGATCAGAAATAAGTTTCACAGAATGCATCTTTGTAGTTTTTATTTGAAGATATTCTTTTTCCCAATGTAGGCCTCTTAGCGCTTAGCATGTCCAATTGCAGTTTCTACAGAAAGAGTGTTTCAGAACGGCTCAATCAAAAGTAAGGTTCAACTCTGTTAGTTGAATGCACAGAACAGAAAGAAGTTTCACACAATCCTTCTGTGTAGTTTTTATTTGTAGACATTCTTTTTCCCAATATAGGCCTCCTAGCGCTCAGAATGTCCAATTGCAGTTTCTACAGAAAGAGTGTTTCAGAACGGCTCAATCAAAAGTAAGGTTCAACTCTGTTAGTTGAATGCACAGAACAGAAAGATGTTTCATACAATGCTTCTGTGTAGTTTATATTTGAACATATTCTTTTTTCCACTATTACCCACTTAGCGCTACGAATGTCCAGTTGCATTTTCTACAGACAGAGTGTTTCAAAACTGCTCAATCAAAAGTATGGTTTAACACTGTTACCTGAATGCTCAGATCAGAAAGAAGTTTCACAGAATGCTTCTGTGTAGTTTATATTTGAATATATTCCTTTTTCCACTACTACGCTCTTAGCGCTCAAAATGTCCAGTTGCATTTTCTACAGAAAGAGTGTTCAGATCTGCTCAATCAAAAGTATGGTTTAACTCTGTTAGCTGAATGCACAGATCAGAAAGAAGTTTCACCGAATGATTCTGTGTAGTTTATATTTGAAGACATTCCTTTTTCCACTATTACCCTCTTAGCGCTCCGAATCTCCACTTGCATTTTCTACAAAAAGAGTGTTTCATAACTGCTAAATCAAAAATATGTTTTATCTCTGTTAACTGAATTTACAGATCAGAAATAAGTTTCACAGAATGCATCTGTGTAGTTTTTATTTGAAGATATTCTTTTTCCCAATGTAGGCCTCTTAGCGCTTAGCAGGTCCAATTGCAGTTTCTACAGAAAGAGTGTTTCAGAACGGCTCAATCAAAAGTAAGGTTCAACTCTGTTAGTTGAATGCACAGAACAGAAAGAATTTTCACAGAATGCTACTGTGTAGTTTATATTTGAATATATTCCTTTTTCCACTATTACCCTCTTAGCGCTCCGAATGTCCACTTGCATTTTCTACAGAAAGAGTGTTCAGAACTGCGCAATCAAAAGTATGGTTTAACTCTGTTAGCTTAATGAACATATCAGAAATAAGTTTCACACAATGCTTCTGTGTAGTTTTTATTTGAAGATATTATTTTTCCCAATAGAGGCCTCTTAGCGCTCAGAATGTCCAATTGCAGTTTCTACAGAAAGAGTGTTTCAGAAAGGCTCAATCAAAAGTAAGGTTCAACTCTGTTAGTTGAATGCACAGAACAGAAAGAAGTTTCATACAATGCTTCTGTGTAGTTTATATTTGAACATATTCTTTTTTCCACTATTACCCACTTAGCGCTACGAATGTCCAGTTGCATTTTCTACAGACAGAGTGTTTCAAAACTGCTCAATCAAAAGTATGGTTTAACTCTGTTAGCTGAATGCTCAGATCAGAAAGAAGTTTCACAGAATGCTTCTGTGTAGTTTATATTTGAATATATTCCTTTTTCCACTACTACTCTCTTAGCGCTCCAAATGTCCAGTTGCATTTTCTACAGAAAGAGTGTTCAGATCTGCTCAATCAAAAGTATGGTTTAACTCTGTTAGCTGAATGCACAGATCAGAAAGAAGTTTCACAGAATGATTCTGTGTAGTTTATATTTGGAGACATTCCTTTTTCCACTATTACCCTCATAGCGCTCCGAATCTCCACTTGCATTTTCTACAGAAAGAGTGTTTCAGAACGGCTCAATCAAAACTAAGGTTCAACTCTTTTAGTTGAACAAACAGAACAGAAAGAAGTTTCACACAATTCTTCTGTGTAGTTTTTATTTGTAGACATTCTTTTTCCCAATATAGGCCTCCTAGCGCTCAGAATGTCCAATTGCAGTTTCTACAAAAAGAGTGTTTCAGAACGGCTCAATCAAAAGTAAGGTTCAACTCTGTTAGTTGAATGCACAGAACAGAAAGAAGTTTCATACAATGCTTCTGTGTAGTTTATATTTGAACATATTCTTTTTTCCACTATTACCCACTTAGCGCTACGAATGTCCAGTTGCATTTTCTACAGACAGAGTGTTTCAAAACTGCTCAATCAAAGTATGGTTTAACTCTGTTAGCTGAATGCTCAGATCAGAAAGAAGTTTCACAGAATGCTTCTGTGTAGTTTATATTTGAATATATTCCTTTTTCCACTACTACGCTCTTAGCGCTCCAAATGTCCAGTTGCATTTTCTACAGAAAGAGTGTTCAGATCTGCTCAATCAAAAGTATGGTTTAACTCTGTTAGCTGAATGCACAGATCAGAAAGAAGTTTCACCGAATGATTCTGTGTAGTTTATATTTGAAGATATTCCTTTTTCCACTATTACCCTCTTAGCGCTCCGAATCTCCACTTGCATTTTCTACAGAAAGAGTGTTTCATAACTGCTCAATCAAAAATATGTTTTATCTCTGTTAACTGAATTTACAGATCAGAAATAAGTTTCACAGAATGCATCTTTGTAGTTTTTATTTGAAGATATTCTTTTTCCCAATGTAGGCCTCTTAGCGCTTAGCATGTCCAATTGCAGTTTCTACAGAAAGAGTGTTTCAGAACGGCTCAATCAAAAGTAAGGTTCAACCCTGTTAGTTGAATGCACAGAACAGAAAGAATTTTCACAGAATGCTACTGTGTAGTTTATATTTGAATATATTCCTTTTTCCACTATTACCCTCTTAGCGCTCCGAATGTCCACTTGCATTTTCTACAGAAAGAGTGTTCAGAACTGCGCAATCAAAAGTATGGTTTAACTCTGTTAGCTTAATGAACATATCAGAAATAAGTTTCACACAATGCTTCTGTGTAGTTTTTATTTGAAGATATTATTTTCCCAATAGAGGCCTCTTAGCGCTCAGAATGTCCAATTGCAGTTTCTACAGAAAGAGTGTTTCAGAAAGGCTCAATCAAAAGTAAGGTACAACTCTGTTAGTTGAATGCACAGAACAGAAAGAAGTTTCATACAATGCTTCTGTGTAGTTTATATTTGAACATATTCTTTTTTCCACTATTACCCACTTAGCGCTACGAATGTCCAGTTGCATTTTCTACAGACAGAGTGTTTCAAAACTGCTCAATCAAAAGTATGGTTTAACTCTGTTAGCTGAATGCTCAGATCAGAAAGAAGTTTCACAGAATGCTTCTGTGTAGTTTATATTTGAATATATTCCTTTTTCCACTACTACGCTCTTAGCACTCCAAATGTCCAGTTGCATTTTCTACAGAAAGAGTGTTCAGATCTGCTCAATCAAAAGTATGGTTTAACTCTGTTAGCTGAATGCACAGATCAGAAAGAAGTTTCACCGAATGTTTCTGTGTAGTTTATATTTGAAGACATTCCTTTTTCCACTATTACCCTCTTAGCGCTCCGAATCTCCACTTGCATTTTCTACAAAAAGAGTGTTTCATAACTGCTCAATCAAAAATATGTTTTATCTCTGTTAACTGAATTTACAGATCAGAAATAAGTTTCACAGAATGCATCTGTGTAGTTTTTATTAGAAGATATTCTTTTTCCCAATGTAGGCCTCTTAGCGCTTAGCATGTCCAATTGCAGTTTCCACAGAAAGAGTGTTTCAGAACGGCTCAATCAAAAGTAAGGTTCAACTCTGTTAGTTGAATGCACAGAACAGAAAGAATTTTCACAGAATGCTACTGTGTAGTTTATATTTGATTATATTCCTTTTTCCACTATTACCCTCTTAGCGCTCCGAATGTCCACTTGCATTTTCTACAGAAAGAGTGTTCAGAACTGCGCAATCAAAAGTATGGTTTAACTCTGTTAGCTTAATGAACATATCAGAAATAAGTTTCACACAATGCTTCTGTGTAGTTTTTATTTGAAGATATTATTTTTCCCAATAGAGGCCTCTTAGCGCTCAGAATGTCCAATTGCAGTTTCTACAGAAAGAGTGTTTCAGAAAGGCTCAATCAAAAGTAAGGTTCAACTCTGTTAGTTGAATGCACAGAACAGAAAGAAGTTTCATACAATGCTTCTGTGTAGTTTATATTTGAACATATTCTTTTTTCCACTATTACCCACTTAGCGCTACGAATGTCCAGTTGCATTTTCTACAGACAGAGTGTTTCAAAACTGCTCAATCAAAGTATGGTTTAACTCTGTTAGCTGAATGCTCAGATCAGAAAGAAGTTTCACAGAATGCTTCTGTGTAGTTTATATTTGAATATATTCCTTTTTCCACTACTACGCTCTTAGCGCTCCAAATGTCCAGTTGCATTTTCTACAGAAAGAGTGTTCAGATCTGCTCAATCAAAAGTATGGTTTAACTCTGTTAGCTGAATGCACAGATCAGAAAGAAGTTTCACCGAATGATTCTGTGTAGTTTATATTTGAAGATATTCCTTTTTCCACTATTACCTTCTTAGCGCTCCGAATCTCCACTTGCATTTTCTACAGAAAGAGTGTTTCATAACTGCTCAATCAAAAATATGTTTTATCTCTGTTAACTGAATTTACAGATCAGAAATAAGTTTCACAGAATGCATCTTTGTAGTTTTTATTTGAAGATATTCTTTTTCCCAATGTAGGCCTCTTAGCGCTTAGCATGTCCAATTGCAGTTTCTACAGAAAGAGTGTTTCAGAACGGCTCAATCAAAAGTAAGGTTCAACTCTGTTAGTTGAATGCACAGAACAGAAAGAAGTTTCACACAATCCTTCTGTGTAGTTTTTATTTGTAGACATTCTTTTTCCCAATATAGGCCTCCTAGCGCTCAGAATGTCCAATTGCAGTTTCTACAGAAAGATTGTTTCAGAACGGCTCAATCAAAAGTAAGGTTCAACTCTGTTAGTTGAATGCACAGAACAGAAAGAAGTTTCATACAATGCTTCTGTGTAGTTTATATTTGAACATATTCTTTTTTCCACTATTACCCACTTAGCGCTACGAATGTCCAGTTGCATTTTCTACAGACAGAGTGTTTCAAAACTGCTCAATCAAAAGTATGGTTTAACACTGTTACCTGAATGCTCAGATCAGAAAGAAGTTTCACAGAATGCTTCTGTGTAGTTTATATTTGAATATATTCCTTTTTCCACTACTACGCTCTTAGCGCTCAAAATGTCCAGTTGCATTTTCTACAGAAAGAGTGTTCAGATCTGCTCAATCAAAAGTATGGTTTAACTCTGTTAGCTGAATGCACAGATCAGAAAGAAGTTTCACCGAATGATTCTGTGTAGTTTATATTTGAAGACATTCCTTTTTCCACTATTACCCTCTTAGCGCTCCGAATCTCCACTTGCATTTTCTACAAAAAGAGTGTTTCATAACTGCTCAATCAAAAATATGTTTTATCTCTGTTAACTGAATTTACAGATCAGAAATAAGTTTCACAGAATGCATCTGTGTAGTTTTTATTTGAAGATATTCTTTTTCCCAATGTAGGCCTCTTAGCGCTTAGCAGGTCCAATTGCAGTTTCTACAGAAAGAGTGTTTCAGAACGGCTCAATCAAAAGTAAGGTTCAACTCTGTTAGTTGAATGCACAGAACAGAAAGAATTTTCACAGAATGCTACTGTGTAGTTTATATTTGAATATATTCCTTTTTCCACTATTACCCTCTTAGCGCTCCGAATGTCCACTTGCATTTTCTACAGAAAGAGTGTTCAGAACTGCGCAATCAAAAGTATGGTTTAACTCTGTTAGCTTAATGAACATATCAGAAATAAGTTTCACACAATGCTTCTGTGTAGTTTTTATTTGAAGATATTATTTTTCCCAATAGAGGCCTCTTAGCGCTCAGAATGTCCAATTGCAGTTTCTACAGAAAGAGTGTTTCAGAAAGGCTCAATCAAAAGTAAGGTTCAACTCTGTTAGTTGAATGCACAGAACAGAAAGAAGTTTCATACAATGCTTCTGTGTAGTTTATATTTGAACATATTCTTTTTTCCACTATTACCCACTTAGCGCTACGAATGTCCAGTTGCATTTTCTACAGACAGAGTGTTTCAAAACTGCTCAATCAAAAGTATGGTTTAACTCTGTTACCTGAATGCTCAGATCAGAAAGAAGTTTCACAGAATGCTTCTGTGTAGTTTATATTTGAATATATTCCTTTTTCCACTACTACTCTCTTAGCGCTCCAAATGTCCAGTTGCATTTTGTACAGAAAGAGTGTTCAGATCTGCTCAATCAAAAGTATGGTTTAACTCTGTTAGCTGAATGCACAGATCAGAAAGAAGTTTCACAGAATGATTCTGTGTAGTTTATATTTGGAGACATTCCTTTTTCCACTATTACCCTCATAGCGCTCCGAATCTCCACTTGCATTTTCTACAGAAAGAGTGTTTCAGAACGGCTCAATCAAAACTAAGGTTCAACTCTTTTAGTTGAACAAACAGAACAGAAAGAAGTTTCACACAATTCTTCTGTGTAGTTTTTATTTGTAGACATTCTTTTTCCCAATATAGGCCTCCTAGCGCTCAGAATGTCCAATTGCAGTTTCTACAGAAAGAGTGTTTCAGAACGGCTCAATCAAAAGTAAGGTTCAACTCTGTTAGTTGAATGCACAGAACAGAAAGAAGTTTCATACAATGCTTCTGTGTAGTTTATATTTGAACATATTCTTTTTTCCACTATTACCCACTTAGCGCTACGAATGTCCAGTAGCATTTTCTACAGACAGAGTGTTTCAAAACTGCTCAATCAAAGTATGGTTTAACTCTGTTAGCTGAATGCTCAGATCAGAAAGAAGTTTCACAGAATGCTTCTGTGTAGTTTATATTTGAATATATTCCTTTTTCCACTACTACGCTCTTAGCGCTCCAAATGTCCAGTTGCATTTTCTACAGAAAGAGTGTTCAGATCTGCTCAATCAAAAGTATGGTTTAACTCTGTTAGCTGAATGCACAGATCAGAAAGAAGTTTCACCGAATGATTCTGTGTAGTTTATATTTGAAGATATTCCTTTTTCCACTATTACCCTCTTAGCGCTCCGAATCTCCACTTGCATTTTCTACAGAAAGAGTGTTTCATAACTGCTCAATCAAAAATATGTTTTATCTCTGTTAACTGAATTTACAGATCAGAAATAAGTTTCACAGAATGCATCTTTGTAGTTTTTATTTGAAGATATTCTTTTTCCCAATGTAGGCCTCTTAGCGCTTAGCATGTCCAATTGCAGTTTCTACAGAAAGAGTGTTTCAGAACGGCTCAATCAAAAGTAAGGTTCAACCCTGTTAGTTGAATGCACAGAACAGAAAGAATTTTCACAGAATGCTACTGTGTAGTTTATATTTGAATATATTCCTTTTTCCACTATTACCCTCTTAGCGCTCCGAATGTCCACTTGCATTTTCTACAGAAAGAGTGTTCAGAACTGCGCAATCAAAAGTATGGTTTAACTCTGTTAGCTTAATGAACATATCAGAAATAAGTTTCACACAATGCTTCTGTGTAGTTTTTATTTGAAGATATTATTTTCCCAATAGAGGCCTCTTAGCGCTCAGAATGTCCAATTGCAGTTTCTACAGAAAGAGTGTTTCAGAAAGGCTCAATCAAAAGTAAGGTACAACTCTGTTAGTTGAATGCACAGAACAGAAAGAAGTTTCATACAATGCTTCTGTGTAGTTTATATTTGAACATATTCTTTTTTCCACTATTACCCACTTAGCGCTACGAATGTCCAGTTGCATTTTCTACAGACAGAGTGTTTCAAAACTGCTCAATCAAAAGTATGGTTTAACTCTGTTAGCTGAATGCTCAGATCAGAAAGAAGTTTCACAGAATGATTCTGTGTAGTTTATATTTGGAGACATTCCTTTTTCCACTATTACCCTCTTAGCGCTCCGAATCTCCACTTGCATTTTCTACAGAAAGAGTGTTTCAGAACGGCTCAATCAAAACTAAAGTTCAACTCTTTTAGTTGAACAAACAGAACAGAAAGAAGTTTCACAAAATTCTTCTGTGTAGTTTTTATTTGTAGACATTCTTTTTCCCAATATAGGCCTCCTAGCGCTCAGAATGTCCAATTGCAGTTTCTACAGAAAGAGTATTTCAGAATGGCTCAATCAAAAGTAAGGTTCAACTCTGTTAGTTGAATGCACAGAACAGAAAGAAGTTTCATACAATGCTTCTGTGTAGTTTATATTTCAACATATTCTTTTTTCCACTATTACCCACTTAGCGCTACGAATGTCCAGTTGCATTTTCTACAGACAGAGTGTTTCAAAACTGCTCAATCAAAAGTATGGTTTAACTCTGTTAGCTGAATGCTCAGATCAGAAAGAAGTTTCACAGAATGCTTCTGTGTAGTTTATATTTGAATATATTCCTTTTTCCACTACTACGCTCTTAGCACTCCAAATGTCCAGTTGCATTTTCTACAGAAAGAGTGTTCAGATCTGCTCAATCAAAAGTATGGTTTAACTCTGTTAGCTGAATGCACAGATCAGAAAGAAGTTTCACCGAATGTTTCTGTGTAGTTTATATTTGAAGACATTCCTTTTTCCACTATTACCCTCTTAGCGCTCCGAATCTCCACTTGCATTTTCTACAAAAAGAGTGTTTCATAACTGCTCAATCAAAAATATGTTTTATCTCTGTTAACTGAATTTACAGATCAGAAATAAGTTTCACAGAATGCATCTGTGTAGTTTTTATTAGAAGATATTCTTTTTCCCAATGTAGGCCTCTTAGCGCTTAGCATGTCCAATTGCAGTTTCCACAGAAAGAGTGTTTCAGAACGGCTCAATCAAAAGTAAGGTTCAACTCTGTTAGTTGAATGCACAGAACAGAAAGAATTTTCACAGAATGCTACTGTGTAGTTTATATTTGAATATATTCCTTTTTCCACTATTACCCTCTTAGCGCTCCGAATGTCCACTTGCATTTTCTACAGAAAGAGTGTTCAGAACTGCGCAATCAAAAGTATGGTTTAACTCTGTTAGCTTAATGAACATATCAGAAAGAAGTTTCACACAATGCTTCTGTGTAGTTTTTATTTGAAGATATTATTTTTCCCAATAGAGGCCTCTTAGCGCTCAGAATGTCCAATTGCAGTTTCTACAGAAAGAGTGTTTCAGAAAGGCTCAATCAAACGTAAGGTTCAACTCTGTTAGTTGAATGCACAGAACAGAAAGAAGTTTCATACAATGCTTCTGTGTAGTTTATATTTGAACATATTCTTTTTTCCACTATTACCCACTTAGCGCTACGAATGTCCAGTTGCATTTTCTACAGACAGAGTGTTTCAAAACTGCTCAATCAAAGTATGGTTTAACTCTGTTAGCTGAATGCTCAGATCAGAAAGAAGTTTCACAGAATGCTTCTGTGTAGTTTATATTTGAATATATTCCTTTTTCCACTACTACGCTCTTAGCGCTCCAAATGTCCAGTTGCATTTTCTACAGAAAGAGTGTTCAGATCTGCTCAATCAAAAGTATGGTTTAACTCTGTTAGCTGAATGCACAGATCAGAAAGAAGTTTCACCGAATGATTCTGTGTAGTTTATATTTGAAGATATTCCTTTTTCCACTATTACCTTCTTAGCGCTCCGAATCTCCACTTGCATTTTCTACAGAAAGAGTGTTTCATAACTGCTCAATCAAAAATATGTTTTATCTCTGTTAACTGAATTTACAGATCAGAAATAAGTTTCACAGAATGCATCTTTGTAGTTTTTATTTGAAGATATTCTTTTTCCCAATGTAGGCCTCTTAGCGCTTAGCATGTCCAATTGCAGTTTCTACAGAAAGAGTGTTTCAGAACGGCTCAATCAAAAGTAAGGTTCAACTCTGTTAGTTGAATGCACAGAACAGAAAGAAGTTTCACACAATCCTTCTGTGTAGTTTTTATTTGTAGACATTCTTTTTCCCAATATAGGCCTCCTAGCGCTCAGAATGTCCAATTGCAGTTTCTACAGAAAGATTGTTTCAGAACGGCTCAATCAAAAGTAAGGTTCAACTCTGTTAGTTGAATGCACAGAACAGAAAGAAGTTTCATACAATGCTTCTGTGTAGTTTATATTTGAACATATTCTTTTTTCCACTATTACCCACTTAGCGCTACGAATGTCCAGTTGCATTTTCTACAGACAGAGTGTTTCAAAACTGCTCAATCAAAAGTATGGTTTAACACTGTTACCTGAATGCTCAGATCAGAAAGAAGTTTCACAGAATGCTTCTGTGTAGTTTATATTTGAATATATTCCTTTTTCCACTACTACGCTCTTAGCGCTCAAAATGTCCAGTTGCATTTTCTACAGAAAGAGTGTTCAGATCTGCTCAATCAAAAGTATGGTTTAACTCTGTTAGCTGAATGCACAGATCAGAAAGAAGTTTCACCGAATGATTCTGTGTAGTTTATATTTGAAGACATTCCTTTTTCCACTATTACCCTCTTAGCGCTCCGAATCTCCACTTGCATTTTCTACAAAAAGAGTGTTTCATAACTGCTCAATCAAAAATATGTTTTATCTCTGTTAACTGAATTTACAGATCAGAAATAAGTTTCACAGAATGCATCTGTGTAGTTTTTATTTGAAGATATTCTTTTTCCCAATGTAGGCCTCTTAGCGCTTAGCAGGTCCAATTGCAGTTTCTACAGAAAGAGTGTTTCAGAACGGCTCAATCAAAAGTAAGGTTCAACTCTGTTAGTTGAATGCACAGAACAGAAAGAATTTTCACAGAATGCTACTGTGTAGTTTATATTTGAATATATTCCTTTTTCCACTATTACCCTCTTAGCGCTCCGAATGTCCACTTGCATTTTCTACAGAAAGAGTGTTCAGAACTGCGCAATCAAAAGTATGGTTTAACTCTGTTAGCTTAATGAACATATCAGAAATAAGTTTCACACAATGCTTCTGTGTAGTTTTTATTTGAAGATATTATTTTTCCCAATAGAGGCCTCTTAGCGCTCAGAATGTCCAATTGCAGTTTCTACAGAAAGAGTGTTTCAGAAAGGCTCAATCAAAAGTAAGGTTCAACTCTGTTAGTTGAATGCACAGAACAGAAAGAAGTTTCATACAATGCTTCTGTGTAGTTTATATTTGAACATATTCTTTTTTCCACTATTACCCACTTAGCGCTACGAATGTCCAGTTGCATTTTCTACAGACAGAGTGTTTCAAAACTGCTCAATCAAAAGTATGGTTTAACTCTGTTACCTGAATGCTCAGATCAGAAAGAAGTTTCACAGAATGCTTCTGTGTAGTTTATATTTGAATATATTCCTTTTTCCACTACTACTCTCTTAGCGCTCCAAATGTCCAGTTGCATTTTCTACAGAAAGAGTGTTCAGATCTGCTCAATCAAAAGTATGGTTTAACTCTGTTAGCTGAATGCACAGATCAGAAAGAAGTTTCACAGAATGATTCTGTGTAGTTTATATTTGGAGACATTCCTTTTTCCACTATTACCCTCATAGCGCTCCGAATCTCCACTTGCATTTTCTACAGAAAGAGTGTTTCAGAACGGCTCAATCAAAACTAAGGTTCAACTCTTTTAGTTGAACAAACAGAACAGAAAGAAGTTTCACACAATTCTTCTGTGTAGTTTTTATTTGTAGACATTCTTTTTCCCAATATAGGCCTCCTAGCGCTCAGAATGTCCAATTGCAGTTTCTACAGAAAGAGTGTTTCAGAACGGCTCAATCAAAAGTAAGGTTCAACTCTGTTAGTTGAATGCACAGAACAGAAAGAAGTTTCATACAATGCTTCTGTGTAGTTTATATTTGAACATATTCTTTTTTCCACTATTACCCACTTAGCGCTACGAATGTCCAGTTGCATTTTCTACAGACAGAGTGTTTCAAAACTGCTCAATCAAAGTATGGTTTAACTCTGTTAGCTGAATGCTCAGATCAGAAAGAAGTTTCACAGAATGCTTCTGTGTAGTTTATATTTGAATATATTCCTTTTTCCACTACTACGCTATTAGCGCTCCAAATGTCCAGTTGCATTTTCTACAGAAAGAGTGTTCAGATCTGCTCAATCAAAAGTATGGTTTAACTCTGTTAGCTGAATGCACAGATCAGAAAGAAGTTTCACCGAATGATTCTGTGTAGTTTATATTTGAAGATATTCCTTTTTCCACTATTACCCTCTTAGCGCTCCGAATCTCCACTTGCATTTTCTACAGAAAGAGTGTTTCATAACTGCTCAATCAAAAATATGTTTTATCTCTGTTAACTGAATTTACAGATCAGAAATAAGTTTCACAGAATGCATCTTTGTAGTTTTTATTTGAAGATATTCTTTTTCCCAATGTAGGCCTCTTAGCGCTTAGCATGTCCAATTGCAGTTTCTACAGAAAGAGTGTTTCAGAACGGCTCAATCAAAAGTAAGGTTCAACTCTGTTAGTTGAATGCACAGAACAGAAAGAAGTTTCACACAATCCTTCTGTGTAGTTTTTATTTGTAGACATTCTTTTTCCCAATATAGGCCTCCTAGCGCTCAGAATGTCCAATTGCAGTTTCTACAGAAAGAGTGTTTCAGAACGGCTCAATCAAAAGTAAGGTTCAACTCTGTTAGTTGAATGCACAGAACAGAAAGAAGTTTCATACAATGCTTCTGTGTAGTTTATATTTGAACATATTCTTTTTTCCACTATTACCCACTTAGCGCTACGAATGTCCAGTTGCATTTTCTACAGACAGAGTGTTTCAAAACTGCTCAATCAAAAGTATGGTTTAACACTGTTACCTGAATGCTCAGATCAGAAAGAAGTTTCACAGAATGCTTCTGTGTAGTTTATATTTGAATATATTCCTTTTTCCACTACTACGCTCTTAGCGCTCAAAATGTCCAGTTGCATTTTCTACAGAAAGAGTGTTCAGATCTGCTCAATCAAAAGTATGGTTTAACTCTGTTAGCTGAATGCACAGATCAGAAAGAAGTTTCACCGAATGATTCTGTGTAGTTTATATTTGAAGACATTCCTTTTTCCACTATTACCCTCTTAGCGCTCCGAATCTCCACTTGCATTTTCTACAAAAAGAGTGTTTCATAACTGCTAAATCAAAAATATGTTTTATCTCTGTTAACTGAATTTACAGATCAGAAATAAGTTTCACAGAATGCATCTGTGTAGTTTTTATTTGAAGATATTCTTTTTCCCAATGTAGGCCTCTTAGCGCTTAGCAGGTCCAATTGCAGTTTCTACAGAAAGAGTGTTTCAGAACGGCTCAATCAAAAGTAAGGTTCAACTCTGTTAGTTGAATGCACAGAACAGAAAGAATTTTCACAGAATGCTACTGTGTAGTTTATATTTGAATATATTCCTTTTTCCACTATTACCCTCTTAGCGCTCCGAATGTCCACTTGCATTTTCTACAGAAAGAGTGTTCAGAACTGCGCAATCAAAAGTATGGTTTAACTCTGTTAGCTTAATGAACATATCAGAAATAAGTTTCACACAATGCTTCTGTGTAGTTTTTATTTGAAGATATTATTTTTCCCAATAGAGGCCTCTTAGCGCTCAGAATGTCCAATTGCAGTTTCTACAGAAAGAGTGTTTCAGAAAGGCTCAATCAAAAGTAAGGTTCAACTCTGTTAGTTGAATGCACAGAACAGAAAGAAGTTTCATACAATGCTTCTGTGTAGTTTATATTTGAACATATTCTTTTTTCCACTATTACCCACTTAGCGCTACGAATGTCCAGTTGCATTTTCTACAGACAGAGTGTTTCAAAACTGCTCAATCAAAAGTATGGTTTAACTCTGTTAGCTGAATGCTCAGATCAGAAAGAAGTTTCACAGAATGCTTCTGTGTAGTTTATATTTGAATATATTCCTTTTTCCACTACTACTCTCTTAGCGCTCCAAATGTCCAGTTGCATTTTCTACAGAAAGAGTGTTCAGATCTGCTCAATCAAAAGTATGGTTTAACTCTGTTAGCTGAATGCACAGATCAGAAAGAAGTTTCACAGAATGATTCTGTGTAGTTTATATTTGGAGACATTCCTTTTTCCACTATTACCCTCATAGCGCTCCGAATCTCCACTTGCATTTTCTACAGAAAGAGTGTTTCAGAACGGCTCAATCAAAACTAAGGTTCAACTCTTTTAGTTGAACAAACAGAACAGAAAGAAGTTTCACACAATTCTTCTGTGTAGTTTTTATTTGTAGACATTCTTTTTCCCAATATAGGCCTCCTAGCGCTCAGAATGTCCAATTGCAGTTTCTACAGAAAGAGTGTTTCAGAACGGCTCAATCAAAAGTAAGGTTCAACTCTGTTAGTTGAATGCACAGAACAGAAAGAAGTTTCATACAATGCTTCTGTGTAGTTTATATTTGAACATATTCTTTTTTCCACTATTACCCACTTAGCGCTACGAATGTCCAGTTGCATTTTCTACAGACAGAGTGTTTCAAAACTGCTCAATCAAAGTATGGTTTAACTCTGTTAGCTGAATGCTCAGATCAGAAAGAAGTTTCACAGAATGCTTCTGTGTAGTTTATATTTGAATATATTCCTTTTTCCACTACTACGCTATTAGCGCTCCAAATGTCCAGTTGCATTTTCTACAGAAAGAGTGTTCAGATCTGCTCAATCAAAAGTATGGTTTAACTCTGTTAGCTGAATGCACAGATCAGAAAGAAGTTTCACCGAATGATTCTGTGTAGTTTATATTTGAAGATATTCCTTTTTCCACTATTACCCTCTTAGCGCTCCGAATCTCCACTTGCATTTTCTACAGAAAGAGTGTTTCATAACTGCTCAATCAAAAATATGTTTTATCTCTGTTAACTGAATTTACAGATCAGAAATAAGTTTCACAGAATGCATCTTTGTAGTTTTTATTTGAAGATATTCTTTTTCCCAATGTAGGCCTCTTAGCGCTTAGCATGTCCAATTGCAGTTTCTACAGAAAGAGTGTTTCAGAACGGCTCAATCAAAAGTAAGGTTCAACTCTGTTAGTTGAATGCACAGAACAGAAAGAAGTTTCACACAATCCTTCTGTGTAGTTTTTATTTGTAGACATTCTTTTTCCCAATATAGGCCTCCTAGCGCTCAGAATGTCCAATTGCAGTTTCTACAGAAAGAGTGTTTCAGAACGGCTCAATCAAAAGTAAGGTTCAACTCTGTTAGTTGAATGCACAGAACAGAAAGAAGTTTCATACAATGCTTCTGTGTAGTTTATATTTGAACATATTCTTTTTTCCACTATTACCCACTTAGCGCTACGAATGTCCAGTTGCATTTTCTACAGACAGAGTGTTTCAAAACTGCTCAATCAAAAGTATGGTTTAACACTGTTACCTGAATGCTCAGATCAGAAAGAAGTTTCACAGAATGCTTCTGTGTAGTTTATATTTGAATATATTCCTTTTTCCACTACTACGCTCTTAGCGCTCAAAATGTCCAGTTGCATTTTCTACAGAAAGAGTGTTCAGATCTGCTCAATCAAAAGTATGGTTTAACTCTGTTAGCTGAATGCACAGATCAGAAAGAAGTTTCACCGAATGATTCTGTGTAGTTTATATTTGAAGACATTCCTTTTTCCACTATTACCCTCTTAGCGCTCCGAATCTCCACTTGCATTTTCTACAAAAAGAGTGTTTCATAACTGCTAAATCAAAAATATGTTTTATCTCTGTTAACTGAATTTACAGATCAGAAATAAGTTTCACAGAATGCATCTGTGTAGTTTTTATTTGAAGATATTCTTTTTCCCAATGTAGGCCTCTTAGCGCTTAGCAGGTCCAATTGCAGTTTCTACAGAAAGAGTGTTTCAGAACGGCTCAATCAAAAGTAAGGTTCAACTCTGTTAGTTGAATGCACAGAACAGAAAGAATTTTCACAGAATGCTACTGTGTAGTTTATATTTGAATATATTCCTTTTTCCACTATTACCCTCTTAGCGCTCCGAATGTCCACTTGCATTTTCTACAGAAAGAGTGTTCAGAACTGCGCAATCAAAAGTATGGTTTAACTCTGTTAGCTTAATGAACATATCAGAAATAAGTTTCACACAATGCTTCTGTGTAGTTTTTATTTGAAGATATTATTTTTCCCAATAGAGGCCTCTTAGCGCTCAGAATGTCCAATTGCAGTTTCTACAGAAAGAGTGTTTCAGAAAGGCTCAATCAAAAGTAAGGTTCAACTCTGTTAGTTGAATGCACAGAACAGAAAGAAGTTTCATACAATGCTTCTGTGTAGTTTATATTTGAACATATTCTTTTTTCCACTATTACCCACTTAGCGCTACGAATGTCCAGTTGCATTTTCTACAGACAGAGTGTTTCAAAACTGCTCAATCAAAAGTATGGTTTAACTCTGTTAGCTGAATGCTCAGATCAGAAAGAAGTTTCACAGAATGCTTCTGTGTAGTTTATATTTGAATATATTCCTTTTTCCACTAGTACTCTCTTAGCGCTCCAAATGTCCAGTTGCATTTTCTACAGAAAGAGTGTTCAGATCTGCTCAATCAAAAGTATGGTTTAACTCTGTTAGCTGAATGCACAGATCAGAAAGAAGTTTCACAGAATGATTCTGTGTAGTTTATATTTGGAGACATTCCTTTTTCCACTATTACCCTCATAGCGCTCCGAATCTCCACTTGCATTTTCTACAGAAAGAGTGTTTCAGAACGGCTCAATCAAAACTAAGGTTCAACTCTTTTAGTTGAACAAACAGAACAGAAAGAAGTTTCACACAATTCTTCTGTGTAGTTTTTATTTGTAGACATTCTTTTTCCCAATATAGGCCTCCTAGCGCTCAGAATGTCCAATTGCAGTTTCTACAAAAAGAGTGTTTCAGAACGGCTCAATCAAAAGTAAGGTTCAACTCTGTTAGTTGAATGCACAGAACAGAAAGAAGTTTCATACAATGCTTCTGTGTAGTTTATATTTGAACATATTCTTTTTTCCACTATTACCCACTTAGCGCTACGAATGTCCAGTTGCATTTTCTACAGACAGAGTGTTTCAAAACTGCTCAATCATAGTATGGTTTAACTCTGTTAGCTGAATGCTCAGATCAGAAAGAAGTTTCACAGAATGCTTCTGTGTAGTTTATATTTGAATATATTCCTTTTTCCACTACTACGCTCTTAGCGCTCCAAATGTCCAGTTGCATTTTCTACAGAAAGAGTGTTCAGATCTGCTCAATCAAAAGTATGGTTTAACTCTGTTAGCTGAATGCACAGATCAGAAAGAAGTTTCACCGAATGATTCTGTGTAGTTTATATTTGAAGATATTCCTTTTTCCACTATTACCCTCTTAGCGCTCCGAATCTCCACTTGCATTTTCTACAGAAAGAGTGTTTCATAACTGCTCAATCAAAAATATGTTTTATCTCTGTTAACTGAATTTACAGATCAGAAATAAGTTTCACAGAATGCATCTTTGTAGTTTTTATTTGAAGATATTCTTTTTCCCAATGTAGGCCTCTTAGCGCTTAGCATGTCCAATTGCAGTTTCTACAGAAAGAGTGTTTCAGAACGGCTCAATCAAAAGTAAGGTTCAACCCTGTTAGTTGAATGCACAGAACAGAAAGAATTTTCACAGAATGCTACTGTGTAGTTTATATTTGAATATATTCCTTTTTCCACTATTACCCTCTTAGCGCTCCGAATGTCCACTTGCATTTTCTACAGAAAGAGTGTTCAGAACTGCGCAATCAAAAGTATGGTTTAACTCTGTTAGCTTAATGAACATATCAGAAATAAGTTTCACACAATGCTTCTGTGTAGTTTTTATTTGAAGATATTATTTTCCCAATAGAGGCCTCTTAGCGCTCAGAATGTCCAATTGCAGTTTCTACAGAAAGAGTGTTTCAGAAAGGCTCAATCAAAAGTAAGGTACAACTCTGTTAGTTGAATGCACAGAACAGAAAGAAGTTTCATACAATGCTTCTGTGTAGTTTATATTTGAACATATTCTTTTTTCCACTATTACCCACTTAGCGCTACGAATGTCCAGTTGCATTTTCTACAGACAGAGTGTTTCAAAACTGCTCAATCAAAAGTATGGTTTAACTCTGTTAGCTGAATGCTCAGATCAGAAAGAAGTTTCACAGAATGCTTCTGTGTAGTTTATATTTGAATATATTCCTTTTTCCACTACTACGCTCTTAGCACTCCAAATGTCCAGTTGCATTTTCTACAGAAAGAGTGTTCAGATCTGCTCAATCAAAAGTATGGTTTAACTCTGTTAGCTGAATGCACAGATCAGAAAGAAGTTTCACCGAATGTTTCTGTGTAGTTTATATTTGAAGACATTCCTTTTTCCACTATTACCCTCTTAGCGCTCCGAATCTCCACTTGCATTTTCTACAAAAAGAGTGTTTCATAACTGCTCAATCAAAAATATGTTTTATCTCTGTTAACTGAATTTACAGATCAGAAATAAGTTTCACAGAATGCATCTGTGTAGTTTTTATTAGAAGATATTCTTTTTCCCAATGTAGGCCTCTTAGCGCTTAGCATGTCCAATTGCAGTTTCCACAGAAAGAGTGTTTCAGAACGGCTCAATCAAAAGTAAGGTTCAACTCTGTTAGTTGAATGCACAGAACAGAAAGAATTTTCACAGAATGCTACTGTGTAGTTTATATTTGATTATATTCCTTTTTCCACTATTACCCTCTTAGCGCTCCGAATGTCCACTTGCATTTTCTACAGAAAGAGTGTTCAGAACTGCGCAATCAAAAGTATGGTTTAACTCTGTTAGCTTAATGAACATATCAGAAATAAGTTTCACACAATGCTTCTGTGTAGTTTTTATTTGAAGATATTATTTTTCCCAATAGAGGCCTCTTAGCGCTCAGAATGTCCAATTGCAGTTTCTACAGAAAGAGTGTTTCAGAAAGGCTCAATCAAAAGTAAGGTTCAACTCTGTTAGTTGAATGCACAGAACAGAAAGAAGTTTCATACAATGCTTCTGTGTAGTTTATATTTGAACATATTCTTTTTTCCACTATTACCCACTTAGCGCTACGAATGTCCAGTTGCATTTTCTACAGACAGAGTGTTTCAAAACTGCTCAATCAAAGTATGGTTTAACTCTGTTAGCTGAATGCTCAGATCAGAAAGAAGTTTCACAGAATGCTTCTGTGTAGTTTATATTTGAATATATTCCTTTTTCCACTACTACGCTCTTAGCGCTCCAAATGTCCAGTTGCATTTTCTACAGAAAGAGTGTTCAGATCTGCTCAATCAAAAGTATGGTTTAACTCTGTTAGCTGAATGCACAGATCAGAAAGAAGTTTCACCGAATGATTCTGTGTAGTTTATATTTGAAGATATTCCTTTTTCCACTATTACCTTCTTAGCGCTCCGAATCTCCACTTGCATTTTCTACAGAAAGAGTGTTTCATAACTGCTCAATCAAAAATATGTTTTATCTCTGTTAACTGAATTTACAGATCAGAAATAAGTTTCACAGAATGCATCTTTGTAGTTTTTATTTGAAGATATTCTTTTTCCCAATGTAGGCCTCTTAGCGCTTAGCATGTCCAATTGCAGTTTCTACAGAAAGAGTGTTTCAGAACGGCTCAATCAAAAGTAAGGTTCAACTCTGTTAGTTGAATGCACAGAACAGAAAGAAGTTTCACACAATCCTTCTGTGTAGTTTTTATTTGTAGACATTCTTTTTCCCAATATAGGCCTCCTAGCGCTCAGAATGTCCAATTGCAGTTTCTACAGAAAGATTGTTTCAGAACGGCTCAATCAAAAGTAAGGTTCAACTCTGTTAGTTGAATGCACAGAACAGAAAGAAGTTTCATACAATGCTTCTGTGTAGTTTATATTTGAACATATTCTTTTTTCCACTATTACCCACTTAGCGCTACGAATGTCCAGTTGCATTTTCTACAGACAGAGTGTTTCAAAACTGCTCAATCAAAAGTATGGTTTAACACTGTTACCTGAATGCTCAGATCAGAAAGAAGTTTCACAGAATGCTTCTGTGTAGTTTATATTTGAATATATTCCTTTTTCCACTACTACGCTCTTAGCGCTCAAAATGTCCAGTTGCATTTTCTACAGAAAGAGTGTTCAGATCTGCTCAATCAAAAGTATGGTTTAACTCTGTTAGCTGAATGCACAGATCAGAAAGAAGTTTCACCGAATGATTCTGTGTAGTTTATATTTGAAGACATTCCTTTTTCCACTATTACCCTCTTAGCGCTCCGAATCTCCACTTGCATTTTCTACAAAAAGAGTGTTTCATAACTGCTCAATCAAAAATATGTTTTATCTCTGTTAACTGAATTTACAGATCAGAAATAAGTTTCACAGAATGCATCTGTGTAGTTTTTATTTGAAGATATTCTTTTTCCCAATGTAGGCCTCTTAGCGCTTAGCAGGTCCAATTGCAGTTTCTACAGAAAGAGTGTTTCAGAACGGCTCAATCAAAAGTAAGGTTCAACTCTGTTAGTTGAATGCACAGAACAGAAAGAATTTTCACAGAATGCTACTGTGTAGTTTATATTTGAATATATTCCTTTTTCCACTATTACCCTCTTAGCGCTCCGAATGTCCACTTGCATTTTCTACAGAAAGAGTGTTCAGAACTGCGCAATCAAAAGTATGGTTTAACTCTGTTAGCTTAATGAACATATCAGAAATAAGTTTCACACAATGCTTCTGTGTAGTTTTTATTTGAAGATATTATTTTTCCCAATAGAGGCCTCTTAGCGCTCAGAATGTCCAATTGCAGTTTCTACAGAAAGAGTGTTTCAGAAAGGCTCAATCAAAAGTAAGGTTCAACTCTGTTAGTTGAATGCACAGAACAGAAAGAAGTTTCATACAATGCTTCTGTGTAGTTTATATTTGAACATATTCTTTTTTCCACTATTACCCACTTAGCGCTACGAATGTCCAGTTGCATTTTCTACAGACAGAGTGTTTCAAAACTGCTCAATCAAAAGTATGGTTTAACTCTGTTACCTGAATGCTCAGATCAGAAAGAAGTTTCACAGAATGCTTCTGTGTAGTTTATATTTGAATATATTCCTTTTTCCACTACTACTCTCTTAGCGCTCCAAATGTCCAGTTGCATTTTGTACAGAAAGAGTGTTCAGATCTGCTCAATCAAAAGTATGGTTTAACTCTGTTAGCTGAATGCACAGATCAGAAAGAAGTTTCACAGAATGATTCTGTGTAGTTTATATTTGGAGACATTCCTTTTTCCACTATTACCCTCATAGCGCTCCGAATCTCCACTTGCATTTTCTACAGAAAGAGTGTTTCAGAACGGCTCAATCAAAACTAAGGTTCAACTCTTTTAGTTGAACAAACAGAACAGAAAGAAGTTTCACACAATTCTTCTGTGTAGTTTTTATTTGTAGACATTCTTTTTCCCAATATAGGCCTCCTAGCGCTCAGAATGTCCAATTGCAGTTTCTACAGAAAGAGTGTTTCAGAACGGCTCAATCAAAAGTAAGGTTCAACTCTGTTAGTTGAATGCACAGAACAGAAAGAAGTTTCATACAATGCTTCTGTGTAGTTTATATTTGAACATATTCTTTTTTCCACTATTACCCACTTAGCGCTACGAATGTCCAGTTGCATTTTCTACAGACAGAGTGTTTCAAAACTGCTCAATCAAAGTATGGTTTAACTCTGTTAGCTGAATGCTCAGATCAGAAAGAAGTTTCACAGAATGCTTCTGTGTAGTTTATATTTGAATATATTCCTTTTTCCACTACTACGCTCTTAGCGCTCCAAATGTCCAGTTGCATTTTCTACAGAAAGAGTGTTCAGATCTGCTCAATCAAAAGTATGGTTTAACTCTGTTAGCTGAATGCACAGATCAGAAAGAAGTTTCACCGAATGATTCTGTGTAGTTTATATTTGAAGATATTCCTTTTTCCACTATTACCCTCTTAGCGCTCCGAATCTCCACTTGCATTTTCTACAGAAAGAGTGTTTCATAACTGCTCAATCAAAAATATGTTTTATCTCTGTTAACTGAATTTACAGATCAGAAATAAGTTTCACAGAATGCATCTTTGTAGTTTTTATTTGAAGATATTCTTTTTCCCAATGTAGGCCTCTTAGCGCTTAGCATGTCCAATTGCAGTTTCTACAGAAAGAGTGTTTCAGAACGGCTCAATCAAAAGTAAGGTTCAACCCTGTTAGTTGAATGCACAGAACAGAAAGAATTTTCACAGAATGCTACTGTGTAGTTTATATTTGAATATATTCCTTTTTCCACTATTACCCTCTTAGCGCTCCGAATGTCCACTTGCATTTTCTACAGAAAGAGTGTTCAGAACTGCGCAATCAAAAGTATGGTTTAACTCTGTTAGCTTAATGAACATATCAGAAATAAGTTTCACACAATGCTTCTGTGTAGTTTTTATTTGAAGATATTATTTTCCCAATAGAGGCCTCTTAGCGCTCAGAATGTCCAATTGCAGTTTCTTCAGAAAGAGTGTTTCAGAAAGGCTCAATCAAAAGTAAGGTACAACTCTGTTAGTTGAATGCACAGAACAGAAAGAAGTTTCATACAATGCTTCTGTGTAGTTTATATTTGAACATATTCTTTTTTCCACTATTACCCACTTAGCGCTACGAATGTCCAGTTGCATTTTCTACAGACAGAGTGTTTCAAAACTGCTCAATCAAAAGTATGGTTTAACTCTGTTAGCTGAGTGCTCAGATCAGAAAGAAGTTTCACAGAATGATTCTGTGTAGTTTATATTTGGAGACATTCCTTTTTCCACTATTACCCTCTTAGCGCTCCGAATCTCCACTTGCATTTTCTACAGAAAGAGTGTTTCAGAACGGCTCAATCAAAACTAAAGTTCAACTCTTTTAGTTGAACAAACAGAACAGAAAGAAGTTTCACAAAATTCTTCTGTGTAGTTTTTATTTGTAGACATTCTTTTTCCCAATATAGGCCTCCTAGCGCTCAGAATGTCCAATTGCAGTTTCTACAGAAAGAGTATTTCAGAATGGCTCAATCAAAAGTAAGGTTCAACTCTGTTAGTTGAATGCACAGAACAGAAAGAAGTTTCATACAATGCTTCTGTGTAGTTTATATTTCAACATATTCTTTTTTCCACTATTACCCACTTAGCGCTACGAATGTCCAGTTGCATTTTCTACAGACAGAGTGTTTCAAAACTGCTCAATCAAAAGTATGGTTTAACTCTGTTAGCTGAATGCTCAGATCAGAAAGAAGTTTCACAGAATGCTTCTGTGTAGTTTATATTTGAATATATTCCTTTTTCCACTACTACGCTCTTAGCACTCCAAATGTCCAGTTGCATTTTCTACAGAAAGAGTGTTCAGATCTGCTCAATCAAAAGTATGGTTTAACTCTGTTAGCTGAATGCACAGATCAGAAAGAAGTTTCACCGAATGTTTCTGTGTAGTTTATATTTGAAGACATTCCTTTTTCCACTATTACCCTCTTAGCGCTCCGAATCTCCACTTGCATTTTCTACAAAAAGAGTGTTTCATAACTGCTCAATCAAAAATATGTTTTATCTCTGTTAACTGAATTTACAGATCAGAAATAAGTTTCACAGAATGCATCTGTGTAGTTTTTATTAGAAGATATTCTTTTTCCCAATGTAGGCCTCTTAGCGCTTAGCATGTCCAATTGCAGTTTCCACAGAAAGAGTGTTTCAGAACGGCTCAATCAAAAGTAAGGTTCAACTCTGTTAGTTGAATGCACAGAACAGAAAGAATTTTCACAGAATGCTACTGTGTAGTTTATATTTGAATATATTCCTTTTTCCACTATTACCCTCTTAGCGCTCCGAATGTCCACTTGCATTTTCTACAGAAAGAGTGTTCAGAACTGCGCAATCAAAAGTATGGTTTAACTCTGTTAGCTTAATGAACATATCAGAAAGAAGTTTCACACAATGCTTCTGTGTAGTTTTTATTTGAAGATATTATTTTTCCCAATAGAGGCCTCTTAGCGCTCAGAATGTCCAATTGCAGTTTCTACAGAAAGAGTGTTTCAGAAAGGCTCAATCAAACGTAAGGTTCAACTCTGTTAGTTGAATGCACAGAACAGAAAGAAGTTTCATACAATGCTTCTGTGTAGTTTATATTTGAACATATTCTTTTTTCCACTATTACCCACTTAGCGCTACGAATGTCCAGTTGCATTTTCTACAGACAGAGTGTTTCAAAACTGCTCAATCAAAGTATGGTTTAACTCTGTTAGCTGAATGCTCAGATCAGAAAGAAGTTTCACAGAATGCTTCTGTGTAGTTTATATTTGAATATATTACTTTTTCCACTACTACGCTCTTAGCGCTCCAAATGTCCAGTTGCATTTTCTACAGAAAGAGTGTTCAGATCTGCTCAATCAAAAGTATGGTTTAACTCTGTTAGCTGAATGCACAGATCAGAAAGAAGTTTCACCGAATGATTCTGTGTAGTTTATATTTGAAGATATTCCTTTTTCCACTATTACCTTCTTAGCGCTCCGAATCTCCACTTGCATTTTCTACAGAAAGAGTGTTTCATAACTGCTCAATCAAAAATATGTTTTATCTCTGTTAACTGAATTTACAGATCAGAAATAAGTTTCACAGAATGCATCTTTGTAGTTTTTATTTGAAGATATTCTTTTTCCCAATGTAGGCCTCTTAGCGCTTAGCATGTCCAATTGCAGTTTCTACAGAAAGAGTGTTTCAGAACGGCTCAATCAAAAGTAAGGTTCAACTCTGTTAGTTGAATGCACAGAACAGAAAGAAGTTTCACACAATCCTTCTGTGTAGTTTTTATTTGTAGACATTCTTTTTCCCAATATAGGCCTCCTAGCGCTCAGAATGTCCAATTGCAGTTTCTACAGAAAGATTGTTTCAGAACGGCTCAATCAAAATAAGGTTCAACTCTGTTAGTTGAATGCACAGAACAGAAAGAAGTTTCATACAATGCTTCTGTGTAGTTTATATTTGAACATATTCTTTTTTCCACTATTACCCACTTAGCGCTACGAATGTCCAGTTGCATTTTCTACAGACAGAGTGTTTCAAAACTGCTCAATCAAAAGTATGGTTTAACACTGTTACCTGAATGCTCAGATCAGAAAGAAGTTTCACAGAATGCTTCTGTGTAGTTTATATTTGAATATATTCCTTTTTCCACTACTACGCTCTTAGCGCTCAAAATGTCCAGTTGCATTTTCTACAGAAAGAGTGTTCAGATCTGCTCAATCAAAAGTATGGTTTAACTCTGTTAGCTGAATGCACAGATCAGAAAGAAGTTTCACCGAATGATTCTGTGTAGTTTATATTTGAAGACATTCCTTTTTCCACTATTACCCTCTTAGCGCTCCGAATCTCCACTTGCATTTTCTACAAAAAGAGTGTTTCATAACTGCTCAATCAAAAATATGTTTTATCTCTGTTAACTGAATTTACAGATCAGAAATAAGTTTCACAGAATGCATCTGTGTAGTTTTTATTTGAAGATGTTCTTTTTCCCAATGTAGGCCTCTTAGCGCTTAGCAGGTCCAATTGCAGTTTCTACAGAAAGAGTGTTTCAGAACGGCTCAATCAAAAGTAAGGTTCAACTCTGTTAGTTGAATGCACAGAACAGAAAGAATTTTCACAGAATGCTACTGTGTAGTTTATATTTGAATATATTCCTTTTTCCACTATTACCCTCTTAGCGCTCCGAATGTCCACTTGCATTTTCTACAGAAAGAGTGTTCAGAACTGCGCAATCAAAAGTATGGTTTAACTCTGTTAGCTTAATGAACATATCAGAAATAAGTTTCACACAATGCTTCTGTGTAGTTTTTATTTGAAGATATTATTTTTCCCAATAGAGGCCTCTTAGCGCTCAGAATGTCCAATTGCAGTTTCTACAGAAAGAGTGTTTCAGAAAGGCTCAATCAAAAGTAAGGTTCAACTCTGTTAGTTGAATGCACAGAACAGAAAGAAGTTTCATACAATGCTTCTGTGTAGTTTATATTTGAACATATTCTTTTTTCCACTATTACCCACTTAGCGCTACGAATGTCCAGTTGCATTTTCTACAGACAGAGTGTTTCAAAACTGCTCAATCAAAAGTATGGTTTAACTCTGTTACCTGAATGCTCAGATCAGAAAGAAGTTTCACAGAATGCTTCTGTGTAGTTTATATTTGAATATATTCCTTTTTCCACTACTACTCTCTTAGCGCTCCAAATGTCCAGTTGCATTTTGTACAGAAAGAGTGTTCAGATCTGCTCAATCAAAAGTATGGTTTAACTCTGTTAGCTGAATGCACAGATCAGAAAGAAGTTTCACAGAATGATTCTGTGTAGTTTATATTTGGAGACATTCCTTTTTCCACTATTACCCTCATAGCGCTCCGAATCTCCACTTGCATTTTCTACAGAAAGAGTGTTTCAGAACGGCTCAATCAAAACTAAGGTTCAACTCTTTTAGTTGAACAAACAGAACAGAAAGAAGTTTCACACAATTCTTCTGTGTAGTTTTTATTTGTAGACATTCTTTTTCCCAATATAGGCCTCCTAGCGCTCAGAATGTCCAATTGCAGTTTCTACAGAAAGAGTGTTTCAGAACGGCTCAATCAAAAGTAAGGTTCAACTCTGTTAGTTGAATGCACAGAACAGAAAGAAGTTTCATACAATGCTTCTGTGTAGTTTATATTTGAACATATTCTTTTTTCCACTATTACCCACTTAGCGCTACGAATGTCCAGTTGCATTTTCTACAGACAGAGTGTTTCAAAACTGCTCAATCAAAGTATGGTTTAACTCTGTTAGCTGAATGCTCAGATCAGAAAGAAGTTTCACAGAATGCTTCTGTGTAGTTTATATTTGAATATATTCCTTTTTCCACTACTACGCTCTTAGCGCTCCAAATGTCCAGTTGCATTTTCTACAGAAAGAGTGTTCAGATCTGCTCAATCAAAAGTATGGTTTAACTCTGTTAGCTGAATGCACAGATCAGAAAGAAGTTTCACCGAATGATTCTGTGTAGTTTATATTTGAAGATATTCCTTTTTCCACTATTACCCTCTTAGCGCTCCGAATCTCCACTTGCATTTTCTACAGAAAGAGTGTTTCATAACTGCTCAATCAAAAATATGTTTTATCTCTGTTAACTGAATTTACAGATCAGAAATAAGTTTCACAGAATGCATCTTTGTAGTTTTTATTTGAAGATATTCTTTTTCCCAATGTAGGCCTCTTAGCGCTTAGCATGTCCAATTGCAGTTTCTACAGAAAGAGTGTTTCAGAACGGCTCAATCAAAAGTAAGGTTCAACCCTGTTAGTTGAATGCACAGAACAGAAAGAATTTTCACAGAATGCTACTGTGTAGTTTATATTTGAATATATTCCTTTTTCCACTATTACCCTCTTAGCGCTCCGAATGTCCACTTGCATTTTCTACAGAAAGAGTGTTCAGAACTGCGCAATCAAAAGTATGGTTTAACTCTGTTAGCTTAATGAACATATCAGAAATAAGTTTCACACAATGCTTCTGTGTAGTTTTTATTTGAAGATATTATTTTCCCAATAGAGGCCTCTTAGCGCTCAGAATGTCCAATTGCAGTTTCTACAGAAAGAGTGTTTCAGAAAGGCTCAATCAAAAGTAAGGTACAACTCTGTTAGTTGAATGCACAGAACAGAAAGAAGTTTCATACAATGCTTCTGTGTAGTTTATATTTGAACATATTCTTTTTTCCACTATTACCCACTTAGCGCTACGAATGTCCAGTTGCATTTTCTACAGACAGAGTGTTTCAAAACTGCTCAATCAAAAGTATGGTTTAACTCTGTTAGCTGAATGCTCAGATCAGAAAGAAGTTTCACAGAATGATTCTGTGTAGTTTATATTTGGAGACATTCCTTTTTCCACTATTACCCTCTTAGCGCTCCGAATCTCCACTTGCATTTTCTACAGAAAGAGTGTTTCAGAACGGCTCAATCAAAACTAAAGTTCAACTCTTTTAGTTGAACAAACAGAACAGAAAGAAGTTTCACAAAATTCTTCTGTGTAGTTTTTATTTGTAGACATTCTTTTTCCCAATATAGGCCTCCTAGCGCTCAGAATGTCCAATTGCAGTTTCTACAGAAAGAGTATTTCAGAATGGCTCAATCAAAAGTAAGGTTCAACTCTGTTAGTTGAATGCACAGAACAGAAAGAAGTTTCATACAATGCTTCTGTGTAGTTTATATTTGAACATATTCTTTTTTCCACTATTACCCACTTAGCGCTACGAATGTCCAGTTGCATTTTCTACAGACAGAGTGTTTCAAAACTGCTCAATCAAAAGTATGGTTTAACTCTGTTAGCTGAATGCTCAGATCAGAAAGAAGTTTCACAGAATGCTTCTGTGTAGTTTATATTTGAATATATTCCTTTTTCCACTACTACGCTCTTAGCACTCCAAATGTCCAGTTGCATTTTCTACAGAAAGAGTGTTCAGATCTGCTCAATCAAAAGTATGGTTTAACTCTGTTAGCTGAATGCACAGATCAGAAAGAAGTTTCACCGAATGTTTCTGTGTAGTTTATATTTGAAGACATTCCTTTTTCCACTATTACCCTCTTAGCGCTCCGAATCTCCACTTGCATTTTCTACAAAAAGAGTGTTTCATAACTGCTCAATCAAAAATATGTTTTATCTCTGTTAACTGAATTTACAGATCAGAAATAAGTTTCACAGAATGCATCTGTGTAGTTTTTATTAGAAGATATTCTTTTTCCCAATGTAGGCCTCTTAGCGCTTAGCATGTCCAATTGCAGTTTCCACAGAAAGAGTGTTTCAGAACGGCTCAATCAAAAGTAAGGTTCAACTCTGTTAGTTGAATGCACAGAACAGAAAGAATTTTCACAGAATGCTACTGTGTAGTTTATATTTGAATATATTCCTTTTTCCACTATTACCCTCTTAGCGCTCCGAATGTCCACTTGCATTTTCTACAGAAAGAGTGTTCAGAACTGCGCAATCAAAAGTATGGTTTAACTCTGTTAGCTTAATGAACATATCAGAAAGAAGTTTCACACAATGCTTCTGTGTAGTTTTTATTTGAAGATATTATTTTTCCCAATAGAGGCCTCTTAGCGCTCAGAATGTCCAATTGCAGTTTCTACAGAAAGAGTGTTTCAGAAAGGCTCAATCAAACGTAAGGTTCAACTCTGTTAGTTGAATGCACAGAACAGAAAGAAGTTTCATACAATGCTTCTGTGTAGTTTATATTTGAACATATTCTTTTTTCCACTATTACCCACTTAGCGCTACGAATGTCCAGTTGCATTTTCTACAGACAGAGTGTTTCAAAACTGCTCAATCAAAGTATGGTTTAACTCTGTTAGCTGAATGCTCAGATCAGAAAGAAGTTTCACAGAATGCTTCTGTGTAGTTTATATTTGAATATATTCCTTTTTCCACTACTACGCTCTTAGCGCTCCAAATGTCCAGTTGCATTTTCTACAGAAAGAGTGTTCAGATCTGCTCAATCAAAAGTATGGTTTAACTCTGTTAGCTGAATGCACAGATCAGAAAGAAGTTTCACCGAATGATTCTGTGTAGTTTATATTTGAAGATATTCCTTTTTCCACTATTACCTTCTTAGCGCTCCGAATCTCCACTTGCATTTTCTACAGAAAGAGTGTTTCATAACTGCTCAATCAAAAATATGTTTTATCTCTGTTAACTGAATTTACAGATCAGAAATAAGTTTCACAGAATGCATCTTTGTAGTTTTTATTTGAAGATATTCTTTTTCCCAATGTAGGCCTCTTAGCGCTTAGCATGTCCAATTGCAGTTTCTACAGAAAGAGTGTTTCAGAACGGCTCAATCAAAAGTAAGGTTCAACTCTGTTAGTTGAATGCACAGAACAGAAAGAATTTTCACAGAATGCTACTGTGTAGTTTATGTTTGAATATATTCCTTTTTCCACTACAACTCTCTTAGCGCTCCAAATGTCCAGTTGCATTTTCTACAGAAAGAGTGTTCAGACCTGCTCAATCAAAAGTATGGTTTAAATCTGTTAGCTGAATGCACAGATCAGAAAGAAGTTTCACAGAATGATTCTGTGTAGTTTATATTTGGAGACATTCCTTTTTCCACTATTACCCTCTTAGCGCTCCGAATCTCCACTTGCATTTTCTACAGAAAAAGTGTTTCAGAACGGCTCAATCAAAACTAAGGTTCAACTCTTTTAGTTGAACAAACAGAACAGAAAGTAGTTTCACACAATTCTTCTGTGTAGTTTTTATTTGTAGACATTCTTTTTCCCAATATAGGCCTCCTAGCGCTCAGAATGTCCCATTGCAGTTTCTACAGAAAGAGTGTTTCAGAATGGCTCAATCAAAAGTAAGGTTCAACTCTGTTAGTTGAATGCACAGAACAGAAAGAAGTTTCATACAATGCTTCTGTGTAGTTTATATTTGAACATATTCTTTTTTCCACTATTACCCACTTAGCGCTACGAATGTCCAGTTGCATTTTCTACAGACAGAGTGTTTCAAAACTGCTCAATCAAAAGTATGGTTTAACTCTGTTAGCTGAATGCTCAGATCAGAAAGAAGTTTCACAGAATGCTTCTGTGTAGTTTATATTTGAATATATTCCTTTTTCCACTACTACTCTCTTAGCGCTCCAAATGTCCAGTTGCATTTTCTACAGAAAGAGTGTTCAGATCTGCTCAATCAAAAGTATGGTTTAACTCTGTTAGCTGAATGCACAGATCAGAAAGAACTTTCACAGAATGATTCTGTGTAGTTTATATTTGGAGACATTCCTTTTTCCACTATTACCCTCTTAGCGCTCCGAATCTCCAATTGCATTTTCTACAGAAAGAGTGTTTCAGAACGGCTCAATCAAAACTAAAGTTCAACTCTTTTAGTTGAACAAACAGAACAGAAAGAAGTTTCACAAAATTCTTCTGTGTAGTTTTTATTTGTAGACATTCTTTTTCCCAATATAGGCCTCCTAGCGCTCAGAATGTCCAATTGCAGTTTCTACAGAAAGAGTATTTCAGAATGGCTCAATCAAAAGTAAGGTTCAACTCTGTTAGTTGAATGCACAGAACAGAAAGAAGTTTCATACAATGCTTCTGTGTAGTTTATATTTGAACATATTCTTTTTTCCACTATTACCCACTTAGCGCTACGAATGTCCAGTTGCATTTTCTACAGACAGAGTGTTTCAAAACTGCTCAATCAAAAGTATGGTTTAACTCTGTTAGCTGAATGCTCAGATCAGAAAGAAGTTTCACAGAATGCTTCTGTGTAGTTTATATTTGAATATATTCCTTTTTCCACTACTACGCTCTTAGCACTCCAAATGTCCAGTTGCATTTTCTACAGAAAGAGTGTTCAGATCTGCTCAATCAAAAGTATGGTTTAACTCTGTTAGCTGAATGCACAGATCAGAAAGAAGTTTCACCGAATGTTTCTGTGTAGTTTATATTTGAAGACATTCCTTTTTCCACTATTACCCTCTTAGCGCTCCGAATCTCCACTTGCATTTTCTACAAAAAGAGTGTTTCATAACTGCTCAATCAAAAATATGTTTTATCTCTGTTAACTGAATTTACAGATCAGAAATAAGTTTCACAGAATGCATCTGTGTAGTTTTTATTAGAAGATATTCTTTTTCCCAATGTAGGCCTCTTAGCGCTTAGCATGTCCAATTGCAGTTTCCACAGAAAGAGTGTTTCAGAACGGCTCAATCAAAAGTAAGGTTCAACTCTGTTAGTTGAATGCACAGAACAGAAAGAATTTTCACAGAATGCTACTGTGTAGTTTATATTTGAATATATTCCTTTTTCCACTATTACCCTCTTAGCGCTCCGAATGTCCACTTGCATTTTCTACAGAAAGAGTGTTCAGAACTGCGCAATCAAAAGTATGGTTTAACTCTGTTAGCTTAATGAACATATCAGAAAGAAGTTTCACACAATGCTTCTGTGTAGTTTTTATTTGAAGATATTATTTTTCCCAATAGAGGCCTCTTAGCGCTCAGAATGTCCAATTGCAGTTTCTACAGAAAGAGTGTTTCAGAAAGGCTCAATCAAACGTAAGGTTCAACTCTGTTAGTTGAATGCACAGAACAGAAAGAAGTTTCATACAATGCTTCTGTGTAGTTTATATTTGAACATATTCTTTTTTCCACTATTACCCACTTAGCGCTACGAATGTCCAGTTGCATTTTCTACAGACAGAGTGTTTCAAAACTGCTCAATCAAAGTATGGTTTAACTCTGTTAGCTGAATGCTCAGATCAGAAAGAAGTTTCACAGAATGCTTCTGTGTAGTTTATATTTGAATATATTCCTTTTTCCACTACTACGCTCTTAGCGCTCCAAATGTCCAGTTGCATTTTCTACAGAAAGAGTGTTCAGATCTGCTCAATCAAAAGTATGGTTTAACTCTGTTAGCTGAATGCACAGATCAGAAAGAAGTTTCACCGAATGATTCTGTGTAGTTTATATTTGAAGATATTCCTTTTTCCACTATTACCTTCTTAGCGCTCCGAATCTCCACTTGCATTTTCTACAGAAAGAGTGTTTCATAACTGCTCAATCAAAAATATGTTTTATCTCTGTTAACTGAATTTACAGATCAGAAATAAGTTTCACAGAATGCATCTTTGTAGTTTTTATTTGAAGATAATCTTTTTCCCAATGTAGGCCTCTTAGCGCTTAGCATGTCCAATTGCAGTTTCTACAGAAAGAGTGTTTCAGAACGGCTCAATCAAAAGTAAGGTTCAACTCTGTTAGTTGAATGCACAGAACAGAAAGAATTTTCACAGAATGCTACTGTGTAGTTTATGTTTGAATATATTCCTTTTTCCACTACAACTCTCTTAGCGCTCCAAATGTCCAGTTGCATTTTCTACAGAAAGAGTGTTCAGACCTGCTCAATCAAAAGTATGGTTTAAATCTGTTAGCTGAATGCACAGATCAGAAAGAAGTTTCACAGAATGATTCTGTGTAGTTTATATTTGGAGACATTCCTTTTTCCACTATTACCCTCTTAGCGCTCCGAATCTCCACTTGCATTTTCTACAGAAAAAGTGTTTCAGAACGGCTCAATCAAAACTAAGGTTCAACTCTTTTAGTTGAACAAACAGAACAGAAAGTAGTTTCACACAATTCTTCTGTGTAGTTTTTATTTGTAGACATTCTTTTTCCCAATATAGGCCTCCTAGCGCTCAGAATGTCCCATTGCAGTTTCTACAGAAAGAGTGTTTCAGAATGGCTCAATCAAAAGTAAGGTTCAACTCTGTTAGTTGAATGCACAGAACAGAAAGAAGTTTCATACAATGCTTCTGTGTAGTTTATATTTGAACATATTCTTTTTTCCACTATTACCCACTTAGCGCTACGAATGTCCAGTTGCATTTTCTACAGACAGAGTGTTTCAAAACTGCTCAATCAAAAGTATGGTTTAACTCTGTTAGCTGAATGCTCAGATCAGAAAGAAGTTTCACAGAATGCTTCTGTGTAGTTTATATTTGAATATATTCCTTTTTCCACTACTACTCTCTTAGCGCTCCAAATGTCCAGTTGCATTTTCTACAGAAAGAGTGTTCAGATCTGCTCAATCAAAAGTATGGTTTAACTCTGTTAGCTGAATGCACAGATCAGAAAGAAGTTTCACAGAATGATTCTGTGTAGTTTATATTTGGAGACATTCGCTTTTCCACTATTACCCTCATAGCGCTCCGAATCTCCACTTGCATTTTCTACAGAAAGAGTGTTTCAGAACGGCTCAATCAAAACTAAGGTTCAACTCTTTTAGTTGAACAAACAGAACAGAAAGAAGTTTCACACAATTCTTCTGTGTAGTTTTTATTTGTAGACATTCTTTTTCCCAATATAGGCCTCCTGGCGCTCAGAATGTCCAATTGCAGTTTCTACAGAAAGAGTGTTTCAGAACGGCTCAATCAAAAGTAAGGTTCAACTCTGTTAGTTGAATGCACAGAACAGAAAGAAGTTTCATACAATGCTTCTGTGTAGTTTATATTTGAACATATTCTTTTTTCCACTATTACCCACTTAGCGCTAAGAATGTCCAGTTGCATTTTCTACAGACAGAGTGTTTCAAAACTGCTCAATCAAAGTATGGTTTAACTCTGTTAGCTGAATGCTCAGATCAGAAAGAAGTTTCACAGAATGCTTCTGTGTAGTTTATATTTGAATATATTCCTTTTTCCACTACTACGCTCTTAGCGCTCCAAATGTCCAGTTGCATTTTCTACAGAAAGAGTGTTCAGATCTGCTCAATCAAAAGTATGGTTTAACTCTGTTAGCTGAATGCACAGATCAGAAAGAAGTTTCACCGAATGATTCTGTGTAGTTTATATTTGAAGATATTCCTTTTTCCACTATTACCTTCTTAGCGCTCCGAATCTCCACTTGCATTTTCTACAGAAAGAGTGTTTCATAACTGCTCAATCAAAAATATGTTTTATCTCTGTTAACTGAATTTACAGATGAGAAATAAGTTTCACAGAATGCATCTTTGTAGTTTTTATTTGAAGATATTCTTTTTCCCAATGTAGGCCTCTTAGCGCTTAGCATGTCCAATTGCAGTTTCTACAGAAAGAGTGTTTCAGAACGGCTCAATCAAAAGTAAGGTTCAACTCTGTTAGTTGAATGCACAGAACAGAAAGAATTTTCACAGAATGCTACTGTGTAGTTTATATTTGAATATATTCCTTTTTCCACTATTACCCTCTTAGCGCTCCGAATGTCCACTTGCATTTTCTACAGAAAGAGTGTTCAGAACTGCGCAATCAAAAGTATGGTTTAACTCTGTTAGCTTAATGAACATATCAGAAATAAGTTTCACACAATGCTTCTGTGTAGTTTTTATTTGAAGATATTATTTTCCCAATAGAGGCCTCTTAGCGCTCAGAATGTCCAATTGCAGTTTCTACAGAAAGAGTGTTTCAGAAAGGCTCAATCAAAAGTAAGGTACAACTCTGTTAGTTGAATGCACAGAACAGAAAGAAGTTTCATACAATGCTTCTGTGTAGTTTATATTTGAACATATTCTTTTTTCCACTATTACCCACTTAGCGCTACGAATGTCCAGTTGCATTTTCTACAGACAGAGTGTTTCAAAACTGCTCAATCAAAAGTATGGTTTAACTCTGTTAGCTGAATGCTCAGATCAGAAAGAAGTTTCACAGAGCGCTTCTGTGTAGTTTATGTTTGAATATATTCCTTTTTCCACTACAACTCTCTTAGCGCTCCAAATGTCCAGTTGCATTTTCTACAGAAAGAGTGTTCAGACCTGCTCAATCAAAAGTATGGTTTAACTCTGTTAGCTGAATGCACAGATCAGAAAGAAGTTTCACAGAATGATTCTGTGTAGTTTATATTTGGAGACATTCCTTTTTCCACTATTACCCTCTTAGCGCTCCGAATCTCCACTTGCATTTTCTACAGAAAAAGTGTTTCAGAACGGCTCAATCAAAACTAAGGTTCAACTCTTTTAGTTGAACAAACAGAACAGAAAGAAGTTTCACACAATTCTTCTGTGTAGTTTTTATTTGTAGACATTCTTTTTCCCAATATAGGCCTCCTAGCGCTCAGAATGTCCAATTGCAGTTTCTACAGAAGGAGTGTTTCAGAATGGCTCAATCAAAAGTAAGGTTCAACTCTGTTAGTTGAATGCACAGAACAGAAAGAAGTTTCATACAATGCTTCTGTGTAGTTCATATTTGAACATATTCTTTTTTCCACTATTACCCACTTAGCGCTACGAATGTCCAGTTGCATTTTCTACAGACAGAGTGTTTCAAAACTGCTCAATCAAAAGTATGGTTTAACTCTGTTAGCTGAATGCTCAGATCAGAAAGAAGTTTCACAGAATGCTTCTGTGTAGTTTATATTTGAATATATTACTTTTTCCACTACTACGCTCTTAGCACTCCAAATGTCCAGTTGCATTTTCTACAGAAAGAGTGTTCAGATCTGCTCAATCAAAAGTATGGTTTAACTCTGTTAGCTGAATGCACAGATCAGAAAGAAGTTTCACCGAATGTTTCTGTGTAGTTTATATTTGAAGACATACCTTTTTCCACTATTACCCTCTTAGCACTCCGAATCTCCACTTGCATTTTCTACAAAAAGAGTGTTTCATAACTGCTCAATCAAAAATATATTTTATCTCTGTTAACTGAATTTACAGATCAGAAATAAGTTTCACAGAATGCATCTGTGTAGTTTTTATTTGAAGATATTCTTTTTCCCAATGTAGGCCTCTTAGCGCTTAGCATGTCCAATTGCAGTTTCTACAGAAAGAGTGTTTCAGAACGGCTCAATCAAAAGTAAGGTTCAACTCTGTTAGTTGAATGCACAGAACAGAAAGAATTTTCACAGAATGCTACTGTGTAGTTTATATTTGAATATATTCCTTTTTCCACTATTACCCTCTTAGCGCTCCGAATGTCCACTTGCATTTTCTACAGAAAGAGTGTTCAGAACTGCGCAATCAAAAGTATGGTTTAACTCTGTTAGCTTAATGAACATATCAGAAATAAGTTTCACACAATGCTTCTGTGTAGTTTTTATTTGAAGATATTATTTTCCCAATAGAGGCCTCTTAGCGCTCAGATTGTCCAATTGCAGTTTCTACAGAAAGAGTGTTTCAGAAAGGCTCAATCAAAAGTAAGGTTCAACTCTGTTAGTTGAATGCACAGAACAGAAAGAAGTTTCATACAATGCTTCTGTGTAGTTCATATTTGAACATATTCTTTTTTCCACTATTACCCACTTAGCGCTACGAATGTCCAGTTGCATTTTCTACAGACAGAGTGTTTCAAAACTGCTCAATCAAAAGTATGGTTTAACTCTGTTAGCTGAATGCTCAGATCAGAAAGAAGTTTCACAGAATGCTTCTGTGTAGTTTATATTTGAATATATTCCTTTTTCCACTACTACTCTCTTAGCGCTCCAAATGTCCAGTTGCATTTTCTACAGAAAGAGTGTTCAGATCTGCTCAATCAAAAGTATGGTTTAACTCTGTTAGCTGAATGCACAGATCAGAAAGAAGTTTCACAGAATGATTCTGTGTAGTTTATATTTGGAGACATTCCTTTTTCCACTATTAACCTCATAGCGCTCCGAATCTCCACTTGCATTTTCTACAGAAAGAGTGTTTCAGAACGGCTCAATCAAAACTAAGGTTCAACTCTTTTAGTTGAGCAAACAGAACAGAAAGAAGTTTCACACATTTCTTCTGTGTAGTTTTTATTTGTAGACATTCTTTTTCCCAATATAGGCCTCCTAGCGCTCAGAATGTCCAATTGCAGTTTCTACAGAAAGAGTGTTTCAGAACGGCTCAATCCAAAGTAAGGTTCAACTCTGTTAGTTGAATGCACAGAACAGAGAGAAGTTTCATACAATGCTTCTGTGTAGTTTATATTTGAACATATTCTTTTTTCCACTATTAACCACTTAGCGCTACGAATGTCCAGTTGCATTTTCTACAGACAGAGTGTTTCAAAACTGCTCAATCAAAAGTATGGTTTAACTCTGTTAGCTGAATGCTGAGATCAGAAAGTAGTTTCACAGAATGCTTCTGTGTAGTTTATATTTGAATATATTCCTTTTTCCACTATTACCCACTTAGCGCTCCAAATGTCCAGTTGCATTTTCTACAGAAAGAGTGTTCAGATCTGCTCAATCAAAAGTATGGTTTAACTCTGTTAGCTGAATGCACAGATCAGAAAGAAGTTTCACCGAATGATTCTGTGTAGTTTATATTTGAAGATATTCCTTTTTCCACTATTACCCTCTTAGCGCTCCGAATCTCCACTTGCATTTTCTACAGAAGGAGTGTTTCATAACTGCTCAATCAAAAATATGTTTTATCTCTGTTAACTGAATTTACAGATAAGAAATAAGTTTCACAGAATGCATCTTTGTAGTTTTTATTTGAAGATATCCTTTTTCCCAATGTAGGCCTCTTAGCGCTTAGCATGTCCAATTGCAGTTTCTACAGAAAGAGTGTTTCAGAACGGCTCAATCAAAAGTAAGGTTCAACTCTGTTAGTTGAATGCACAGAACAGAAAGAATTTTCACAGAATGCTACTGTGTAGTTTATATTTGAATATATTCCTTTTTCCACTATTACCCTCTTAGCGCTCCGAATGTCCACTTGCATTTTCTACAGAAAGAGTGTTCCGAACTGCGCAATCAAAAGTATGGTTTAACTCTGTTAGCTTAATGAACATATCAGAAATAAGTTTCACACAATGCTTCTGTGTAGTTTTTATTTGAAGATATTATTTTCCCAATAGAGGCCTCTTAGCGCTCAGAATGTCCAATTGCAGTTTCTACAGAAAGAGTGTTTCAGAAAGGCTCAATCAAAAGTAAGGTTCAACTCTGTTAGTTGAATACACAGAACAGAAAGATGTTTCATACAATGCTTCTGTGTAGTTTATATTTGAACATATACTTTTTTCCACTATTACCCACTTAGCGCTACGAATGTCCAGTTGCATTTTCTACAGACAGAGTGTTTCAAAACTGCTCAATCAAAAGTATGGTTTAACTCTGTTAGCTGAATGCTCAGATCAGAAAGAAGTTTCACAGAATGCTTCTGTGTAGTTTATATTTGAATATATTCCTTTTTCCACTACTACTCTCTTAGCGCTCCAAATGTCCAGTTGCATTTTCTACAGAAAGAGTGTTCAGATCTGCTCAATCAAAAGTATGGTTTAACTCTGTTAGCTGAATGCACAGATCAGAAAGAAGTTTCACAGAATGATTCTGTGTAGTTTATATTTGGAGACATTCCTTTTTCCACTATTACCCTCATAGCGCTCCGAATCTCCACTTGCATTTTCTACAGAAAGAGTGTTTCAAAACGGCTCAATCAAAACTAAGGTTCAACTCTTTTAGTTGAAGAAACAGAACAGAAAGAAGTTTCACACAATTCTTCTGTGTAGTTTTTATTTGTAGACATTCTTTTTCCCAATATAGGCCTCCTAGCGCTCAGAATGTCCAATTGCAGTTTCTACAGAAAGAGTGTTTCTGAACGGCTCAATCAAAAGTAAGGTTCAACTCTGTTAGTTGAATGCACAGAACAGAAAGAAGTTTCATACAATGCTTCTGTGTAGTTTATATTTGAACATATTCTTTTTTCCAGTATTACCCACTTAGCGCTACGAATGTCCAGTTGCATTTACTACAGACAGAGTGTTTCAAAACTGCTCAATCAAAAGTATGGTTTAACTCTGTTAGCTGAATGCTCAGATCAGAAAGCAGTTTCACAGAATGATTCTGTGTAGTTTATATTTGAATATATTCCTTTTTCCACTATTACCCACTTAGCGCTCCAAATGTCCAGTTGCATTTTCTACAGAAAGAGTGTTCAGATCTGCTCAATCAAAAGTATGGTTTAACTCTGTTAGTTGAATGCACAGATCAGAAAGAAGTTTCACCGAATGATTCTGTGTAGTTTATATTTGAAGATATTCCTTTTTCCACTGTTACCCTCTTAGCGCTCCGAATCTCCTCTTGCATTTTCTGCAGAAAGAGTGTTTCATAACTGCTCAATCAAAAATATGTTTTATCTCTGTTAACTGAATTTACAGATCAGAAATAAGTTTCACAGAATGCATCTTTGTAGTTTTTATTTGAAGATATTCTTTTTCCCAATGTAGGCCTCTTAGCGCTTAGCATGTCCAATTGCAGTTTCTACAGAAAGAGTGTTTCAGAACGGCTCAATCAAAAGTAAGGTTCAACTCTGTTAGTTGAATGCACAGAACAGAAAGAATTTTCACAGAATGCTACTGTGTAGTTTATATTTGAATATATTCCTTTTTCCACTATTACCCTCTTAGCGCTCGGAATGTCCACTTGAATTTTCTACAGAAAGAGTGTTCAGAACTGCGCAATCAAAAGTATGGTTTAACTCTGTTAGCTTAATGAACATATCAGAAATAAGTTTCACACAATGCTTCTGTGTAGTTTTTATTTGAAGATATTATTTTTCCCAATAGAGGCCTCTTAGCGCTCAGAATGTCCAATTGCAGTTTCTACAGAAAGAGTGTTTCAGAAAGGCTCAATCAAATGTAAGGTTCAACTCTGTTAGTTGAATACACAGAACAGAAAGATGTTTCATACAATGCTTCTGTGTAGTTTATATTTGAACATATTCTTTTTTCCACTATTACCCACTTAGCGCTACGAATGTCCAGTTGCATTTTCTACAGACAGAGTGTTTCAAAACTGCTCAATCAAAAGTATGGTTTAACTCTGTTAGCTGAATGCTCAGATCAGAAAGAAGTTTCACAGAATGCTTCTGTGTAGTTTATATTTGAATATATTCCTTTTTCCACTACTACTCTCTTAGCGCTCCAAATGTCCAGTTGCATTTTCTACAGAAAGAGTGTTCAGATCTGCTCAATCAAAAGTATGGTTTAACTCTGTTAGTTGAATGCACAGATCAGAAAGAAGTTTCACCGAATGATTCTGTGTAGTTTATATTTGAAGATATTCCTTTTTCCACTATTACCCTCTTAGCGCTCCGAATCTCCTCTTGCATTTTCTACAGAAAGAGTGTTTCATAACTGCTCAATCAAAAATATGTTTTATCTCTGTTAACTGAATTTACAGATCAGAAATAAGTTTCACAGAATGCATCTTTGTAGTTTTTATTTGAAGATATTCTTTTTCCCAATGTAGGCCTCTTAGCGCTTAGCATGTCCAATTGCAGTTTCTACAGAAAGAGTGTTTCAGAACGGCTCAATCAAAAGTAAGGTTCAACTCTGTTAGTTGAATGCACAGAACAGAAAGAATTTTCACAGAATGCTACTGTGTAGTTTATATTTGAATATATTCCTTTTTCCACTATTACCCTCTTAGCGCTCGGAATGTCCACTTGAATTTTCTACAGAAAGAGTGTTCAGAACTGCGCAATCAAAAGTATGGTTTAACTCTGTTAGCTTAATGAACATATCAGAAATAAGTTTCACACAATGCTTCTGTGTAGTTTTTATTTGAAGATATTATTTTTCCCAATAGAGGCCTCTTAGCGCTCAGAATGTCCAATTGCAGTTTCTACAGAAAGAGTGTTTCAGAAAGGCTCAATCAAAAGTAAGGTTCAACTCTGTTAGTTGAATACACAGAACAGAAAGAAGTTTCATACAATGCTTCTGTGTAGTTCATATTTGAACATATTCTTTTTTCCACTATTACCCACTTAGCGCTACGAATGTCCAGTTGCATTTTCTACAGACAGAGTGTTTCAAAACTGCTCAATCAAAAGTATGGTTTAACTCTGTTAGCTGAATGCTCAGATCAGAAAGAAGTTTCACAGAATGCTTCTGTGTAGTTTATATTTGAATATATTCCTTTTTCCACTACTACTCTCTTAGCGCTCCAAATGTCCAGTTGCATTTTCTACAGAAAGAGTGTTCAGATCTGCTCAATCAAAAGTATGGTTTAACTCTGTTAGCTGAATGCACAGATCAGAAAGAAGTTTCACCGAATGTTTCTGTGTAGTTTATATTTGAAGACATTCCTTTTTCCACTATTACCCTCTTAGCGCTCCGAATCTCCACTTGCATTTTCTACAAAAAGAGTGTTTCATAACTGCTCAATCAAAAATATATTTTATCTCTGTTAACTGAATTTACAGATCAGAAATAAGTTTCACAGAATGCATCTGTGTAGTTTTTATTTGAAGATATTCTTTTTCCCAATGTAGGCCTCTTAGCGCTTAGCATGTCCAATTGCAGTTTCTACAGAAAGAGTGTTTCAGAACGGCTCAATCAAAAGTAAGGTTCAACTCTGTTAGTTGAATGCACAGAACAGAAAGAATTTTCACAGAATGCTACTGTGTAGTTTATATTTGAATATATTCCTTTTTCCACTATTACCCTCTTAGCGCTCCGAATGTCCACTTGCATTTTCTACAGAAAGAGTGTTCAGAACTGCGCAATCAAAAGTATGGTTTAACTCTGTTAGCTTAATGAACATATCAGAAATAAGTTTCACACAATGCTTCTGTGTAGTTTTTATTTGAAGATATTATTTTCCCAATAGAGGCCTCTTAGCGCTCAGATTGTCCAATTGCAGTTTCTACAGAAAGAGTGTTTCAGAAAGGCTCAATCAAAAGTAAGGTTCAACTCTGTTAGTTGAATGCACAGAACAGAAAGAAGTTTCATACAATGCTTCTGTGTAGTTCATATTTGAACATATTCTTTTTTCCACTATTACCCACTTAGCGCTACGAATGTCCAGTTGCATTTTCTACAGACAGAGTGTTTCAAAACTGCTCAATCAAAAGTATGGTTTAACTCTGTTAGCTGAATGCTCAGATCAGAAAGAAGTTTCACAGAATGCTTCTGTGTAGTTTATATTTGAATATATTCCTTTTTCCACTACTACTCTCTTAGCGCTCCAAATGTCCAGTTGCATTTTCTACAGAAAGAGTGTTCAGATCTGCTCAATCAAAAGTATGGTTTAACTCTGTTAGCTGAATGCACAGATCAGAAAGAAGTTTCACAGAATGATTCTGTGTAGTTTATATTTGGAGACATTCCTTTTTCCACTATTAACCTCATAGCGCTCCGAATCTCCACTTGCATTTTCTACAGAAAGAGTGTTTCAGAACGGCTCAATCAAAACTAAGGTTCAACTCTTTTAGTTGAGCAAACAGAACAGAAAGAAGTTTCACACATTTCTTCTGTGTAGTTTTTATTTGTAGACATTCTTTTTCCCAATATAGGCCTCTTAGCGCTCAGAATGTCCAATTGCAGTTTCTACAGAAAGAGTGTTTCAGAACGGCTCAATCCAAAGTAAGGTTCAACTCTGTTAGTTGAATGCACAGAACAGAGAGAAGTTTCATACAATGCTTCTGTGTAGTTTATATTTGAACATATTCTTTTTTCCACTATTAACCACTTAGCGCTACGAATGTCCAGTTGCATTTTCTACAGACAGAGTGTTTCAAAACTGCTCAATCAAAAGTATGGTTTAACTCTGTTAGCTGAATGCTGAGATCAGAAAGTAGTTTCACAGAATGCTTCTGTGTAGTTTATATTTGAATATATTCCTTTTTCCACTATTACCCACTTAGCGCTCCAAATGTCCAGTTGCATTTTCTACAGAAAGAGTGTTCAGATCTGCTCAATCAAAAGTATGGTTTAACTCTGTTAGCTGAATGCACAGATCAGAAAGAAGTTTCACCGAATGATTCTGTGTAGTTTATATTTGAAGATATTCCTTTTTCCACTATTACCCTCTTAGCGCTCCGAATCTCCACTTGCATTTTCTACAGAAGGAGTGTTTCATAACTGCTCAATCAAAAATATGTTTTATCTCTGTTAACTGAATTTACAGATAAGAAATAAGTTTCACAGAATGCATCTTTGTAGTTTTTATTTGAAGATATCCTTTTTCCCAATGTAGGCCTCTTAGCGCTTAGCATGTCCAATTGCAGTTTCTACAGAAAGAGTGTTTCAGAACGGCTCAATCAAAAGTAAGGTTCAACTCTGTTAGTTGAATGCACAGAACAGAAAGAATTTTCACAGAATGCTACTGTGTAGTTTATATTTGAATATATTCCTTTTTCCACTATTACCCTCTTAGCGCTCCGAATGTCCACTTGCATTTTCTACAGAAAGAGTGTTCCGAACTGCGCAATCAAAAGTATGGTTTAACTCTGTTAGCTTAATGAACATATCAGAAATAAGTTTCACACAATGCTTCTGTGTAGTTTTTATTTGAAGATATTATTTTCCCAATAGAGGCCTCTTAGCGCTCAGAATGTCCAATTGCAGTTTCTACAGAAAGAGTGTTTCAGAAAGGCTCAATCAAAAGTAAGGTTCAACTCTGTTAGTTGAATACACAGAACAGAAAGATGTTTCATACAATGCTTCTGTGTAGTTTATATTTGAACATATACTTTTTTCCACTATTACCCACTTAGCGCTACGAATGTCCAGTTGCATTTTCTACAGACAGAGTGTTTCAAAACTGCTCAATCAAAAGTATGGTTTAACTCTGTTAGCTGAATGCTCAGATCAGAAAGAAGTTTCACAGAATGCTTCTGTGTAGTTTATATTTGAATATATTCCTTTTTCCACTACTACTCTCTTAGCGCTCCAAATGTCCAGTTGCATTTTCTACAGAAAGAGTGTTCAGATCTGCTCAATCAAAAGTATGGTTTAACTCTGTTAGCTGAATGCACAGATCAGAAAGAAGTTTCACAGAATGATTCTGTGTAGTTTATATTTGGAGACATTCCTTTTTCCACTATTACCCTCATAGCGCTCCGAATCTCCACTTGCATTTTCTACAGAAAGAGTGTTTCAAAACGGCTCAATCAAAACTAAGGTTCAACTCTTTTAGTTGAAGAAACAGAACAGAAAGAAGTTTCACACAATTCTTCTGTGTAGTTTTTATTTGTAGACATTCTTTTTCCCAATATAGGCCTCCTAGCGCTCAGAATGTCCAATTGCAGTTTCTACAGAAAGAGTGTTTCTGAACGGCTCAATCAAAAGTAAGGTTCAACTCTGTTAGTTGAATGCACAGAACAGAAAGAAGTTTCATACAATGCTTCTGTGTAGTTTATATTTGAACATATTCTTTTTTCCAGTATTACCCACTTAGCGCTACGAATGTCCAGTTGCATTTACTACAGACAGAGTGTTTCAAAACTGCTCAATCAAAAGTATGGTTTAACTCTGTTAGCTGAATGCTCAGATCAGAAAGAAGTTTCACAGAATGCTTCTGTGTAGTTTATATTTGAATATATTCCTTTTTCCACTACTACGCTCTTAGCACTCCAAATGTCCAGTTGCATTTTCTACAGAAAGAGTGTTCAGATCTGCTCAATCAAAAGTATGGTTTAACTCTGTTAGCTGAATGCACAGATCAGAAAGAAGTTTCACCGAATGTTTCTGTGTAGTTTATATTTGAAGACATTCCTTTTTCCACTATTACCCTCTTAGCGCTCCGAATCTCCACTTGCATTTTCTACAAAAAGAGTGTTTCATAACTGCTCAATCAAAAATATATTTTATCTCTGTTAACTGAATTTACAGATCAGAAATAAGTTTCACAGAATGCATCTGTGTAGTTTTTATTTGAAGATATTCTTTTTCCCAATGTAGGCCTCTTAGCGCTTAGCATGTCCAATTGCAGTTTCTACAGAAAGAGTGTTTCAGAACGGCTCAATCAAAAGTAAGGTTCAACTCTGTTAGTTGAATGCACAGAACAGAAAGAATTTTCACAGAATGCTACTGTGTAGTTTATATTTGAATATATTCCTTTTTCCACTATTACCCTCTTAGCGCTCCGAATGTCCACTTGCATTTTCTACAGAAAGAGTGTTCAGAACTGCGCAATCAAAAGTATGGTTTAACTCTGTTAGCTTAATGAACATATCAGAAATAAGTTTCACACAATGCTTCTGTGTAGTTTTTATTTGAAGATATTATTTTCCCAATAGAGGCCTCTTAGCGCTCAGATTGTCCAATTGCAGTTTCTACAGAAAGAGTGTTTCAGAAAGGCTCAATCAAAAGTAAGGTTCAACTCTGTTAGTTGAATGCACAGAACAGAAAGAAGTTTCATACAATGCTTCTGTGTAGTTCATATTTGAACATATTCTTTTTTCCACTATTACCCACTTAGCGCTACGAATGTCCAGTTGCATTTTCTACAGACAGAGTGTTTCAAAACTGCTCAATCAAAAGTATGGTTTAACTCTGTTAGCTGAATGCTCAGATCAGAAAGAAGTTTCACAGAATGCTTCTGTGTAGTTTATATTTGAATATATTCCTTTTTCCACTACTACTCTCTTAGCGCTCCAAATGTCCAGTTGCATTTTCTACAGAAAGAGTGTTCAGATCTGCTCAATCAAAAGTATGGTTTAACTCTGTTAGCTGAATGCACAGATCAGAAAGAAGTTTCACAGAATGATTCTGTGTAGTTTATATTTGGAGACATTCCTTTTTCCACTATTAACCTCATAGCGCTCCGAATCTCCACTTGCATTTTCTACAGAAAGAGTGTTTCAGAACGGCTCAATCAAAACTAAGGTTCAACTCTTTTAGTTGAGCAAACAGAACAGAAAGAAGTTTCACACATTTCTTCTGTGTAGTTTTTATTTGTAGACATTCTTTTTCCCAATATAGGCCTCTTAGCGCTCAGAATGTCCAATTGCAGTTTCTACAGAAAGAGTGTTTCAGAACGGCTCAATCCAAAGTAAGGTTCAACTCTGTTAGTTGAATGCACAGAACAGAGAGAAGTTTCATACAATGCTTCTGTGTAGTTTATATTTGAACATATTCTTTTTTCCACTATTAACCACTTAGCGCTACGAATGTCCAGTTGCATTTTCTACAGACAGAGTGTTTCAAAACTGCTCAATCAAAAGTATGGTTTAACTCTGTTAGCTGAATGCTGAGATCAGAAAGTAGTTTCACAGAATGCTTCTGTGTAGTTTATATTTGAATATATTCCTTTTTCCACTATTACCCACTTAGCGCTCCAAATGTCCAGTTGCATTTTCTACAGAAAGAGTGTTCAGATCTGCTCAATCAAAAGTATGGTTTAACTCTGTTAGCTGAATGCACAGATCAGAAAGAAGTTTCACCGAATGATTCTGTGTAGTTTATATTTGAAGATATTCCTTTTTCCACTATTACCCTCTTAGCGCTCCGAATCTCCACTTGCATTTTCTACAGAAGGAGTGTTTCATAACTGCTCAATCAAAAATATGTTTTATCTCTGTTAACTGAATTTACAGATAAGAAATAAGTTTCACAGAATGCATCTTTGTAGTTTTTATTTGAAGATATCCTTTTTCCCAATGTAGGCCTCTTAGCGCTTAGCATGTCCAATTGCAGTTTCTACAGAAAGAGTGTTTCAGAACGGCTCAATCAAAAGTAAGGTTCAACTCTGTTAGTTGAATGCACAGAACAGAAAGAATTTTCACAGAATGCTACTGTGTAGTTTATATTTGAATATATTCCTTTTTCCACTATTACCCTCTTAGCGCTCCGAATGTCCACTTGCATTTTCTACAGAAAGAGTGTTCCGAACTGCGCAATCAAAAGTATGGTTTAACTCTGTTAGCTTAATGAACATATCAGAAATAAGTTTCACACAATGCTTCTGTGTAGTTTTTATTTGAAGATATTATTTTCCCAATAGAGGCCTCTTAGCGCTCAGAATGTCCAATTGCAGTTTCTACAGAAAGAGTGTTTCAGAAAGGCTCAATCAAAAGTAAGGTTCAACTCTGTTAGTTGAATACACAGAACAGAAAGATGTTTCATACAATGCTTCTGTGTAGTTTATATTTGAACATATACTTTTTTCCACTATTACCCACTTAGCGCTACGAATGTCCAGTTGCATTTTCTACAGACAGAGTGTTTCAAAACTGCTCAATCAAAAGTATGGTTTAACTCTGTTAGCTGAATGCTCAGATCAGAAAGAAGTTTCACAGAATGCTTCTGTGTAGTTTATATTTGAATATATTCCTTTTTCCACTACTACTCTCTTAGCGCTCCAAATGTCCAGTTGCATTTTCTACAGAAAGAGTGTTCAGATCTGCTCAATCAAAAGTATGGTTTAACTCTGTTAGCTGAATGCACAGATCAGAAAGAAGTTTCACAGAATGATTCTGTGTAGTTTATATTTGGAGACATTCCTTTTTCCACTATTACCCTCATAGCGCTCCGAATCTCCACTTGCATTTTCTACAGAAAGAGTGTTTCAAAACGGCTCAATCAAAACTAAGGTTCAACTCTTTTAGTTGAAGAAACAGAACAGAAAGAAGTTTCACACAATTCTTCTGTGTAGTTTTTATTTGTAGACATTCTTTTTCCCAATATAGGCCTCCTAGCGCTCAGAATGTCCAATTGCAGTTTCTACAGAAAGAGTGTTTCTGAACGGCTCAATCAAAAGTAAGGTTCAACTCTGTTAGTTGAATGCACAGAACAGAAAGAAGTTTCATACAATGCTTCTGTGTAGTTTATATTTGAACATATTCTTTTTTCCAGTATTACCCACTTAGCGCTACGAATGTCCAGTTGCATTTACTACAGACAGAGTGTTTCAAAACTGCTCAATCAAAAGTATGGTTTAACTCTGTTAGCTGAATGCTCAGATCAGAAAGAAGTTTCACAGAATGCTTCTGTGTAGTTTATATTTGAATATATTCCTTTTTCCACTACTACGCTCTTAGCACTCCAAATGTCCAGTTGCATTTTCTACAGAAAGAGTGTTCAGATCTGCTCAATCAAAAGTATGGTTTAACTCTGTTAGCTGAATGCACAGATCAGAAAGAAGTTTCACCGAATGTTTCTGTGTAGTTTATATTTGAAGACATTCCTTTTTCCACTATTACCCTCTTAGCGCTCCGAATCTCCACTTGCATTTTCTACAAAAAGAGTGTTTCATAACTGCTCAATCAAAAATATATTTTATCTCTGTTAACTGAATTTACAGATCAGAAATAAGTTTCACAGAATGCATCTGTGTAGTTTTTATTTGAAGATATTCTTTTTCCCAATGTAGGCCTCTTAGCGCTTAGCATGTCCAATTGCAGTTTCTACAGAAAGAGTGTTTCAGAACGGCTCAATCAAAAGTAAGGTTCAACTCTGTTAGTTGAATGCACAGAACAGAAAGAATTTTCACAGAATGCTACTGTGTAGTTTATATTTGAATATATTCCTTTTTCCACTATTACCCTCTTAGCGCTCCGAATGTCCACTTGCATTTTCTACAGAAAGAGTGTTCAGAACTGCGCAATCAAAAGTATGGTTTAACTCTGTTAGCTTAATGAACATATCAGAAATAAGTTTCACACAATGCTTCTGTGTAGTTTTTATTTGAAGATATTATTTTCCCAATAGAGGCCTCTTAGCGCTCAGATTGTCCAATTGCAGTTTCTACAGAAAGAGTGTTTCAGAAAGGCTCAATCAAAAGTAAGGTTCAACTCTGTTAGTTGAATGCACAGAACAGAAAGAAGTTTCATACAATGCTTCTGTGTAGTTCATATTTGAACATATTCTTTTTTCCACTATTACCCACTTAGCGCTACGAATGTCCAGTTGCATTTTCTACAGACAGAGTGTTTCAAAACTGCTCAATCAAAAGTATGGTTTAACTCTGTTAGCTGAATGCTCAGATCAGAAAGAAGTTTCACAGAATTCTTCTGTGTAGTTTATATTTGAATATATTCCTTTTTCCACTACTACTCTCTTAGCGCTCCAAATGTCCAGTTGCATTTTCTACAGAAAGAATGTTCAGATCTGCTCAATCAAAAGTATGGTTTAACTCTGTTAGCTGAATGCACAGATCAGAAAGAAGTTTCACAGAATGATTCTGTGTAGTTTATATTTGGAGACATTCGCTTTTCCACTATTACCCTCATAGCGCTCCGAATCTCCACTTGCATTTTCTACAGAAAGAGTGTTTCAGAACGGCTCAATCAAAACTAAGGTTAAACTCTTTTAGTTGAGCAAACAGAACAGAAAGAAGTTTCACACATTTCTTCTGTGTAGTTTTTATTTGTAGACATTCTTTTTCCCAATATAGGCCTCCTGGCGCTCAGAATGTCCAATTGCAGTTTCTACAGAAAGAGTGTTTCAGAACGGCTCAATCAAAAGTAAGGTTCAACTCTGTTAGTTGAATGCACAGAACAGAAAGAAGTTTCATACAATGCTTCTGTGTAGTTTATATTTGAACATATTCTTTTTTCCACTATTACCCACTTAGCGCTACGAATGTCCAGTTGCATTTTCTACAGACAGAGTGTTTCAAAACTGCTCAATCAAAAGTATGGTTTAACTCTGTTAGCTGAATGCTCAGATCAGAAAGAAGTTTCACAGAATGCTTCTGTGTAGTTTATATTTGAATATATTCCTTTTTCCACTACTACGCTCTTAGCGCTCCAAATGTCCAGTTGCATTTTCTACAGAAAGAGTGTTCAGATCTGCTCAATCAAAAGTATGGTTTAACTCTGTTAGCTGAATGCACAGATCAGAAAGAAGTTTCACCGAATGATTCTGTGTAGTTTATATTTGAAGATATTCCTTTTTCCACTATTACCTTCTTAGCGCTCCGAATCTCCACTTGCATTTTCTACAGAAAGAGTGTTTCATAACTGCTCAATCAAAAATATGTTTTATCTCTGTTAACTGAATTTACAGATGAGAAATAAGTTTCACAGAATGCATCTTTGTAGTTTTTATTTGAAGATATCCTTTTTCCCAATGTAGGCCTCTTAGCGCTTAGCATGTCCAATTGCAGTTTCTACAGAAAGAGTGTTTCAGAACGGCTCAATCAAAAGTAAGGTTCAACTCTGTTAGTTGAATGCACAGAACAGAAAGAATTTTCACAGAATGCTACTGTGTAGTTTATATTTGAATATATTCCTTTTTCCACTATTACCCTCTTAGCGCTCCGAATGTCCACTTGCATTTTCTACAGAAAGAGTGTTCAGAACTGCGCAATCAAAAGTATGGTTTAACTCTGTTAGCTTAATGAACATATCAGAAATAAGTTTCACACAATGCTTCTGTGTAGTTTTTATTTGAAGATATTATTTTCCCAATAGAGGCCTCTTAGCGCTCAGAATGTCCAATTGCAGTTTCTACAGAAAGAGTGTTTCAGAAAGGCTCAATCAAAAGTAAGGTACAACTCTGTTAGTTGAATGCACAGAAAAGAAAGAAGTTTCATACAATGCTTCTGTGTAGTTCATACTTGAACATATTCTTTTTTCCACTATTACCCACTTAGCGCTACGAATGTCCAGTTGCATTTTCTACAGACAGAGTGTTTCAAAACTGCTCAATCAAAAGTATGGTTTAACTCTGTTAGCTGAATGCTCAGATCAGAAAGAAGTTTCACAGAATGCTTCTGTGTAGTTTATATTTGAATATATTCCTTTTTCCACTACTACTCTCTTAGCGCTCCAAATGTCCAGTTGCATTTTCTACAGAAAGAGTGTTCAGATCTGCTCAATCAAAAGTATGGTTTAACTCTGTTAGCTGAATGCACAGATCAGAAAGAAGTTTCACAGAATGATTCTGTGTAGTTTATATTTGGAGACATTCCTTTTTCCACTATTAACCTCATAGCGCTCCGAATCTCCACTTGCATTTTCTACAGAAAGAGTGTTTCAGAACGGCTCAATCAAAACTAAGGTTCAACTCTTTTAGTTGAGCAAACAGAACAGAAAGAAGTTTCACACATTTCTTCTGTGTAGTTTTTATTTGTAGACATTCTTTTTCCCAATATAGGCCTCCTAGCGCTCAGAATGTCCAATTGCAGTTTCTACAGAAAGAGTGTTTCAGAACGGCTCAATCAAAAGTAAGGTTCAACTCTGTTAGTTGAATGCACAGAACAGAGAGAAGTTTCATACAATGCTTCTGTGTAGTTTATATTTGAACATATTCTTTTTTCCACTATTAACCACTTAGCGCTACGAATGTCCAGTTGCATTTTCTACAGACAGAGTGTTTCAAAACTGCTCAATCAAAAGTATGGTTTAACTCTGTTAGCTGAATGCTCAGATCAGAAAGTAGTTTCACAGAATGCTTCTGTGTAGTTTATATTTGAATATATTCCTTTTTCCACTATTACCCACTTAGCGCTCCAAATGTCCAGTTGCATTTTCTACAGAAAGAGTGTTCAGATCTGCTCAATCAAAAGTATGGTTTAACTCTGTTAGCTGAATGCACAGATCAGAAAGAAGTTTCACCGAATGATTCTGTGTAGTTTATATTTGAAGATATTCCTTTTTCCACTATTACCCTCTTAGCGCTCCGAATCTCCACTTGCATTTTCTACAGAAGGAGTGTTTCATAACTGCTCAATCAAAAATATGTTTTATCTCTGTTAACTGAATTTACAGATAAGAAATAAGTTTCACAGAATGCATCTTTGTAGTTTTTATTTGAAGATATCCTTTTTCCCAATGTAGGCCTCTTAGCGCTTAGCATGTCCAATTGCAGTTTCTACAGAAAGAGTGTTTCAGAACGGCTCAATCAAAAGTAAGGTTCAACTCTGTTAGTTGAATGCACAGAACAGAAAGAATTTTCACAGAATGCTACTGTGTAGTTTATATTTGAATATATTCCTTTTTCCACTATTACCCTCTTAGCGCTCCGAATGTCCACTTGCATTTTCTACAGAAAGAGTGTTCCGAACTGCGCAATCAAAAGTATGGTTTAACTCTGTTAGCTTAATGAACATATCAGAAATAAGTTTCACACAATGCTTCTGTGTAGTTTTTATTTGAAGATATTATTTTCCCAATAGAGGCCTCTTAGCGCTCAGAATGTCCAATTGCAGTTTCTACAGAAAGAGTGTTTCAGAAAGGCTCAATCAAAAGTAAGGTTCAACTCTGTTAGTTGAATACACAGAACAGAAAGATGTTTCATACAATGCTTCTGTGTAGTTTATATTTGAACATATTCTTTTTTCCACTATTACCCACTTAGCGCTACGAATGTCCAGTTGCATTTTCTACAGACAGAGTGTTTCAAAACTGCTCAATCAAAAGTATGGTTTAACTCTGTTAGCTGAATGCTCAGATCAGAAAGAAGTTTCACAGAATGCTTCTGTGTAGTTTATATTTGAATATATTCCTTTTTCCACTACTACTCTCTTAGCGCTCCAAATGTCCAGTTGCATTTTCTACAGAAAGAGTGTTCAGATCTGCTCAATCAAAAGTATGGTTTAACTCTGTTAGCTGAATGCACAGATCAGAAAGAAGTTTCACAGAATGATTCTGTGTAGTTTATATTTGGAGACATTCCTTTTTCCACTATTACCCTCATAGCGCTCCGAATCTCCACTTGCATTTTCTACAGAAAGAGTGTTTCAAAACGGCTCAATCAAAACTAAGGTTCAACTCTTTTAGTTGAAGAAACAGAACAGAAAGAAGTTTCACACAATTCTTCTGTGTAGTTTTTATTTGTAGACATTCTTTTTCCCAATATAGGCCTCCTAGCGCTCAGAATGTCCAATTGCAGTTTCTACAGAAAGAGTGTTTCTGAACGGCTCAATCAAAAGTAAGGTTCAACTCTGTTAGTTGAATGCACAGAACAGAAAGAAGTTTCATACAATGCTTCTGTGTAGTTTATATTTGAACATATTCTTTTTTCCAGTATTACCCACTTAGCGCTACGAATGTCCAGTTGCATTTACTACAGACAGAGTGTTTCAAAACTGCTCAATCAAAAGTATGGTTTAACTCTGTTAGCTGAATGCTCAGATCAGAAAGCAGTTTCACAGAATGATTCTGTGTAGTTTATATTTGAATATATTCCTTTTTCCACTATTACCCACTTAGCGCTCCAAATGTCCAGTTGCATTTTCTACAGAAAGAGTGTTCAGATCTGCTCAATCAAAAGTATGGTTTAACTCTGTTAGTTGAATGCACAGATCAGAAAGAAGTTTCACCGAATGATTCTGTGTAGTTTATATTTGAAGATATTCCTTTTTCCACTATTACCCTCTTAGCGCTCCGAATCTCCTCTTGCATTTTCTACAGAAAGAGTGTTTCATAACTGCTCAATCAAAAATATGTTTTATCTCTGTTAACTGAATTTACAGATCAGAAATAAGTTTCACAGAATGCATCTTTGTAGTTTTTATTTGAAGATATTCTTTTTCCCAATGTAGGCCTCTTAGCGCTTAGCATGTCCAATTGCAGTTTCTACAGAAAGAGTGTTTCAGAACGGCTCAATCAAAAGTAAGGTTCAACTCTGTTAGTTGAATGCACAGAACAGAAAGAATTTTCACAGAATGCTACTGTGTAGTTTATATTTGAATATATTCCTTTTTCCACTATTACCCTCTTAGCGCTCGGAATGTCCACTTGAATTTTCTACAGAAAGAGTGTTCAGAACTGCGCAATCAAAAGTATGGTTTAACTCTGTTAGCTTAATGAACATATCAGAAATAAGTTTCACACAATGCTTCTGTGTAGTTTTTATTTGAAGATATTATTTTTCCCAATAGAGGCCTCTTAGCGCTCAGAATGTCCAATTGCAGTTTCTACAGAAAGAGTGTTTCAGAAAGGCTCAATCAAAAGTAAGGTTCAACTCTGTTAGTTGAATGCACAGAACAGAAAGAAGTTTCATACAATGCTTCTGTGTAGTTCATATTTGAACATATTCTTTTTTCCACTATTACCCACTTAGCGCTACGAATGTCCAGTTGCATTTTCTACAGACAGAGTGTTTCAAAACTGCTCAATCAAAAGTATGGTTTAACTCTGTTAGCTGAATGCTCAGATCAGAAAGAAGTTTCACAGAATGCTTCTGTGTAGGTTATATTTGAATATATTCCTTTTTCCACTACTACTCTCTTAGCGCTCCAAATGTCCAGTTGCATTTTCTACAGAAAGAGTGTTCAGATCTGCTCAATCAAATGTATGGTTTAACTCTGTTAGCTGAATGCACAGATCAGAAAGAAGTTTCACAGAATGATTCTGTGTAGTTTATATTTGGAGACATTCCTTTTTCCACTATTAACCTCATAGCGCTCCGAATCTCCACTTGCATTTTCTACAGAAAGAGTGTTTCAGAACGGCTCAATCAAAACTAAGGTTCAACTCTTTTAGTTGAGCAAACAGAACAGAAAGAAGTTTCACACATTTCTTCTGTGTAGTTTTTATTTGTAGACATTCTTTTTCCCAATATAGGCCTCCTAGCGCTCAGAATGTCCAATTGCAGTTTCTACAGAAAGAGTGTTTCAGAACGGCTCAATCCAAAGTAAGGTTCAACTCTGTTAGTTGAATGCACAGAACAGAAAGAAGTTTCATACAATGCTTCTGTGTAGTTTATATTTGAACATATTCTTTTTTCCACTATTAACCACTTAGCGCTACGAATGTCCAGTTGCATTTTCTACAGACAGAGTGTTTCAAAACTGCTCAATCAAAAGTATGGTTTAACTCTGTTAGCTGAATGCTCAGATCAGAAAGTAGTTTCACAGAATGCTTCTGTGTAGTTTATATTTGAATATATTACTTTTTCCACTATTACCCACTTAGCGCTCCAAATGTCCAGTTGCATTTTCTACAGAAAGAGTGTTCAGATCTGCTCAATCAAAAGTATGGTTTAACTCTGTTAGCTGAATGCACAGATCAGAAAGAAGTTTCACCGAATGATTCTGTGTAGTTTATATTTGAAGATATTACTTTTTCCACTATTACCCTCTTAGCGCTCCGAATCTCCACTTGCATTTTCTACAGAAAGAGTGTTTCATAACTGCTCAATCAAAAATATGTTTTATCTCTGTTAACTGAATTTACAGATAAGAAATAAGTTTCACAGAATGCATCTTTGTAGTTTTTATTTGAAAATATCCTTTTTCCCAATGTAGGCCTCTTAGCGCTTAGCATGTCCAATTGCAGTTTCTACAGAAAGAGTGTTTCAGAACGGCTCAATCAAAAGTAAGGTTCAACTCTGTTAGTTGAATGCACAGAACAGAAAGAATTTTCACAGAATGCTACTGTGTAGTTTATATTTGAATATATTCCTTTTTCCACTATTACCCTCTTAGCGCTCCGAATGTCCACTTGCATTTTCTACAGAAAGAGTGTTCAGAACTTCGCAATCAAAAGTATGGTTTAACTCTGTTAGCTTAATGAACATATCAGAAATAAGTTTCACACAATGCTTCTGTGTAGTTTTTATTTGAAGATATTATTTTCCCAATAGAGGCCTCTTAGCGCTCAGAATGTCCAATTGCAGTTTCTACAGAAAGAGTGTTTCAGAAAGGCTCAATCAAAAGTAAGGTTCAACTCTGTTAGTTGAATACACAGAACAGAAAGATGTTTCATACAATGCTTCTGTGTAGTTTATATTTGAACATATACTTTTTTCCACTATTACCCACTTAGCGCTACGAATGTCCAGTTGCATTTTCTACAGACAGAGTGTTTCAAAACTGCTCAATCAAAAGTATGGTTTAACTCTGTTAGCTGAATGCTCAGATCAGAAAGAAGTTTCACAGAATGCTTCTGTGTAGTTTATATTTGAATATATTCCTTTTTCCACTACTACTCTCTTAGCGCTCCAAATGTCCAGTTGCATTTTCTACAGAAAGAGTGTTCAGATCTGCTCAATCAAAAGTATGGTTTAACTCTGTTAGCTGAATGCACAGATCAGAAAGAAGTTTCACAGAATGATTCTGTGTAGTTTATATTTGGAGACATTCCTTTTTCCACTATTACCCTCATAGCGCTCCGAATCTCCACTTGCATTTTCTACAGAAAGAGTGTTTCAAAACGGCTCAAGCAAAACTAAGGTTCAACTCTTTTAGTTGAAGAAACAGAACAGAAAGAAGTTTCACACAATTCTTCTGTGTAGTTTTTATTTGTAGACATTCTTTTTCCCAATATAGGCCTCCTAGCGCTCAGAATGTCCAATTGCAGTTTCTACAGAAAGAGTGTTTCTGAACGGCTCAATCAAAAGTAAGGTTCAACTCTGTTAGTTGAATGCACAGAACAGAAAGAAGTTTCATACAATGCTTCTGTGTAGTTTATATTTGAACATATTCTTTTTTCCAGTATTACCCACTTAGCGCTACGAATGTCCAGTTGCATTTACTACAGACAGAGTGTTTCAAAACTGCTCAATCAAAAGTATGGTTTAACTCTGTTAGCTGAATGCTCAGATCAGAAAGCAGTTTCACAGAATGATTCTGTGTAGTTTATATTTGAATATATTCCTTTTTCCACTATTACCCACTTAGCGCTCAAAATGTCCAGTTGCATTTTCTACAGAAAGAGTGTTCAGATCTGCTCAATCAAAAGTATGGTTTAACTCTGTTAGTTGAATGCACAGATCAGAAAGAAGTTTCACCGAATGATTCTGTGTAGTTTATATTTGAAGATATTCCTTTTTCCACTATTACCCTCTTAGCGCTCCGAATCTCCTCTTGCATTTTCTACAGAAAGAGTGTTTCATAACTGCTCAATCAAAAATATGTTTTATCTCTGTTAACTGAATTTACAGATCAGAAATAAGTTTCACAGAATGCATCTTTGTAGTTTTTATTTGAAGATATTCTTTTTCCCAATGTAGGCCTCTTAGCGCTTAGCATGTCCAATTGCAGTTTCTACAGAAAGAGTGTTTCAGAACGGCTCAATCAAAAGTAAGGTTCAACTCTGTTAGTTGAATGCACAGAACAGAAAGAATTTTCACAGAATGCTACTGTGTAGTTTATATTTGAATATATTCCTTTTTCCACTATTACCCTCTTAGCGCTCGGAATATCCACTTGAATTTTCTACAGAAAGAGTGTTCAGAACTGCGCAATCAAAAGTATGGTTTAACTCTGTTAGCTTAATGAACATATCAGAAATAAGTTTCACACAATGCTTCTGTGTAGTTTTTATTTGAAGATATTATTTTTCCCAATAGAGGCCTCTTAGCGCTCAGAATGTCCAATTGCAGTTTCTACAGAAAGAGTGTTTCAGAAAGGCTCAATCAAATGTAAGGTTCAACTCTGTTAGTTGAATACACAGAACAGAAAGATGTTTCATACAATGCTTCTGTGTAGTTTATATTTGAACATATTCTTTTTTCCACTATTACCCACTTAGCGCTACGAATGTCCAGTTGCATTTTCTACAGACAGAGTGTTTCAAAACTGCTCAATCAAAAGTATGGTTTAACTCTGTTAGCTGAATGCTCAGATCAGAAAGAAGTTTCACAGAATGCTTCTGTGTAGTTTATATTTGAATATATTCCTTTTTCCACTACTACTCTCTTAGCGCTCCAAATGTCCAGTTGCATTTTCTACAGAAAGAGTGTTCAGATCTGCTCAATCAAAAGTATGGTTTAACTCTGTTAGTTGAATGCACAGATCAGAAAGAAGTTTCACCGAATGATTCTGTGTAGTTTATATTTGAAGATATTCCTTTTTCCACTATTACCCTCTTAGCGCTCCGAATCTCCTCTTGCATTTTCTACAGAAAGAGTGTTTCATAACTGCTCAATCAAAAATATGTTTTATCTCTGTTAACTGAATTTACAGATCAGAAATAAGTTTCACAGAATGCATCTTTGTAGTTTTTATTTGAAGATATTCTTTTTCCCAATGTAGGCCTCTTAGCGCTTAGCATGTCCAATTGCAGTTTCTACAGAAAGAGTGTTTCAGAACGGCTCAATCAAAAGTAAGGTTCAACTCTGTTAGTTGAATGCACAGAACAGAAAGAATTTTCACAGAATGCTACTGTGTAGTTTATATTTGAATATATTCCTTTTTCCACTATTACCCTCTTAGCGCTCGGAATGTCCACTTGAATTTTCTACAGAAAGAGTGTTCAGAACTGCGCAATCAAAAGTATGGTTTAACTCTGTTAGCTTAATGAACATATCAGAAATAAGTTTCACACAATGCTTCTGTGTAGTTTTTATTTGAAGATATTATTTTTCCCAATAGAGGCCTCTTAGCGCTCAGAATGTCCAATTGCAGTTTCTACAGAAAGAGTGTTTCAGAAAGGCTCAATCAAAAGTAAGGTTCAACTCTGTTAGTTGAATACACAGAACAGAAAGAAGTTTCATACAATGCTTCTGTGTAGTTCATATTTGAACATATTCTTTTTTCCACTATTACCCACTTAGCGCTACGAATGTCCAGTTGCATTTTCTACAGACAGAGTGTTTCAAAACTGCTCAATCAAAAGTATGGTTTAACTCTGTTAGCTGAATGCTCAGATCAGAAAGAAGTTTCACAGAATGCTTCTGTGTAGTTTATATTTGAATATATTCCTTTTTCCACTACTACGCTCTTAGCACTCCAAATGTCCAGTTGCATTTTCTACAGAAAGAGTGTTCAGATCTGCTCAATCAAAAGTATGGTTTAACTCTGTTAGCTGAATGCACAGATCAGAAAGAAGTTTCACCGAATGTTTCTGTGTAGTTTATATTTGAAGACATTCCTTTTTCCACTATTACCCTCTTAGCGCTCCGAATCTCCACTTGCATTTTCTACAAAAAGAGTGTTTCATAACTGCTCAATCAAAAATATATTTTATCTCTGTTAACTGAATTTACAGATCAGAAATAAGTTTCACAGAATGCATCTGTGTAGTTTTTATTTGAAGATATTCTTTTTCCCAATGTAGGCCTCTTAGCGCTTAGCATGTCCAATTGCAGTTTCTACAGAAAGAGTGTTTCAGAACGGCTCAATCAAAAGTAAGGTTCAACTCTGTTAGTTGAATGCACAGAACAGAAAGAATTTTCACAGAATGCTACTGTGTAGTTTATATTTGAATATATTCCTTTTTCCACTATTACCCTCTTAGCGCTCCGAATGTCCACTTGCATTTTCTACAGAAAGAGTGTTCAGAACTGCGCAATCAAAAGTATGGTTTAACTCTGTTAGCTTAATGAACATATCAGAAATAAGTTTCACACAATGCTTCTGTGTAGTTTTTATTTGAAGATATTATTTTCCCAATAGAGGCCTCTTAGCGCTCAGATTGTCCAATTGCAGTTTCTACAGAAAGAGTGTTTCAGAAAGGCTCAATCAAAAGTAAGGTTCAACTCTGTTAGTTGAATGCACAGAACAGAAAGAAGTTTCATACAATGCTTCTGTGTAGTTCATATTTGAACATATTCTTTTTTCCACTATTACCCACTTAGCGCTACGAATGTCCAGTTGCATTTTCTACAGACAGAGTGTTTCAAAACTGCTCAATCAAAAGTATGGTTTAACTCTGTTAGCTGAATGCTCAGATCAGAAAGAAGTTTCACAGAATTCTTCTGTGTAGTTTATATTTGAATATATTCCTTTTTCCACTACTACTCTCTTAGCGCTCCAAATGTCCAGTTGCATTTTCTACAGAAAGAATGTTCAGATCTGCTCAATCAAAAGTATGGTTTAACTCTGTTAGCTGAATGCACAGATCAGAAAGAAGTTTCACAGAATGATTCTGTGTAGTTTATATTTGGAGACATTCGCTTTTCCACTATTACCCTCATAGCGCTCCGAATCTCCACTTGCATTTTCTACAGAAAGAGTGTTTCAGAACGGCTCAATCAAAACTAAGGTTAAACTCTTTTAGTTGAGCAAACAGAACAGAAAGAAGTTTCACACATTTCTTCTGTGTAGTTTTTATTTGTAGACATTCTTTTTCCCAATATAGGCCTCCTGGCGCTCAGAATGTCCAATTGCAGTTTCTACAGAAAGAGTGTTTCAGAACGGCTCAATCAAAAGTAAGGTTCAACTCTGTTAGTTGAATGCACAGAACAGAAAGAAGTTTCATACAATGCTTCTGTGTAGTTTATATTTGAACATATTCTTTTTTCCACTATTACCCACTTAGCGCTACGAATGTCCAGTTGCATTTTCTACAGACAGAGTGTTTCAAAACTGCTCAATCAAAAGTATGGTTTAACTCTGTTAGCTGAATGCTCAGATCAGAAAGAAGTTTCACAGAATGCTTCTGTGTAGTTTATATTTGAATATATTCCTTTTTCCACTACTACGCTCTTAGCGCTCCAAATGTCCAGTTGCATTTTCTACAGAAAGAGTGTTCAGATCTGCTCAATCAAAAGTATGGTTTAACTCTGTTAGCTGAATGCACAGATCAGAAAGAAGTTTCACCGAATGATTCTGTGTAGTTTATATTTGAAGATATTCCTTTTTCCACTATTACCTTCTTAGCGCTCCGAATCTCCACTTGCATTTTCTACAGAAAGAGTGTTTCATAACTGCTCAATCAAAAATATGTTTTATCTCTGTTAACTGAATTTACAGATGAGAAATAAGTTTCACAGAATGCATCTTTGTAGTTTTTATTTGAAGATATCCTTTTTCCCAATGTAGGCCTCTTAGCGCTTAGCATGTCCAATTGCAGTTTCTACAGAAAGAGTGTTTCAGAACGGCTCAATCAAAAGTAAGGTTCAACTCTGTTAGTTGAATGCACAGAACAGAAAGAATTTTCACAGAATGCTACTGTGTAGTTTATATTTGAATATATTCCTTTTTCCACTATTACCCTCTTAGCGCTCCGAATGTCCACTTGCATTTTCTACAGAAAGAGTGTTCAGAACTGCGCAATCAAAAGTATGGTTTAACTCTGTTAGCTTAATGAACATATCAGAAATAAGTTTCACACAATGCTTCTGTGTAGTTTTTATTTGAAGATATTATTTTCCCAATAGAGGCCTCTTAGCGCTCAGAATGTCCAATTGCAGTTTCTACAGAAAGAGTGTTTCAGAAAGGCTCAATCAAAAGTAAGGTACAACTCTGTTAGTTGAATGCACAGAACAGAAAGAAGTTTCATACAATGCTTCTGTGTAGTTCATATTTGAACATATTCTTTTTTCCACTATTACCCACTTAGCGCTACGAATGTCCAGTTGCATTTTCTACAGACAGAGTGTTTCAAAACTGCTCAATCAAAAGTATGGTTTAACTCTGTTAGCTGAATGCTCAGATCAGAAAGAAGTTTCACAGAATGCTTCTGTGTAGTTTATATTTGAATATATTCCTTTTTCCACTACTACTCTCTTAGCGCTCCAAATGTCCAGTTGCATTTTCTACAGAAAGAGTGTTCAGATCTGCTCAATCAAAAGTATGGTTTAACTCTGTTAGCTGAATGCACAGATCAGAAAGAAGTTTCACAGAATGATTCTGTGTAGTTTATATTTGGAGACATTCCTTTTTCCACTATTAACCTCATAGCGCTCCGAATCTCCACTTGCATTTTCTACAGAAAGAGTGTTTCAGAACGGCTCAATCAAAACTAAGGTTCAACTCTTTTAGTTGAGCAAACAGAACAGAAAGAAGTTTCACACATTTCTTCTGTGTAGTTTTTATTTGTAGACATTCTTTTTCCCAATATAGGCCTCCTAGCGCTCAGAATGTCCAATTGCAGTTTCTACAGAAAGAGTGTTTCAGAACGGCTCAATCAAAAGTAAGGTTCAACTCTGTTAGTTGAATGCACAGAACAGAGAGAAGTTTCATACAATGCTTCTGTGTAGTTTATATTTGAACATATTCTTTTTTCCACTATTAACCACTTAGCGCTACGAATGTCCAGTTGCATTTTCTACAGACAGAGTGTTTCAAAACTGCTCAATCAAAAGTATGGTTTAACTCTGTTAGCTGAATGCTCAGATCAGAAAGTAGTTTCACAGAATGCTTCTGTGTAGTTTATATTTGAATATATTCCTTTTTCCACTATTACCCACTTAGCGCTCCAAATGTCCAGTTGCATTTTCTACAGAAAGAGTGTTCAGATCTGCTCAATCAAAAGTATGGTTTAACTCTGTTAGCTGAATGCACAGATCAGAAAGAAGTTTCACCGAATGATTCTGTGTAGTTTATATTTGAAGATATTCCTTTTTCCACTATTACCCTCTTAGCGCTCCGAATCTCCACTTGCATTTTCTACAGAAGGAGTGTTTCATAACTGCTCAATCAAAAATATGTTTTATCTCTGTTAACTGAATTTACAGATAAGAAATAAGTTTCACAGAATGCATCTTTGTAGTTTTTATTTGAAGATATCCTTTTTCCCAATGTAGGCCTCTTAGCGCTTAGCATGTCCAATTGCAGTTTCTACAGAAAGAGTGTTTCAGAACGGCTCAATCAAAAGTAAGGTTCAACTCTGTTAGTTGAATGCACAGAACAGAAAGAATTTTCACAGAATGCTACTGTGTAGTTTATATTTGAATATATTCCTTTTTCCACTATTACCCTCTTAGCGCTCCGAATGTCCACTTGCATTTTCTACAGAAAGAGTGTTCCGAACTGCGCAATCAAAAGTATGGTTTAACTCTGTTAGCTTAATGAACATATCAGAAATAAGTTTCACACAATGCTTCTGTGTAGTTTTTATTTGAAGATATTATTTTCCCAATAGAGGCCTCTTAGCGCTCAGAATGTCCAATTGCAGTTTCTACAGAAAGAGTGTTTCAGAAAGGCTCAATCAAAAGTAAGGTTCAACTCTGTTAGTTGAATACACAGAACAGAAAGATGTTTCATACAATGCTTCTGTGTAGTTTATATTTGAACATATTCTTTTTTCCACTATTACCCACTTAGCGCTACGAATGTCCAGTTGCATTTTCTACAGACAGAGTGTTTCAAAACTGCTCAATCAAAAGTATGGTTTAACTCTGTTAGCTGAATGCTCAGATCAGAAAGAAGTTTCACAGAATGCTTCTGTGTAGTTTATATTTGAATATATTCCTTTTTCCACTACTACTCTCTTAGCGCTCCAAATGTCCAGTTGCATTTTCTACAGAAAGAGTGTTCAGATCTGCTCAATCAAAAGTATGGTTTAACTCTGTTAGCTGAATGCACAGATCAGTAAGAAGTTTCACAGAATGATTCTTTGTAGTTTATATTTGGAGACATTCCTTTTTCCACTATTACCCTCATAGCGCTCCGAATCTCCACTTGCATTTTCTACAGAAAGAGTGTTTCAAAACGGCTCAATCAAAACTAAGGTTCAACTCTTTTAGTTGAAGAAACAGAACAGAAAGAAGTTTCACACAATTCTTCTGTGTAGTTTTTATTTGTAGACATTCTTTTTCCCAATATAGGCCTCCTAGCGCTCAGAATGTCCAATTGCAGTTTCTACAGAAAGAGTGTTTCTGAACGGCTCAATCAAAAGTAAGGTTCAACTCTGTTAGTTGAATGCACAGAACAGAAAGAAGTTTCATACAATGCTTCTGTGTAGTTTATATTTGAACATATTCTTTTTTCCAGTATTACCCACTTAGCGCTACGAATGTCCAGTTGCATTTACTACAGACAGAGTGTTTCAAAACTGCTCAATCAAAAGTATGGTTTAACTCTGTTAGCTGAATGCTCAGATCAGAAAGCAGTTTCACAGAATGATTCTGTGTAGTTTATATTTGAATATATTCCTTTTTCCACTATTACCCACTTAGCGCTCCAAATGTCCAGTTGCATTTTCTACAGAAAGAGTGTTCAGATCTGCTCAATCAAAAGTATGGTTTAACTCTGTTAGTTGAATGCACAGATCAGAAAGAAGTTTCACCGAATGATTCTGTGTAGTTTATATTTGAAGATATTCCTTTTTCCACTATTACCCTCTTAGCGCTCCGAATCTCCTCTTGCATTTTCTACAGAAAGAGTGTTTCATAACTGCTCAATCAAAAATATGTTTTATCTCTGTTAACTGAATTTACAGATCAGAAATAAGTTTCACAGAATGCATCTTTGTAGTTTTTATTTGAAGATATTCTTTTTCCCAATGTAGGCCTCTTAGCGCTTAGCATGTCCAATTGCAGTTTCTACAGAAAGAGTGTTTCAGAACGGCTCAATCAAAAGTAAGGTTCAACTCTGTTAGTTGAATGCACAGAACAGAAAGAATTTTCACAGAATGCTACTGTGTAGTTTATATTTGAATATATTCCTTTTTCCACTATTACCCTCTTAGCGCTCGGAATGTCCACTTGAATTTTCTACAGAAAGAGTGTTCAGAACTGCGCAATCAAAAGTATGGTTTAACTCTGTTAGCTTAATGAACATATCAGAAATAAGTTTCACACAATGCTTCTGTGTAGTTTTTATTTGAAGATATTATTTTTCCCAATAGAGGCCTCTTAGCGCTCAGAATGTCCAATTGCAGTTTCTACAGAAAGAGTGTTTCAGAAAGGCTCAATCAAAAGTAAGGTTCAACTCTGTTAGTTGAATGCACAGAACAGAAAGAAGTTTCATACAATGCTTCTGTGTAGTTCATATTTGAACATATTCTTTTTTCCACTATTACCCACTTAGCGCTACGAATGTCCAGTTGCATTTTCTACAGACAGAGTGTTTCAAAACTGCTCAATCAAAAGTATGGTTTAACTCTGTTAGCTGAATGCTCAGATCAGAAAGAAGTTTCACAGAATGCTTCTGTGTAGTTTATATTTGAATATATTCCTTTTTCCACTACTACTCTCTTAGCGCTCCAAATGTCCAGTTGCATTTTCTACAGAAAGAGTGTTCAGATCTGCTCAATCAAATGTATGGTTTAACTCTGTTAGCTGAATGCACAGATCAGAAAGAAGTTTCACAGAATGATTCTGTGTAGTTTATATTTGGAGACATTCCTTTTTCCACTATTAACCTCATAGCGCTCCGAATCTCCACTTGCATTTTCTACAGAAAGAGTGTTTCAGAACGGCTCAATCAAAACTAAGGTTCAACTCTTTTAGTTGAGCAAACAGAACAGAAAGAAGTTTCACACATTTCTTCTGTGTAGTTTTTATTTGTAGACATTCTTTTTCCCAATATAGGCCTCCTAGCGCTCAGAATGTCCAATTGCAGTTTCTACAGAAAGAGTGTTTCAGAACGGCTCAATCCAAAGTAAGGTTCAACTCTGTTAGTTGAATGCACAGAACAGAGAGAAGTTTCATACAATGCTTCTGTGTAGTTTATATTTGAACATATTCTTTTTTCCACTATTAACCACTTAGCGCTACGAATGTCCAGTTGCATTTTCTACAGACAGAGTGTTTCAAAACTGCTCAATCAAAAGTATGGTTTAACTCTGTTAGCTGAATGCTGAGATCAGAAAGTAGTTTCACAGAATGCTTCTGTGTAGTTTATATTTGAATATATTCCTTTTTCCACTATTACCCACTTAGCGCTCCAAATGTCCAGTTGCATTTTCTACAGAAAGAGTGTTCAGATCTGCTCAATCAAAAGTATGGTTTAACTCTTTTAGCTGAATGCACAGATCAGAAAGAAGTTTCACCGAATGATTCTGTGTAGTTTATATTTGAAGATATTACTTTTTCCACTATTACCCTCTTAGCGCTCCGAATCTCCACTTGCATTTTCTACAGAAAGAGTGTTTCATAACTGCTCAATCAAAAATATGTTTTATCTCTGTTAACTGAATTTACAGATAAGAAATAAGTTTCACAGAATGCATCTTTGTAGTTTTTATTTGAAAATATCCTTTTTCCCAATGTAGGCCTCTTAGCGCTTAGCATGTCCAATTGCAGTTTCTACAGAAAGAGTGTTTCAGAACGGCTCAATCAAAAGTAAGGTTCAACTCTGTTAGTTGAATGCACAGAACAGAAAGAATTTTCACAGAATGCTACTGTGTAGTTTATATTTGAATATATTCCTTTTTCCACTATTACCCTCTTAGCGCTCCGAATGTCCACTTGCATTTTCTACAGAAAGAGTGTTCAGAACTGCGCAATCAAAAGTATGGTTTAACTCTGTTAGCTTAATGAACATATCAGAAATAAGTTTCACACAATGCTTCTGTGTAGTTTTTATTTGAAGATATTATTTTCCCAATAGAGGCCTCTTAGCGCTCAGAATGTCCAATTGCAGTTTCTACAGAAAGAGTGTTTCAGAAAGGCTCAATCAAAAGTAAGGTTCAACTCTGTTAGTTGAATACACAGAACAGAAAGGTGTTTCATACAATGCTTCTGTGTAGTTTATATTTGAACATATTCTTTTTTCCACTATTACCCACTTAGCGCTATGAATGTCCAGTTGCATTTTCTACAGACAGAGTGTTTCAAAACTGCTCAATCAAAAGTATGGTTTAACTCTGTTAGCTGAATGCTCAGATCAGAAAGAAGTTTCACAGAATGCTTCTGTGTAGTTTATATTTGAATATATTCCTTTTTCCACTACTACTCTCTTAGCGCTCCAAATGTCCAGTTGCATTTTCTACAGAAAGAGTGTTCAGATCTGCTCAATCAAAAGTATGGTTTAACTCTGTTAGCTGAATGCACAGATCAGAAAGAAGTTTCACAGAATGATTCTGTGTAGTTTATATTTGGAGACATTCCTTTTTCCACTATTACCCTCTTAGCGTTCCGAATCTCCACTTGCATTTTCTACAGAAAGAGTGTTTCAGAACGGCTCAATCAAAACTAAGGTTCAACTCTTTTAGTTGAGCAAACAGAACAGAAAGAAGTTTCACACATTTCTTCTGTGTAGTTTTTATTTGTAGACATTCTTTTTCCCAATATAGGCCTCCTAGCGCTCAGAATGTCCAATTGCAGTTTCTACAGAAAGAGTGTTTCAGAACGGCTCAATCAAAAGTAAGGTTCAACTCTGTTAGTTGAATGCACAGAACAGAGAGAAGTTTCATACAATGCTTCTGTGTAGTTTATATTTGAACATATTCTTTTTTCCACTATTAACCACTTAGCGCTACGAATGTCCAGTTGCATTTTCTACAGACAGAGTGTTTCAAAACTGCTCAATCAAAAGTATGGTTTAACTCTGTTAGCTGAATGCTCAGATCAGAAAGTAGTTTCACAGAATGCTTCTGTGTAGTTTATATTTGAATATATTCCTTTTTCCACTATTACCCACTTAGCGCTCCAAATGTCCAGTTGCATTTTCTACAGAAAGAGTGTTCAGATCTGCTCAATCAAAAGTATGGTTTAACTCTGTTAGCTGAATGCACAGATCAGAAAGAAGTTTCACCGAATGATTCTGTGTAGTTTATATTTGAAGATATTCCTTTTTCCACTATTACCCTCTTAGCGCTCCGAATCTCCACTTGCATTTTCTACAGAAGGAGTGTTTCATAACTGCTCAATCAAAAATATGTTTTATCTCTGTTAACTGAATTTACAGATAAGAAATAAGTTTCACAGAATGCATCTTTGTAGTTTTTATTTGAAGATATCCTTTTTCCCAATGTAGGCCTCTTAGCGCTTAGCATGTCCAATTGCAGTTTCTACAGAAAGAGTGTTTCAGAACGGCTCAATCAAAAGTAAGGTTCAACTCTGTTAGTTGAATGCACAGAACAGAAAGAATTTTCACAGAATGCTACTGTGTAGTTTATATTTGAATATATTCCTTTTTCCACTATTACCCTCTTAGCGCTCCGAATGTCCACTTGCATTTTCTACAGAAAGAGTGTTCCGAACTGCGCAATCAAAAGTATGGTTTAACTCTGTTAGCTTAATGAACATATCAGAAATAAGTTTCACACAATGCTTCTGTGTAGTTTTTATTTGAAGATATTATTTTCCCAATAGAGGCCTCTTAGCGCTCAGAATGTCCAATTGCAGTTTCTACAGAAAGAGTGTTTCAGAAAGGCTCAATCAAAAGTAAGGTTCAACTCTGTTAGTTGAATACACAGAACAGAAAGATGTTTCATACAATGCTTCTGTGTAGTTTATATTTGAACATATTCTTTTTTCCACTATTACCCACTTAGCGCTACGAATGTCCAGTTGCATTTTCTACAGACAGAGTGTTTCAAAACTGCTCAATCAAAAGTATGGTTTAACTCTGTTAGCTGAATGCTCAGATCAGAAAGAAGTTTCACAGAATGCTTCTGTGTAGTTTATATTTGAATATATTCCTTTTTCCACTACTACTCTCTTAGCGCTCCAAATGTCCAGTTGCATTTTCTACAGAAAGAGTGTTCAGATCTGCTCAATCAAAAGTATGGTTTAACTCTGTTAGCTGAATGCACAGATCAGAAAGAAGTTTCACAGAATGATTCTGTGTAGTTTATATTTGGAGACATTCCTTTTTCCACTATTACCCTCATAGCGCTCCGAATCTCCACTTGCATTTTCTACAGAAAGAGTGTTTCAAAACGGCTCAATCAAAACTAAGGTTCAACTCTTTTAGTTCAACAAACAGAACAGAAAGAAGTTTCACACAATTCTTCTGTGTAGTTTTTATTTGTAGACATAATTTTTCCCAATATAGGCCTCCTAGCGCTCAGAATGTCCAATTGCAGTTTCTACAGAAAGAGTGTTTCAGAACGGCTCAATCAAAAGTAAGGTTCAACTCTGTTAGTTGAATGCACAGAACAGAAAGAAGTTTCATACAATGCTTCTGTGTAGTTTATATTTGAACATATTCTTTTTTCCACTATTACCCACTTAGCGCTACGAATGTCCAGTTGCATTTTCTACAGACAGAGTGTTTCAAAACTGCTCAATCAAAAGTATGGTTTAACTCTGTTAGCTGAATGCTCAGATCAGAAAGAAGTTTCACAGAATGCTTCTGGGTAGTTTATATTTGAATATATTTCTTTTTTCACTACTACGCTCTTAGCGCTCCAAATGTCCAGTTGCATTTTCTACAGAAAGAGTGTTCAGATCTGCTCAATCAAAAGTATGGTTTAACTCTGTTAGCTGAATGCACAGATCAGAAAGAAGTTTCACAGAATGATTCTGTGTAGTTTATATTTGGAGACATTCCTTTTTCCACTATTACCCTCATAGCGCTCCGAATCTCCACTTGCATTTTCTACAGAAAGAGTGTTTCAGAACGGCTCAATCAAAACTAAGGTTCAACTCTTTTAGTTGAACAAACAGAACAGAAAGAAGTTTCACACAATTCTTCTGTGTAGTTTTTATTTGTAGACATTCTTTTTCCCAATATAGGCCTCCTAGCACTCAGAATGTCCAATTGCAGTTTCTACAGAAAGAGTGTTTCAGAACGACTCAATCAAAAGTAAGGTTCAACTCTGTTAGTTGAATGCACAGAACAGAAAGAAGTTTCATACAATACTTCTGTGTAGTTTATATTTGAACATATTCTTTTTTCCACTATTACCCACTTAGCGCTACGAATGTCCAGTTGCGTTTTCTACAGACAGAGTGTTTCAAAACTGCTCAATCAAACGTATGGTTTAACTCTGTTAGCTGAATGCTCAGATCAGAAAGAAGTTTCACAGAATGTTTCTGTGTAGTTTATATTTGAATATATTCCTTTTTCCACTATTACCCACTTAGCGTTCCAAATGTCCAGTTGCATTTTCTACAGAAAGAGTGTTCAGATCTGCTCAATCAAAGGCATGGTTTAACTCTGTTAGCTGAATGCACAGATCAGAAAGAAATTTCACCGAATGATTCTGTGTAGTTTATATTTGAAGATATTCCTTTTTCCACTATTACCCTCTTAGCGCTCCGAATCTCCACTTGCATTTTCTACAGAAAGAGTGTTTCATAACTGCTCAATCAAAAATATGTTTTATCTCTGTTAACTGAATTTACAGATCAGAAATAAGTTTCAAAGAATGCATCTTTGTAGTTTTTATTTGAAGATATTATTTTCCCAATGTAGGCCTCTTAGCGCTTAGCATGTCCAATTGCAGTTTCTACAGAAAGAGTGTTTAAGAACGGCTCAATCAAAAGTAAGGTTCAACTCTGTTAGTTGAATGCACAGAAAAGAAAGAATTTTCACAGAATGCTACTGTGTAGTTTATATTTGAATATGTTCCTTTTTCCACTATTACCCTCTTAGCGCTCCGAATGTCCACTTGCATTTTCTACAGAAAGAGTGTTCAGAACTGCGCAATCAAAAGTATGGTTTAACTCTGTTAGCTTAATGAACATATCAGAAATAAGTTTCACACAATGCTTCTGTGTAGTTTTTATTTGAAGATATTATTTTCCCAATAGAGGCCTCTTAGCGCTCAGAATGTCCAATTGCAGTTTCTACAGAAAGAGTGTTTCAGAAAGGCTCAATCAAAAGTAAGGTTCAACTCTGTTAGTTGAATGCACAGAACAGAAAGAAGTTTCATACAATGCTTCTGTGTAGTTTATATTTGAACATATTCTTTTTTCCACTATTACCCACTTAGCGCTACGAATGTCCAGTTGCATTTTCTACAGACAGTGTGTTTCAAAACTGCTCAATCAAAAGTATGGTTTAACTCTGTTAGCTGAATGCTCAGATCAGAAAGAAGTTTCACAGAATGCTTCTGTGTAGTTTATATTTGAATATATTCCTTTTTCCACTACTACCCTCTTAGCGCTCCAAATGTCCAGTTGCATTTTCTACAGAAAGAGTGTTTCAGAAAGGCTCAATCAAAAGTAAGGTTCAACTCTGTTAGTTGAATGCACAGAACAGAAAGAAGTTTCATAGAATGCTTCTGTGTAGTTTATATTTGAACATATTCTTTTTTCCACTATTAACCACTTAGCGCTACGAATGTCCAGTTGCATTTTCTACAGACAGAGTGTTTCAAAACTGCTCAATCAAAAGTATGGTTTAACTCTGTTAGCTGAATGCTCAGATCAGAAAGTAGTTTCACAGAATGCTTCTGTGTAGTTTATATTTGAATATATTCCTTTTTCCACTATTACCCACTTAGCGCTACAAATGTCCAGTTGCATTTTCTACAGAAAGAGTGTTCAGATCTGCTCAATCAAAAGTATGGTTTAACTCTGTTAGCTGAATGCACATATCGGAAATAAGTTTCAAACAATGCTTCTGTGTAGTTTTTATTTGAAGATATTTTTATTCCCAATATAGGCCTCTTAGCGCTCAGAATGTCCAATTGCAGTTTCTACAGAAAGAGTGTTTCAGAACGCCTCAATCAAATGTCAGGTTCAACTGTCTTAGTTGAATGCACAGAACAGAAAGAAGTTTCACAGAATGCTTCTGTGTAGTATATAGTTGAAGATACTCCTTTTTGGACTATTACCCACTTAGCGTTCCGAATATCCACTGGCAGTATCTACACAAAGAGTGTTTCAGAACTGCTCCCTCGAAAGTAAGGCTCAACACTGTTAGTTGAATGAGGAGAACAGAAAGGGGTTTCAGAGAATGCTTCTGTGTAGTTTTTAATTGGAGATATTCCTTTTTCCTCTATTACAATCTTAGCGCTCCCAATGTCCACTTGCATTTTCTACAAAAAGAGTGTTTCATAACTGCTCAATCAAAAATATGGTTTAGCTCTGTTAACTGAATTTACAGATCAGAAATAAGTTTCAGAGAATGTATCTGTGTAGTTTTTATTTGAAGATATTCTTTTTCCCAATGTAGGCCTCTTAGCGCTTAGAATGTCCAATTGCAGTTTCTACAGAAAGAGTGTTTCAGAACGGCTCAATCAAAAGTAAGGTTCAACTCTGTTAGTTGAATGCACAGAACAGAAAGAAGTTTCACAGAATGCTACTGTGTAGTTTATATTTGAATATATTCCTTTTTCCACTATTACCCTCTTAGCGCTCCAAATGTCCACTTGCATTTTCTACAGAAAGATTGTTCGGAACTGCGCAATCAAAAGTATGGTTTAACTCTGTTAGCTGAATGCACATATCAGAAATAAGTTTCACACAATGCTTCTGTGTAGTTTTTATTTGAAGATATTATTTTTCCCAATATAGGCCTCTTAGCGCTCAGAATGTCCAATTGCAGTTTCTACGGGAAGAGTGTTTCAGAACGGCTCAATCAAAAGTAAGGTTCAACTCTGTTAGTTGAATGCGCAGAACAGAAAGAAGTTTCATACAATACTTCTCTGTAGTTTATATTTGAACGTATTCTTTTTTCCACTATTACCCACTTAGCGCTACGAATGTCCAGTTGCGTTTTCTACAGACAGAGTGTTTCAAAACTGCTCAATCAAAAGTATGTGTTAACTCTGTTAGCTGAATGCTCAGATCAGAAAGAAGTTTCACACAATGCTTCTGTGTAGTTTATATTTGAATATATTCCTTTTTCCACTACTACCCTCTTAGCGCTCCAAATGTCCAGTTGCATTTTCTACAGAAAGAGTGTTCAGATCTGCTCAATCAAAAGTATGTTTTAACACTGTTAGCTGAATGCACAGATCAGAAACAAGTTTCACAGAATGATTTTGTGTAGTTTATATTTGAAGACATTCCTTTTTCCACTATTACCCTCTTAGTGCTCCGAATCTCCACTTGCATTTTCTACAGAAAGAGTGTTTCAGAATGGCTCAATCAAAACTAAGGTTCAACTCTTTTAGTTGAATGAACAGAACAGAAAGAAGTTTCACAGAATGCTTCTGTGTAGTTTTTATTTGTAGATATTCTTTTTCCCAATATAGGCCTCTTAGCGCTCAGAATGTCCAATTGCAGTTTCTACAGAAAGAGTGTTTCAGAACGGCTCAATCAAAATTAAGGTTCAACCCTGGCAGTTGAATGCACAGAACAGAAAGAAGTTTCACAGAATGCTTCTGTGTAGTTTATATTTGAATATATTCCTTTTTCCACTATTACCCTCTTAGCGCTCCGAATGTCCACTTGCATTTTCTACAGAAAGAGTGTTCTGAACTGCGCAATCAAAAGTATGGTTTAACTCTGTTAGCTGAATGCACATATCGGAAATAAGTTTCAAACAATGCTTCTGTGTAGTTTTTATTTGAAGATATTTTTATTCCCAATATAGGCCTCTTAGCGCTCAGAATGTCCAATTGCAGTTTCTACAGAAAGAGTGTTTCAGAACGCCTCAATCAAATGTCAGGTTCAACTGTCTTAGTTGAATGCACAGAACAGAAAGAAGTTTCACAGAATGCTTCTGTGTAGTATATAGTTGAAGATACTCCTTTTTGGACTATTACCTACTTAGCGTTCCGAATATCCACTGGCAGTATCTACACAAAGAGTGTTTCAGAACTGCTCCTTCGAAAGTAAGGCTCAACTCTGTTAGTTGAATGCGGAGAACAGAAATGGGTTTCAGAAAATGCTTCTGTGTAGTTTTTAATTGGAGATATTCCTTTTTCCTCTATTACAATCTTAGCGCTCCCAATGTCCACTTGCATTTTCTACAAAAAGAGTGTTTCATAACTGCTCAATCAAAAATATGGTTTAGCTCTGTTAACTGAATTTACAGATCAGAAATAAGTTTCAGAGAATGTATCTGTGTAGTTTTTATTTGAAGATATTCTTTTTCCCAATGTAGGCCTCTTAGCGCTTAGAATGTCCAATTGCAGTTTCTACAGAAAGAGTGTTTCAGAACGGCTCAATCAAAAGTAAGGTTCAACTCTGTTAGTTGAATGCACAGAACAGAAAGAAGTTTCACAGAATGCTACTGTGTAGTTTATATTTGAATATATTCCTTTTTCCACTATTACCCTCTTAGCGCTCCGAATGTCCACTTGCATTTTCTACAGAAAGATTGTTCGGAACTGCGCAATCAAAAGTATGGTTTAACTCTGTTAGCTGAATGCACATATCAGAAATAAGTTTCACACAATGCTTCTGTGTAGTTTTTATTTGAAGATATTATTTTTCCCAATATAGGCCTCTTAGCGCTCAGAATGTCCAATTGCAGTTTCTACGGAAAGAGTGTTTCAGAACGGCTCAATCAAAAGTAAGGTTCAACTCTGTTAGTTGAATGCACAGAACAGAAAGAAGTTTCATACAATACTTCTGTGTAGTTTATATTTGAACATATTCTTTTTTCCACTATTACCCACTTAGCGCTACGAATGTCCAGTTGCATTTTCTACAGACAGAGTGTTTCAAAACTGCTCAATCAAAAGTATGGTTTAATTCTGTTAGCTGAATGCTCAGATCAGAAAGAAGTTTCACAGAATGCTTCTGTGTAGTTTATATTTGAATATATTCCTTTTTCCACTACTACCCTCTTAGCGCTCCAAATGTCCAGTTGCATTTTCTACAGAAAGAGTGTTCAGATCTGCTCAATCAAAAGTATAGTTTAACTCTGTTAGCTTAATGCACAGATCAGAAAGAAGTTTCACAGAATGATTCTGTGTAGTTTATATGTGAAGATATTCCTTTTTCCACTATTACCCTCTTAGCGCTCCGAATCTCCACTTGCATTTTCTACAGAAAGAGTGTTTCAGAACAGCTCAATCAAAACTAAGGTTCAACTCTCTTAGTTGAATGAACAGAACAGAAAGAAGTTTCACAGAATGCTTCTGTGTAGTTTTTATTTGTAGATATTCTTTTTCCCAATATAGGCCTCTTAGCGCTCAGTATGTCCAATTGCAGTTTCTACAGAAAGAGTGTTTCAGAACGGCTCAATCAAAATTAAGGTTCAATCCTGGTAGTTGAATGCACAGAACAGAAAGAAGTTTCACAGAATGCTTCTGTGTAGTTTATATTTGAATATATTCCTTTTTCCACTATTACCCTCTTAGCGCTCCGAATGTCCACTTACATTTTCTACAGAAAGAGTGTTCTGAACTGAGCAATCAAAAGTATGGTTTAACTCTGTTAGCTTAATGCACATATCAGAAATAAGTTTCAAACAATGCTTCTGTGTAGTTTTTATTTGAAGATATTATTATTCCCAATATAGGCCTCTCAGCGCTCAGAATGTCCAATTGCAGTTTCTACAGAAAGAGTGTTTCAGAACGCCTCAATCAAATGTCAGGTTCAGCTCTCTTAGTTGAATGCACAGAACAGAAAGAAGTTTCACAGAATGCTTCTGTGTAGTATTTAGTTGAAGATACTCCTTTTTGGACTATTACCCACTTAGCGCTCCGAATATCCACTGGCAGTTTCTACACAAAGTGTGTTTCAGAACTGCTCCTTCGAAAGTAAGGCTCATCTCTGTTAGTTGAATGCGGAGAACAGAAAGGGGTTTCAGAGAATGCTTCTGTGTAGTTTTTAATTGGAGATATTCCTTTTTCCTCTCTTACAATCTTAGCGCTCCGAATGTCCACTTGCATTTTCTACAAAAAGAGTGTTTCATAACTGCTCAATCAAAAATATGGTTTAGGTCTGTTAACTGAATTTACAGATCAGAAATAAGTTTCAGAGAATGTATCTGTGTAGTTTTTATTTGAAGATATTCTTTTTCCCAATGTAGGCCTCTTAGCGCTTAGAATGTCCAATTGCAGTTTCTACAGAAAGAGTGTTTCAGAACGGCTCAATCAAAAGTAAGGTTCAACTCTGTTAGTTGCATGCACAGAACAGAAAAAAGTTTCACCGAATGCTACTGTGTAGTTTATATTTGAATATATTCCTTGTTCCACTATTACCTTCTTAGCGCTCCGAATGTCCACTTGCATTTTCTACAGAAAGAGTGTTCGGAACTGCGCAATCAAAAGTATGGTTTAACTCTGTTAGCTGAATGCACATATCAGAAATAAGTTTCACACAATGCTTCTGTGTAGTTTTTATTTGAAGATATTATTTTTCCCAATAGAGGCCTCTTAGCGCTCAGAATGTCCAATTGCAGTTTCCACGGAAAGAGTGTTTCAGAACGGCTCAATCAAAGGTAAGGTTCAACTCTGTTAGTTGAATGCACAGAACAGAAAGAAGTTTCATACAATGTTTCTGTGTAGTTTATATTTGAACATATTATTTTTTCCACTATTACCCACTTAGCGCTACGAATGTCCAGTTGCATTTTCTACAGACAGAGTGTTTCAAAACTGCTCAATCAAAAGTATGGTTTAACTCTGTTAGCTGAATGCTAAGATCAGAAAGAAGTTTCACTGAATGCTTCTGTGTAGTTTATATTTGAATATATTCCTTTTTCCACTACTACCCTCTTAGCGCTCCAAATGTCCAGTTGCATTTTCTACAGAAAGAGTGTTCAGATCGGCTCAATCAAAAGTATAGTTTAACTCTGTTAGCTGAATGCACAGATCAGAAAGAAGTTTCACAGAATGATTCTGTGTAGTTTATATTTGAAGACATTCCTTTTTCCACTATTACCCTCTTAGCGCTCCGAATCTCCACTTGCATTTTCTATAGAAAGAGTGTTTCAGAACGGCTCAATCAAAACTAAGGTTCAACACTTTTAGTTGAATGAACAGAACAGAAAGTAGTTTCACAGAATGCTTCTGTGTAGTTTTTATTTGTAGATATTCTCTTTCCCAATATAGGCCTCTTAGCGCTCAGAATGTCCAATTGCAGTTTCTACAGAAAGAGTGTTTCAGAACGGCTCAATCAAAACTAAGGTTGAACACTTTTAGTTGAATGAACAGAAGAGAAAGAAGTTTCACAGAATGCTACTGTGTAGTTTATATTTGAATATATTCCTTTTTCCAATCTTACCCTCATAGCGCTCCGAATGTCCACTTGCATTTTCCACAGAAAGAGTGTTCTGAACTGCGCAATCAAAAGTATGGTTTCACTCTGTTAGCTGAATGCACATATCAGAAATAAGTTTCAAACAATGCTTCTGTGTAGTTTTTATTTGAAGATATTATTTTTCCCAATATAGTCCTCTTAGCACTCAGAATGTCCAATTCCAGTTTCTACAGAAAGAGTGTTTCAGAACGGCTCAATCAAATGTAAGGTTCAACTCTCTTAGTTGAATGCACAGAACAGAAAGAAGTTTCACAGAATGCTTCTGTGTAGTATTTAGTTGAAGATACTCCTTTTTGGACTATTACCCACTTAGCGCTCCGAATATCCACTGGCAATTTCTACACAAAGAGTGTTTCATAACTGCTCAATCAAAAATATGGTTTAGCTCTGTTATCTGAATTTACAGATCAGAAATAAGTTTCACAGAATGCATCTGTGTAGTTTTTATTTGAAGATATTATTTTTCCCAATGTAGGCCTCTTAGCGCTTAGAATGTCCAATTGCAGTTTCTACAGAAAGAGTGTTTCAGAACGGCTCAATCAAAAGTAAGGTTCAACTCTTTTAGTTGAATGCACAGAACAGAAAGAAGTTTCATACAATGGTTCTGTGTAGTTTATATTTGAACATATTCTTTTTTCCAATATTACCCACTTAGCGCTACGAATGACCAGTTGCATGTTCTACAGACAGAGTGTTTCAAAACTGCTCAATCAAAAGTATGGTTTAACTCTGTTAGCTGAATGCTCAGATCAGAAAGAAGTTTCACAGAATGCTTCTGTGTAGTTTATATTTGAATATATTCCTTTTTCCATTACTACCCTCTTAGCGCTCCAAATGTCCAGTTGCATTTTCTACAGAAAGAGTGTTCAGATCTGCTGAATCAAAAGTATGGTTTAACTCTGTTAGCTTAATGCACAGATCAGAAAGAAGTTTCACAGAATCATTCTGTGCAGTTTATATTTGAAGACATTCCATTTTCCACTATTACCCTCTTAGCGCTCCGAATCTCCACTTGCATTTTCTACAGAAAGAGTGTTTCAGAACGGCTCAATCAAATCTAAGGTTCAAATCTGTTAGTTGAATGCACAGAACAGAATGTAGTTTCACAGATTGCTTCTGTGTAGTTTGTAATTGAAGATATTCCTTTTTCCACTGTTACCCTCTTAGAGCTCAGAATGTCCACTTGCATTTTCTACAGAAAGTGTGTTCAGAACTGCTCTATCAAAAGTATGATTTAACTCTGTTAGGTGAATGCACAGATCAGAAATAAGTTTCACAGAATTCTTCTGTGTAGTTTATATATGAAGATATTCCATTTTCCACTATTACCCACTTATCTCTCTGAATGTCCATTTGCATTTTCTACAGAAAGAGTGTTTCAGAACTGCTCAATCAACAGTATGGTTTAGCTCTGTTAGCTGAATGCACAGATCAGAAAGATGTTTCACAGAATGCTGCTGTGTAGTGTTTATATGGAGATATTCTTTTTACCAATATAGGCCTCTTATCGCACAGAATGTCCAATTGCAGTTTCTACAGAAAGAGTGTTTCAGAAAGGCTCAATCAAAAGTAAGGTTCAACTCTGTTAGTTGAATGAACAGAACTGAAAGTAGTTTCAGAGAATGATTCTGTGTAGTTTATATTTGAAGATATTCCTTTTTCCACTATTACCTTCTAAGCGCTCCGAATGTCCACTTGCATTTTCTACAGAAAGCGTGTTTCCGAACTGCTCAATCAAAAGTATGGTTTAACTCTGTTAGCTGAATGCACAGATCAGTACGAAGTTTCACAGAATGTTTCTGTGTAGTTTTCATTTGAAGATAGTCCTTTCTCATATATAGGCCTCTTAGCGCTCCGAATATCCAATTGCAGTTTCTACAGAAAGAGTGTTTCAGAACGGCTCAATGAAAAGTAGGGTTCAACTCTTTTAGTTGAATTCACAGAACAGAAAGAAGTTTCACAGAATGCTTCTGTGTAGTATTTATTTGAAGGTATTCCTTTTTCCACTATTAACCTCTTAGCTCTCCAAATGTCCAGTTGCATTTTCTACAGAATGAGTGTTCAGAACTGCTCAAACATAAGTGTGGTTTAACCCTGTTAGGTGAATGCACAGATCAGAAAGAAGTTTCACAGAATTCTTCTGGGGAGTTTATATTTGAAGATATTCCATTTTTCACTATTACCCACTTAGCGCTCTGAATCTCCAATTGCATTATCTACAGAAAGATTGTTTCAGAACTGCTCAATCAAAAGAATGGTTTAACTCTGTTAGCTGAATGCACAGAACAGAAAGAAGTTTCACAGAATGCTGTGGTGTAATGTTTATATGAAGATATTCTTTTTACCAATATAGGCCTCTTAGCGCTCAGAATGTCCAATTGCAGTTTCTACAGAAAGGGTGTTTCAGAAAAGCTCAATCAAAAGTAAGGTTCAACTATGTTAGTTGAATGCACAGAACAAAAAGAAGTTTCACAGAATGCTTCTGTGTAGTTTATATTTGAATATATTGCTTTTTCCAATACTACCCTCTTAGCGCTCCAAATGTCCAGTTGCATTTTCTACAGAAAGAGTGTTCAGAACTGCTCAATCAAATGTATGATTTAACTCTCTTAGCTGAATGCACAGATTAGAAAGAAGTTGCACAGGATGCTTCTGTGTAGTTTTTATTTGAAGATATACTTTTTCCCAATATAGGCCTCTAGCGCTCAGATTGTCCAATTGCAGTTTCTACACAAAGAGTGTTTCAGAACTGCTCCTTCAAAAGTAGGGCTCAACTCTGTTATTTGAATGCACAGAACAGAAAGTAGTTTCACAGAATGCTTCTCTGTAATTCATATTTGACGATATTACTTTTTCCACTATTACCCACTTAGAGCTCCGAATGTCCACTTGCATTTTCTACAGAAAGAGTGTTCAGAACTGCTCAATCAAAAGTATGGTTTAACTCTGTTAGTTGAATGCACAGATCAGAAAGAAGTTTCACAGAATTCTTCTGTGTAGTTTTTATTTGAAGATATTCCTTTTTCCAATATAGGTCTCTTAGCGCTCAGAATGTCCAATTGCAGTATCTGCAGAAAGAGAGTTTCAGAACTGCTCCATCAAAAGTAAGGTTCAATACTGTTAGTTGAATGCACGGAACAGAAAGAAGTTTCAGAGAATGCTTCTTTGTAGTATATATTTGAAGATATTCCTTTTTTCACTATCACCCTCTTAGCGCTCCGAATCACCACGTGCATTTCCTACAGAAAGAGTGTTTCAGAACGGCTCAATCAAAAGTAAGGTTCAACTCTTTTAGTTGAATGAACAGAACAGAAAGAAGTTTCACAGAATGCTTCTGTGTAGTATTTAGTTATAGATATTCCTTTTTCAACTATTACCCTCTTAGCGTTCCGAATGTCCACTGGCAGTTTCTACACAATGAGTGTTTCAGAACAGCTCCTTCAAAGTAAGGCTCAAATCTGTTAGTTGAATGCAGAGAACAGAAAAGAGTTTCAGAGAATGCTTCTGTGTAGTTTTAATTTGGGGATATTCCTTTTTCCACTAATACAATCTTAGCGCTCCGAATGTCCACTTGCATTTTCTACAGAAAGAGTTTCTCATAAATTCTCAATCAAAAGTATCGTTTAACTCTGTTAGCTGAATGCACAGATCAGAAATAAGTTTCACAGAATGCTTCTGAGTAGTTTTTATTTGGAGATATTCTTTTTCCCAATATAGGCCACTTAGTGCTCAGAATGTCCAATTGCAGTTTCTACAGAATGAGTGTTTCAGAAGGCTCAATCAAAAGTAAGGTTCAACTCTGTTAGTTGAATGCACAGAACAGAAAGAAGTTTCACAGAATGCTTCTGTGTAGTTTATATTTGAATGTATTTCTTTTTCCACTATTACCTTCTTAGCGCTCCGAATGTCCACTTGCATTTTCTACAGAAAGAGGGTTTCAGAACGGTTCCATCAAAAGTAAGGTTCTACTCTGTTACTTGAATGCACAGAACAGCAAGAAGTTTCACAGAATACTTCTGTGTAGTTTATATTTGAATATATTCCTTTTTCCAGTATTACCCTCTTAGTGCTCCGAATGTCCACTTGCATTTTCTACAGAAAGAGTGTTCAGAACGGCTCAATCAAAAGTATGGTTTTACTCTGTTATTTGAATGCACATAACAGAAATAAGTTTCACAGAATCCTTCCGTGTAGTATTTTGTTGAAGATATTCCTTTTTCGACTATTATCCTCTTAGCTCTCCGAATGTCCAATTTCAGTTTCTACACAAAGAGTGTTTCAGAACTGCTCCTTCAAAAGTAGGGCTCAACTCTGTTAGTTGAATGCAGAGAACAGAAAGGAGGTACACAGAATGCCTCTGTGTAGTTTATATTTGAATATATTCCCTTTTTCAGTATTACCCTCTTAGCGCTCTGAATGTCCACTTGCATTTTCTACAGAAAGAGTGTTCAGAACTGCTCAATCAAAAGTATGGTTTAACTCTGTTAGCTGAATGCACAGATCAGAAAGAATTTTCACAGAATGCTTCTGTGTACTTTTTATTTGAAGATATTCCTTTCTCCAATATAGGAGCCTTAGCGCTCAGTATGTCCAATTGCAGTATCTACAGAAAGAGTGTTTCTGAACTGCTCAATCAAATGTAAGGTTCAACTCTGTTAGTTGAATGAACGGAACAGAAAGAAGTTTCATAGAATGCTTCTGTGTAGTTTATATTTGAAGATGTTCCTTTTTCCACTATTACCTTCTAAGCGCTCCGAATGTCCACTTGCATTTTCTACAGAAAGAGTGTTTCCGAACTGCTCAATCAAAAGTATGGTTTAATTCTGTTAGCTGAATGCACAGATCAGTACGAAGTTTCACGGAATGCTTCTGTGTAGTTTTTATTTGAAGATAGTCCTTTTTCCAATATAGGCCTCTTAGCGCTCCGAATATCCAATTGCAGTTTCTACAGAAAGAGTGTTTCAGAATGGCTCAATCAAAAGTAGGGTTCAACTCTTTTAGTTGAATGCACAGAACAGAAAGTAGTTTCACAGAATGCTTCTGTGTAGTATTTATTTGAATATATTCCTTTTTCCACTATTACCCTCTTAGCGCTCCGAATGTCCACTTGCAGTTTCTACAGAAAGAGTGTTTCAGGACTGCTCCTTCAAAAATAAGGCTCAACCCTGTTAGTTGAAAGCAGAGAACAGAAACAAGTTTCAGAGAATGCCTCTGTGTAGTTTTTATTTGAAGATATTCCTTTTTCCACAATTACCATCTTAGCGCACCGAATGACCACTTGCATTTTCTACAGAAAGAGTGTTTCAGAACTGCTAAATCAAAAGTATCGTTTAACTCTGTTAGCTGAATGCACAGATAAGAAAGAAGTTTCACAGAATGCATCTGTTTAGTTTTTATTTTAAGATATTCTTTATCCCAATATAGGCATCATAGCGCTCAGTATGTTAAATTGCAGTTTCTACAGAAAGAGTGTTTCAGAACGGCTCAATCAAAAGTAAGGTTCAACTCTGTTAGTTGAATGCACAGAACAAAAAGAAGTTTCACAGAATTCTTCTCAGTAGTTTATATTTGAATATATTCCTTTTTCCACTATTACCCTCTTAGCGCTCCGAATGTCCACTTGCATTTTCTACATAAAGAGTGTTCAGAACGGCTCAATCAAAAATATGGTTTTACTCTGTTAGTTAAATGCACATATCAGAAATAAGTTTCAGAGGAGGCTTCTGTGTAGTATTTAGTTGAAGATATTCCTTTTTTGAATATTAACCTCTTAGCGCTCCGAATGTCCACTGGCAGTTTCTACACAAAGAGTTTTTCAGAACTGCTCCTTCAAAAGTAATGCTCAACAGTGTAAGTTGAATGCAGAGAACAGAAAGAAGTTTCACAGAATGCTTCTGTGTAGTTTATATTTGAATATATTCCTTTTTTCAGTATTACCCTCTTAGCGCTCCGAATGTCCACCTGCATTTTCTACAAAAAGAGTGTTCAGAACTGCTCAATCAAAAGTATGGTTTATCTCTGTTAGCTGAATGCACATATCAGTACGAAGTTTCACAGAATGCTTCTGTGTAGTTTTTATTTGAAGATAGTCCTTTTTCAAATATAGGCCTCTTAGCGCTCCGAATATCCAATTGCAGTTTCTACAGAAAGAGTGTTTCAGAACGGCAAAATGAAAAGTAGGATTCAACACTTTTAGTTGAATTCACAGAACAGAAAGTAGTTTCACAGATTGCTTCTGTGTAGTATTTATTTGAAGGTATTCTTTTTCCACTATTACCCTAGTAGCGCTCGGAATGTCCACTTGCAGTTTCTACAGAAAGTGTGTTTCAGGGCTGCTCCTTCAAAAATAAGGCTCAACTCTGTTAGTTGAATGCAGAGAACAGAAAGAAGTTTCAGAGAATGCCTCTGTGTAGTTTTTATTTGAAGATATTACTTTTTCCACAATTACCAACTTAGCGCACCGAATGTCCACTTGCATTTTCTACAGAAAGAGTGTTTCAGAACTGCTAAATCAAATGTATCATTTAATTCTGTTAGCTGAATGCACAGATCAGAAAGTAGTTTCAGAGAATGCATCTCTGTAGTTTTTATTTGAAGATATTATTTTTCTCAATATAGGACTCTTAGCGTTCAGAAATCCAATTACACTTTGTACAGAAAGTGTGTTTCAGAACTGCTCAATCAAAATTAAGGTTCAACTCTGTTAGTTGAATGCACAGAACAGAATGTAGTTTCACAGAATGCTTCTGTGTAGTTTATGTTTGAATATATTCCATTTTCCACTATTACCCACTTAGCGCTCTGAATGTCCAGTTGCATTTTCTACAGAAAGAGTGTTTCAGAACTGCTCAATCAAAAGTATGGTTTAACTCTGTTAGCTGAATGCAGAGATCAGAAAGAAGCTTCACAGAATGCTGCTGTGTAGTGTTTATATGAAGATATTCTTTTTACCAATATAGGCCTCTTAGATCTCCGAATGTCCACTTGCATTTTCTACAGAAAGTGTGTTCAGAACTGCTCTTTCAAAAGTATGGCTTAACTGTGTTAGGTGAATGCACAGATCAGAAATAAGTTTCACAGAATTCTTCTGTGTAGTTTATATTTGAAGATATTCCATTTTCCACTATTACCCACTTAGCGCTCTGAATGTCCAGTTGCATTTTCTACAGAAAGAGTGTTTCAGAACTGCTCAATCAAAAGTATGGTTTAACTCTGTTAGCTGAATGCACAGATCAGAAAGAAGTTTCACAGAATGCTGCTGTGTAGTGTTTATATGAAGATATTCTTTTTACCAATATAGGCCTCTTAGCGCTCAGAATGTCCAATTGCATTTTCTACAGAAAGAGTGTTTCAGAAAGGCTCAATCAAAAGTAAGGTTCAACTATGTTAGTTGAATGCACAGAACAGAAACAAGTTTCACAGAATGCTTCTGTGTAGTTTATATTTGAATATATTCCTTTTTGCACTACTACCCTCTTAGCGCTCCAAATGTCCTGTTGTATTTTCTACAGAAAGAGTGTTCAGAACTGATCAATCAAATGTATGATTTAACTCTGTTAGCTGAATGCACAGATCAGAAAAAGTGTCACAGAATGCTTCTGTGTAGTTTTTATTTGAAGATATTCTTTTTCCCAATATAGGCCTCTTATCGCTCAGATTGTCCAATTGAATTTTCTACAGAAAGAGTGTTTCAGAATGGCTCTATCAAAAGTAAGGTTCAACTCTGTTATTTGAATGCACAGAACAGAAAGTAGTTTCACAGAATGCTTGTCTGTAGTTCTTATTTGACGATATTACTTTTTCCACTATTACCCTCTTAGAGCTCCGAATGTCCACTTGCATTTTCTACAGAAAGAGTGTTCAGAACTGCTCAATCAAAAGTATGGTTTAACTCTGTTAGTTGAATGCACAGATCAGAAAGAAGTTTCACAGAATTCTTCTGTGTAGTTTTTATTTGAAGATATTCCTTTTTCCAATATAGGACTCTTAGCGTTCAGAATTTCCAATTGCAGTATCTACAGAAAGAGAGTTTCAGAACTGGTCAATCAAAAGTAAGGTTCAATATTGTTAGTTGAATGCAAGGAACAGAAAGAAGTTCTACAGAATGCTTCTGTGTAGTTTATATTTGAAGATATTCCTTTTTCCTCTATTACCCTCTTAGCGCTCTGAATCACCACTTGCATTTTCTACAGAAAGAGTGTTTCAGAACGGCTCAATGAAAAGTAAGGTTCAACTCTTTTAGTTGAATGCACAGAAAAGAAAGAAGTTTCACATAATGCTTCTGTTTAGTATTTAGTTGAAGATATTCCTTTTTCGACTATTACCCTCTTAGCGTTCCGAATGTCCACTGGCAGTTTCTACACAAAGAGTGTTTCAGAACAGCTCCTTCAAAAGTAAGGCTCAACTCTGTTAGTTTAATGCAGAGAACAGAAAGGAGTTTCAGAGAATGCTTCTGTGTAGTTTTTATTTAGGGATATTCCTTTTTCCACTATTACAATCTTAGCGCTCCTAATGTCCACTTGCATTTCCTACAGAAACAGTGTTTAATAACTGCTCAATCAAAAGTATGGTTTAACTCTGTTAGCTGAATGCACAGATCAGAAATAAGTTTCACAGAATTCTTCTGAGTAGTTTTTATTTGGAGATATTCTTTTTCCCAATATAGGCCACTTAGCGCTCAGAATGTCCAATTGCGATTTCTACAGAATGAGTGTTTCAGGACGGCTCAATCAAAAGTAAGGTTCAACTCTGTTAGTTGAATGCACAGAACAGAAAGAAGTTTCACAGAATTCTTCTGTGTAGTTTATATTTGAATATATTCCTTTTTCCTGTATTACCTTCTTAGTGCTCCGAATGTCCACTTGCATTTTCTTCAGAAAGAGTGTTCATAATGGCTCAATCAAAAGTATGGTTTTACTCTGTTAGTTGAATGCACATATCAGAAATAAGTTTCACAGAATGCTTCTGTGTAGTATTTAGCTGAAGATATTCCTTTTTCGACTTTTATCCTCTTAGCTCTCCGAATGTCCAATTTCAGTTTCTACACAAAGAGTGTTTCGGAACTGCTCCTTCAAAAGTAAGGCTCAACTCTGTTAGTTGAATGCAGAGAACAGAAAGAAGTTGCAGAGAACAGAAAGAAATTTCACAGAATGCTTCTGTTTACTTTATATTTGAATATATTCCTTTTTCCACTACTACCCTCTTAGCGCTGCAAATGTCCAGTTGCATTTTCTACAGAAAGAGTGTTCAGAACTGCTCAATCAAAAGTACGGTTTAACTCTGTTAGCTGAATGCACAGATCAGAAAGATGTTTCACAGAATGATTCTGTGTAGTTTATATTTGAAGATATTCCTTTCTGTTCTCTGCATTAAAATCAATCAAAAAATTATATTGAAATTGAAATACTGAATTTTATACTAAAGACAAGGCATACAACTGAAAATGAAATTTTCCAGGTGAAAATTTCCAAATCATAAATATGTAGGGACAAAAAACTTTATTTATAAAGAAAAAGATAATTCTAATTAATTGATGATTCCAAGGTTTACAACTTTAAAAATAAATATTATCTTTGAAGTAAAGTCCATTTAATTTATTTATGCCGCCAAAATTCTAGTAATTGTATATGTATATCATGTAAACTTTTTCGAGAAATATGGAATTGGAAATTTTAGACTATTATGTGGAAAAAATCACCTAAAGGAAAAAATTATCTCCTCATGAAATATTACTTTAGCCACTTTGACAGGGGCAGGTTAAAGAACACTTAATGCACATCAATATGATTAGGAGATGCGCGCTTAGAAATACGTTATCATTGAAAAGAGAATTGTATTATCAGGTTTGCAGGGGCCCTTCTTATCCTTCATATTTATGTAACTTTGTCATCTATAGAAAGATTATAAGAATTTTAAAAATAGCTGATAGTTAAGAAACATCACCATAACACTGTGCTGAATGCATAATAAAACATTTCCCTTCTCTCTAAAAGCCTTTTAAAATTATGTACCATAATCAGTATGGCCAGCAGAGGGTCATTTCCATGTTCAAGTTCCTCTGTTTCTCGAGGGTGAGAATCCTTCTATAGTCTTCTGAGGGTGACACTGTAGTGTTTTCTTAGCCTGATTATTTTTATCTATTTTTTCCGATCCTTTCCTTTGTATATTTACATTTTACATATTGAAAGTTATTTTTTCAAATATTTTATATGCAAATTTACAAAGTACAACGACTGTACATTAAAATAACTTATTTATGCCATATGGAAGATTAAATATAATTTTACAATATCTAATATTGATTGTTTAGTTTCTAATCATTGATACTTGACATGATTTTTCCCAGCATACCTCAAAATATTCTTCAAAATCCTGCGAATTAATTCCTGTAACACTTCTGAGGTGTATTAATAAGCTAGAGATGTAAAGAAGATTTGCAGAGAAAATTAGGTTCCCAAATTAGAAATTTTGTCCCACTATCGACTAGAAACCTCTTGAAATGATCAAAAACAATAATAATGCATGTCATAGAGGAAAACCAATAAGGCTGCTGCAGCATGACTACCTCTGTGACCTCATACAAGTTACGTGTGGGTCCCTACTTCTGTGACCTCAGACAAGTTACGTGTGGGTCCGCACTTATTTTCTTCATCTCTAATAAATATTTGACAAATCTCATTTTCAAAAGTCTTTTAAGGCCTATCCACCTTTATTTTTCAGATGGAGTTTTGCTCTCATTGCCCAGGCTGCAGTGCAATGTCATGGTCTCGGCTCACACAACCTCCGACTCCCGGGTTCATGTGATTCTCCTGCCTCCACCTCCTGAGTAGCTGGGATTACAGGTGCGCAACACAACGCCCAGCTAATTTTTTGTATTTTTAGTAGAGATGGGGTTTCACCATGTTGGTCAGGCTGGTCTTGAACTCCCGACCTCAGGTGATCTGCACGCCTCGGCCTCTCAAAGTGCTGGGATTACAGGCATGAGCAACCGCGGCCTGTGAGGGCTTTCTACTTTTAAGATGTCAGGACGTATAGCCTGGGAGGTAAATGGTAGTATATATATACATATATATATATATATGTATATATATATACACACACACACTGTATATATATACATATATACGGTATATTATACTATATATACATATATACTGAATATTATACTCTATATATACATATCTACTGTATATTATATGTATATATATATATATACACATACACACATACACACATACACACATGAGACAGAGAGAAGAGATAGACAATTTCATGTGAAAATATAAACTGTTAACATAATATTTTGCTTCTCTGAGGAATATTTAGCATTGTTCTCAATCTTCTCTGCAGAATTTAAGCATTTTTCTCAGAACTCACCAGATAGAATGAGGGAGGGGCCATATGATACGAGCCAGAGATGAAGGGAGAACAATAGAGAGGGTGCTTTGGGAAAAATAGTACAGTAAGGCTAGGGAATACTTCTCTCCAACAAAAAGACCAAGGTCACAGCTGTATCTCTTCAGAAGCCAAACTTTCTTTTAAAATGTCAATTTCCATCTATTTCTTGCTTCACAGACATTCCATTCATTGCTGGATTTCAAATAAAGCCTTTCCATGTGCAACCTTTCTATAGAAAAAGAGAAATATGGGGGACAGTACAGTCTAAGAAGTGATTAAGAATATCTAGTGGACTTTCCCAGACTGTAAATCTTTACATATATCTGAGCCTAATGAGGTGATTTATTGTGCTATAATGCACAGTGAACTATACAGATGCTTCTTTTTGATCATGCTGCAGAATGGAACTAAATACTAAATACCAAATAGCACTCCCATGATTCTTATACATGTCATTCATATGGCATATTTATGCTTTTTTATATAGCAATTCTTATTCTTAGCTCTTAGGCAATTACGGAATCTTTTTGTCATTTTAATAATCATGCTCCATTTGAGTTATGCAAGGTAGAAATTCTAAGTAGAAAATCTTGTTTTTATTGAAAGTTTTTAGTAAACATTTTGGAAAAAGTCTGTTTTTTGATGCTACTTCTGCACACTTTCTCAACATGATATTACTTGGTATTGTCCTTATTAACCATAGTACACCATATTCTGCAAATGTTAGAGAGGGTTAAAAATCAGTCATGTATAAGTAAAGCTAATGAAATAGAAAGGAAACCATATTTAGGAAATGGAAGGCAGAAGCAAATGTATTAACCGTGAGTTAGAAACGGTTTAGTCTTTGGAATGAAGCAGCAAGAGTTTAAAAATCTGGTTTGTGATTCACTAGCTTTGTGACCTTGGAGAATTACTTCAGATTTCTGAGTATCAGTTTAGTAGGTGATATCAATTGCAACTTCGCAGAAATATCACAAGTATTAAATAAAGGACTTAGTATCTGGGAGAGCATAGAAAATTACTAATAGTTACATTTTTGTTAATATTACCGTTATTATTATCATACGTATAGTATTTTCTTTCACTGACAATGCATTTAGGACATAAGGAGAACTATAGAACAGTGCTTCTCCAACTTAAATGCAGAGCATGAATCACCTGGAGTTTTGTCAAAATGCGAATTCTGACTCAGTAGCCCTGCAAACTAAGGAAATCTTGATAATGCTGGTGCTGCTAGTTCACCAACAGACCACACGTTTTGCAACAGCTATATAGAATGTCCTGTTTCTTTTTTTAATCACAAAACATGGCAAGCTCTAAAATAAAGCAGAATAACAGATTTAAATGTTAATACTCATGTCCTCAATTTATAATTTCTCCCTCCCTAACAATGGTATAATTCTGATTAAAAATTAGCAAAGAAAAAAATGGAAATTAATCTTCCTATGTTTATTCTTTTAACAAATTCTGTGTGATTACTACTGGGTTACTTGCTGTAGGAAATAGAAAAATTGCTTTGACATAGATCCTCAAGAATCTGTCCCACTACAAGCTTATTTTTGTAGGAAGCTAAAAGATTTATATAAATAACCGTAATTAAAGAGACAAATGAAGAAGTGCAATGAAAGACGTAGGGAAAGTGCTAGAGGAGTTCGGGGTGGAGGAAAATTATCCTATAATAATATCTATGCGTAACATTATGCTATCTTCCCTAACCAGCGCTTGACCAGATTGTCACAGTGAACTTTGGTCCTTTCTTATATCTTAGTTTTGGTTCCCACATCCTTCTGTTTGGGGAAGTTCTTGTTTTCCTCATGTAATGACAACAACACTTAAACAATGTATACTAGATAAAAGGAACTATATTGCTTTATTTACATAGTTAATTTAATTTGTACAATGAACTATGAAGTAATCAGCATTATTTCCTTCATTTTACATATGAGAAAATGGAGAATCAGCGACATTGAATCATCTCAAGTTTCTAAAATATCCACTCTCACCAGGCTGTTTACCCTGTTTTTGTCTGTATGCTGCTATAACAAAATGCCACAGATTGAGTAATTCATAAAAAACAGAAATGTATTTCTCACAGTTCTGGGGCTGAGAAGTCCGAAATCAAGGCAGTGGAGATTTGGCAGTTGGTCCCGAGGTGGCACCTTCTTGCTTCGTCTTCACGTGACAAAAGTGGGCAAAAACGGACAATGTAACGACATGGCAGAAGAGACTGAGGAGCCCGGCATTCCTCTAAAGCATCTTTTACGAGGACGTTTATCTCATTCATGAGGGTGGATCCTTCTTCATTTAATCACTTAACCAAAAGCCCCATCTCTTGATGTCATTGTCCTGGGATTTTAGTTTCAACATACAAACTTTGGATGGGCACATAGGTTCAAATCATAGCACCCTCCAAATTATAATGCCTCTCTCATGCCTGTTCTCCTTGAAGTACCCTCTGGTTTTGCTCTCTTCATTCTTGCCATCACAGTTAACCCTTCAGTTCCATTTCTTTAAGTAATCTCTAAATTTGTAAGATGGTTCCATCTTTTTTTTTTTGTATATGGCAGTCTCTCAAACATATTTGTCATATGAACTAAGCAGGTAAATATGTAAATGCCAGCTAAATTTTAGTGAATGATATAATGGCCTAAAGTTGTATCTACCCTTCAGCCAAATATATTTACTTTTAGTAGCAATCTCCTGTCATATACAAAGTCACGACTCTAGGGGTAAACATTTTAGCCTGTGGGTAAGATGTAAAGCAGTGGTATGTTATAGTGACAACTCACTGTCATAGCACTGGGACATGCTTCTCTATCTGCTACAAATTGAATCAACAAAATATATATGATTTTGTCAGATTTAAATGTATGCTCCTGTTAGTAAAATAAAAGTATGGGAAAACTTTACGGAGTAGATTTAATAGAAATGTTTTCCTGAGTTATCTGCCTTCTTTATTTTTATGTTATGCTTTAAGTCTATGGTCAATGTATAGAGCTATGATTGATGTGCTTTTCCAATTCTGTTCAGATCAGACAGGTTAATTTTCTTCTTTTAAATCTTCTTGAATTTTGTCTAACACTTTTTGTTCCAATTTCTTACTAGATTATACTCCCTTCCCTAACTGCTTCATGATTACTTATACACAAACAATATTATGATATTGACACATTGAATTCATTTTAGGTGATGATTTTGGTCATAAACATGAGCAGGTTGTGAAGTGTTTCAGCCATCCCAGGGCATGGCTGTGAGTCCCTTGTCTAATGTTTCAAAAAAATCTTGAATTTGTGATGCTGTGATGGTCCCTCAGATATTCTTACACACATCTTTGCCCCTTGTTCCCTCTAACTTTCCTCTTCTGATAAAAAAGCAAACACTGCCAAACTCAAATGGAATTACATTTGGATGCAAGTGTCACTATGCAATGGTTGCCAATAAAAGTACACAAGGAATTTCATTATGGTGAATTAAAGGCAAACAGACTTCAGAGAAATGAGCACGAACATGAAAATGGCGCATGGTACGCGGATCTCACTGGAAAGTCATTCGGTACACAATGTTTTCACTAGAAAAATCCATTAGCTTTAGCTAGAAATTGAAATTACTTTGTAGGAAATCAGAATAAAATATGTGAAAACATTATATTCTGTGCAAGATTAATACCACGCCTGGTGTTGAAAGGTTTGTGGTCTTGCTTCGACGATGCTAAAAGGTCAGAAACCACAAAGATGCATATGTGTTGTCGTTTGCACAGTTACTAATTTTTCTCATTATTTCCATAATGCGATGTGCTGTTTCAACAGAGAAACCCTCTGGAGAGTGGCTTGCACTGTTTTCAGGCAGCTCTTTTGCTTTCATGTTTTGGCCTTGGCCAGGGAATTCAGACAGACTTTTCAGTTATTTTCGACAAGAATGTATTCATTGATTGTTTTAAATAATAATAAATAGATTTTAAAATTACTGTACATTACTGCACTTTAAACGCCATGAGGTCAAGGACTCTAAAGTCTGGACATCATTGTATACCCTACATCTTGCACAAGGTTTAGAAAAAATGGCATGGACACCTATTTTTTGAATCAATAAATGAATACATAAAAGAATTCCAAACTCTAGTCCAAGGTTTTAGATTAATAATGTATTAAAATGCGTAAAATTTATAGACAAAACTCTTCTTATTTAGAAGTTTATTCTTTAGTTGGAGAGATAAAATATATGCACATAAAAGCTTAAGGAAAAATAATAAGGGTTTTGAAGTACTTACTATGTGAAAAATTTAGCATAAATCTTACATCCATTTATTTAACACATTTTATACGTTGCATTATTTATATATAGTGCTGATTGGTAGAACTCATATGTGAACGGAACTAGAAAAATTTTGAGGATAAGCACTAGAAACACAGAATAAATAGAGTGTTAACATGCAAAACACAGAAATACTTAAATTGACTAGGTGAAAGAAAAGATTTCTGGTTCCATGTACACTGATTATTGAGGGATGAGTATGACATTATTATGCCAGAATCAATAAATATTTTAAATAGGGAGAAAACTATAATTATATATCTTTGTGTTCAACAGGAGTAGCAGTACTGATAAAGTAGAAGTTTGTTATACCTTTTTTATAGTCTTTTAAAGTTGTTTATAAATAAAATCTACTCTTAGTTAATTAATGGTTGATGTTCATTGAAGTGTTTTCAAATTTTTGACCTCTGAATTGCCTTGTACATATGGAGAAATAAAGCTTGCCTAGCATAATTTCTTGAGTGGAGAATGAATGATCTGGATAGATTTGTTGACAATATGTCTGTACTTATTTTATTAAGTCTTTAATCTTCATGAAGAAAAATATAAAAGTCATATTCTAGTATTTTATACCATGGAAAAAATGTCTTATCCTTTTCCTAAGGAAAAATACATCATGACACAAAAGTAAAGTTAATTAAATTACTTACTTTATTAATTAACTGTCTATTATTTCTATGGGTTGAAGTAAATTTGATACTCAATGCTATTTAATCTAATTCTAAAAGCTTGAATGAGTAATGATTTTTTCATGTAAGGTTAGTTGAAATAAATTATCACTGATTTTCAGATTTAATATTAATTAGCTATTGCATATTCTTAATGGGAAATAAGTGTTTAAAAAGCCCTTTTTGGTTGCGAAAAGACCACGCCCATTGTAGACTTCTTAGAATACATCACATCTGGCCTCCTTTTTAGAGTGGGGAATTCAACTCATAAGTGGCTGGACATTGATTCTGAACATTTTGAACATTATTTGCCTGTCTTCACTCATACTGGTTGCTGTTCTTTTATAAGTAATCACCATGTTTAGCATGCACTTGAACTATTGTTACTTAGGGTGCTTGACTATTTACAAGTCTCACTAGGATTCTAGGTATTCATTAGTCTCGTGGTGTGTATTTGCTGATGGTCCTATTATCTTTGTTGGTTCAGTTACACAGTACCATCCAAGATGCTGCAACACATTATACACAGGCTATGGGTTGTGGGAGCTACAGATTTCAGTTATTATTTAGGCTCAGAAACTTAGAATCTCTGCAAGGTTGGACATGATCCTTAGTCTTGTTTTAAGACCGTCTTGTTTTAAAAGTTAAACCCAAATTCTTAAAATATAGAATAGGGGTGCTAGTAGTGCTCACAGAATTGTAGTAAAGATCAGCTGGGAAAGAAGAGCCTATTAAACAGAGCCTGGTATTTAATAAGTATCAGCTGCCTTCAATTAGGAATCTGTGTTGTCATGATTAGAAGATTGCTGGTTTATTTTACAGATCTGTAAGTATAGCCAAAATATGTCAAAATAACCACCAGAAAGAATCATATACCGTCCCTTGAACATTTCATCCCTAGAATCTAGCCAGATTAGCATCTCTATACTGGCAATACTGTTAACACAGATTGTGCTCAAACCCCTCATTGACTTTTCAGCACCTGTAAATTACTGGAGATTTAGGAAGAAGTCTGGGGTTATGGCTTAGTTAAGCTGAGTGGCCAGAAAGTGTGAGATGCTGGATGCCTCCTCCAGTTCATTTCTCCAGCCGCCGCACCAGGCGTATCCATAGCTCCGCTCCCGGGAGCTCGTCTCCGGCGTGGGGTGTGTGCGCACCCCTGGCCGGGCGGAGCCTGGAGCCTGCTCATTAGCAGCGCGGGCAGCTCGTGCGCCCGCAGGAGGGAGGCGGAAGCACAGCCCTGAGCCGCCAGCAGGAGGAGGGAGCGCGGCGGCTGCAGGCAGGGGAGGGAGAGGAAAGAACGGAGGGACGGTTCCCGGACAGAGCGGGAGGAATCGGGGAGCGGCCAGTCCAGGGGGAGCTGCTCCGCTGCGCTGCGCTCGTTATTCACAGGACGCGGCGGCGCTTCCCGGGGCCGCTTCCCGGTCCCCTGGGTGGAGGCTGCCATCTAAACCTGACTCCAGGTGAGTTCCCCAAAGAGGCGAAGCGAGGGGTCTCGAACCAGAGACTTGGAACTGGCGAGGCTGCTCGGCTCCCCAAGCGCTGCTGCCTTGACATTTCCCGATTCACGGGAGGTTTTGGGGGCGGCTGCACAGGCTGGAGGGGCGGATGGGCGGTTGCGATCCTCAGCCGGCGTGGGGGCGTTCGGGAGGAATTAGCTTCAGTGAACGGGGTTTTAGGAGATGTCCGCAAGGCACGCGCTATGTACGCGTTTCTAGACGAGCTTTTGAGACAGAAATTTGGCTTCCCGGATGCCCGTTTTGGCCTTCTGTCCTTCCTTTTGCTTGCCTCATGCCCAATTTTCCAAGCCGAGGAAAGGACTGGAAGGGCGTGGAAGTAGGAGGTCTGGGCACAGCATTTGGAAGGGCAGCCCTGGTCTCCAAGTTTGGGGGTGGGGGGTGGGACTCTTTTCCTTTCAGCCTAATTTACCAGGGGAAAACCCGCAGAGCACCTTGAGGTGCCTTTGCTCCGCACCCTCCATAAGCTTATTAGAGGGAACTTGAGGCTCGCTAGACAACCTGTGACAGATGAAGGCAATTTAGCTTAAAAGCCATGTTGGTTCACTTCGTCTCCTCTTTATCCTTTGTTGCAAAATTGATACCTTTTTGGATTTCTTTAACAGCACAAAGTTTAAGTGGCCGGCTGACAGGAAATATTTCTTTTGAAAATGCTATGAGAAAAGTGATGAGTTAACGTTGAGAGAAAGGCAACTTTATTTTCTCGGAAGAACTTTGGGGAAAGAGATTGATAGGGAAATTCTGGGCATGAAATTATGGACATTTCCCACAGAACTTCCTTCATTTATTTATTTTTTTACATTTCCTTCATTTTTTTTTTAATCGTGTGTGTGTGTATCAGAGAGACAAAATTCGTTGGAGGTATTAGGACTTTATTTGGTTTAGAAGTTTCTTTCTTACTAATAGCACTAATTTGTGATCTTCATGATTATAAGAATTTACTAAGTGTTTTGCTTTTAGGTGTTTTGGGTCTGTTTTTTAAAAAAATTCAATACTTACTTTGTGGGCCTTGCTGAATACCTCTCAATAAAATCGGTGGGCATACAGTTAGTGACATGACCCCTGTGGATTTAATAGCAGGTAAGTATACAAATGATAAGTTTAGGAAATAAATGTCAGAATCAACATTTAGGTGTGAAATTGAAATATCTTTCAAATATTTACCAAACTCTCTTATAGGATCCAATGTCATTTTATGGTCAAGAGAGCTTAAAGGTTTCTCAGATTGAGATATATGTATCTACTTTGTTAATCCAAATGTAATGTTTTATTTTGTTCTTTAATGACTGTTTGAATTCAACAAATAAAACTTGCATATTTAATGTAAGGTTCTTTCACATATATTACTTCTCCAATTTTTAATATAAATTTAAGGAGAAAAGCAATATTCCATTTTGTAGATGAAGAGACTGTGTCACAGAAGTATTACTTTACCTAGATTTCGGTAATTATTATGTTATAAACTTAGAAATTACATATTATTCTGGAACATATAAAATATATGAATGTTATAAACCATAAGAATTCAGACCTATGCTATTTAACTTCAAGTTTAGTTCTTTACCCAAACAATTGCATGACTACATTGAGACTACTGAAGTAATTATATATGAACACGCTATACGAAAAAATACTTAAAACATTTCTTATTTTTGTCGTTTCTCTTTGATATAAAATATACTATAATTTAATGGAGTTATATTCCATATTTAGATGCTCCTAACTTCCAAATAACACCTAAACTCCTAAAAACTGACCTGTGTCCTTCTTAATAGAAGTGGCTTGACCGGGAGACCCAATTTTTACTAAGAATATTCTTGGGATAATTTATGTCTTATAATCAAGATAAAGACAGGCCACATTTAGTTGTATTTTTAAACCACTTAGTGTGAAGTTGCAACGCAGACATAACTTGCTTTCAGGCTACACTGCCAGCTTTGCAGTGAATAGTCTTTAAGATTCCGTGGAAACATTGGCAGATATAGCTAATGTCTATCTGATGTAGGATTTATGAGAAAAGGAGAGGTAGAAACTGAATGCTCTTATATTTCATATGTGACCACATTCATAAAACTTTATTGATAAGTACTTTGTTGTCTGACACGGGCTGATACAAATAGGCTTCTTCAAGAGTTGAGGAAGAAAACTAAATCCCTATAATACAGCCTTTTTCCTCCTTTTCTTTCTTAAGCGGTAATAGTTGATCCTAGCTTTTGTGTGTCTATGCATGCTCAATACAGTTAGGGGTATAAGGAGAAGTTAAGCAAGAATATTGAATGCTAGCTAGGAAAGTTTTTGGAGTCTCAAATACTTTGGAACGATTTTTCACATTATATACATAAAATTCCTAGTTACATTTGGGAACTAAGTATATTATACACAACTTTGCATCTGATTACAGGATTCCCTGTACATTTATAGCTCAGGTATTCTGGAAAGAGTCAAGATAATTAGTTTTATGGCTCTTGCCCGTGTGACCTGTTTCTTTCTGGTCCTGATATTAAAAGGATGACTTAAATTTTCTGGAATGTCAAAATTTTCTCTTCCCTTGGATCCTACAAAATACTTCAAGCAGTGTATGTGTGATACTCGCTGTCATTCCAACATTTCCAATCCTCCTGAGAATGCTAAACAATGCCCTAGATTTCTTCCTTTGTAATTCTTTCAGATAGAGGGTTAGCTGAGTTAGGAAGAAAGGAGAGAGGGAGAGAAGAAGAGAGATGACATTTTATCCCTCAGGAAAGAACAAGACCAATTGTATTCCTAATTTAGAAATATTATTCTACAAACATTCCTGAACAAGAGGGCTTTGCATATACATTAAAGCAGAATACCTAGTCAACTTCTAGTTATGCCATGTAGTGAAATGGAAGTAAGATGAGCAGGCCGAGATCATTTTTGTTGGAGAACTGAGACCACATGAAATAGGTAACAGAGTTACCCCAACTGGGGGGCAAGAGGACTTGAAAGTTTCCTCCATAAATTTGCAGTTAGTACAGGGCTGCTCCAGTGATCAGAGTCATGAATGCCCTAGAGTGTCTGTATAACCCTGTACACAGGCTGAGACAGCTCTAACGGCCCAGAAAAGCCTCTGGACAGAATCACTGCACCCTTGGACATTGTCCGACCGCATGTATGAGAATAGTGAGTGCTGAGGAGTTGTGGGTAGCTCGGTACAACTCTTGCTAAAGGAGTGTCATCAACATTCATTGCTGAAAGTGAATTTTTTCATTCACATATGTGATGCCTATTAGGTCATGATTTCTTGGATACCAATTTGTACAAGATATGAATTAATTTTTGAACATCCTTTCTTAAAAGTACCATGTTCATATAGTTGCTCATTTTAATATGAGTAGTTCAGATGGGACATAATAGAGTAAGGAAATGATTGAACATCCTAAGATCTAGTGTATATACCTTTGTTCATGATGAGATTCATCCCCTGTCCCCCTTTGTAGTGACACTGATGGCATAAGGAGTATTAGATGAAATTTAATGCAGAAAACAATGGGATATATGAATGGTAGATATGGTTGACAACCACCATTTTCACTGAAGTTGTTTCAAAGCAAAGAAATTTGGGATAAATTCATTTTATTTGCTCCTGAAGGGTAATTAGGAATAAGTAGGAATTGTGAAGAGGCTGTAGTGTTGACATTAAGAGAAGTTTTTGATTCTTAAAATAGGATATATTACACAAGAGTGAACAAACAGAAGATACTGAACAAATATTCTGTCATAAGTAAGTGATGGATTATTCGGACTTGTTGAACTATGTTTTTAAATGTATTATTTAAATATTTAAATATTATTAAAACCTTAAATAATATTTAAATATTATAAAAGTTGTAGAAAATTATGTTTTCAATACAAATATACACTTATAAGCTATATTGTAGATATGGGAGTAAACAATGCAATTTTTTTTAACTGAGTGAAAAATTTAGTTTTTTAAAATTCCAAATGGAGCTAACAGCTTAGTGTGATACATATTTTGAATTTCAAAATTTGTAACCAAATAGGACAAATGTGTTGAACTGTACTTTTCTTGAAGAACCGTGATAAGAATGAGCGGTGAAAAAATTACAGCATACTTACCAGGGATCAAATACTTGCTTAGGGTTAATAAGAAAAATCTCAGCAAACGCTAGAAATGAGGTACACGATCTATCAGAGACCCATGATTAAAGTGGTATCTTGTTAGGTATATGAGCTTCAAAAGAAACGGCATAGCTTCACTTTACCCCAGTTGCTTCTTTTGTAAAACGGGGAGACTAAGAGTGTGGTAACTCAAAATCCTTTGTTAATGATTTTCTTCTTAGAACAGTGCCAGGTCCAATTAGGATTAGATTGCTATTTTTATTATTGATATTTGCCCTAGTTCTGCCTTTTATTGACTGTGTGAAATTGGTGAAGATCCCTTTCTGAAGCTTTGTTTCTTACCTACAAGCTGGGAATAGAATACTTGCTATGAAGAGTGGTTGTTAGTACATTAGAAAGGCTGGATATTTGTTGATATAAGGGGCTCAGCGCATGGTAGAAATTTGATAGCATTTTTTTCTTGCCCTCCCATGTATTACTGTGGAGACATCCCACATATTATGTCCAAGTTTTTATTTTCCCCTCAAATGCAATGTCAAGCACAAAACATTCCCATCTCCCAATTCTCTTCTGATGTTCTACAACCATTAAAGTATAGAAAACTAGAATGAGTGTTTTTATAACTTTTGCTGTACTTAAGCATGTGGAGAGAAGAGCGCTAGATCACAGGACACACTTTGATAGGAAAAGGGAAATATTTACACTGCAAACAACTTTCTCCTCATGCTTAACAGTTTTATGCTGTCATTCTGTCAGCACCAAGTGAGATTTTTCTATTTAAATAGTTTTCTATTTGTGGTATGATAATTCATGTATGGACTTCATGTAACTAACATAAATATAATGGATGGTTGAGAAGTGGTTTATTTTTACCAAGAGGAAAAAATGTGTACACGATTTTTTAAAATATTGCTTTGAAAATATTTAAAATTAATTTTGATTCAGTTGGTGGAAGATAGCGTCACAAATTCACTGCTAGTGGTATTCTTGAGAAGTAATGTTTGAATTTTCTAGGTATTGTCCCCAGACTGGCTTAAAAGAATTTAATTTTAGATGTAAATTTTCTGCTTAACATGGAAGATTTTCCCTGAAAATATTAGCTTCATCAGATACATAGTTGCTTAGAGGTAGCTGCATGGAATTATGGGAAGAGTGAAATAGAAAAAAATTTTCATGTCTAAGTTATACATACTGGTGTAATCATATTGATTGGATGATAATGATAATTACAGCAATAATGTGATTGAAAGGGTAAGCAAGTAACATATACTACAGTTACTAATATAATCCTGTGATTGAGTTTACCACTTCGTTTCTCTTTCCTGGAAACCCTTAAGTTTGTCACTATTGCACTTTATTTCCTTTGCTTATTGTAGTGGTGTATTAGTTGTATTACTGCTGCTATAACAAATTACGACACATTTACATAACTTAACACATATTTATTGTCTTGCAGTTTCAAAGGTCAGAAGTCCAAAATCACTTTAATATGGCTAAGTCAATGTGTCTGCAGTGTGGGTTCCTTCTGGAGGTGCTGAGGGGAGAATCCATTCTCTTGCATTTTCTGCTTCTGGTGGCACCTGTCTTCATTGTCTTTTCCCCATTCCTCCATTTTCAAGGTGCGTTGCTTTTATTTCTGTTTCTGTCTCCGCGCTGTCTCCTCCTTTAACTTTGAGTCCTTCTCTCCACTTCATCTAAGGACTCCTGTGATTACTTTGGACTCATGGATGATCTGGGATAATCACCTTGTCTCCAGATCCTTAAATGAATCGTATCTACAAGTCCTTTGGCTGTGTAAGGCAGCACATTCCCAGGGCCGGGAGATTAGGTGAAGAACATCTTTTGGGACTATTATGCAGCCTATCACAAGTGGTAATATCACTTTTATGCCTTGAGACCCTGAAATTAATGTACTTGCTTACGCATGGAAAAACAATGTATCTGTGGGGGTAACAGTTTATTTTTGAACCATTAGAAGGTATTGATGGGGAAGTTTTCATCTGACAACAGATACTGATAAATTAAATACCCTTAGATTTGTCAAAACTAGCTTTAGTAAAATATAAGTAAAAGTATTTGCACTGCTAGGGTCAAAAATATTAATTAAACCCATTATTTATCAAGGCCAAGTCCTGGATTAGTTAGGTTTAAATTAACCTAGAACATTATCTTCCATAGTGCTTAATTGTGAAGCTTAGTTCTTGTTGACAAAAGCTCATCCATATAAGAAAGCATCGAAAGGTTGGTGTTTTTTAACCTTTGCAGAATATAACTTTTCAAAGGGATGTTAGACAGTAGTTCCATCACAATTGATGCAGTTCACAGACATTCTTTGTGAATATTTTATCTCATGAGTTATATCTATGACACTAATCATAGACTTCTAGAAGAAATTTAGCAATGGTCATGTCAGCCTTTCAAATCTTTCTGTAACCTAGAAGAGGATCATTGCATAAGATAGATTCATTTTCCCCTTTATTCCATTGTTGCCAGAGAGAACTTGAAATGCCCTGTTCAAATTAATTTAATGCAAATGAATTCTTGCTGCCTCACAAGTAGTTTGTCCTTCATTTTTCTTAAAATTAGATTGAAAATGGATGTGACCTGCTTTACTGGTTGTTGTGCAGGAAGCGTTGTCCTTCCTGAAAGCTCCCTCAGTTGTCAAAATGAAGCCATTAAGAGTAAAGTAAATTATATTATCTGATCATAGTATCACAATTGACCTTAAAACAATAAATTTTATAATCAGTGCAAATTGCTGAATAGTGTTTGCAGTTGTAGAAATTTCAAAGGAAACCCTGGTTGAGATACAAAGCTGCTATAATCATTTTTAAAATCTTTGTTTTTCTTTTACTTTGGAACAGTAGTGCAGTAAGTACTTTTGCCTTATTGTTCTCTCTGCCTTCCAGAAACCCTCATTCAAATATTCTAAGTTTTTAAGTCTTTTTCATTTCTTTTAATATTGTAACATTTAACAATGTCAAAGAAAGTATAATTTTTCTGGAAATCAAGCTAAAAATAAAGAGAAGCCGATGTAAATGAACATCAAATTAACAAGATTGATTAGGAAAAGTAATTTTTGAAAAGGGCCCAAAATCCCTTTGCACATAAATGCAAAAGAATTTAGTGAAAGAAGGTGAAACTGGAGTAAAGAACTCTACGGATGCGTAAGTAACTCTTAATAAGAATGAGTAACGTACATGCATATCTTTAGCTCCCAGTTTCAGAGATACAGTAGTTGTACAACAAATGGTCCTTTCCTGCTCTTAAGGAAGCCTCTCCTCCTCCAGCCATGCCATTCCTCAGAGCAAGCTCTTCCACTGAGTTTTCAGCAACCATAAGTAAGAAGGATGGTACGATAGGCTGCGTGTACATATGGCCCTCATTAGCAGGCCAACTGTTCCTTTTGCCCACCCACATCACTGGGGACATATGGCGTTACTTTGACTGTTGAAACAAGTGTGTGTGGACATATCTTGGTATGAGTAAAAGACTGTTGATTGTCTTTCTCTTGTCGCTCGTGCAACCGTCTCCTTGTGGAGATCGTATTATCCATAACACTAGATTTGAGGATGATAAATGACGTTGTTATTATTAACTGAATTTGCCTCTCTAGTTTGATCACAAAACCAGCGAATGTTTGCTTATGGAACATGTAAAGCTTATAGAAGACGGAAAGCTTACAGAAAGAAATGATGGCTTTTCTAAGCATAAGAGTCAGGTCTTTTTCAATCAAAAACTAACTCATTCAAAAATTCAAGAGTTCTGTAAAACCAGAACAGCAGAGGTTTCAGAAATGCTATTGAGATCATTTATTATAAAATAGCCATTAATGAAATGTAATAGTGAGTCTGTTGTTGTGACTATGTGGAGAAATGAATGAGAAAATATAAGATAGGCTGGAATGAAGAGAGTCATCGGATCCCAGCATAATTCATTTTGTATAGTTCACAGTATTGTAACTTTAAAAAATTATGAATTTTTTCAGTACTGTGAATTCTGAATTTGCAATATGAGGCTTTTCAATCCTTGCAACAAGTGTGTATTTTTCAGTGGTTCTAGAATTATCGGGGCTTTCGAGCTGCTTCTGATAAGAAGGCAAGGCTAGAGGACTCGTGTTGAGGTGGCATTTGCACAGGACTTTAGATAACATACATCGATGATGTAGAGAGAAGAGCGGGTGATGTTGCTGTGGATTATAGGGGAAAGGCACCTTTTGCTCCCTCTGCTGACCTCTTTGTGTATTCAGCTGTGTAGCATATTTCTTGTATAATTACATAGTAATTTCACACACTACATTAAGAAAATCTGAACAATTTTTACTAAACTCATGTTTTCTAAATATTAAGTAAATAAAACCAATATTTGGCTAGGTAACATTTATAAAAACAGGATTTCTAGATAGATGATGATAAATTTTCATCTATATCTATAGAGCTGATAAATTTTCAAAACCCTTTGAATATCACTTGTACTACAAAGTCTCGTTTCAGTTTCAGTGCCATGGCACATTGATTAATCACCACTAAAGCGGTACATGAAATATTTGGCAATATAGGTATTTGGTAATGGTGATTGATGCACAGAATACGGCACCATTATTATGCACTGGCCTTGAGAACTTTAGTTTTCATCTTCGATCACCTGATAGAGAACAAACTAACAGCTTTTTTCTTTCACCTTGCTGGAGAATAAACTAACAACTTCAAATTATCTGATCCATCCAAAAACTTATTTCCGTGAAACTCACTGATTTATTTATTATTTCGTGGGGATCACTATTATTTGCTGTAGTAAAATATCAAATGATCGATGTTTTATACCAACATGGCAGCTCACATGGTAGGCAACAGAATGAAAACAAACAGGTTTACTACCAAGAATTATACTATATTGCTTTTATTGACAGAAAAAGCATACAGATAATTTTATTCAGAGATTTTATGTGAATTATTTTGATAAGTGTACACATATATTTATAACTGACCTTTCTTTGTCAAGTGTGTGCCCACACACGTATTCATACTAAATCAATCTTAGAGATCTTATCCAAAGATTGAATTTCTTAAAGTGACTGTTCCAAATATGTATAATTTATGGCAAAAAAGTCACAAAATGGCAATACAAGGAGGCATAAAACTGAAGATAAAGGGGGAGATGATGGTTAAAAACACCTGTAAATGAATAATTGATTTTGATTTAAATTCTTTTTAGTTCTTAGCTGATGAAATGAATATAAATGAAATTATTATGCAAAACACCTCTATTTGTTGTATATGCATGTACATATATGTGTTACAAATACAAAACTGATAGGATATTATTTAACATATATTCACACTCATAATGTGCATATATGTACAAAATGAAAATGAGTGCTTGTTTTATATGTATGTATACACACACATACACATATTGCATACTTTCATTTTTTAAAATTTTACTTTAAGTTCTGGGATACATGTGCTGAACATGCAGGTTTGTTACATAGGTATACTTGTGCCATGGTAATTTGCTGCACCCATCAACCCGTCATCTAGGTTTTAAGCTCCACATGCATTAGCTATTTGTCCTAATGCTCTCCCTCCCCTTTCCCCACACCCACCTACAGACCCCAGTGTGTGATGTTCCTCTCCCTGTGTCAACATGTTCTCATTGTTCAGCACCCACTTATGAGTGAGAACATGCAGTGTTTGGTTTTCCGTTCCTGTGTTAGTTTGCTGAGGATGATGGTTTCCAGCTTCATCCATATCCCCGCAAAGGACGTGAACTCATCCTTTTTTATGGCTGTGTAGTATTCCATGGTGAATATGTGCCACATTTTCTTCATCCAGTCTATCATTGATGGGCATTATGTTGGTTCCAAGTCTTTGCTATTGTAAATAGTCCCATGATAAACATATATGTACATGTGTCTTTAGAGTAGAATGATGTATAATCCTTTGGTATATACCCAGTAATGGGATTGCTGGGTCAAATGGTATTTCTGGTTTTATATCCTTGAGGAATCACCACATTGTATTCCACAATGGTTGAACTATTTTACAAGCCCACCAACAGTGTAAAAGTGTTCCTATTTCTCTGCATCTTCTCCAGCATCTGCTGTTTCCAGAATTTTTAATGATCACCATTCTAACTGGTGTGAGATGGTATGTCATTGTGGTTTTGATTTGCATTTCTCTAATGAACAGTGATAATGAGCTTTTTTCATATGTTTATTGGCCATATACATATCTTCTTTTGAGGAGTGTCTGTTCATATCCTTTGCCCACTTTTTGATGGGGTTGTTTGTTTTTTTTTTCTTGTAAATTTGTTTAAGTTCCTTCTAGATTCTGGATATTAGACCTTTGTCAGATGGATAGATTGCAAAAATTTTCTCATATTTTGTAGGTTGCCTGTTCACTCTTGTGATAGTTTATTTTACTGAGCAGAAGCTCTTTAGTTTGATTAGATTCCATCTGTCAATTTTGGCTGTTGTTTCAAGTGCTGTTGGTGATTTAGTCATGAAGTCTTTGCCCACACCTATGTCCTGAATCATATTGCCTAGGTTTTCTTCTAGGGTTTTTATAGTTTTAGGTTTTACATTTATGTTTTTAATCCACCTTGAGTTAATTCTTTTATAAGGTATAATGAAGGGGTCTAGTTTCTCTTTTCTGCATATGGCTACCCAGTTTTCCCAGCGCCATTAATTACATAGGGAATCCTTTCCCCATTGCTTGCTTTTGTCAGGTTTGTTGAAGATCAGATTGTTGTAGATGTGTGGTGTTATTTCTGAGGCCTCTATTCTGTTTCATTCGTCTATATATCTGTTTTGGTATTAGCACCATGCTGTTTTGGTTACTTTAGCTTTGTAATATAGTTTGAAGTCAGGCAGCGTCATGCCTCCAGCTTTGTTCTTTTTGCTTAGGTTAGCCTTGGCTCCACAGGCTCTTTTTTGCTTCCATATGAAATTTAACATAGTTTTTTTCTAGTTCTGTGAAGAAAGTCAATGGTAGCTTGATGGGAATAGCATTGAATCTATAAATTACTTTGGGCAATATGGCCATTTTCATGATATTGAGTCTTCCTATCCATGAGGATGGAGTGTTTCTCTATATGTTTGTGTCCTGTCATTTCCTTGAGCTCTGGTTTGTAGTTTTCTTTGAAGAGGTCCTTCACATCCCTTGTAGGTTGTATTCCTAGGTATTTTGTTTTCTTTATAGCAATTGTGAATGGGAGTTTACTAATGATTTGGCTCTCTGCTTGTCTGTTATTGGTATATAAGAATGATTGTGATTTTTGCACATTAATTTTATATCCTGAGACTTTGCCAAAGTTGCTTATCAGGTTAAGGAATTTTTGGGCTGAGGTGGTGGCGTTTTGTAAATATACAATCATGTCATCTGCAGACAGAGACAATTTGATTTCCTCTCTTCCTATTTGCATGCTTTTATTTCTTTCTCTTACTCGATTGCCCTGGCCAGAACTTCCAATACTATGTTGATAAGAGTGGGGAGAGAGGGCATCCTACTCTTGGGCCAGTTTTCAAAGGTAATGCTTCCAGCTTTCGGCCATTTAGCATGATATTAGCTATGCATTTGTCATAAATAGCTCTTATTTTTGTGAGATATGTTCCATCAATACCTAGTTTATTGAGAGTTTTTAGTATGAGGGGTGTTGAATTTTATTGAAGGCCTTTTCTGCATCTATTGAGATAATCATGTGGTTTTTGTCATTGGTTCTGTTTATGTGATGGATTATGTTTATTGATTTGCATATGTTGAACCAGCCTTTCATGCCAGGCATGAAGCCAACTTGATCGTGGTGGATAAGTTTTTGATGTGCTGCTGGATTCTCTTGCCAGTATTTTATTCAGGATTTTCGCATCGATGTTCATCAGTGATATTGGCCTGAAATTTTCTTTTTCTATTGGGTCTCCGCCAGGTTTTGGAATCAGAGTGATGCTGGCCTCATAAAATGATTTAGGGAGGAGTCTTTCTTTTTCTATTGTTCAGAATAGTTTCAGAAGGAATGGTACCAGCTCCTCTTTGTACCTCTGGTAGAACTCGGCTGTGAAGACATCTGGTCCTGGGCTTTTTTTGGTTGGTAGGCTAGTAATTACTGAGTCAATTTCAGAACTTGTTATTGGTCTATTCAGGGATTTGACTTCTTCCTGCTTTAGTCTTGGGAGGGTGTATGTGTCCAGGACTTTATCCATTTCTTCTAGATTTTCTAGTTTATTTGTGTAGAGGTGTTTACAGTATTCTCTAATAATAGTTTGTATTTCTGTGGGATCAGTGGTGATATCCCCTTTATCGTTTTTTAATGTGTCTATTTGATCTTTCTCTCTTTTCTTCCTTGTTAGTCTGGCTACCGGTCTATCTATTTTGTTAATCTTTTCAAAAAACCCACTCCTAGATTCATTGATTTTTTTTTGAAGGTTTTTTTGTGTTTCTCTCCCATTCGGTTCTGCTGTGATCTTAGTTATTTCTTGTTTTATACTAGGTTTTTAATGTGTTTTCCATTGCTTCTTTTGATTGTGATGTTAGGGTGTCTATTTTAGATCTTTCCCACTTTCTAATGTGGACATTTAATGCTGTAAATTTCCCTCTAAACACTGTTTTAACTGTATCCCAGAAATTCTGATATGTTGTGTCTTTGTTCTCATTGGTTTCAAAGAACTTATTTATTTCTGCCTTAATTTTGCTATTTACCCAGTAGTCATTCATAAGCAGGTTGTTCAGTTTCCATGTAGTTGTGCAGTTTTGAGTGAGCTTCTTAATTCTGAGTTCTAATTTGATTACACTGTGGTGTGAGAGATTGTTTGTTATGATTTTCATTCTTTTGCATTTGCTGAGGAGTGTTTTACTTCCAATTATGTGGTTGATTTTAGAATAAGTGCTATGTGGTGCTGAGAAGAATGTATATTCTGTTGATTTGGGGTGGAGAGTTCTGTAGGTATCTATTAGGTCCACTTGGACCAGAGCTGAGTTCAAGTCTGAATATCCTTGTTAATTTCCTTTCTTGTTGATCTGTCTAATATTGATAGTGGGTTGTTAAAGTTTCCCACTATTATTGTGTGGGAGTCTAAGTCTCCTTGTAGGTCTCTAGGAACTCGTTTTAAGAATCCTGGTGCTCCTGTATTTGGCATATATATATATATTTAGGATACTTAGCTCTTCTTGTTGCATTGATCCCTTTACTACTATGTAATGCCCTTCTTTGTCCTTTTTTATCCTTGTTGGTTTAAAGTCTGTTTTATTAGAGACTAGGATTGCAACTCCTGCTTTTTTTTTCTTTCTTTCCATTTGCTTGGTAAATATTCCTCCATCCCTTTATTTTGAGCCTATGTGTGACCTTGCAAGTGAGATGTGTCTCCTGAATACAGCACACCTGTGGGTATTGACTCTTTATCCAATTTGCCAGTGTATGTCTTTTAATTGGGGCATTTAGCTCATTTATATTTACCGTTAATATTGTTATGTGTGAATTTGGTCCTGTCATCATGATGTTAGCTGGTTATTCTGCACATTAGTTGAAGCAGTTTCTTCCTAGTTTCATTGGTTTATATATTTTGGTGTGTTTTTGCAGAGGCTGGTACTGGTTTTTCCTTTCCATGTTTAGTGCTTCCTTTAGGAGCTCTTGGAAGGCAGGTCTGATGGTGACTAAATCTGTCAGCATCTGCTTGTCTGTAAAGGATTTTATTTCTCATTCACTTATGAAGCTTAGTTTGGCTGGTTATGAAATTCCATATGTACATCATGGAAACGAGTGCATGTGATACACACACACACACACGCACACACATTGCATACTTTCATTTTTGTGTCCATTTCTTTTCTGATTTTATCAGCAGCCAACTAAAGAAAATAGAAAAAAAAATTGGTAATTCGATCTTTCATGTTCTGCATCTTCCAGCTTCACAACTTATAGTTTTCTATTTTTATTGTTATTGTGATCAGAATGAAAATGTATACAATAGAATCAGAATCAGGTCAGAATCAACAAAAATACTATAATGTTTGTACATGCTTTCGATGCAGTTTGTCTCTGCAAAGGGTGTGTGTGTTTCTATGCACATGTGCATGTACACAAGTGTGTAAATAAGTGTTTTATTCATGATGGAGAAAGGCTGGTCAAAATGATTCTGAATGAGATAGCACCACTACAGCAGATAATCAGGTCTCTATCAATAAAACAAGTCATTAAACATGTTTCTAAGCATCTACTCAGTATCTGGCACAATGTTAAGTAGTGTAAATATAATCATTAGCAAAATTCAGCTTCTACCCTCAATGGTATATGTGTAGAACAAATTGGTAAAGCTGGAGTACATTTCAGGACCAAAAACAGTTTCTGTGTAGTTCCCACTTCATCAAGACCATGTTGTATACCTCTCATACACTTAAGCCATAGGGAAGCAATTATTCCATCCATCCTTTTACAGGGTAGTGGTGGGGAAGAAGAGCTGACTGTCATGCTTGAATTCACATAATTTCATAATTAAATAATTTCATGTTACATAATCTCGATAAACCTAAAATCCAATATATGATAAAGATAGTGTTTCAAATCAGTGGATAAGTGATAAACAGTTCATAAAATGGTGTTCAGATAATTGGCTATATGTATTTTATAGTTGCACAAAGGTATAATATGTCATTAATAAATATTAATTCCATAGTGGATGTCAAATACACTTTTCCAAAATATAAAGAAAAAATACCATAGACAAATATCACTTGCAACATTACGGTTAAAATTAAATATCCAAACATAGCCCTAACCAATAACAGAAAATTTAAAAAAAAATTTATGGATTGGAATTTGTTAAAATATAAAACTTTTCTTTTTCAGAGGATACAATGAATATGTGTAAAAAGCAAATATCAAATCAGCAACAAGTGCTTGCAGTTCACTTGACATATTTAAAATATGAGTAGTTCCAACAAATCATAAATAAATGATTAGTAGTCCAATAAAAAAAAGACAAAGTACATTGACAGGAAACTGTATGAAACTCATGAACACTAAATGTCTTAGATTCTCTATTGTTAAACAAAATGCAAAAACAATAGAGAACATTATGAATATGGAGTTAATATTTAACAAAATTATTTTATCCATGTTATAAGTAAATATTTACATCCAAAAACCCTTGTTTTCTCTGAAAGTTGTCACTTATGAGTCTATTTTGAAAATGTTTAAAGAATAGTAATTAATTAACTTTAATAAATAGGTACTCCTATTGAGGGAAAACAGACATTTCCATAATTTTTCTTCTGTTTCTAATCTAGTAGATGGTAGGAAAATAATGACAATTGCATATTCATACCTGGAGAATATGCATTCCATTTCTTTTAAACTTTTGCATTCTCAAAACTATATTGATACCTCAAAGCATACCCTTTGCTGTTGAAAACAGCCTTTCAAGTATAAAGACACACACATCACTTTCCTTAAATCTTATATAAGGCAAGGGCCTAGATTCCTATCAGAAAATGTATTTCAAGAATGCTTTTTTAGTAGTTCCTGTGGCCTTATCTTATAGAGGAAGGTTTTTTTTTAAACATACACACAGTATTTGATGCACATTTTTATTGGAAAGAGCTTTTATTTCCTTAAATGTTTTGTTGTCTAAGTGTGAAAAGTATCCTGCAGTGGAATTTAGTGGCACAGATGCTTATTGTGATAGATGAGATGAACTTGCTTCCCTAAGCATGCATGGTCATGAAATGCATCTGGCTTCTGTACGTAAAAGTCAGTTATGTTCCCAAATGTGTCTCTGCATTTACACAGACGTTTAGGGGCAGACACCCTACTGTTCCCTCAAAAGGCGGCTCTGCTTAATTATGAAGTTCAAGTTAGACCAGAAGTTGGAAAATACTAAATTCCACATTGCAGACAGAGCCTGAGCAGGTGATGTCACCACTGCATTCTAAGGTGGCAAGTCCTCAGAGAAGTCACTTATCACCTTACCATGGAGAAAAATAACCGTGTCCAGAACACAAGAGGATGCTTTTAGGTAGCGTACAATCAAGTGTGCAAACCTGTGCAATACATACCAGATGAAATCCAGTTCAGAGGCTCAGGAAAACAAACAAATGAGGATATGCTTTAAAAAATAGGACTTAATATAAACAGTCGTGAGAGTAAAACTATTGCTAAGCACATAGGAAACATAAACCAGGCTTTCAGGAAGGAGTTTGGCACATGTGTGCACTGGTAGGAGGTGTAATGTGCAGAAATCCGGCCTTTTGTGGCATAGCAACTAAAGTTCCTTTTCTATTGTCCAGACAACCTTAAATATTCCTTTATGCAGTACTATTTTAAAAAGGCCATCTACTGTGCACAATGTGTTAGCATCAAGGACATGAAATTTATCTGGAATATACCAAAACTTTAATCAATAGACTAGGACCAAAGCTTTTAAAAACAGGTTTTCGTAGATAAATCATTATAAGTTATTATTTCCTCGCCATAGGTAAGGCATGATAGATAACTTTACTTTTTCTCAGTCACTTAGTGTGTAGGTAGAATAATGACCCTTAGCAGGATGACCTTTTGAATGTGTTGTTAGGCAGCATGGAAGCATTATGGTTAGAGGTGGAATTAAGATTGCTAATCACCTCACCTTAAACTGGAGCGATTATCCTGAATTATCTAGGTGGGCCCACTGTAGTCACAAAGAACCTTCAGACAGGAAGGCGGAGAGACCAGAGTGAGCAGAAGAGCTTGGGTAAACTGGAGCCGAGGCTGAAGTGATGTGCTGTGTCCAAGATGTGCAGAGGCCAAGAGCTCAGGGATACATGTGACCCCTCAAACCTGGTGAATTCTCTCCTGGAATCTCTAGACAAAATATACACTTGATGATACCTTGATTTTAGCACACTAAGACCCATTTTGGACTTCTGACCCCCAGAAGTATAAAGAAAAAAAATGTGTTGTTTTAAGCCTCTGAGTTTATGTTAATTTACTGTAACAGCAGTAAGAAACTAACACAGTAAGATGGCTTTTATTTTTATGTGATGTATAGAATTAAATTGGATATGCTAGGAAATATTGGAAATTTATTGATTTATTTTTTTGTCTGAGCTGGAGTCTGGCTCTGTCGCCCAGGCTGGAGTGCAGTGGCGCGATCTCGGCTCACTGCATGCTCTGCCTCCCGGGTTCCCGCCATTCTCCTGCCTCAGCCTCCCGAGTAGCTGGGACTACAGGCGCCGCCACCACGCCGGCTAATTTTCTGTATTTTTAGTAGAGACGGGGTTTCACCGTGGTCTCGATCTCCTGACCTCGTGATCCGCCCGCCTCGGCCTCCCAAAGTGCTGGGATTACAAGTGTGAGCCACCGCGCCCGGCCAGGAATTTATTTTCTTAATATAGTTCTTCATATTAGAATAATGAGAACCATCGAGTAATGAAGTGTTCTATTTTGTGAAGGATGATTATATAAACAGTACGAAGGTTAAAAACCGGGCGGGACCGGCTGGGCACAATGGCTCGTTCATGTAATCCCAGCACTTTGGGAGGCCGGGGCAGGTGGATCTCTTGAGCCCAGGAGTCTCAGATCAGCCTGGGCAACATGTGAAACCCCATCTCCACAAAAATACAAAAACCAGGCAGACGTGGTGGCGGCGCCTGTGGTCCCAGCCACTCAGGAGGCTGCGGTGGAAGGATCGGAGCCCGGCAGGTGCAGGCTGCGGTGGACCGTGATTATGCCACTGCGCTCCAGTCTGGGTGACAGAGTGAGACCTTGTCTCCATTAAATAAATAGATAAATAAATATATATATAAGTAAAAGAGGAGGGTGTCTTTTGAAGGCTATTAAAGTCGTCTAAGTGTCCTCTGATTATATGAGGCTGGAATGGTGCATGGAATGTTGTGTTGAATAACCTGATACAGTCTCTGAAACTATAGAAGCATTAGTAATTTTAGCCTGAGAGTGCTATAATCTGGGATAATTTGGTCCAATACTTCCAGAGAGGGTTGAAGTTTTGAGATAGCTGGAGTTATTTCAGTTGAAGACCTGAATATGAGGCAACTGGATACTCAATTACAATTCAATTTCTACTCTTTATATAAGGTAGAAATGGGTAACATGTGGGACACTGTGTTAAAAGTAATGCAGCCATAGTGTAGTGGTAGAAGCAGATGAAAAGTACTATCATAGTCGTATAGATGAGGTACTGGAAAGAAGCAGAGTTGAAAAATTGGAGATAAATGTCAGTTTTCCAGAGCCATGGGATGAAAACCAAACAGGATTACAACAGATTCAATTCACTCAAGATGTCTAACTTGGTAATAGGTCAGAAAACTCAATTTGTCGTATTTTCTTAAAAGTACACAAAAATGTTCCTTTTGATAAAACACGTGTAGTGCACCTTCGGATTTGATTTTTCTTTATGTTCTGTAAACTGCTCACAGTAAAACAGAAAAAAAGTCTGACAAATATGATGGTCCTTAAATATTGTAGGAGTATGATGCTTCTCCAAAGAATAGAGGTTTTCCTAGGAAGGCCCTAAGCAAGGAATCAAGTTTCCTTTTGCAAGAAATAAAATTCTCAAAAGTTCCCTGCACCTTGGAAAGGCTCTGGTTGAAATTAATAGCACAACGTTATTTATTTAAATTTTAACTTTTAAGTTCAGGGGTACAAGTGTAGGTTTGTTACAGAGGTAAGCTTATGCCATGGGATTGGTTGTACAGTTTATTTCATCACCCAGATATTAAGCCTAATATCCATTAGTTGTTTTTCCTGATCCTCATAGCAAATATTACCCCCATAAAGTTTTATGGTTACTTTTTTCTTATCTTCTGATTAATGCCATTAGATTCACCAATTGAAATTATTTTTCAGTAGTTTAATTCCCTCTAGAAGGTTTAAAAAATGTTTCCGAATTTCCTAAGTCTTCTTTCTTTGTTAGTCTTCTAAAAAGCTATATTCAATAGAATTCATGTGCTTAGGTACAGTTTCACTAAAAGCGTATCTTCAACATTTGATCTGTTTAAAAGTTCTTAAGGTGTTAAGGAACATTAGGTATCAGAGTTTATGGCATTTGATTAATCTGAATAAATCTTGGCATCAAATTGAATTCAGCAAAAGTAACAGTGATAAATCAGAGAGCAATATTTGAAATGTCTCCAGGAAACATTTTAAAACAATTTTTAAGTTCACTAATTTGAGTCATTACACTTGGCCCTAATATGGTAGATTTTAAGTGAAGCTCAGTCGAACCTGGCAGATATCATATACAAACTTTTAATAGTCCTAACAATTCCTGTACCTCATTTGGATAAAGATTATTTCCAGAGCATCAGTGCTTTGACCAGAAAGGCATTTATTATTCTGTAACACTTTTCTTGAGAAATTAGCATGATTCATCATTTGAGTACGCTCTCTCAGATAAGATTCTAATATTTGGGTGTGAATAAAACTTCAGGGCATTGAAAACAGCTGGAAGATAGACAATAGGGTGATCATCCTCTCTTGTCATTCTCTATCAAGGTCCTCTTTAATTATTGGCCTAAACAGCTATAACTTTATGGTGAAAACAAACCGCTCGGATATAGCGTTAAAGGTTGAAATAATGAATTATACATAAATCGATTTAGTTCAGTTATATTCTGTTGAATTGGGAGAACATCGAATTTTTAAATTTCTCTGCATTTCTTGAAGTTAGGAATAAAAGCTGGGGTGGGGTCTCCTGAAATAATGAGGTCTAGAATAATTTCTGTTAAATTTACTTTTTAGTAGGATAAGTCTACTAAAATCAATATGAATGGAACCTTCAATGTACCACTGAAGATAATTAATCTTTGAGAGGTTAAGTAACCATTACAAGGTAATTTACCTAATTAGCAACTAAACCAACCAAATTTTAGATTTCTTAACTTTAAGACTATTGCTCACATAGTCACGTAAAGTATATCTTCCACATAGTCACAGGCAATCACAAGCTAACACGAGCAGTTAGCACAAAATAGATGTTCCACATAGAATGCAGAACAAAAAAAGACACTTTAAAAATCCTTTTCCCTTTTCCAAATTCATATTTAAAAAGTTTCTTGTGGAATTTCCCAAATGCCAGCATGGCCACATATAATACAGATTGATACTCAGACCTCTAATGAGAAACAGTTAGAATTATGCTAAACAAGGAACATTCTATATTGATTTCACAAATTCTCCTCTTTCCACTTATAGTTTCTCATAAAATGTAACATGTTTGTCTCGTGTGGAGTCTGTATAGAAAAAGTGTGATAACTGAAGATATAGACACACAGGTGTATGTATGTCTGTGTGTTCCTGTGTATTATAGCCTTTCTTTAATGGTTTTCTCTTTATATTTATATATATATATATATATATATATATATATATATATACTTTAAGTTCTAGGACACATGTGCACAACGTGCAGGTTTGTTACATATGTATACATGTGCCATGTTGGTGTGCTGCACCCAGTAACTCATCATTTACATTAGGTATATCTCCAAATGCTGTCCCTCCCCCTCACCCCACCCCATGACAGGCCCCGGAGTGTGATGTTCCCCTTTCTGGGTCCATGTGTTCTCATTGTTCAATTCACACCTATGAGTGAGAACATGCAGCGTTTGGTTTTTTTTGTCCTTGTGATAGTTTGCTGAGAATTATGGTTTCCAGCTTCATCCATGTGTCTACAAAGGACATGAACTCATCCTTTTTTATGGCTGCATAGTATTCCATGGTGTATATGTGCCACATTTTCTTTTTTTTTTATTATACTTTAGGTTTTAGGGTACATATGCACAATGTGCAGGTTTGTTACATATGTATCCAGCCACATTTTCTTAATCCAGTCTATCATCGTTGGACGTTTGGGTTGGTTCCAAGTCTTTGCTATTGTGAATAGTGCCACAATAAACATACGTGTGCATGTGTCTTTATAGCAGCATGACTTATAATCCTTTGGGTATATATACATATATATATATAAAAACTATATATATATATTTTGGGGACGGAGTTTCTCTCTGTCACCCGGCTGGAGTGCAGTGGCACGATCTCGGCTCACTGCAAGCTCCGCCTCCCGGGTTCACACCATTCTCCTGCCTCAGCCTCCAGAGTAGCTGGGACTACAGGTGCCCGCCACCATGCCCGGCTAATTTTTTGCATTTTTAGTACAGACGGGGTTTCACCGTGTTAGCCAGGATGGTCTCGATCTCCTGACCTCATGATCCACCCTCCTCGGCCTCCCAAAGTGCTGGGATTACAGGCATGAACCACCGCGCCAGGTCTCTATTTAAGTTAGCTCTGTCCAGGGCAAACCAGCATTTCAAAGATACAAACTGTTTTTGCAAAAAACAGGTATACACCTATCCATAGTGCAGACATTATGTCTACTTATTTCTCTCTAAATAGATCTTTCATTTTAACAAGTACTTCACCTTCACAAAATTTAGTTGAGTCAGTGAACTCTTATCCAGATGCTATATCTTGGCCAGATTATCAAGAATTAAGCCTCACAGATAGGCTGTTTCCATTTCCTTTAACAAAGTTTATCAGTCCTGAGTTACTTCTTGATTTCTTGCCAGTGGCATATAATGATGACTCAGCCAAGTCAGTTCCCAGAGTTGGACTCTTTTTTTTCTTATACACAGGAAACTTCTTTTCCAAGAATACTTGTTCCAGTTGCTCACAATCTTCATAGTTGATGATTATAGAATGATCTATGTACTTTCAGTGTACCTTCAAAAATGAGATCTGCAGCTGGATAAGACGTGTGTGTGTGTGTGTGTGTGTGTCTTAGTAGACTTAAACCGTTCATTGAATAAGAAGCCTAGTTGATAGTGTAAGGTGAGAGTTAGAAGAACAGGGAATTATTTGGTTTAAGGAATTGTGAAGAAATGTGCTATGCCATTAAAATTTTTCTCTACTTTTGTGTTAAATCTTAATTTTGTGCAGAATTTACTAAGCTGCAGGAAACTGTCAAAATTGACTCTTGCTAAGTTCCATATTGGTTTGTAATTATCTTAAAACAAAAGTTGGTTGATACTAAAGTGCAGTTTTTCCTCTAGCTTTCATAAATTGAGACAGGTCTTTTTCTCACCCTCCACATACCTATGGCTGGAAGCCGAGGTGGTTGTTCTTGGTTCCCGTTACAACTTCTAGACTGTTAATTTCTCTGCTCCTTGCAAATTAGACTGTTCCTTTGAAACTCAAACCCCTTGGAAATATCGGCCATGCCCCTTTGGTATTACCATCATCAACAGACCTCCCTCCTGGGCACTCTGGTCTTATTTTTTTTTTTTTTTTGAGATGGAGTCTTGCTCTGTCACCCATGCTGGAGTGTAATGGTGTGATCTCGGCTCACTGCAACCTCCTCCTCCCGGTTTCAAGTGATTCTCCTGCCTCAGGTTCCTGAGTAACTGGGATTACAGGTGCATACCACCACACCCAGCTAATTTTTGTATTTTTGGTAGAGACGGGGTTTCGCCATGTTGGCCAGGCTGGTCTCGAACTCCTGACCTCAGGTGATATGCCTGCCTCAGCCCCCCAAAGTTCTGGGATTACAGGCATGATCCACTGCACCTGGCCTCTTGCCATTTATTTAAGGCTGTAGATCTTTTGCTCAATATCATCTTCAGGCAAGTTCAGCCATCATTTTAGTGGCTCAGCTTTCACGTGAAAGGACCAGTACAAACCTCGGTTCCCCGTTTTTTGACATCTTTATTTCCATTACTTTTTTTCTTTCCTCCACTTTATTGTCATCAAATCTGAAACATTTTCTATAAGGGTATATACCACCAGGATCTAGATGCAAATATTCTGCCTCCTGGACATCACTCCTTGCCAGCTCGTTGGCCCAGATGTCCTCATTCCTACAACCCTTCATTTTCACTGAGACTCTTCTTAGGACACAGCTGCTGCTGCTCCCTCACGATCCATCCGTACTCTCTTGCTTTCAGTTTCCACGTTTTCCTCCTCAAATGCCATAGTTCATTTTTAGCATTCCCTTGCAACTACCCTGAGCTTCATTTTCCCACAATTTATTTGTTTCTGTTTCTCTTCCCAAATTTTAAATATTGATGTTTCTAAGGGTTCTGTCCTAATTGCTCTTCTTTTCTCTCCACACACATACTCTCTCTAAGCTCTAAACACTACTAAACAGCTCATAATTTCCAGTCTTAGAGTTTGGCCCAGACCTTTATTCTGGGAGTTGATGATTTACATGACAATAGCACTCGAATAATTCAGAGGTAACATGTCCTGGTTTCCCACATGTCAGTAAGTGGCACTGCCAGCCATGCTAGACGCTTATAAGTCATTTTTGGCCCTTCCTCAATATTCTGACAATATCCAATTCAACATTCATTTAAAAAATATTTTGGTTCCAAATACATCTGTAATTTCCTCCACCTCTTTTGATTTCCAATGTCCCCAGCCTAGCCAGAGCCACATATTTTCTTACCTATGCTTATTTTCTTAGGTCATCCTTAGTCAACCTACTTTAATTCTTAATCTCCTACACCCTGTTAGCTACAGAGAAACCAAAGTGATCTCTTAACATGTCTTTCAGTTTCCAACTCTCCCACTTTTCTGGTGTACTTGGACTAACATTTATGTTCCTCATCATTACTAATGAAGACCTGTACTGTTTCACATATCCTTCTCTTTCAGCCACGTCTCACATTAGTCTTTCTCCCTTCTGTACTTCATCCAGATTCCTACTTTTCAGTTTTTCATTTCATCCAATTCACAGGTTTCTTCTACATGCCAAGATCTTGCTCATATATTAGGGTCCATGAACACTGGGGGTTTTTCCTAAAAGACGAATCTTTCTGTAGTGTATGAAAAGCTAACTCTTTTTATTCTCAGGTCTTACCTTAAATATTCTCACTTGAAAGAAGTGGTTAGAATCTGTATAATCCAAATTAATATTTCTTTTTTTCTTTTTCTTTTGAGACAGGGTCTTGCTGTGTCACCCAGGCTGGAGTGCAGTGGCACAATCTTGGCTCACTGAAACCTCTGCCTCCTGGGTTCAAGCAGTTTTCCTTTCTCAGCCTCCTGAGTAGCTGGGACTACAAGCGCACACCACTACACCCGGCTAACTTTTTTATTTTTAGTAGAGATGGGGTTTTGCCATGTTGATCAGACTGGTCTGAAACTCCTGGACTGAAGTGATCCATCCGCCTTGGCCTCCCAAAATGCTGGGATTACAGGCATAAGCCACCACGCCCGGCCCAAATTAATATATCTATATATAAAAATTATATGTATGAATCTTATATAATCTGAATTAAGATTGTATCTAATGTTCGCCCCAAAACCCTTGTTGTATATTCAGTCCCTTGCTTCACTTTGCATGTGAACACATTTTGTAATAATCTCTTCTCTTTGCTCAGTTGGGTTTCTGTGCCTGTCTTCGTCTTCAGAATTGAAACCCTGGGAGTACAGGACTGTGGCTTTCTTATTCACCACTGCAGCTCCGTAACTAAGAGAGCATCTGATACATATGTGTGAAGGGAATTGGTTAAATATAGACCACTATGTCCAGTGGAGTCCACAGCCTATTCACTTCATGTAGTTTCCAAGAAACAAAGGCTTCTCAACATATATTAATGAATGAGATATGGGCCAGGATATCTGGTCTGGCTGGAGATGGCTTAACTTTGAGTTCACTTGAGAGGGTATCAGTGTGAGCAGGGATGCTTTCACTCACTTCAAGAATTGCATGGTGTTTAGGGGGAAGAATCACCCTGCTTCTCTGGAGAGACATGAGGGCTCTGTGGCTCCTGTGGGCTCTCAAACTGTTGGAAGATGACTGCTAAACCTGAGTTTTCAGGTCTCCTAGTTATATTCATTTAAACTTATAGATGATTTGTCACTATTTTAAGTTGTTTTTCACTGAAAATTCAGTCTGAATATAGAGCCTTATTTCATTCAGAACAGAAAGAATGGGTTACGGTGAAATCTGTTTATCTATAATTTTTAAGTAAGTACAATTTTATAAACCAGTTATTCCTAACTTGAGAGGCCTGGAGGATTTATTACAATGTGTATTTCAGGGCCACATCTGCAGAAGTTTTGATACAACATTTCCTTACTAATCCCCCTGACAGCACATTTTAGCAGGCATCCTGTGTTATTGAGAAGCAGAACGTTTATGCACCACACTTTGGGAGAGAGAAGTGCATGTTGTGTTACCATTTAAAGATGCCTGGTTCTTGTGGGGCAAATTGGCAAATGATTTATCTGAACTAATGGCAGAGTGGAATTTTAATATTTTAGAGTTTTCAGGAATCTTAGAGCTGTTTTCATTTGTCTCATACATAGAGCCTGAACCTTGAAGACATTAATGAATTTGTCACAGAAATTAAATTGGGCCAAAATTTACATTTCCAACCCATGTCTGTGCTCTTCATTCTAAAGCACAATGGCCTAGAGTCATATTTTAACCTCTAACTTTTATCTTATTAAAAAATAAAATAAAATAAATAATTGTAAATACATGCATGTATTATACCTATATATACAATTTATATACATTACAATATTAATTTGAACTACACATGACATCACTAGTAAAGGCCAGTTACAGTTTAGACTGAGATAAGCCCTGTGAGAATTTACTAAGATCAAAAAGACTCCTTTTAATAGTGACTCAGTGGCACCTACTCTAAGGACAAAGGCTCCAGTATGTATCCTAATCTAAGTTATTACTGAATGTGAGTCCTGTGATAGCTTCTAATGAAAATTTCCCATTGGAAAAAATCAATGTTAATAACTGGAACTCGAGAGCTGTAATGGGTTCTGCTGTGTTTTTCGGGCTTAGACTGTGTGCTATAATATGCTAAGAAGAGGAGTTGATGACCTGTGAGCTCTGGTCACTTCCTGATCTCATTTGATTCTTTGGTCTTTAGTTTTAAAAGGGTGATCAGAGAGGTTGCTTTATAATGGAGAAGTTGAACAAAAGGACCATCAACCTGCAGGCTCACTGGCACAGCGCAAGTTTCACCGGTTAAGCATTTCAGTAAAGAGGACTATTGCCAACAGCAATACTTGCAAGGAAGCTTTGTTCCAGAGAGGATTTTTGTTTTTAAAGAAGCTGCTAGAAAAACTGACACTAGAAGCTAACTAGAGTCACTCTTTCTAGATATCAATGAAATTGTAAGTCTGAAGACATTACTTACCTAGATACAGAAATGGACTTTATTTAAGAACCAACTTTATACATATCTAATATACCTAGGCTTGTTGATCAAGTTGGCTGGCTGGGGAAGAATAAGACCATCTAGAAGATCCACATGATGAGAGAAAGCATTCGGGGAGGGCAGACAGATACTTGATGCTGGCCACAGATAGAACTCAGAGACGCTCTGTGATTGAAGTGGTTCTAATACCTAGAAGCTTCGATTTGCTCTTATAACGTGTTCTAAAGCCATTTAATTCAAGACTACCCTTCCTGGTTGGTACCTGTAGATGTAATGCATCTCCTAAGGTATTACTCTAGGCTCCATCGGACAGAACAACTACATGGAGGTAGGTGGTGGAGCCTCCGGACTCCACGACACATTTCACAGTGCTGTTTACTCCAAAACACTGGCCTAATTGAACTAATGTAGCTATTGGGTAAGACGAGAAGTAATACACGAACATTCTTAAAGTCTGTTCTCTTTTGCCTTGTGACCTTAAACATTTGAAAGACCAAGATGAACACTATTGAATAGAATTGTGTTTCCATCGTCATAACTAACCTGAAAGCCTAAGTTTTACCTCTTTCACTGCACATCCGATCTATTTTATGGGCAGAAGAGCACAATGGGCTCAGCTATCCAGGCTTTAGGAGTTATTTTAATCTTTAAAGGACAATAGACACAAGTAAAAGTACATACATAAAGTAGGTATTTTATATTTAATTTTTATTTTCATATGCATGAAAAGGGTGTTCCAAAAAAAGATTAGAGAAGTCCATGGCTTGTCTTTCTGGTTAATGTTACTTTATTTTTTGGTTCATCTACCATACTACTTACAAGTTACTTGATTTTGTTCATGGAAAATTATTTTAAATGAATTGATTTTACTTTTCATCAGCACAGTTGTTGACTAATACCAAAGTTAGTTAGAAGGTTATGATTTTTGTATTTATAGAATGGCAGGGGCAGCATTTAGATAATACATCATAGTAACTTGGCATTTATGAAATATTAGTTTTCCATAAACATGAACTCAGAGAGGAAGGTTACATTTTTTTAAATTATAATAACATTTTGAAAAGCATCTGTCCTTTAAAATGTTACTGAAATATATATTGGAACTGGTGTTTTAGATGCCAGTCCTTCCTGAAGAGTGTTTTGAGATTTTTTTCAAATACTGCCTCAGTTCTATATAAAATAGAAAAAATTCTGCCTTGTAAAATGACTACTGGATGTAGGTAAGAAGAAGTTAAGGAAATATTACATAAAAATAGATTTGCAAAGGTAATTTGCTGGAGGATTATTTACACTTTGATGAGTGGATCTGGATATTTTGATACTAAGTGAAAGTGGTTCCACTGGAATTAGAAGGGAACAGAGATCTGCAAGCAGGAGTGAAAAGAATGTGTGTAAGCCGGGCACGGTGGCTCATGCCTGACCTCAGGTGAGCCGCCCACTTCAGCCTCCCAAAGTGCTGGGATGACACGCTTGTTAAGTGGTACTCTAATTAATCAGTAACTTAAACCTCAAAAGAGATTCATTATGTACACAAAATTAATCTTGTGTAATCAAGTGTATAAGTAAAATTAATTGAAGAAATCAAAAAACGCACGGTGGCTGACACCTGTAATCTCAGTGCTTTCGGAAGTCCAGGTGGGAGGATCCCTTGACTTAAGGAGGCTGAGACCAGTCAAGCAACACGGTGGGACCCATCTCTGTAAAAAAATTAGCCGGGGATGGTGGTGCGTGCCTGTAGTCCGAGCTACTTGAGAGGCCGAGGCAAAAGTATCGCTTGAGCCTAGGACTTGGAGTCTGAAGTGAGCTATGATCACACCACTGACTCCAGCCAGAGCAACAGAGGGAGACAATGAGAACACGTGGACACAGGAAGGGGAACATCACACTCTGGGGACTGTGGTGGGGTGGGGGGAGGGGGCAGGGACAGCATTAGGAGATACACCTAATGCTATATGACGAGTTAATGGGTGCAGCACATCAACATGGCACATGGATACATATGTAACAAACCTGCACATTGTGCACATGTACCCCAAAATTCAAAGTATAATAATAAATAAATAATAAACCACAAAACACTTGTAATTCCACATCCAGATATATAAACCACAGGAATACTTAGATAAACACACGCTATACACACATATAGTATATATATGATAAAATATATTTGTATGTTCAACTTGGGAAAGGTTGATGATTTTAGAAACAAACTAATAATTCTTTTGCCTTGTGCTCTAATGATTTTCAATATGAAGATGTATTTGGGATCAAATACATGAGGCTCCACATACAAGACATCTTTCTTTCCCCTCTTCTCAGCACCATTTTTTGGCTGATTATTGGACTACAACTGGGAGATCTAGAACTAAATTCCTGCTTAGTGTTTACTTGTTCAGAGCATAGGCTTTGAAATCGTCCTGTTTTGCCTCAGTCTCCACAGTGGTACCTACTAACCTCATGACTAGGGGATCGTGTAGCATTTCTCTAAGCCTTGTTTTCTTAGCTGTGAAGTGGTAAATTTTGGAAGTGCTTTGTTCATAGGATTTCTGTGAAAACTGAATTGGGTAAAGAATGTAAGGCATTTAGCACAGTAAAATAACCTGGATTACAGTAACTTTTCCAGGAGTGTTTATTAGTACTTAAACTGTCATTGTCATCAAAATTCTGTTTTTACATATGAACTTAGAAATGTCATTGTAACCTTCTCAACTCATTTGGTCATTTAAAATGGAGAGGTTGAGTTAGGTGTTTCTTAAATTTCTCTTTAGCTCTGATACTATGAGTCTGACGTTAAGTAATGCAAAGTTGGTAATTAAATCTTCCCCTTTCGTGATGTAGGAGAAAGGCATAAAAAATTTCTGGGTGACTGGATTCCCTTGCAAGTTTATTAGAATTGTAATTACGTAGCATTTTGAATAAAGCATTCATTCTGGAAATCATTAAGTTTATTTTTCTTAACTCCGTTATTTTGTCAACTGTGGAAAAATTGGGATTTAGGAGTAACCTCTGATTTAAAATTCCACCTACTAACCATTTAAATTGTAGTCTTGTAATTTCCTAACTTTAGTCTTGAAGGTGTTTCTCATTCTTATGCATTATTATACTGTATTATATATTTATGCAACATAAAATTTATAGTTTTAACTATTGCACATGTTTACATATGAAAGGTGTAATTTTGAACTTATCATTATTAAATTTGCTAGTTTTGCTTCACTATTCATTTTGGACACTTATCCATATTAGTACATGCAACTCAAGTTTATTCTTTTGAGCTAATGTATATCATTCAAATGTATGAATAAATAACCTTGCTTTGGTGGACATTTAAGTATTTTCATGTATCAGTATGAAAAGCAGTTTCAAAATGAACATTCAAATATACATTGTCATATATGTGTATAATATTTGTATATATGAAGGTTCCTGTGGGTCATATATCTGAAATCAAAATTACAAGTGTTTTGTACCTTCTATAATTAATTTTACTCTCAATTTTAAGTAAACAAGATTAGTTTTTGCACATGATGCATCTCTTTATTCAGTTAAAATTACTGACATAATTAGAATACCACTTAAAACTTGAGAATATTTTCAAGGGTATTTATGCAAAACTTACATAAATGTGTTGAAAAGTCCTTTTGTATATATGTAGAGATTACATGGTATGTTAAATTCATCAATTTGCCTAAATATCAAGTTATACTTAAGTAGTGTCCATACACCATGCTTTTGCTTGACTGAACTCCAATATGTATATCGGGAGTACTTTTTAACATTCATAGGTTAAGTGGCCTGTTTTGGAAAATGATATTAAAAATGGAATTCAGATGAATGCTTAAAGATTAAAAATGAATGAGCTTTCGTATTAATCATCAATATGACAACCCTAAAGGGAAGCATGATTTTCAAATGTACCTCCTTGTAGGCAGGATAATTCAGAAATGCACAGTGCATATTAGATATGGGATTTGAGTCGTAGTGTATTTCTCTAAGAATGTAATTTATTGTACTTTCACATCCACCCCACTGAATATGCAGAGTTTAAGATGCAATGGCCAGAAGACACGAGCGTGTCACTAGAAGGATGTGGACGTGGGCTCCGGGGCTGTTGATGATGACGGTGGTGTTTTGGGGTCATCTGGGGAATGGACAAAGCCAAGGTAAGTGCAAGGATTTTCTAATTCTTTGCGAGTTGGATGCGAATTTCACTTTGTGATGAAATTATGTTTAGTGTTTGGTTTGATGTTTAAGCAATTTGTTACAATCTTCCGTCAGGTTTTTGTTACAGGGTATTGTAATATCTCTGCAGTTAAATTGAAATAGAATTAAGTGTGAGTAAATGCATCAAAATTGAAGCCATGTTTCTGAAATTGGCTTTTCTCTGTTGTAATTGATGATATGTATATATATGTGAGGTATTATGAGGCCATATATATGCGTGTGTCTCTGTTGCATTTGGTGACATGTATATATATGTGAGGTATTACGAGGCCATATAAATTCGAGTGTGTGGGTTTTGGGTGGGTGGGTGTGCCTGTGAGTTTGTGTATGTGGTATTTTACAGGAACACGTAGCATATAAAGTTGTTGTGATTTTGAAGAAAAGTTTTTGGACGTTTGTCTGTTTAGGGTTTTTATGTTTTTGGATGTTTGTCTCTTTAGGGTTTTTATGTTTAACATTTTAAAATTTCAAGAACCTATTCTTAAAGGATGTGATGTTCTTTAGAAATTAAATGAAAAATGTGACGTTTCTCGTTCTTCTGCCAAGGGTATTTAGGGGAAATTAATGAGAGAGTGGAGCTGCAAGGTTGTGGCATCCTGAAATGTCAGTTGGAGAGTAGAAAAGGGCCATAGATTTTGGAATAAGGCTTTCAATACTGATTTCATCAATAGCTGTATGGAGTGGTTTGTGCCAAATCTAGTATCTGTGAATGTATTTTGTGATAAGTATTGTATTATTTTTGGAGGTGTGTTGCCTGCTCAGATACAAATTGCAATTCTGTACTTTATGTGATAAAACATCCTGACACCCCTGAAATTTTCTTTTCCTTTCGGGGCAAGTATATTCAGCATTGATTTTCTGCATTTTCAAGGCTTGAAATGAAATCTGTGAGCAGGAAGTTTACAGAGTTATTTCAAGGGATAGATATATTTCTCCAGATAAAATTGAAAGTGTGTAGTGTTATTATATAATTGTGATGAAGTTGAGCTTTGCTAGTTTGGAGTATCTAATAAAGTTTAACACTTTTTAAAAGATCCTTCAAAAAGATCAGCTTTCTTGCCATATGTAATATTGTTCAATGAAGATTTGAAATGAAATAGATATTTTTTCAAAACCACAAATGCATCTGTGCCTTTGTATATGAACAGTTGTATATACATGTAAGCAGATAATACATTTTGTTAATTAAGATCAGCTTTGATTTTAATTTTTCTTTCCTGTCATTCAGAATTTGTATTTGCATCTAATAGAATTCTCATTTTTCTTTTGTGATAAAACTAATGTAAAATATATTCAATACACATAGTAGTTTTTTTCACCAAAGGTCTAAAACAAGAATATGTAGACAGTAGCTACGTTGGATTTCTTTGGCTATAAGAGTTGTCTATGTCTCTGGTGATGTGTAGAATTACTAAAATGCAGCATGACAACTGTTTCTCTGTAATAGTGATCCAACATGACATGTAGTATTACACAGGGTTGCTAATACCTTCCTCTGACCATCATTTCCAGTAATTGTGGCTTGTTTTAGATGAGGAATAGGTTATTAGATATTTAAAATATTTGAGAAAAATAGGTATCTTCTCTCTTATTTACCCAAACCCTTTTATTTACTCAATATTGATGGCTCAAGTATTCTATCTTTCACTAGGGACCATCATTTATTAAAAAATGGCCTGAAATCAATTCCAAGTCTAGCTGTAGTGAAGCTTCTAGTGGGAAATGCAAGTTAAGTAATTTGTTTTCTTTCTAAAAGGATAAATTAAAATAGACAATGATTCAAAGAACAAAACAACTTAATAGAAAACATAATGGAATGCTTTGATACTATGATTCAGGGAATTTTGCTTCCTTAGTGGTAGCTAGATTGAGTGAAGGAGATTGCTTAGGTATAATGAGCAAATCTTATAATTGCAAGTATAACCCAAGCTGCATATCATCATTTAGCTCAATAAGCCTCATTAAATATTAAATATTACCTTTTAACTTTTATGCAATTAAGCAGAATTTAAAAATAAAAGTTTTAAAAATTAAAGTTTTTATTACTAAGTATCTTTTAAAATACAAATCTCACAGCTCCTTATTGTCAAGAAAAGAACACATGAAAATTTATAAATAAGGTTTTCTCTCTATTAAATTTACAGTCTTGCATTAAATATTGGTTATTGGGACCCACCATGTCCATGATTATGATTAAGTATCAATGAAAGATGACTCTTGCAGCAAATATGCATGCAAATGTTTTAAGATTATTTTCACATTATTTCACATAATTTCTTAAGCATAATAGGATAAGTAAATTATACTTTCTACACAAGCTCTTCATATTTATGAATAGACCATGTTCTAAATTTTTCAATCATTGGGGAATCCCAATGTCATATTTATGAATGGACCATGTTCTAAATGTTTCAGTCATTGGGGAATCCCAATGTCATATTTATGAATGGACCATGTTCTAAAAGTTTCAGTCATTGGGGAATCCCAGTGTCGTATTTATGAATGGACCATGTTCTAAATGTTTCAGTCATTGGGGAATCCCAGTGTCGTATTTATGAGTGGACCATGTTCTAAATGTTTCAGTCATTGGGGAATCCCAGTGTCGTATTTATGAATGGACCATGTTCAAAATGTTTCAGTCATTGGGGAATCCCAGTGTCGTATTTATGAATCGACCATGTTCTAAATGTTTCAGTCATTGAGGAATCTTCCTAGAGAAACCGTGTGAGAAATTGTAGCTAAGCTCAAAAACGGAAGACAAAAATCGATTTAACGAGGAATGTAGATTAATGTCATAGTATTATCGCGACTGTGTGCAACCACTACTTATAAACAATGATATAAGAAATGCAATCTGAAATCTGAATTCTAAATAGGAATGTAGTGCCATTATCCCTCTGGGACCCTTAGGGTCAAAATAAGATAAAAGTGATGAATGGTGGGTTGGAAGTCAGTCAGTGATCCTTGTCAAATTTTTGTATCTGTCAAGAAAAGCATCTGCTTGAGGACATCCATTTTCCTACTTCTGAGTTACAGAATAATAGGTACTTATCCTGGATGTGACATTCCCTGACGTGGACTCTGTCTTTGCTGCTTAGGTGGTGTGTGCATGAGAAAGTGCTTAACATCTGAAAACGGAGACAATCCTTAGAGAAAGATATATATGAATTTTAAAAGGAAATATACCTACGATGGAAATAAAACAAATAGCATAAATATCTAGCTGTATTTGGTCTTTTTGGTAACTATTACAATATATACATTTTCAAACAACTAAGTTCAGCACTGACTTTGGGAGAATCTAGATAAAACTGAACTGACATATAATAAGCATTGGTGTAATTAATAGCACAGCGGGCAGAACCATGGGGGTATTTCCTGAGGAAGAGGGACTATAGAGAGGCAAAAGAAAACCCAGCTCATTCTGGGGAGTGCCAGGAGCAGTTATTATATTCAGAACTGAGAACTTATTTCTAACTCACCAACCCATAGTTCTGGCTGAAGTGCAGTGGTGCAGTCATAGCTCATTCTCAGCCCCAAACTCCTGGGTTCATATGGTCCTCTCATCTCAGCCTCCTGGTAGCTATGACCACAGGTGTGCACTACTTTGTCCAGCCAGTTTATTTTATATTTTATTTTCATTTCATTTGTAAAGACTGGGTCTTGCTATGTTGCCCAGGCAGGTCACAAACTCCTATCCTCAAGCAGTCCTCTAACCTAGGCCTCCCAAAGTACTGACATTACAGGCATGAGCCATTGCATCTGGCTCAAAAATATTTCTGTCCTAATGGCTTTAACAAAGAAGTGCCGTTTTGGGGATATATACAATGGTGTGCTGCTTGGGAGTGACAAAAAAATAATTATAAGAAGAATGGAACGAATATGTCAGTATGTTTTCAAAAGCAAGTTAGCCCAAGTTTTTAAACAAGCATAATTTTAGGGTTTTTGTAACTAACTTAGGGTTTAAATGTAGCAAAAATTTTAAACATTATCATGAATACACAGAAAATTTTAATCAATTTGGTTTCCATGATGAATTTACAAGCTTAAATTCCTAATTTCAATTTGCTGCTAGATATGAGAAAGTTTGAGATTTTGAAGAAGCAAGTGGTTCTTACAAATGTAGCAAACTTAAATTTTGAGGACAATTTAATTTAACTTCCATTTTTATGACCAGATTTTGGGTCAGCTGTTAAGCATTCAAAAAATAAAATCTGATAATATCTGGCAATTCCAATTTTCAGTTTTATTGATCTTCACCATGAAATAATATATAAGCTAAGGGGCAAAATTTTGGAAAAGCAGATCACTTTGTTGTCCTATTTAGCAAGTTCTCAAATTATGCCATCTTGGAATCATTACAAGTAATTATACGAAGACAGTATCTTGTGTTTTGTATTTCATTGTTACACATCCAATTGTTCTCTAGAGATATCAGAGAAAACCCACTCAAGAAGGGAAGGTTAGATAAACAGCCCTCTCTCTCTCTCTCTCTGTCTTTGCCTCCATTTGGTTCCTTATGTTCATTTCTCAGTGCATTTCAGTTACTTTTATTGTTCCCTTCATTTTCTCTTTCATTCCAGAAGTTTAAGTGATTGCATAATTCTTTTGACAGCTGAAAGTAGTATCCGACTTTGAATGAAAGGTTTACAGCTACAGCTTTTCAATTAGAAAATCTCAGATCATGTGATCTATGAGTTTTAATATCTTAGGATCTCGACCAGTAAGGAATAATCACTTTGAAAAACCTTGATGCTACCTAGAGTTTGTGTTTTGTGAGGTTGCTTGGTAAATTATTTTCCTTTGATAATTGAATATTGCTTCAAGAGAGGTGAGCTCAGACGTTTGGCAATGAATATTGAATGTGTATTCCAAGAGACATGACCTTAAAATATCATCAAGCTAAGTAGTAGTGAAATTGAACTCTGCTGTATAATAGAAGTCAGTGTTTCTTACATCTTTGTGATATATAAATATTTTTACATTGTGGTAGATAATAATTTGTATGGGAACATTTAATTGAATTTAATTTATCCTATGGCAGAATTATGTTGCATAGGTCATTTTAGTTTTTGATTTAAGCATCTTAAAATTACAAATGCAAATATTCAACACGTAAAACCCACATGAATACACACTCCCAAACATTTGAAATCCTAACAGTCATTTCCAACAGCTTTTTCCTACAAAAGAAGTCAGCTCTTCTTAGAGAAGACATGCATTCCCATAGCTTGAGAGGTGCACACTATAAGGTAAACAGAGAAAGGATTACAGCAGTTTAAGTATACCAGCGGATTTACTTTATAGACAATAGACTTTTGAATTACTTGTCTTCAAAATTTGGTTTCTTGAGAAAATTATCTGTGTAGATTAATCATGCATTTCAGATACTTTCCAGACATCTGAATGTTGTTTTCTTAAAAGTAGCCAGCACGCCTTTTTATGCAGTCTGCATGGGAGATAGTAAGAGATGTGTATGCTGTATATCTACTAGTAGAGATTTGTTTATGAGTGCTTCCTTAAAAAATTATTTTTTCTGAAGAAAGGGATTTCTTTTTTATAATTTAGATTAGATGATTTTAAATGTTTTTAGGTTTTAACCTCTCTGATCATCAGGGTCATTGCCATGGAAAAAATGCAAGTTATAGCATATTTCATTTTTATAAGGAAAGAAGTTGATAATTTAGACTTTTTTCTTTTACTAAATTGAATTACATCACTCAATATTTGGATGGCATTAATTCACAATAGCAACAAAAAAATCTTACTATTCAACAAAATAAAGTATGATTTCCTTCACATTTAACTTAATTTGTTCTTTAAAACATCTCCTAACGAAGGTTTTCTCATCCTCTGAAGCTGAATTTATTTAGGAAAAAATATTTTAAACACCATCCCAAGTGATATAACTATTTTTATTGAGCTTTGATGTTCTATTTGAACATATTTGAAGACTGTACAAGCACTCAATTTAGAATTAAGATTTTATTTGGAGATTTTGGTTGTATTTGAAATCTGTTGTGGAATTAAACATGAAGAATACGTCAATTTACTAGATGTCATTGTCTATGACACATTTTAGTCTTATCTTTCTGCCTATATGTAAAGAGGAATAGAAATAATTGGTATAAACAGGAAAAAAGAAGTAAAGTGGTAGGATCAGATGTGAGAAATATATAAGCTAAGATACTCTTTTTTTGTTTGTTTGTTTTTTGTTTTTGTGAGACAGAGTCTTGCTCTGTTGCCCAGGCTGGAGTGCAGTGACACAATCTTGGCTCACTGCGGCCTCCACCTCCCAGGCTCAATGGTTCTCCTGCCTCAGCCTCCTGTGTAGCTGGGATTACAGGTACGCATCACCACACCCGGCTAATTTTTGGATTTTTAGTAGAGACTAGGTTTGACCATGTTGGCTAGGCTAGTCTCAAACTCCTGACTTCAGTTGATCCACCCACTTCAGCCTCCCAAAATTCTGGGATTTCAAGTGTGAGCCACCAGGGCCAGCCTAAGCTAAGATATTCTAGAAGCTATTAATAGTAAAATATAATGTAAATTGTTTAAAATTAATCTGTATATGAAATTTTTTCTAGGACTTTCCTGCCAGAAAAGTAGGAATAGAATGGCAAAAGGAACGAGGTTCCTTCTACAAGTAGGCACACATCCTATTTCACTTTATCCTGTGATCAGTCTCATAACCATCTCCTGGTGTGAAGTGCTAAAACTGTGCTTTAAGAATAACTTAAGTCCTTTATGTACAAACTAAAGTATGAGAGCCTGAACCTTGGAAACCAAGAGATTCCAAAAAGCCTTATGTGTGAGACTGGGTGCCACAGATCTTGGCAGAAATTACTGCTTATTCTTAATTCTTATTGTTCCTTTCTAGCACTTCAATTTATAATGCCAATATCTACCTCAGCCTAAAGACAAGCTCTAGAATCACTTGTGTTACTTATTACATTTCTTTTAAAAAACTCATGAATTACACATGAATTTCAAAGTTGCCAACTGAGATTCCAAGGACTTAAAAAAGAAAAAACGTGGCACCTTTCCATTATAAAGGCTGTACGCAGTCTTCATAGTGTTTGTCTTTAAGGGACAACATGCCTCATCCATCAGCAACTTTTCTTCCTTAAATCATCATATCTTGCCTAAAAAGGTTTTCTGAAAACTAAGATTTGCAGATTGTTATATCACATCTTAATCTACGTATCAACTTTAGCATTATCAAAGCATGAACTGTTCTGGGTTTTCATAGTTAATTATGTTTGTGGTAATAACTGGGATGCAATTGTTTTTCTTCTGATGATTTTGTACTTGCTTTTCTTATGGTAACTTCTGATGCTTGTTTGTAAGATCTTCCTCTCTTTTCTCCATCTGGTTATCTTCTTACCTTCTGTCCTTTAACTCAGATGTCACCCACACTGTGTGTCTTTCTGGATTGCTTCTTATTTAACTGTTGCTTCTCATAGTTTACATACCTCCTCCTGTACCACACTATCAACATTTCTCAAGCTGCACTATATGCTGGGTTGTGTCTTTATTTATTTATAAGTTCCTTGATAATTCGGACTATATATTAGTATATTCAAAAAATACTTATGAAGTGTTTACTTTGGGTCAGGAATTATTGAGTGAAGGAAATTGACCAAAACTCTGCCATCATGAAGCTCGCATTCTAACTTAGGGAGACAGATAACAGACAATGAGCCACATAAATATGCAAAGTATCGTAAGTTAGATGGTGAAAAGTAATCCTGGATGGGGATCAGATAATTTTGATAGGATAATTTTTAACTGGGTAGTCAAGAAAGGCCGCACAGAGAAGATGGCAATTGGAAGAACAAGGTGGTGAGAACTGCTGAGTCTGGAGCAAACACACAATTTGGAGCAGTAGAAGATTCCAGAAGTAACAGTATAGAGGCGAAGAAGTGGGAATTGTGTGGAGTCTTTTACTTGCTGTTGTAATGACCTTGGCTATGCTTTGAAGTGAGGTGGAAAGTTGGCAGGGACCTTAGTTTTCTTTTTAATAATTCACTATGAATTTTGAACGGTCACTATTATAGACTCAATAATTTTGCTTTATTACTCTTGCAATTGACTACAAAAGAGCGTATTGAAGAAATGTTAAATTCTAATTTAAACTGATTGAAATAGGTTTTTATCTTTTTATGTTTCTCATCACTGAATATCTCATTTTTAATTAGTTTGAAAGCATTCTAAGATAGTGAGCCAATGCAATTTAGCATAATGCATAACTTATTATTCATCAGATTTAGGTATTTAACCGAGGATGCTAATTAGGAAAGTAACTTGTTCTGTTGGATGATTTTGATAAAGCTACTTTCAAATGATTATCACATCCATTGATGTCATATTAAGTTGTGTTTCTGGAAACCAAATTTAGGCAGTGGTAATGAGTTAATATCTCTAAGTGGATACCTTTTATCTCTACAGTCAAGGATACTTGAAAGTGGAAAAACATACTGGCTTCAAGTCTTGGGAACTAGGACTTACCGGAAATGTGTGTGTTTTTTTTGTTTCCTGGTGGAATTGTCTTCTCGGAAAGATGGTGTTTCCTTTTCAATAGGAAAAAATTGATCCTATGCTGCTTTACTTTAATGCTTTGCTTTTGTCAAAATAGTGTTTTCTTAGGAAAATTAACCTATCATAATATAATGAAAAGAGAAATGCTGAAGACACAAAATGATGTCCATGTTAATATTGAGTAGGAAGCATCAAGGGACATGAGAAGAGGGAAGCGAAGAGAGGGAGAAGAGAAATTTATAGTGTAACAACAATTAGTAAAAAGGATTAGCATATACATGTAGTCAATAAGTCAATAAATGGCTGTTTATAGAAAGCCTACCAGGCACTAGGGGATATAGCAGTGAAGAAGGCAAAGACACAATTGGCTATACTGTAGTGAGGAGGGAAAGAGGAGGAAGACATACAAATACCTAAAAAAAGCAATGGTGTGAAGGGCTATAAAGTACACTACTACGAAGAAGATTACATGTGATAACATGGCTGAGTAAAACTGTCAAGGAGGAAGGCACTGATCTGGCTGTAGGTATTTCAGAGCATTTTTCTCTCTGAGGAGGTAATATTTCATTTGAGAGTTGAGTGAAGACAAAGAGGAAGGTACTTTGAAGATCTGGGGTGCTCTGAGCAGAAAGAAGGGCAGATATAAAGATTCTGTAATTTAAAAAGAGAGCTTGATAGTTTCTTACAAAGAAAAGAAGGCCGGTTTGGCTGGAATGTCCATGAAGGAAGAGCATGGAGAGAGATTACATGAGTGTTCTCAGGGACCAAATCTAGATCTTATATCAAAATGTGAATATAAATTAACTACATTGAAAAGTGTATGATGGATGTGTGATACGATGAGGTTAGCTCTTAGGAGGGTGTACTATTGTGGAAGGGTACACTAGTGAAGGAAGGGGGTTCATTTAGCTGACTATTGCACCTGTCCAGTTGAAGGATGATGGTAGTTGGGATTATGAGTGTAGCAATAAAGTTGGAGAAAATCAGTTGAGATTGGAAGTTGATTTGAAGATGATTGAATTTACTGAGCAAGAATTATATCAAGGTATTTGGATTTAGGGACATGGGGGATTATGGTCACTTTTAGTGATATGGCAAAGTCTTGATGACATGAGGCAGTTTGCAAGTGACAGAGGTGTGGGTAGGTGCGTATGTGTGATTGATTTTACATTTTTTAATCTTAAATTAAGACGCTAGTTAGAATCCAAGTGGAGACATCAAGTAGGCACTGACAAGTTGACTTGGCTAGAGATGTGAGTTAGATCATCGTAGCCTATAGAGCATGCCTAAAGTCATGAATCTAGGTGAGGGGTTGGAAAACTATTATAGCCCATGAGCCAGATCTGGTCTGCCACCTATTTTTGTATGGCTCATGAGTTATAAGTACGTGTGGCATTTATAAGTCTAAAATGTAAAATACAGGGAAATTTTTCAGCAGGGATAGTTCCATAAATTTGCCTCTTGGCAACACAAAGCCTGCAATATTTACTATCTGGCTCTTTGTCAAAAATGTTACTGACTCCTGATCTGGATGAAACCCTGTGAGGAGAGAGTGTTGACAGAAGAGAGAGAAGCATCACAGTGGAAATTAAAATTATGTCAACTGAAGTGTGTAGGGTAGAGAATTTAAGCCTGAGTATAACAGTAAGAGATTAAAATAACAGTAAATTCATTATCAGCGTGATCAATGAAACCTTTGGGGGCAAAGAGGAACTATCTTCGTCACACCTTTCACTCACTCATAGAAAGATCTTAGGCAGGAAATATAACTTGTTTGAAGATCTGAGATAAGGCTAATGTAGTTTGGACAAAGAAAGCCAATGGGAGGATGACATTACATCTGGCCAAAGATTTAGGGAAGAGCCAAATACTTCAGGCTTTTTAAAGTGATCTTTAGATAAAGAGGAGGTCATCAAGGCATTCCGAATTTGGAGGATCAAATCACATCTGATGGAAAAAAATCTGGCTGTATGTGCATCTAGGATGTAAGGAAGCCAACATGGATGTGAAGTTAAAATTGTCCATTGCAAATAATAAAATGAAGGCCCCAGGTAGCCTTGGCAAGGGCAGATTTGGTATAAAATCCTTATTGGAATGGGCTTAAGCAGTAACGGGAATACGGATCTAGCTGTTGTGTTTAGTGGAATTTTATCAGTCTTTTTGTTGTGTATGATATATAGATGGTCAAAATAAGGAACTTCTACATTTTCGGTTTTTGTTTTATTGTAATTGAGATTTGAATTAAAAATAAGAAACTTTTATTTTGAAACTTGGAGACTGTGTTTAAAAAGTATAGAGTAGGGCTAGAAAAAAACCTAAAACTCTCCTGATGAGGAGAGTGCTAATCGTGACTCTAATAATAATAAAATACTTTTCTGATAATTTTTTGTGTGTTTCATTATTTATATATGTATGGGAAGTTGTACCCTAGCCACATGCCAATTCACCTGGTGAACTTGCTCTTCAACGTGGCACAAATATTTCCTTCTATCTTTAGCCTTCCGGGGTTTCTCACATGGACTATTGGCTCTTCCTACATGAACCTGCTGGTAGTACCCTGTAGGAGACATGCTACTCCATGACAACAGGCACCACGCTGTAGGGGAATTACCATACCTGTCAATCACTATCTCTAGAATGTGGCCTTTCATGAGCCCTGAGATTTCATACTGTTTCTCTGAGCTGTAACAATATTTATATTGAAAAAATAAACATGTTCTTCTATCTTTAATATTTTATATCTTATAATTTGAATATCCCATTTTCATTATACTACTTAGCTGCTAAGTTATGTTATAAAAACAAGTTTTAATTATCTGCAAACACCTTCAAATCTAATCCTTACCGGTGAAGACTGATGTCTGGTTAACATCTGTTAGGACATTTATTTCCATACAGTATTTATAGCGCCTTTTTGTTATTGATTGGTATGATAAATGTGTAACTCTTACACAAAGACAAAATTTTTAGATTTTTGTATTTAAAATACTGGTTATCAAAAGAAAAACCCAGATGTTATTTGTTTATGTTTCTGCTTGAGGTACTGAATCTATTTCAAGTCATATTTCTCAGTATTGATATACTTAATTTTGCTGAAATAATAACACACTAACTTTAGCTACTTTTTTTCTCAGTGTATCTCCTTGTCGCTCACCATTTCCGCCTCATTTCACTTCTCATCTTTATTTCTTTTTCTTTGGTCTTCTTTTACTTTAGGGATTCTTTCAATTTAGAAGTGTTCTTGTTTTCTGTTAATTACTATTCTTCTTGGATGTACACAGTTATCCTTTTCCATTTCATTTGTGAATTCATCTCAGAGGCATTTTGTATGTGCCTTTTACTCATAGCTTCTCAGAAGTCCCTTTCGAGGTTACCGATTTAACATGTCATGTACTATAAGGTTTGCATGGCATGGTGGCAGCTGACTTTGGTCTTTACAAGGATTGAAATGTTCACTCAACATGGATTGGTAGAATTTATTTTTTCCTTAAACATTTCATCGCCTTGTAAACAAACAAAAGCAAACCCAAGACTCAAAACTGACATTACTATTGGTGCCCCTGGAAATAGCTACCTTCTCACTAAAGTAGATTTTGTCATCCAACTTTATGTGTTGTTGAACACACATGGTGCTGTATGAGCACTCACTCACTAGTCTAGAAAACATTGCTGTGACCAGTTACCAGAAAAATAAATTCAGATTGCTCTTCACCTTCCACAGATGACCCTTCTGAAAGCCATTTGAATTCATTATAAATTATAGTTATATTAGTGTGACTTTAATTCACTTGTAATCTGAACTTTATGTGCAATGCATTTTTTCCCGTGTTTAATCATTTTTGAATGCTAAATCATTTGCAAACAAATGGCTTGTCCTTGAGAAAGAATTTAAGGCTGAAAGTACATTAAGTGCCATCTGGGTATCTGTGTCAATGGTTTTGTCACTACAAATGTGTGTGTGTGTGCATATCACCTACTTTATCACATTTATTTGATAAAATTGATATGCAATCTCTAAATCATTGTGTCTCCAACTTGTGTTATGCCACAAATACAAATTTTTGTCCTAAAGTTGATGGTACCCTTTGTAAAACTAGAAGTTCTCATTTGTGCAAAGGAAGGAAAAATAAAACAAGAAACAAATTCAATAAAAAAATTAAAGGTCAGATTTCTTTTATAGCTGCTGAATTCCTTTCTTTCCTTTCCATCATCCTCACATTCCCAAATCTCAACAAAGTTAAGAAATTAAAACACACATCATGAGATCATATGTTCACCTTGTTCAGGAACTGAAGGATTACATATACAAGACTATACCTTAATAAGTAGAGGGAGAAATATGAAGATATGAATAGAATATGAAAATTTATTATAATGCAGTTGTATTCTAAAGTGTTTCCTAGGCAGGCTAAGAGTATGTTGCCAGGAAATTTTAAGAGACCCACTCCATTATATAGAAGAGGATGTGTGTAGATCTCTTAATTCTGAAATGTTTAGAACTGAGTACAACAGGTCTTTGAATAACGACGTTTCATTCAATGTCATTTCATTATGATGTTGATGAGAAAAAACAAATTGATTCCAATTGGGGTTCACTGTCTGTGTAGAGCTTATGTATTCTCCCCATGTCTGCATTGATATTCTCTGGATGCTCCAGTTTCCTCTCACTTCCCAAGGCTGTGCATGTGAGGTTGATTGACGTGTCTATGTGGTCCCAGTCTGAGTAACTGTGGGTATGTGTGAGTGCACCTGCAATGCGACGGCGCCCTGTCCAGGGCTGGTTCCCACATTGCGTCCTGAGCTGACAGGATAGGCTGCGGTCAACTGCAACCCTAAACTGAAATAAGTAGGTAAATAATGATTTTACTAGCTTTTATTAATCTTAAACGTATGAATAGCTGAAATTTATTTCAGCATTTAATATTAGAAGTGTTTTGATCTTTATTTACAAGTTTGTTGACGTTTTAGTTACCAAAAGCCATAGAAGCTGAACTCTTTTGATGTCAACCTATGGTAAAATGGGTTTCGCTGACTGTATTTTTGTACCAATTAACCATCCCCAATTTATCCCTCCGTATGCGTGTATCAAAACATCACGTGACCATAAATATATATACCTATGACCAGTTTTCAAGCACCTGTCAATGATGTTAAGTGAAGACTTATTGTAGTCCTTTTTTGGCATAACGAAAATGTGTGTGTTTTGTTCAAGATTGGAAAAGTTCTTTGTGTAAAGAACTAGACAGTAAATATTATAGGCTTTGCTGGCCATATGTAGTCTCTGTCTCTCCTTCATCTACTCATTCTTCTTCTCCCCTTCCTTCTCCTTCTTTAAACACTTCCAAAATGCCAAAACAATTTTTAGCTCTCAGCCATATGAAGCAAGCCATTGATTAAATTTGGCTTGTAGGCCCATAAGGTGTGAATTCCTTTACATCATCAGAATGCCGCATATATATGAAATGTTATCTATGAGAAATTAATGGGGCTCCCAGCAGAGAGAAATTAGCCTAAGTTAAGTTTGGGCTTTGGAATTCAGGGGAATGCCATGCACAAAAATGCTCTGCTTTTAAAACTAGTTACTAACAGTCCATTTCTGATATCAGAAATACATGAAAACTACCAATTGAACGGACATTATTCACTACTTTAGTGCTGCTACTCCTGTGTGGTGGAAAAAGAATCCAGAAAGTTTTCCTTTCCATTTGAACATTCATGCAATAAAAATTTCCAAATCTTTTTTTGAACAAATTTTTATCTTATAGCTCTCTTGTGTACTTTATAAGTACGTTTTGCTGCTTATTCTCAGTAACTGTATTGAAACAATCTGTTTTCCTTTATCAATCAAAATAAAATAAGAAATTTAGCTTAATACTAATATTAAGCTGAAGTGCAAGATATATGAAAAAGAGAGAAAAGAAGCAGGATAAACTGACCTTTTGATAACTGCAGAGGACAGCAGATCAAAGACTGGACTTTAACGTCTGACATTTTCAGAATCTATCACAGTAAGTCCACTGGGTCCAGAAATAGGTTTTAATCCTAGATTGAAATGACAATGCTGTCATGACATTGAGTTTGATGGAAAAAGTGAAGTTAAAGTTTTTCTCAATATTTTTTTAAAATCAATGATTGATTTAACTATAAAATGGACTGATTCTGAAGAACTCATTCTGACGTTGGAGGTGAAAATGCTTTTACTCTAATCATTAAAATCAATTTCTCTAGATATCTGACTTTATTCTGCTTTATAACATAAAGAATGAAACTATATTTATTAATGAAGTGTAATCTAGCAAAGTGGCATAAGCATAATTATGAGTCACTTACTAAAGTTGTGTGTTTTTTTCCATTGCATGAAAACCCTGCCTTGTTTTAATTTTTATTGACTCTTTAAAAGCAATTTTAGGTTTGTAGAAAGAAGTGAATAAGCATTCACACGTCATCCTCAGCCTCTACCCCAATTTCCCCGATTTTTAACATCTTGCAATAGTGTGGTACATTTGTTATAGTTGATGAGTCAATATTGGTACATTACTATTGACTAAAGTATGTAGTTTGTATTAGAGTTTACTCCTTGTCTTATGAATTCTATAGGTTTTGTCAAATGTGTAATGACAAATAATCCTCATTACAGTGTCATACAGAATAATGGATTCACTCTCCTAAAATTCTTCCTTGCTCCATCCGTTCATCGTTTCCTCTACTAATTTATGTAGAAGATAAATTAGTAGATTGAGTTGATGGTTATAGCAGTTTAAAGCACAGATAGAAAACTAGATTGACCTGCCTACCCAGACTGTGCTTCTCACTCTCACTGTGCCCTTTCTTAACCTTTGGAAATGCTTTTATTCATATATAAAATAGGCTATAACTTCATATAGTTGTATTACAAAAAGTTAATGCACAGAAAAAGACTTGTGCTAGGTATATGGTTTCTTCTCAGTTAAATGGAAGCCATTGCGTGTGTTTGTCAATAGAATTCGTCATACTTTATCTCACATATCTTTACGTCATTGTTGGCACATGACATGTTTAGACTGCACAAATCTCCTCCAAATCCCTAATAGCCACTGATCTCTTTACTGTCTCCATAGTTTTGCTTTCTCCAGAAGGTCATGTAGTTGAATCATACGGTATGTAGACTTTTCAGACTGGCTTCTTTCACTTGGCAATATGCATTTAAAGGTTCCTGTGTGTCTTCTGTAGCTTGACAGAATACTATTCCATTGCCTGGATATACCACAGTTTATTTTTCCATTCACTTCCTGAAGGACATTTCGATTTTAGTGATCATGAATAAGGCTCCTGTAACATTCATGGGAAGAAGGCTTTTGTGTGCATGTAAGTTTTCAAATCCTTTAAGTAAATACCGGGAATGTAATTGCTGGGTTGTGTGGTAGGAGTATGTTTAGTTTTATAAGAAACTGCCAAACTGACTGCCAAAGTAGCTGTACTATTCTGCATTCTCACAAGCAATGAATAAAAGTTCCTGTTTCTCCTCACATTTGCCAGCTTTTGGTATCATCAGACTTTTGGATATTGGTCATTTTAATAGTCATGTAATAATATCTCACGGTTGCTGTGACTTGCAGTTCCCTAATGATACATGACTAGTAACTTCAAAATCCCCATTTGACAGCTGTATTTAGACCTTTGGACTATTTTTTAAATGAGTTGTTTTCTTTCTTATTTTCGAGTTCTCTGTATACTTTAAATACCAGTAATTTATCTGATATGTTTTGAAAATGTTTTGAATATGTTTTGAAAAAATTTTCTCCCAACCTGTGGCTTTTGTTTTCATTCTAAGCACAGTTTTAATAACAAAAGTCTTTAATTTTAATGATGCTCAATTTCTCAATTTTTTCTTTGTCTAACCCAATAAATCAGAAAGCTTTTTATCATTTCACATGACTTAATATTCAGGCAAGGTCTATATAGGCCCCTTTCAAACAGTCATAAAGTTTAGAAGCTCTGACCTCACAAACAATAACAACGACAACATAGAAACAAAAATGACAGCTTTTGATGTTGTCTCAGTAATTTCTCAATTCAAGAACAGATTACTGAGCTTTATAAGCAATACGTATAGATATCAATTTCACAGTAAAATACCTTATGATATTTATCAAATCACCTTAGTTTTGGTCACTTATTACTATTAGACTAAAATGTAATTTGTCAGACATGAGAAATCCTTTGGAGTATTTTTTAGAGAACCAAGTATTTGTTTTAGCCTTTTCAGTTCTTCTCTTGCTGTTTCTCCAGTATAGTCATTCCAATTGTCTCTATAGATGTATTAATACCAGGTACATAGTAAACACAATTATCTCCCACGTGTACCCCAACCCCCTTCCCTGTTCATGCAGTGAACATAAAGGAAGCAGGTCAAAAGGAAGCAGGTCATGTACCCTGTGATGTGCTGGGTTGTAAGGAAAGGTACACAATTAATGTACCATGTCTGAGTTTTCTTCTTCTCTGTATTTGTTCCATTTAATGCATGTATGTTTTTTATTCCTTAGGCCTCTCCAGTCCTAACACACTCAGGGATACTTGATACAGCTATAAGGCTGTGTCTCTATCAGGTACCTTTGGGTTACCCCCGGCCAGGGGTGGGAAATAGAGGAAGTGAATGTCTGTATCCTCATTAAGTATCACACAGAGCAGAAACATAAAGAAGCCTGTGCCATGAATGGGTCTCTTCTTTCTCCAAAAACCACCTACCCCTTCAACTCCCACTGCTTAAAGGAAAATCTTGTATTAGTCTCCCCATTTTCTCCTCAAACTTGCTTTAGCAAAGCAGTTCCTAAACCTCTGTTAATGTATGTCCCCACCCCTAACTCAACACACAGTCTCATGTCACATCACAGAAAAGAAGTTCAAAACAAAACAAAACAAAGCCACAGTCTTATAAGAAAAATAGGTAAGTTTTACAAAAGTTGTGTACTGTATCTCTGCTTTGAATTCTGTCATTGGCCAAGGATAGTAAAACTCTTGGAAAACTATAAAACAGGAACTTACGTCATATGTTTTACCCAAGATTTTTCAAACATTATTGGAAGGATACTTATTAACATCTTGCAGAGGTAATGTTACATAAAAAACTTAGCATAAGACCAATCAGGTATTCTATGCAATAATGCAGATATATGAAAAAATAATACAATGAAATAAATGACTTTTCAAAAGGTATTTATCCTAGATCCACATTCTTTTTTTGGTTCAGGTGAGGCAATTAGAATGTGAAAAAAAGAAGCATAGAACAACTGTCTAATGAGAGGGACGAATGCTCCTGGGTGGAAAGTTATTAGAAGATAAATTAGTAGATTGACACTTTTGTGTAGTTTATATTTGGAGACATTCCTTTTTCCACTATTACCCTCTTAGCGCTCCGAATCTCCACTTGCATTTTGTACAGAAAGTGTGTTTCAGAACGGCTCAATCAAAACTAAGGTTCAACTCTTTTAGTTGAACAAACAGAAGAGAAAGAAGTTTCACACAATTCTTCTGTGTAGTTTTTATTTGTAGACATTCTTTTTCCCAATATAGGCCTCTTAGCGCTCAGAATGTCCAATTGCAGTTTCTACAGAAAGAGTGTTTCAGAACGGCTCAATCAAAAGTAAGGTTCAACTCTGTTAGTTGAATGCACAGAACAGAAAGAAGTTTCATACAATGCTTCTGTGTAGTTTATATTTGAACATATTCTTTTTTCCACTATTACCCACTTAGCGCTACGAATGTCCAGTTGCATTTTCTACAGACAGAATGTTTCAAAACTGCTCAATCAAAAGTATGGTTTAACTCTGTTAGCTGAATTCTCAGATCAGAAAGAAGTTTCACAGAATGCTTCTGTGTAGTTTATATTTGAATATATTCCTTTTTCCACTACTACGCTCTTAGCGCTCCAAATGTCCAGTTGCATTTTCTACAGAAAGAGTGTTCAGATCTGCTCAATCAAAAGTATGGTTTAACTCTGTTAGCTGAATGCACAAATCAGAAAGAAGTTTCACCGAATGATTCTGTGTAGTTTATATTTGAAGACATTCCTTTTTCCACTATTACCCTCTTAGCGCTCCGAATCTCCACTTGCATTTTCTACAAAAAGAGTGTTTCATAACTGCTCAAACAAAAATAAGTTTTATCTCTGTTAACTGAATTTACAGATCAGAAATAAGTTTCACAGAATGCATCTGTGTAGTTTTTATTTGAAGATATTCTTTTTCCCAATGTAGGCCTCTTAGCGCTTAGCATGTCCAATTGCAGTTTCTACAGAAAGAGTGTTTCAGAACGGCTCAATCAAAAGTAAGGTTCAACTCTGTTAGTTGAATGCACAGAACAGAAAGAATTTATACAGAATGCTACTGTGTAGTTTATATTTGAATATATTCCTTTTTCCACTATTACCCTCTTAGCGCTCCGAATGTCCACTTGCATTTTCTACAGAAAGAGTGTTCAGAACTGCGCAATCAAAAGTATGGTTTAACTCTGTTAGCTTAATGAACATATCAGAAATAAGTTTCACACAATGCTTCTGTGTATTTTTTATTTGAAGATATTATTTTTCCCAATAGAGGCCTCTTAGCGCTCAGAATGTCCAATTGCAGTTTCTACAGAAAGAGTGTTTCAGAAAGCCTCAATCAAAAGTAAGGTTCAACTCTGTTAGTTGAATGCACAGAACAGAAAGAAGTTTCATACAATGCTTCTGTGTAGTTTATATTTGAACATATTCTTTTTTCCACTATTACCCACTTAGCGCTACGAATGTCCAGTTGCATTTTCTACAGACAGAGTGTTTCAAAACTGCTCAATCAAAAGTATGGTTTAACTCTGTTAGCTGAATGCTCAGATCAGAAAGAAGTTTCACAGAATGCTTCTGTGTAGTTTATATTTGAATATATTCCTTTTTCCACTACTACTCTCTTAGCGCTCCAAATGTCCAGTTGCATTTTCTACAGAAAGAGAGTTCAGATCTGCTCAATCAAAAGTATGGTTTAACTCTGTTAGCTGAATGCACAGATCAGAAAGAAGTTTCACCGAATGATTCTGTGTAGTTTATATTTGGAGACATTCCTTTTTCCACTATTACCCTATTAGCGCTCCAAATCTCCACTTGCATTTTCTACAGAAAGTGTGTTTCAGAACGGCTCAATCAAAACTAAGGTTCAACTCTTTTAGTTGAACAAACAGAACAGAAAGTTGTTTCACACAATTCTTCTGTGTAGTTTTTATATGTAGACATTCTTTTTCCCAATATAGGCCTCTTAGCGCTCAGAATGTCCAATTGCAGTTTCTACAGAAAGAGTGTTTCAGAACGGCTCAATCAAAAGTAAGGTTCAACTCTGTTAGTTGAATGCACAGAACAGAAAGAAGTTTCATACAATGCTTCTGTGTAGTTTATATTTGAACATATTCTTTTTTCCACTATTACCCACTTAGCGCTACGAATGTCCAGTTGCATTTTCTACAGACAGAGTGTTTCAAAACTGCTCAATCAAAAGTATGGTTTAACTCTGTTAGCTGAATGCTCAGATCAGAAAGAAGTTTCACAGAATGCTTCTGTGTAGTTTATATTTGAATATATTCCTTTTTCCACAATTACGCTCTTAGCGCTCCAAAAGTCCAGTTGCATTTTCTACAGAAAGAGTGTTCAGATCTGCTCAATCAAAAGTATGGTTTAACTCTGTTAGCTGAATGCACAGATCAGAAAGAAGTTTCACCAAATGATTCTGTGTAGTTTATATTTGAAGACATTCCTTTTTCCACTATTACCCTCTTAGCGCTCCGAATCTCCACTTGCATTTTCTACAAAAAGAGTGTTTCATAACTGCTCAATCAAAAATATGTTTTATCTCTGTTAACTGAATTTACAGATCAGAAATAAGTTTCACAGAATGCATCTGTGTAGTTTTTATTTGAAGATATTCTTTTTCCCAATGTAGGCCTCTTAGCGCTTAGCATGTCCAATTGCAGTTTCTACAGAAAGAGTGTTTCAGAACGGCTCAATCAAAAGTAAGGTTCAACTCTGTTAGTTGAATGCACAGAACAGAAAGAATTTTCACAGAATGATACTGTGTAGTTTATATTTGAATATATTCCTTTTTCCACTATTACCCTCTTAGCGCTCCGAATGTCCACTTGCATTTTCTACAGAAAGAGTGTTCAGAACTGCGCAATCAAAAGTATGGTTTAACTCTGTTAGCTTAATGAACATATCAGAAATAAGTTTCACACAATGCTTCTGTGTAGTTTTTATTTGAAGATATTATTTTTCCCATTATAGGCCTCTTAGCGCTCAGAATGTCCAATTGCAGTTTCTACAGAAAGAGTGTTTCAGAAAGGCTCAATCAAAAGTAAGGTTCAACTCTGTTAGTTGAATGCACAGAACAGAAAGAAGTTTCATACAATGCTTCTGTGTAGTTTATATTTGAACATATTCTTTTTTCCACTATTACCCACTTAGCGCTACGAAGGTCCAGTTGCATTTTCTACAGACAGAGTGTTTCAAAACTGCTCAATCAAAAGTATGGTTTAACTCTGTTAGCTGAATGCTCAGATCAGAAAGAAGTTTCACAGAATGCTTCTGTGTAGTTTATATTTGAATATATTACTTTTTCCACTACTACGCTCTTAGCGCTCCAAATGTCCAGTTGCATTTTCTACAGAAAGAGTGTTCAGATCTGCTCAATCAAAAGTATGGTTTAACTCTGTTAGCTGAATGCACAGATCAGAAAGAAGTTTCACCGAATGATTCTGTGTAGTTTATATTTGAAGACATTCCTTTTTCCACTATTACCCTCTTAGCGCTCCGAATCTCCACTTGCATTTTCTACAAAAAGAGTGTTTCATAACTGCTCAATCAAAAATATGTTTTATCTCTGTTAACTGAATTTACAGATCAGAAATAAGTTTCACAGAATGCATCTGTGTAGTTTTTATTTGAAGATATTCTTTTTCCCAATGTAGGCCTCTTAGCGCTTAGCATGTCCAATTGCAGTTTCTACAGAAAGAGTGTTTCAAAACGGCTCAATCAAAAGTAAGGTTCAACTCTGTTAGTTGAATGCACAGAACAGAAAGAATTTTCACAGAATGCTACTGTGTAGTTTATATTTGAATATATTCCTTTTTCCACTATTACCCTCTTAGCGCTCCGAATGTCCACTTGCATTTTCTACAGAAAGAGTGTTCAGAACTGCACAATCAAAAGTATGGTTTTACTCTGTTAGCTTAATGAACATATCAGAAATAAGTTTCACACAATGCTTCTGTGTAGTTTTTATTTGAAGATATTATTTTTCCCATTATAGGCCTCTTAGCGCTCAGAATGTCCAATTGCAGTTTCTACAGAAAGAGTGTTTCAGAAAGGCTCAATCAAAAGTAAGGTTCAACTCTGTTAGTTGAATGCACAGAACAGAAAGAAGTTTCATACAATGCTTCTGTGTAGTTTATATTTGAACATATTCTTTTTTCCACTATTACACACTTAGCGCTACGAATGTCCAGTTGCATTTTCTACAGACAGAGTGTTTCAAAACTGCTCAATCAAAAGTATGGTTTAACTCTGTTAGCTGAATGCTCAGATCAGAAAGAAGTTTCACAGAATGCTTCTGTGTAGTTTATATTTGAATATATTCCTTAATCCACTACTACGCTCTTAGCGCTCCAAATGTCCAGTTGCATTTTCTACAGAAAGAGTGTTCAGATCTGCTCAATCAAAAGTATGGTTTAACTCTGTTAGCTGAATGCACAGATCAGAAAGAAGTTTCACCGAATGATTCTGTGTAGTTTATATTTGAAGACATTCCTTTTTCCACTATTACCCTCTTAGCGCTCCGAATCTCCACTTGCATTTTCTACAAAAAGCGTGTTTCATAACTGCTCAATCAAAAATATGTTTTATCTCTGTTAACTGAATTTACAGATCAGAAATAAGTTTCACAGAATGCATCTGTGTAGTTTTTATTTGAAGATATTCTTTTTCCCAATGTAGGCCTCTTAGCGCTTAGCATGTCCAATTGCAGTTTCTACAGAAAGAGTGTTTCAGAACGGCTCAATCAAAAGTAAGGTTCAACTCTGTTAGCTGAATGCACAGAACAGAAAGAATTTTCACAGAATGTTACTGTGTAGTTTATATTTGAATATATTCCTTTTTCCACTATTACCCTCTTAGCTCTCCGAATCTCCATTGCATTTTGTACAGAAATAGTGTTTCAGAACGGCTCTATCAAAACTAAGGTTCAACTCTTTTAGTTGAAGAAACAGAACAGAAAGAAGTTTCACACAATTCTTCTGTGTAGTTTTTATTTGTAGACATTCTTTTTCCCAATATAGGCCTCTTAGCGCTCAGAATGTCCAATTGCAGTTTCTACAGAAAGAGTGTTTCAGAACGGCTCAATCAAAAGTAAGGTTCAACCCTGTTAGTTGAATGCACAGAACAGAAAGAAGTTTCACAGAATGCTACTGTGTAGTTTGTATTTGAATATATTCCTTTTTCCACTATTACCCTCTTAGCGCTCCGAATGTCCACTTGCATTTTCTACAGAAAGAGTGTTCAGAACTGCGCAATCAAAAGTATGGTTTAACTCTGTTAGCTTAATGAACATATCAGAAATAAGTTTCACACAATGCTTCTGTGTAGTTTTTATTTGAAGATATTATTTTTCCCATTATAGGCCTCTTAGCGCTCAGAATGTCCAATTGCAGTTTCTACAGAAAGAGTGTATCAGAAAGGCTCAATCAAAAGTAAGGTTCAACTCTGTTAGTTGAATGCACAGAACAGAAAGAAGTTTCATACAATGCTTCTGTGTAGTTTATATTTGAACATATTCTTTTTTCCACTATTACCCACTTAGCGCTACGAATGTCCAGTTGCATTTTCTACAGACAGAGTGTTTCAAAACTGCTCAATCAAAAGTATGGTTTAACTCTGTTAGCTGAATGCTCAGATCAGAAAGAAGTTTCACAGAATGCTTCTGTGTAGTTTATATTTGAATATATTCCTTTTTCCACTACTACGCTCTTAGCGCTCCAAATGTCCAGTTGCATTTTCTACAGAAAGAGTGTTCAGATCTGCTCAATCAAAAGTATGGTTTAACTCTGTTAGCTGAATGCACAGATCAGAAAGAAGTTTCACCGAATGATTCTGTGTAGTTTATATTTGAAGACATTCCTTTTTCCACTATTACCCTCTTAGCGCTCCGAATTTCCACTTGCATTCTCTACAAAAAGCGTGTTTCATAACTGCTCAATCAAAAATATGTTTTATCTCAGTTAACTGAATTTACAGATCAGAAATAAGTTTCACAGAATGCATCTGTGTAGTTTTTATTTGAAGATATTATTTTTCCCAATGTAGGCCTCTTAGCGCTTAGCATGTCCAATTGCAGTTTCTACAGAAAGAGTGTTTCCGAACGGCTCAATCAAAAGTAAGGTTCAACCCTGTTAGCTGAATGCACAGAACAGAAAGAATTTTCACAGAATGCTACTGTGTAGTTTATATTTGAATATATTCCTTTTACCACTATTACCCTCTTAGCGCTCCGAATCTCTATTGCATTTTCTACAGAAAGAGTGTTTCAGAACGGCTCAATCAAAACTAAGGTTCAACTCTTTTAGTTGAACAAACAGAACAGAAGAAGTTTCACACAATTCTTCTGTGTAGTTTTTATTTGTAGACATTCTTTTTCCCAATAGAGGCCTCTTAGCGCTCAGAATGTCCAATTGCAGTTTCTACAGAAAGAGTGTTTCAGAACGGCTCAATCAAAAGTAAGGTTCAACTCTGTTAGTTGAATGCACAGAACAGAAAGAAGTTTCATACAATGCTTCTGTGTAGTTTATATTTGAACATATTCTTTTTTCCACTATTACCCACTTAGCGCTACGAATGTCCAGTTGCATTTTCTACACACAGAGTGTTTCAAAACTGCTCAATCAAAAGTATGGTTTAACTCTGTTAGCTGAATGCTCAGATCAGAAAGAAGTTTCACAGAATGCTTCTGTGTAGTTTATATTTGAATATATTCCTTTTTCCACTACTACGCTCTTAGCGCTCCAAATGTCCAGTTGCATTTTCTACAGAAAGAGTGTTCAGATCTGCTCAATCAAAAGTATGGTTTAACTCTGTTAGCTGAATGCACAGATCAGAAAGAAGTTTCACCAAATGATTCTGTGTAGTTTATATTTGAAGACATTCCTTTTTCCACTATTACCCTCTTAGCGCTCCAAATCTCCACTTGCATTTTCTACAAAAAGAGTGTTTCATAACTGATCAATCAAAAATATGTTTTATCTCTGTTAACTGAATTTACAGATCAGAAATAAGTTTCACAGAATGCATCTGTGTAGTTTTTATTTGAAGATATTCTTTTTCCCAATGTAGGCCTCTTAGCGCTTAGCAGGTCCAATTGCAGTTTCTACAGAAAGAGTGTTTCAGAACGGCTCAATCAAAAGTAAGGTTCAACTCTGTTAGTTGAATGCACAGAACAGAAAGAATTTTCACAGAATGCTACTGTGTAGTTTATATTTGAATATATTCCTTTTTCCACTATTACCCTCTTAGCGCTCCGAATGTCCACTTGCATTTTCTACAGAAAGAGTGTTCAGAACTGCGCAATCAAAAGTATGGTTTAACTCTGTTAGCTTAATGAACATATCAGAAATAAGTTTCACACAATGCTTCTGTGTAGTTTTTATTTGAAGATATTATTTTTCCCAATATAGGCCTCTTAGCGCTCAGAATGTCCAATTGCAGATTCTACAGAAAGAGTGTTTCAGAAAGGCTCAATCAAAAGTAAGTTTCAACTCTGTTAGTTGAATGCACAGAACAGAAAGGAGTTTCATACAATGCTTCTGTGTAGTTTATATTTGAACATAATCTTTTTTCCACTATTACCCACTTAGCGCTACGAATGTCCAGTTGCATTTTCTACAGACAGAGTGTTTCAAAACTGCTCAATCAAAAGTATGGTTTAACTCTGTTAGCTGAATGCTCAGATCAGAAAGAAGTTTCACAGAATGCTTCTGTGTAGTTTATATTTGAAAATATTCCTTTTTCCACTACTACTCTCTTAGCGCTCCAAATGTCCAGTTGCATTTTCTACAGAAAGAGTGTTCAGATCTGCTCAATCAAAAGTATGGTTTAACTCTGTTAGCTGAATGCACAGATCAGAAAGAAGTTTCACAGAATGATTCTGTGTAGTTTATATTTGGAGACATTCCTTTTTCCACTATTACCCTCTTAGCGCTCCGAATCTCCACTTGCATTTTCTACAGAAAGAGTGTTTCAGAACGGCTCAATCAAAACTAAGGTTCAACACTTTTAGTTGAACAAACAGAACAGAAAGAAGTTTCACACAATTCTTCTGTGTAGTTTTTATTTGTAGACATTCTTTTTCCCAATATAGGCCTCTTAGCGCTCAGAATGTCCAATTGCAGTTTCTACAGAAAGAGTGTTTCAGAACGGCTCAATCAAAAGTAAGGTTCAACTCTGTTAGTTGAATGCACAGAACCGAAAGAAGTTTCATACAATGCTTCTGTGTAGTTTATATTTGAACATATTCTTTTTTCCACTATTACCCACTTAGCGCTACGAATGTCCAGTTGCATTTTCTACAGACAGAGTGTTTCAAAACTGCTCAATCAAAAGTATGGTTTAACTCAGTTAGCTGAATGCTCAGATCAGAAAGAAGTTTCACAGAATGCTTCTGTGTAGTTTATATTTGAATATATTCCTTTTTCCACTACTACGCTCTTAGCGCTCCAAATGTCCAGTTGCATTTTCAACAGAAAGAGTGTTCAGATCTGCTCAATCAAAAGTATGGTTTAACTCTGTTAGCTGAATGCACAGATCAGAAAGAAGTTTCACCGAATGATTCTGTGTAGTTTATATTTGAAGACATTCCTTTTTCCACTATTACCCTCTTAGCGCTCCGAATCTCCACTTGCATTTTCTACAAAAAGTGTGTTTCATAACTGCTCAATCAAAAATATGTTTTATCTCTGTTAACTGAATTTACAGATCAGAAATAAGTTTCACAGAATGCATCTGTGTAGTTTTTATTTGAAGATATTCTTTTTCCCAATGTAGGCCTCTTAGCGCTTAGCATGTCCAATTGCAGTTTCTACAGAAAGAGTGTTTCAGAACGGCTCAATCAAAAGTAAGGTTCAACTCGGTTAGTTGAATGCACAGAACAGAAAGAATTTTCACAGAATGCTACTGTGTAGTTTATATTTGAATATATTCCTTTTTCCACTATTACCCTCTTAGCGCTCCGAATGTCCACTTGCATTTTCTAAAGAAAAAGTGTTCAGAACTGCGCAATCAAAAGTATGGTTTAACTCTGTTAGCTTAATGAACATATCAGAAATAAGTTTCACACAATGCTTCTGTGTAGTTTTTATTTGAAGATATTATTTTTCCCAATATAGGCCTCTTAGCGCTCAGAATGTCCAATTGCAGTTTCTACAGAAAGAGTGTTTCAGAAAGGCTCTATCAAAAGTAAGGTTCAACTCTGTTAGTTGAATGCACAGAACAGAAAGAAGTTTCATACAATGCTTCTGTGTAGTTTATATTTGAACATATTCTTTTATCCACTATTACCCACTTAGCGCTACGAATGTCCAGTTGCATTTTCTACAGACAGAGTGTTTCAAAACTGCTCAATCAAAAGTATGGTTTAACTCTGTTAGCTGAATGCTCAGATCAGAAAGAAGTTTCACAGAATGCTTCTGTGTAGTTTATATTTGAATATATTCCTTTTTCCACTACTACTCTCTTAGCGCTCCAAATGTCCAGTTGCATTTTCTACAGAAAGAGTGTTCAGATCTGCTCAATCAAAAGTATGGTTTAACTCTGTTAGCTGAATGCACAGATCAGAAAGAAGTTTCACAGAATGATTCTGTGTAGTTTATATATGGAGACATTCCTTTTTCCACTATTACCCTCTTAGCGCTCCGAATCTCCACTTGCATTTTCTACAGAAAGAGTGTTTCAGAACGGCTCAATCAACATTAAGGTTCAACTCTTTTAGTTGAACAAACAGAACAGAAAGAAGTTTCACACAATTATTCTGTGTAGTTTTGATTTGTAGATATTCTTTTTCCCAATATAGGCCTCTTAGCGCTCAGAATGTCCAATTGCAGTTTCTACAGAAAGAGTGTTTCAGAACGGCTCAATCAAAAGTAAGGTTCAACTCTGTTAGTTGAATGCACAGAACAGAAAGAAGTTTCATACAATGCTTCTGTGTAGTTTATATTTGAACATATTCTCTTTTCCAATATTACCCACATAGCGCTACGAATGTCCAGTTGCATTTTCTACAGACAGAGTGTTTCAAAACTGCTCAATCAAAAGTATGGTTTAACTCTGTTAGCTGTATGCTCAGATCAGAAAGAAGTTTCACAGAATGCTTCTGTGTAGTTTATATTTGAATATATTCCTTTTTCCACTACTACGCTCTTAGCGCTCCAAATGTCCAGTTTCATTTTCAACAGAAAGAGTGTTCAGATCTGCTCAATCAAAAGTATGGTTTAACTCTGTTAGCTGAATGCACAGATCAGAAAGAAGTTTCACCGAATGATTCTGTGTAGTTTATATTTGAAGACATTCCTTTTTCCACTATTACCCTCTTAGCGCTCCGAATCTCCACTTGCATTTTCTACAAAAAGAGTGTTTCATAACTGCTCAATCAAAAATATGTTTTATCTCTGTTAACTGAATTTGCAGATCAGAAATAAGTTTCACAGAATGCATCTGTGTAGTTTTTATTTGAAGTTATTCTTTTTCCCAATGTAGGCCTCTTAGCGCTTAGCATGTCCAATTGCAGTTTCTACCGAAAGAGTGTTTCAGAACGGCTCAATCAAAAGTAAGGTTCAACTCTGTTAGTTGAAGGCACAGAACAGAAAGAATTTTCACAGAATGCTACTGTGTAGTTTATATTTGAATATATTCCTTTTTCCACTATTACCCTCTTAGCGCTCCGAATCTCCACTTGCATTTTCTACAGAAAGTGTGTTTCAGAACGGCTCAATCAAAACTAAGGTTCAACTCTTTTAGTTGAACAAACAGAACAGAAAGAAGTTTCACACAATTCTTCTGTGTAGTTTTTATTTGTAGACATTCTTTTTCCCAATATAGGCCTCTTAGCGCTCAGAATGTCCAATTGCAGTTTCTACAGAAAGAGTGTTTCAGAACGGCTCAATCAAAAGTAAGGTTCAACTCTGTTAGTTGAATGCACAGAACCGAAAGAAGTTTCATACAATGCTTCTGTGTAGTTTATATTTGAACATATTCTTTTTTCCACTATTACCCACTTAGCGCTACGAATGTCCAGTTGCATTTTCTACAGACAGAGTGTTTCAAAACTGCTCAATCAAAAGTATGGTTTAACTCTGTTAGCTGAATGCTCAGATCAGAAAGAAGTTTCACAGAATGCTTCTGTGTAGTTTATATTTGAATATATTCCTTTTTCCACTACTACGCTCTTAGCGCTCCAAATGTCCAGTTGCATTTTCAACAGAAAGAGTGTTCAGATCTGCTCAATCAAAAGTATGGTTTAACTCTGTTAGCTGAATGCACAGATCAGAAAGAAGTTTCACCGAATGATTCTGTGTAGTTTATATTTGAAGACATTCCTTTTTCCACTATTACCCTCTTAGCGCTCCGAATCTCCACTTGCATTTTCTACAAAAAGTGTGTTTCATAACTGCTCAATCAAAAATATGTTTTATCTCTGTTAACTGAATTTACAGATCAGAAATAAGTTTCACAGAATGCATCTGTGTAGTTTTTATTTGAAGATATTCTTTTTCCCAATGTAGGCCTCTTAGCGCTTAGCATGTCCAATTGCAGTTTCTACAGAAAGAGTGTTTCAGAACGGCTCAATCAAAAGTAAGGTTCAACTCGGTTAGTTGAACGCACAGAACAGAAAGAATTTTCACAGAATGCTACTGTGTAGTTTATATTTGAATATATTCCTTTTTCCACTATTACCCTCTTAGCGCTCCGAATGTCCACTTGCATTTTCTAAAGAAAGAGTGTTCAGAACTGCGCAATCAAAAGTATGGTTTAACTCTGTTAGCTTAATGAACATATCAGAAATAAGTTTCACACAATGCTTCTGTGTAGTTTTTATTTGAAGATATTATTTTTCCCAATATAGGCCTCTTAGCGCTCAGAATGTCCAATTGCAGTTTCTACAGAAAGAGTGTTTCAGAAAGGCTCTATCAAAAGTAAGGTTCAACTCTGTTAGTTGAATGCACAGAACAGAAAGAAGTTTCATACAATGCTTCTGTGTAGTTTATATTTGAACATATTCTCTTATCCACTATTACCCACTTAGCGCTACGAATGTCCAGTTGCATTTTCTACAGACAGAGTGTTTCAAAACTGCTCAATCAAAAGTATGGTTTAACTCTGTTAGCTGAATGCTCAGATCAGAAAGAAGTTTCACAGAATGCTTCTGTGTAGTTTATATTTGAATATATTCCTTTTTCCACTACTACTCTCTTAGCGCTCCAAATGTCCAGTTGCATTTTCTACAGAAAGAGTGTTCAGATCTGCTCAATCAAAAGTATGGTTTAACTCTGTTAGCTGAATGCACAGATCAGAAAGAAGTTTCACAGAATGATTCTGTGTAGTTTATATATGGAGACATTCCTTTTTCCACTATTACCCTCTTAGCGCTCCGAATCTCCACTTGCATTTTCTACAGAAAGAGTGTTTCAGAACGGCTCAATCAACATTAAGGTTCAACTCTTTTAGTTGAACAAACAGAACAGAAAGAAGTTTCACACAATTATTCTGTGTAGTTTTTATTTGTAGATATTCTTTTTCCCAATATAGGCCTCTTAGCGCTCAGAATGTCCAATTGCAGTTTCTACAGAAAGAGTGTTTCAGAACGGCTCAATCAAAAGTAAGGTTCAACTCTGTTAGTTGAATGCACAGAACAGAAAGAAGTTTCATACAATGCTTCTGTGTAGTTTATATTTGAACATATTCTCTTTTCCAATATTACCCACATAGCGCTACGAATGTCCAGTTGCATTTTCTACAGACAGAGTGTTTCAAAACTGCTCAATCAAAAGTATGGTTTAACTCTGTTAGCTGTATGCTCAGATCAGAAAGAAGTTTCACAGAATGCTTCTGTGTAGTTTATATTTGAATATATTCCTTTTTCCACTACTACGCTCTTAGCGCTCCAAATGTCCAGTTGCATTTTCAACAGAAAGAGTGTTCAGATCTGCTCAATCAAAAGTATGGTTTAACTCTGTTAGCTGAATGCACAGATCAGAAAGAAGTTTCACCGAATGATTCTGTGTAGTTTATATTTGAAGACATTCCTTTTTCCACTATTACCCTCTTAGCGCTCCGAATCTCCACTTGCATTTTCTACAAAAAGAGTGTTTCATAACTGCTCAATCAAAAATATGTTTTATCTCTGTTAACTGAATTTGCAGATCAGAAATAAGTTTCACAGAATGCATCTGTGTAGTTTTTATTTGAAGATATTCTTTTTCCCAATGTAGGTCTCTTAGCGCTTAGCATGTCCAATTGCAGTTTCTACCGAAAGAGTGTTTCAGAACGGCTCAATCAAAAGTAAGGTTCAACTCTGTTAGTTGAAGGCACAGAACAGAAAGAATTTTCACAGAATGCTACTGTGTAGTTTATATTTGAATATATTCCTTTTTCCACTATTACCGTCTTAGCGCTCCGAATGTCCACTTGCATTTTCTACAGAAAGAGTGTTCAGAACTGCGCAATCAAAAGTATGGTTTAACTCTGTTAGCTTAATGAACATATCAGAAATAAGTTTCACACAATGCTTCTGTGTAGTTTTTATTTGAAGATATTATTTTTCCCAATAGAGGCCTCTTAGCGCTCAGAATGTCCAATTGCAGTTTCTACAGAAAGAGTGTTTCAGAAAGGCTCAATCAAAAGTAAGGTTCAACTCTGTTAGTTGAATGCACAGAACAGAAAGAAGTTTCATACAATGCTTCTGTGTAGTTTATATTTGAACATATTCTTTTTTCCACTATTACCCACTTAGCGCTAGGAATGTCCAGTTGCATTTTCTACAGACAGAGTGTTTCAAAACTGCTCAATCAAAAGTATGGTTTAACTCTGTTAGCTGAATGCTCAGATCAGAAAGAAGTTTCACAGAATGCTTCTGTGTAGTTTATATTTGAATATATTCCTTTTTCCACTACTACTCTCTTAGCGCTCCAAATGTCCAGTTGCATTTTCTACAGAAAGAGTGTTCAGATCTGCTCAATCAAAAGTATGGTTTAACTCTGTTAGCTGAATGCACAGATCAGAAAGAAGTTTCACAGAATGATTCTGTGTAGTTTATATTTGGAGACATTCCTTTTTCCACTATTACCCTCTTAGCGCTCCGAATCTCCACTTGCATTTTCTACAAAAAGAGTGTTTCATAACTGCTCAATCAAAAATATGTTTTATATCTGTTAACTGAATTTACAGATCAGAAATAAGTTTCACAGAATGCATCTGTGTAGTTTTTATTTGAAGATATTCTTTTTCCCAATGTAGGCCTCTTAGCGCTTAGCATGTCCAATAGCAGTTACTACAGAAAGAGTGTTACAGAACGGCTCAATCAAAAGTAAGGTTCAACTCTGTTAGTTGAATGCACAGAACAGAAAGAATTTTCACAGAATGCTACTGTGTAGTTTATATTTGAATATATTCCTTTTTCCACTATTACCCTCTTAGCGCTCCGAATCTCCACTTGCATTTTCTACAAAAAGAGTGTTTCATAACTGCTCAATCAAAAATATGTTTTATATCTGTTAACTGAATTTACAGATCAGAAATAAGTTTCACAGAATGCATCTGTGTAGTTTTTATTTGAAGATATTCTTTTTCCCAATGTAGACCTCTTAGCGCTTAGCATGTCCAATTGCAGTTACTAATGAAAGAGTGTTTCAGAACGGCTCAATCAAAAGTAAGGTTCAACTCTGTTAGTTGAATGCACAGAACAGAAAGAATTTTCACAGAATGCTACTGTGTAGTTTATATTTGAATATATTCCTTTTTCCACTATTACCCTCTTAGCGCTCCGAATGTCCACTTGCATTTTCTACAGAAAGAGTGTTCAGAACTGCGCAATCAAAAGTATGGTTTAACTCTGTTAGCTTAATGAACATATCAGAAATAAGTTTCACACAATGCTTCTGTGTAGTTTTTATTTGAAGATATTATTTTTCCCAATAGAGGCCTCTTAGCGCTCAGAATGTCCAATTGCAGTTCCTACAGAAAGAGTGTTTCAGAAAGGCTCAATCAAATGTAAGGTTCAACTCTGTTAGTTGAATGCACAGAACAGAAAGAAGTTTCATACAATGTTCTGTGTAGTTTATATTTGAACATATTCTTTTTTCCACTATTACCCACTTAGCGCTACGAATGTCCAGTTGCATTTTCTACAGACAGAGTGTTTCAAAACTGCTCAATCAAAAGTATGGTTTAACTCTGTTAGCTGAATGCTCAGATCAGAAAGAAGTTTCACAGAATGCTTCTGTGTAGTTTGTATTTGAATATATTCCTTTTTCCACTACTACTCTCTTAGCGCTCCAAATGTCCAGTTGCATTTTCTACAGGAAGAGTGTTCAGATCTGCTCAATCAAAAGTATGGTTTAACTCTGTTAGCTGAATGCACAGATCAGAAAGAAGTTTCACAGAATGATTCTGTGTAGTTTATATTTGGAGACATTCCTTTTTCCACTATTACCCTCTTAGCGCTCCGAATCTCCACTTGCATTTTCTACAGAAAGAGTGTTTCAGAACGGCTCAATCAAAACTAAGGTTCAACTCTTTTAGTTGAACAAACAGAACAGAAAGAAGTTTCACACAATTCTTCTGTGTAGTTTTTATTTGTAGACATTCTTTTTCCCAATATAGGCCTCTTAGCGCTCAGAATGTCCAATTGCAGTTTCTACAGAAAGAGTGTTTCAGAACGGCTCAATCAAAAGTAAGGTTCAACTCTGTTAGTTGAATGCACAGAACAGAAAGAAGTTTCATACAATGATTCTGTGTAGTTTATATTTGAACATATTCTTTTTTCCACTATTACCCACTTAGCGCTACGAATATCCAGTTGCATTTTCTACAGACAGAGTGTTTCAAAACTGCTCAATCAAAAGTATGGTTTAACTCTGTTAGCTGAATGCTCAGATCAGAAAGAAGTTTCACAGAATGCTTCTGTGTAGTTTATATTTGAATATATTCCTTTTTCCACTACTACGCTCTTAGCGCTCCAAATGTCCAGTTGCATTTTCAACAGAAAGAGTGTTCAGATCTGCTCAATCAAAAGTATGGTTTAACTCTGTTAGCTGAATGCACAGATCAGAAAGAAGTTTCACCGAATGACTCTGTGTAGTTTATATTTGAAGACATTCCTTTTTCCACTGTTACCCTCTTAGCGCTCCGAATCTCCACTTGCATTTTCTACAAAAAGAGTGTTTCATAACTGCTCAATCAAAAATATGTTTTATATCTGTTAACTGAATTTACAGATCAGAAATAAGTTTCACAGAATGCATCTGTGTAGTTTTTATTTGAAGATATTCTTTTTCCCAATGTAGGCCTCTTAGCGCTTTGCATGTCCAATTGCAGTTACTACAGAAAGAGTGTTTCAGAACGGCTCAATCAAAAGTAAGGTTCAACTCTGTTAGTTGAATGCACAGAACAGAAAGAATTTTCACAGAATGCTACTGTGTAGTTTATATTTGAATATATTCCTTTTTCCACTATTACCCTCTTAGCGCTCCGAATGTCCACTTGCATTTTCTACAGAAAGAGTGTTCAGAACTGCGCAATCAAAAGTATGGTTTAACTCTGTTAGCTTAATGAACATATCAGAAATAAGTTTCACACAATGCTTCTGTGTAGTTTTTATTTGAAGATATTATTTTTCCCAATAGTGGCCTCTTAGCGCTCAGAATGTCCAATTGCAGTTTCTACAGAAAGAGTGTTTCAGAAAGGCTCAATCAAAAGTAAGGTTCAACTCTGTTAGTTGAATGCACAGAACAGAAAGAAGTTTCATACAATGCTTCTGTGTAGTTTATATTTGAACATATTCTTTTTTCCACTATTACCCACTTAGCGCTACGAATGTCCAGTTGCATTTTCTACAGACAGAGTGTTTCAAAACTGCTCAATCAAAAGTATGGTTTAACTCTGTTAGCTGAATGCACAGATCAGAAAGAAGTTTCACAGAATGCTTCTGTGTAGTTTATATTTGAATATATTCCTTTTTCCACTACTACTCTCTTAGCGCTCCAAATGTCCAGTTGTATTATCTACAGAAAGAGTGTTCAGATCTGCTCAATCAAAAGTATGGTTTAACTCTGTTAGCTGAATGCACAGATCAGAAAGAAGTTTCACAGAATGATTCTGTGTAGTTTATATTTGGAGACATTCCTTTTTCCACTATTACCCTCTTAGCGCTCCGAATCTCCACTTGCATTTTCTACAGAAAGAGTGTTTCAGAACGGCTCAATCAAAACTAAGGTTCAACTCTTTTAGTTGAACAAACAGAACAGAAAGAAGTTTCACACAATTCTTCTGTGTAGTTTTTATTTGTAGACATTCTTTTTCCCAATATAGGCCTCTTAGCGCTCAGAATGTCCAATTGCAGTTTCTACAGAAAGAGTGTTTCAGAACGGCTCAATCAAAAGTAAGGTTCAACTCTGTTAGTTGAATGCACAGAACAGAAAGAAGTTTCATACAATGATTCTGTGTAGTTTATATTTGAACATATTCTTTTTTCCACTATTACCCACTTAGCGCTACGAATGTCCAGTTGCATTTTCTACAGACAGAGTGTTTCAAAACTGCTCAATCAAAAGTATGGTTTAACTCTGTTAGCTGAATGCTCAGATCAGAAAGAAGTTTCACAGAATGCTTCTGTGTAGTTTATATTTGAATATATTCCTTTTTCCACTACTACGCTCTTAGCGCTCCAAATGTCCAGTTGCATTTTCTACAGAAAGAGTGTTCAGATCTGCTCAATCAAAAGTATGGTTTAACTCTGTTAGCTGAATGCACAGATCAGAAAGAAGTTTCACCGAATGATTCTGTGTAGTTTATATTTGAAGACATTCCTTTTTCCACTGTTACCCTCTTAGCGCTCCGAATCTCCACTTGCATTTTCTACAAAAAGAGTGTTTCATAACTGCTCAATCAAAAATATGTTTTATATCTGTTAACTGAATTTACAGATCAGAAATAAGTTTCACAGAATGCATCTGTGTAGTTTTTATTTGAAGATATTCTTTTTCCCAATGTAGGCCTCTTAGCGCTTAGCATGTCCAATTGCAGTTTCTACAGAAAGAGTGTTTCAGAACGGCTCAATCAAAAGTAAGGTTCAACTCTGTTAGTTGAATGCACAGAACAGAAAGTATTTTCACAGAATGCTACTGTGTAGTTTATATTTGAATATATTCCTTTTTCCACTATTACCCTCTTAGCGCTCCGAATGTCCACTTGCATTTTCTACAGAAAGAGTGTTCAGAACTGCGCAATCAAAAGTATGGTTTAACTCTGTTAGCTTAATGAACATATCAGAAATAAGTTTCACACAATGCTTCTGTGTAGTTTTTATTTGAAGATATTATTTTTCCCAATATAGGCCTCTTAGCGCTCAGAATGTCCAATTGCAGTTTCTACAGAAAGAGTGTTTCAGAAAGGCTCAATCAAAAGTAAGGTTCAACTCTGTTAGTTGAATGCACAGAACAGAAAGAAGTTTCATACAATGCTTCTGTGTAGTTTATATTTGAACATATTCTTTTTTCCACTATTACCCACTTAGCGCTACGAATGTCCAGTTGCATTTTCTACAGACAGAGTGTTTCAAAACTGCTCAATCAAAAGTATGGTTTAACTCTGTTAGCTGAATGCTCAGATCAGAAAGAAGTTTCACAGAATGCTTCTGTGTAGTTTATATTTGAATATATTCCTTTTTCCACTACTACTCTCTTAGCGCTCCAAATGTCCAGTTGCATTTTCTACAGAAAGAGTGTTCAGATCTGCTCAATCAAAAGTATGGTTTAACTCTGTTAGCTGAATGCACAGATCAGAAAGAAGTTTCACAGAATGATTCTGTGTAGTTTATATTTGGAGACATTCCTTTTTCCACTATTACCCTCTTAGCGCTCCGAATCTCCACTTGCATTTTCTACAAAAAGAGTGTTTCATAACTGCTCAATCAAAAATATGTTTTATATCTGTTAACTGAATTTACAGATCAGAAATAAGTTTCACAGAATGCATCTGTGTAGTTTTTATTTGAAGATATTCTTTTTCCCAATGTAGATCTCTTAGCGCTTAGCATGTCCAATTGCAGTTACTAATGAAAGAGTGTTTCAGAACGGCTCAATCAAAAGTAAGGTTCAACTCTGTTAGTTGAATGCACAGAACAGAAAGAATTTTCACAGAATGCTACAGTGTAGTTTATATTTGAATATATTCCTTTTTCCACTATTACCCTCTTAGCGCTCCGAATGTCCACTTGCATTTTCTACAGAAAGAGTGTTCAGAACTGCGCAATCAAAAGTATGGTTTAACTCTGTTAGCTTAATGAACATATCAGAAATAAGTTTCACACAATGCTTCTGTGTAGTTTTTATTTGAAGATATTATTTTTCCCAATAGAGGCCTCTTAGCGCTCAGAATGTCCAATTGCAGTTCCTACAGAAAGAGTGTTTCAGAAAGGCTCAATCAAATGTAAGGTTCAACTCTGTTAGTTGAAGGCACAGAACAGAAAGAAGTTTCATACAATGTTCTGTGTAGTTTATATTTGAACATATTCTTTTTTCCACTATTACCCACTTAGCGCTACGAATGTCCAGTTGCATTTTCTACAGACAGAGTGTTTCAAAACTGCTCAATCAAAAGTATGGTTTAACTCTGTTAGCTGAATGCTCAGATCAGAAAGAAGTTTCACAGAATGCTTCTGTGTAGTTTGTATTTGAATATATTCCTTTTTCCACTACTACTCTCTTAGCGCTCCAAATGTCCAGTTGCATTTTCTACAGGAAGAGTGTTCAGATCTGCTCAATCAAAAGTATGGTTTAACTCTGTTAGCTGAATGCACAGATCAGAAAGAAGTTTCACAGAATGATTCTGTGTAGTTTATATTTGGAGACATTCCTTTTTCCACTATTACCCTCTTAGCGCTCCGAATCTCCACTTGCATTTTCTACAGAAAGAGTGTTTCAGAACGGCTCAATCAAAACTAAGGTTCAACTCTTTTAGTTGAACAAACAGAACAGAAAGAAGTTTCACACAATTCTTCTGTGTAGTTTTTATTTGTAGACATTCTTTTTCCCAATATAGGCCTCTTAGCGCTCAGAATGTCCAATTGCAGTTTCTACAGAAAGAGTGTTTCAGAACGGCTCAATCAAAAGTAAGGTTCAACTCTGTTAGTTGAATGCACAGAACAGAAAGAAGTTTCATACAATGATTCTGTGTAGTTTATATTTGAACATATTCTTTTTTCCACTATTACCCACTTAGCGCTACGAATATCCAGTTGCATTTTCTACAGACAGAGTGTTTCAAAACTGCTCAATCAAAAGTATGGTTTAACTCTGTTAGCTGAATGCTCAGATCAGAAAGAAGTTTCACAGAATGCTTCTGTGTAGTTTATATTTGAATATATTCCTTTTTCCACTACTACGCTCTTAGCGCTCCAAATGTCCAGTTGCATTTTCAACAGAAAGAGTGTTCAGATCTGCTCAATCAAAAGTATGGTTTAACTCTGTTAGCTGAATGCACAGATCAGAAAGAAGTTTCACCGAATGACTCTGTGTAGTTTATATTTGAAGACATTCCTTTTTCCACTGTTACCTTCTTAGCGCTCCGAATCTCCACTTGCATTTTCTACAAAAAGAGTGTTTCATAACTGCTCAATCAAAAATATGTTTTATATCTGTTAACTGAATTTACAGATCAGAAATAAGTTTCACAGAATGCATCTGTGTAGTTTTTATTTGAAGATATTCTTTTTCCCAATGTAGGCCTCTTAGCGCTTTGCATGTCCAATTGCAGTTACTACAGAAAGAGTGTTTCAGAACGGCTCAATCAAAAGTAAGGTTCAACTCTGTTAGTTGAATGCACAGAACAGAAAGAATTTTCACAGAATGCTACTGTGTAGTTTATATTTGAATATATTCCTTTTTCCACTATTACCCTCTTAGCGCTCCGAATGTCCACTTGCATTTTCTACAGAAAGAGTGTTCAGAACTGCGCAATCAAAAGTATGGTTTAACTCTGTTAGCTTAATGAACATATCAGAAATAAGTTTCACACAATGCTTCTGTGTAGTTTTTATTTGAAGATATTATTTTTCCCAATAGTGGCCTCTTAGCGCTCAGAATGTCCAATTGCAGTTTCTACAGAAAGAGTGTTTCAGAAAGGCTCAATCAAAAGTAAGGTTCAACTCTGTTAGTTGAATGCACAGAACAGAAAGAAGTTTCATACAATGCTTCTGTGTAGTTTATATTTGAACATATTCTTTTTTCCACTATTACCCACTTAGCGCTACGAATGTCCAGTTGCATTTTCTACAGACAGAGTGTTTCAAAACTGCTCAATCAAAAGTATGGTTTAACTCTGTTAGCTGAATGCTCAGATCAGAAAGAAGTTTCACAGAATGCTTCTGTGTAGTTTATATTTGAATATATTCCTTTTTCCACTACTACTCTCTTAGCGCTCCAAATGTCCAGTTGTATTATCTACAGAAAGAGTGTTCAGATCTGCTCAATCAAAAGTATGGTTTAACTCTGTTAGCTGAATGCACAGATCAGAAAGAAGTTTCACAGAATGATTCTGTGTAGTTTATATTTGGAGACATTCCTTTTTCCACTATTACCCTCTTAGCGCTCCGAATCTCCACTTGCATTTTCTACAGAAAGAGTGTTTCAGAACGGCTCAATCAAAACTAAGGTTCAACTCTTTTAGTTGAACAAACAGAACAGAAAGAAGTTTCACACAATTCTTCTGTGTAGTTTTTATTTGTAGACATTCTTTTTCCCAATATAGGCCTCTTAGCGCTCAGAATGTCCAATTGCAGTTTCTACAGAAAGAGTGTTTCAGAACGGCTCAATCAAAAGTAAGGTTCAACTCTGTTAGTTGAATGCACAGAACAGAAAGAAGTTTCATACAATGATTCTGTGTAGTTTATATTTGAACATATTCTTTTTTCCACTATTACCCACTTAGCGCTACGAATGTCCAGTTGCATTTTCTACAGACAGAGTGTTTCAAAACTGCTCAATCAAAAGTATGGTTTAACTCTGTTAGCTGAATGCTCAGATCAGAAAGAAGTTTCACAGAATGCTTCTGTGTAGTTTATATTTGAATATATTCCTTTTTCCACTACTACGCTCTTAGCGCTCCAAATGTCCAGTTGCATTTTCTACAGAAAGAGTGTTCAGATCTGCTCAATCAAAAGTATGGTTTAACTCTGTTAGCTGAATGCACAGATCAGAAAGAAGTTTCACCGAATGATTCTGTGTAGTTTATATTTGAAGACATTCCTTTTTCCACTGTTACCCTCTTAGCGCTCCGAATCTCCACTTGCATTTTCTACAAAAAGAGTGTTTCATAACTGCTCAATCAAAAATATGTTTTATATCTGTTAACTGAATTTACAGATCAGAAATAAGTTTCACAGAATGCATCTGTGTAGTTTTTATTTGAAGATATTCTTTTTCCCAATGTAGGCCTCTTAGCGCTTAGCATGTCCAATTGCAGTTTCTACAGAAAGAGTGTTTCAGAACGGCTCAATCAAAAGTAAGGTTCAACTCTGTTAGTTGAATGCACAGAACAGAAAGTATTTTCACAGAATGCTACTGTGTAGTTTATATTTGAATATATTCCTTTTTCCACTATTACCCTCTTAGCGCTCCGAATGTCCACTTGCATTTTCTACAGAAAGAGTGTTCAGAACTGCGCAATCAAAAGTATGGTTTAACTCTGTTAGCTTAATGAACATATCAGAAATAAGTTTCACACAATGCTTCTGTGTAGTTTTTATTTGAAGATATTATTTTTCCCAATATAGGCCTCTTAGCGCTCAGAATGTCCAATTGCAGTTTCTACAGAAAGAGTGTTTCAGAAAGGCTCAATCAAAAGTAAGGTTCAACTCTGTTAGTTGAATGCACAGAACAGAAAGAAGTTTCATACAATGCTTCTGTGTAGTTTATATTTGAACATATTCTTTTTTCCACTATTACCCACTTAGCGCTACGAATGTCCAGTTGCATTTTCTACAGACAGAGTGTTTCAAAACTGCTCAATCAAAAGTATGGTTTAACTCTGTTAGCTGAATGCTCAGATCAGAAAGAAGTTTCACAGAATGCTTCTGTGTAGTTTATATTTGAATATATTCCTTTTTCCACTACTACTCTCTTAGCGCTCCAAATGTCCAGTTGCATTTTCTACAGAAAGAGTGTTCAGATCTGCTCAATCAAAAGTATGGTTTAACTCTGTTAGCTGAATGCACAGATCAGAAAGAAGTTTCACAGAATGATTCTGTGTAGTTTATATTTGGAGACATTCCTTTTTCCACTATTACCCTCTTAGCGCTCCGAATCTCCACTTGCATTTTCTACAAAAAGAGTGTTTCATAACTGCTCAATCAAAAATATGTTTTATATCTGTTAACTGAATTTACAGATCAGAAATAAGTTTCACAGAATGCATCTGTGTAGTTTTTATTTGAAGATATTCTTTTTCCCAATGTAGGCCTCTTAGCGCTTAGCATGTCCAATAGCAGTTACTACAGAAAGAGTGTTACAGAACGGCTCAATCAAAAGTAAGGTTCAACTCTGTTAGTTGAATGCACAGAACAGAAAGAATTTTCACAGAATGCTACTGTGTAGTTTATATTTGAATATATTCCTTTTTCCACTATTACCCTCTTAGCGCTCCGAATCTCCACTTGCATTTTCTACAAAAAGAGTGTTTCATAACTGCTCAATCAAAAATATGTTTTATATCTGTTAACTGAATTTACAGATCAGAAATAAGTTTCACAGAATGCATCTGTGTAGTTTTTATTTGAAGATATTCTTTTTCCCAATGTAGACCTCTTAGCGCTTAGCATGTCCAATTGCAGTTACTAATGAAAGAGTGTTTCAGAACGGCTCAATCAAAAGTAAGGTTCAACTCTGTTAGTTGAATGCACAGAACAGAAAGAATTTTCACAGAATGCTACTGTGTAGTTTATATTTGAATATATTCCTTTTTCCACTATTACCCTCTTAGCGCTCCGAATGTCCACTTGCATTTTCTACAGAAAGAGTGTTCAGAACTGCGCAATCAAAAGTATGGTTTAACTCTGTTAGCTTAATGAACATATCAGAAATAAGTTTCACACAATGCTTCTGTGTAGTTTTTATTTGAAGATATTATTTTTCCCAATAGAGGCCTCTTAGCGCTCAGAATGTCCAATTGCAGTTTCTACAGAAAGAGTGTTTCAGAAAGGCTCAATCAAATGTAAGGTTCAACTCTGTTAGTTGAATGCACAGAACAGAAAGAAGTTTCATACAATGTTCTGTGTAGTTTATATTTGAACATATTCTTTTTTCCACTATTACCCACTTAGCGCTACGAATGTCCAGTTGCATTTTCTACAGACAGAGTGTTTCAAAACTGCTCAATCAAAAGTATGGTTTAACTCTGTTAGCTGAATGCTCAGATCAGAAAGAAGTTTCACAGAATGCTTCTGTGTAGTTTGTATTTGAATATATTCCTTTTTCCACTACTACTCTCTTAGCGCTCCAAATGTCCAGTTGCATTTTCTACAGGAAGAGTGTTCAGATCTGCTCAATCAAAAGTATGGTTTAACTCTGTTAGCTGAATGCACAGATCAGAAAGAAGTTTCACAGAATGATTCTGTGTAGTTTATATTTGGAGACATTCCTTTTTCCACTATTACCCTCTTAGCGCTCCGAATCTCCACTTGCATTTTCTACAGAAAGAGTGTTTCAGAACGGCTCAATCAAAACTAAGGTTCAACTCTTTTAGTTGAACAAACAGAACAGAAAGAAGTTTCACACAATTCTTCTGTGTAGTTTTTATTTGTAGACATTCTTTTTCCCAATATAGGCCTCTTAGCGCTCAGAATGTCCAATTGCAGTTTCTACAGAAAGAGTGTTTCAGAACGGCTCAATCAAAAGTAAGGTTCAACTCTGTTAGTTGAATGCACAGAACAGAAAGAAGTTTCATACAATGATTCTGTGTAGTTTATATTTGAACATATTCTTTTTTCCACTATTACCCACTTAGCGCTACGAATATCCAGTTGCATTTTCTACAGACAGAGTGTTTCAAAACTGCTCAATCAAAAGTATGGTTTAACTCTGTTAGCTGAATGCTCAGATCAGAAAGAAGTTTCACAGAATGCTTCTGTGTAGTTTATATTTGAATATATTCCTTTTTCCACTACTACGCTCTTAGCGCTCCAAATGTCCAGTTGCATTTTCAACAGAAAGAGTGTTCAGATCTGCTCAATCAAAAGTATGGTTTAACTCTGTTAGCTGAATGCACAGATCAGAAAGAAGTTTCACCGAATGACTCTGTGTAGTTTATATTTGAAGACATTCCTTTTTCCACTGTTACCCTCTTAGCGCTCCGAATCTCCACATGCATTTTCTACAAAAAGAGTGTTTCATAACTGCTCAATCAAAAATATGTTTTATATCTGTTAACTGAATTTACAGATCAGAAATAAGTTTCACAGAATGCATCTGTGTAGTTTTTATTTGAAGATATTCTTTTTCCCAATGTAGGCCTCTTAGCGCTTAACATGTCCAATTGCAGTTTCTACAGAAAGAGTGTTTCAGAACGGCTCAATCAAAAGTAAGGTTCAACTCTGTTAGTTGAATGCACAGAACAGAAAGAATTTTCACAGAATGCTACTGTGTAGTTTATATTTGAATATATTCCTTTTTCCACTATTACCCTCTTAGGGCTCCGAATGTCCACTTGCATTTTCTACAGAAAGAGTGTTCAGAACTGCGCAATCAAAAGTATGGTTTAACTCTGTTAGCTTAATGAACATATCAGAAATAAGTTTCACACAATGCTTCTGTGTAGTTTTTATTTGAAGATATTATTTTTCCCAATATAGGCCTCTTAGCGCTCAGAATGTCCAATTGCAGATTCTACAGAAAGAGAGTTTCAGAAAGGCTCAATCAAAAGTAAGGTTCAACTCTGTTAGTTGAATGCACAGAACAGAAAGAAGTTTCATAAAATGCTTCTGTGTAGTTTATATTTGAACATAATCTTTTTTCCACTATTACCCACTTAGCGCTACGAATGTCCAGTTGCATTTTCTACAGACAGAGTGTTTCAAAACTGCTCAATCAAAAGTATGGTTTAACTCTGTTAGCTGAATGCTCAGATCAGAAAGAAGTTTCACAGAATGCTTCTGTGTAGTTTATATTTGAATATATTCCTTTTTCCACTACTACTCTCTTAGCGCTCCAAATGTCCAGTTGCATTTTCTACAGAAAGAGTGTTCAGATCTGCTCAATCAAAATTATGGTTTAACTCTGTTAGCTGAATGCACAGATCAGAAAGAAGTTTCACAGAATGATTCTGTGTAGTTTATATTTGGAGACATTCCTTTTTCCACTATTACCCTCTTAGCGCTCCGAATCTCCACTTGCATTTTCTACAGAAAGAGTGTTTCAGAACGGCTCAATCAAAACTAAGGTTCAACTCTTTTAGTTGAACAAACAGAACAGAAAGAAGTTTCACACAATTCTTCTGTGTAGTTTTTATTTGTAGACATTCTTTTTCCCAATATAGGCCTCTTAGCGCACAGAATGTCCAATTGCAGTTTCTACAGAAAGAGTGTTTCAGAACGGCTCAATCAAAAGTAAGGTTCAACTCTGTTAGTTGAATGCACAGAACAGAAAGAAGTTTCATACAATGCTTCTGTGTAGTTTATATTTGAACATATTCTTTTTTCCACTATTACCCACTTAGCGCTACGAATGTCCAGTTGCATTTTCTACAGACAGAGTGTTTCAAAACTGCTCAATCAAAAGTATGGTTTAACTCTGTTAGCTGAATGCTCAGATCAGAAAGAAGTTTCACAGAATGCTTCTGTGTAGTTTATATTTGAATATATTCCTTTTTCCACTACTACGCTCTTAGCGCTCCAAATGTCCAGTTGCATTTTCAACAGAAAGAGTGTTCAGATCTGCTCAATCAAAAGTATGGTTTAACTCTGTTAGCTGAATGCACAGATCAGAAAGAAGTTTCACCGAATGATTCTGTGTAGTTTATATTTGAAGACATTCCTTTTTCCACTATTACCCTCTTAGCGCTCCGAATCTCCACTTGCATTTTCTACAAAAAGTGTGTTTCATAACTGCTCAATGAAAAATATGTTTTATCTCTGTTAACTGAATTTACAGATCAGAAATAAGTTTCACAGAATGCATCTGTGTAGTTTTTATTTGAAGATATTCTTTTTCCCAATGTAGGCCTCTTTGCGCTTAGCATGTCCAATTGCAGTTTCTACAGAAAGAGTGTTTCAGAACGGCTCAATCAAAAGTAAGGTTCAACTCGGTTAGTTGAATGCACAGAACAGAAAGAATTTTCACAGAATGCTACTGTGTAGTTTATATTTGAATATATTCCTTTTTCCACTATTACCCTCTTAGCGCTCCGAATGTCCACTTGCATTTTCTAAAGAAAGAGTGTTCAGAACTGCGCAATCAAAAGTATGGTTTAACTCTGTTAGCTTAATGAACATATCAGAAATAAGTTTCACACAATGCTTCTGTGTAGTTTTTATTTGAAGATATTATTTTTCCCAATATAGGCCTCTTAGCGCTCAGAATGTCCAATTGCAGTTTCTACAGAAAGAGTGTTTCAGAAAGGCTCTATCAAAAGTAAGGTTCAACTCTGTTAGTTGAATGCACAGAACAGAAAGAAGTTTCATACAATGCTTCTGTGTAGTTTATATTTGAACATATTCTTTTTTCCACTATTACCCACTTAGCGCTACGAATGTCCAGTTGCATTTTCTACAGACAGAGTGTTTCAAAACTGCTCAATCAAAAGTATGGTTTAACTCTGTTAGCTGAATGCTCAGATCAGAAAGAAGTTTCACAGAATGCTTCTGTGTAGTTTATATTTGAATATATTCCTTTTTCCACTACTACTCTCTTAGCGCTCCAAATATCCAGTTGCATTTTCTACAGAAAGAGTGTTCAGATCTGCTCAATCAAAAGTATGGTTTAACTCTGTTAGCTGAATGCACAGATCAGAAAGAAGTTTCACAGAATGATTCTATGTATTTTATATATGGAGACATTCCTTTTTCCACTATTACCCTCTTAGCGCTCCGAATCTCCACTTGCATTTTCTACAGAAAGAGTGTTTCAGAACGGCTCAATCAACATTAAGGTTCAACTCTTTTAGTTGAACAAACAGAACAGAAAGAAGTTTCACACAATTATTCTGTGTAGTTTTTATTTGTAGATATTCTTTTTCCCAATATAGGCCTCTTAGCGCTCAGAATGTCCAATTGCAGTTTCTACAGAAAGAGTGTTTCAGAACGGCTCAATCAAAAGTAAGGTTCAACTCTGTTAGTTGAATGCACAGAACAGAAAGAAGTTTCATACAATGCTTCTGTGTAGTTTATATTTGAACATATTCTCTTTTCCACTATTACCCACATAGCGCTACGAATGTCCAGTTGCATTTCCTACAGACAGAGTGTTTCAAAACTGCTCAATCAAAAGTATGGTTTAACTCTGTTAGCTGTATGCTCAGATCAGAAAGAAGTTTCACAGAATGCTTCTGTGTAGTTTATATTTGAATATATTCCTTTTTCCACTACTACGCTCTTAGCGCTCCAAATGTCCAGTTGCATTTTCAACAGAAAGAGTGTTCAGATCTGCTCAATCAAAAGTATGGTTTAACTCTGTTAGCTGAATGCACAGATCAGAAAGAAGTTTCACCGAATGATTCTGTGTAGTTTATATTTGAAGACATTCCTTTTTCCACTATTACCCTCTTAGCGCTCCGAATCTCCACTTGCATTTTCTACAAAAAGAGTGTTTCATAACTGCTCAATCAAAAATATGTTTTATCTCTGTTAACTGAATTTGCAGATCAGAAATAAGTTTCACAGAATGCATCTGTGTAGTTTTTATTTGAAGATATTCTTTTTCCCAATGTAGGCCTCTTAGCGCTTAGCATGTCCAATTGCAGTTTCTACCGAAAGAGTGTTTCAGAACGGCTCAATCAAAAGTAAAGTTCAACTCTGTTAGTTGAAGGCACAGAACAGAAAGAATTTTCACAGAATGCTACTGTGTAGTTTATATTTGAATATATTCCTTTTTCCACTATTACCCTCTTAGCGCTCCGAATGTCCACTTGCATTTTCTACAGAAAGAGTGTTCAGAACTGCGCAATCAAAAGTATGGTTTAACTCTGTTAGCTTAATGAACATATCAGAAATAAGTTTCACTCAATGCTTCTGTGTAGTTTTTATTTGAAGATATTATTTTTCCCAATATAGGCCTCTTAGCGCTCAGAATGTCCAATTGCAGTTTCTACAGAAAGAGTGTTTCAGAAAGGCTCAATCAAAAGTAAGGTTCAACTCTGTTAGTTGAATGCACAGAACAGAAAGAAGTTTCATACAATGCTTCTGTGTAGTTTATATTTGAACATATTCTTTTTTCCACTATTACCCACTTAGCGCTACGAATGTCCAGTTGCATTTTCTACAGACAGAGTGTTTCAAAACTGCTCAATCAAAAGTATGGTTTAACTCTGTTAGCTGAATGCTCAGATCAGAAAGAAGTTTCACAGAATGCTTCTGTGTAGTTTATATTTGAATATATTCCTTTTTCCACTACTACGCTCTTAGCGCTCCAAATGTCCAGTTGCATTTTCAACAGAAAGAGTGTTCAGATCTGCTCAATCAAAAGTATGGTTTAACTCTGTTAGCTGAATGCACACATCAGAAAGAAGTTTCACCGAATGATTCTGTGTAGTTTATATTTGAAGACATTCCTTTTTCCACTATTACGCCCTTAGCGCTCCGAATCTCCACTTGCATTTTCTACAAAAAGAGTGTTTCATAACTGCTCAATCAAAAATATGTTTTATCTCTGTTAACTGAATTTACAGATCAGAAATAAGTTTCACAGAATGCATCTGTGTAGTTTTTATTGGAAGATATTCTTTTTCCCAATGTAGGCCTCTTAGCGCTTAGCATGTCCAATTGCAGTTTCTACAGAAAGAGTGTTTCAGAACGGCTCAATCAAAAGTAAGGTTCAACTCTGTTAGTTGAATGCACAGAACAGAAAGAATTTTCACAGAATGCTACTGTGTAGTTTATATTTGAATATATTCCTTTTTCCACTATTACCGTCTTAGCGCTCCGAATGTCCACTTGCATTTTCTACAGAAAGAGTGTTCAGAACTGCGCAATCAAAAGTATGGTTTAACTCTGTTAGCTTAATGAACATATCAGAAATAAGTTTCACACAATGCTTCTGTGTAGTTTTTATTTGAAGATATTATTTTTCCCAATAGAGGCCTCTTAGCGCTCAGAATGTCCAATGGCAGTTTCTACAGAAAGAGTGTTTCAGAACGGCTCAATCAAAAGTAAGGTTCAACTCTGTTAGTTGAATGCACAGAACAGAAAGAAGTTTCATACAATGCTTCTGTGTAGTTCATATTTGAACATATTCTTTTTTCCACTATTACCCACTTAGCGCTACGAATGTCCAGTTGCATTTTCTACAGACAGAGTGTTTCAAAACTGCTCAATCAAAAGTATGGTTTAACTCTGTTAGCTGAATGCTCAGATCAGAAAGAAGTTTCACAGAATGCTTCTGTGTAGTTTATATTTGAATATATTCCTTTTTCCACTACTATGCTCTTACCGCTCCAAATGTCCAGTTGCATTTTCAACAGAAAGAGTGTTCAGATCAGCTCAATCAAAAGTATGGTTTAACTCTGTTAGCTGAATGCACAGATCAGAAAGAAGTTTCACCGAATGATTCTGTGTAGTTTATATTTGAAGACATTCCTTTTTCCACTATTACCCTCTTAGCGCTCCGAATCTCCAATTGCATTTTCTACAAAAAGAGTGTTTCATAACTGCTCAATCAAAAATATGTTTTATCTCTGTTAACTGAATTTACAGATCAGAAATAAGTTTCACAGAGTGCATCTGTGTAGTTTTTATTTGAAGATATTCTTTTTCCCAATGTAGGCCTCTTAGCGCTTAGCATGTCCAATTGCAGTTTCTACAGAAAGAGTGTTTCAGAACGGCTCAATCGAAAGTCAGGTTCAACTCAGTTGAATGCACAGAACAGAAAGAATTTTCACAGAATGCTACTGTGTAGTTTATATTTGAATATATTCCTTTTTCCACTATTACCCTCTTAGCGCTCCGAATGTCCACTTGCATTTTCTACAGAAAGAGTGTTCAGAACTGCGCAATCAAAAGTATGGTTTAACTCTGTTAGCTTAATGAACATATCAGAAATGAGTTTCACAAAATGCTTCTGTGTAGTTTTTATTTGAAGATATTATTTTTCCCAATAGAGGCCTCTTAGCGCTCAGAATGTCCAATTGCAGTTTCTACAGAAAGAGTGTTTCAGAAAGGCTCAATCAAACGTAAGGTTCAACTCTGTTAGTTGAATGCACAGAACAGAAAGAAGTTTCATACAATGCTTCTGTGTAGTTTATATTTGAACATATTCTTTTTTCCACTATTACCCACTTAGCGCTACGAATGTCCAGTTGCATTTTCTACAGACAGAGTGTTTCAAAACTGCTCAATCAAAAGTATGGTTTAACTCTGTTATCTGAATGCTCAGATCAGAAAGAAGTTTCACAGAATGCTTCTGTGTAGTTTATATTTGAATATTTTCCTTTTTCCACTACTACGCTCTTACCGCTCCAAATGTCCAGTTGCATTATCTACAGAAAGAGTGTTCAGATCTGCTCAATCAAAAGTATGGTTTAACTCTGTTAGCTGAATGCACAGATCAGAAAGAAATTTCACAGAATGATTCTGTGTAGTTTATATTTGGAGACATTCCTTTTTCCACTATTACCCTCTTAGCGCTCCGAATCTCCAATTGCATTTTCTACAGAAAGAGTGTTTCAGAACGGCTCAATCAAAACTAAGGTTCAACTCTTTTAGTTGAACAAACAGAACAGAAAGAAGTTTCACACAATTCTTCTGTGTAGTTTTTATTTGTAGACATTCTTTTTCCCAATATAGGCCTCTTAGCGCTCAGAATGTCCAATTGCAGTTTCTACAGAAAGAGTGTTTCAGAACGGCTCAATCAAAAGTAAGGTTCAACTCTGTTAGTTGAATGCACAGAACAGAAAGAAGTTTCATACAATGCTTCTGTGTAGTTTATATTTGAACATATTATTTTTTCCACTATTACCCACTTAGCGCTACGAATGTCCAGTTGCATTTTCTACAGACAGAGTGTTTCAAAACTGCTCAATCAAAAGTATGGTTTAACTCTGTTAGCTGAATGCTCAGATCAGAAAGAAGTTTCACAGAATGCATCTGTGTAGTTTATATTTGAATATATTCCTTTTTCCACTACTACGCTCTTAGCGCTCCAAATGTCCAGTTGCATTTTCTACAGAAAGAGTGTTCAGATCTGCTCAATCAAAAGTATGGTTTAACTCTGTTAGCTGAATGCACAGATCAGAAAGAAGTTTCACCGAATGATTCTGTGTAGTTTATATTTGAAGACATTCCTTTTTCCACTGTTACCCTCTTAGCGCTCCGAATCTCCACTTGCATTTTCTACAAAAAGAGTGTTTCATAACTGCTCAATCAAAAATATGTTTTATATCTGTTAACTGAATTTACAGATCAGAAATAAGTTTCACAGAATGCATCTGTGTAGTTTTTATTTGAAGATATTATTTTTCCCAATGTAGGCCTCTTAGCGCTTAGCATGTCCAATAGCAGTTACTACAGAAAGAGTGTTTCAGAACGGCACAATCAAAAGTAAGGTTCAACTCTGTTAGTTGAATGCACAGAACAGAAAGAATTTTCACAGAATGCTACTGTGTAGTTTATATTGGAATATATTCCTTTTTCCACTATTACCCTCTTAGCGCTCCGAATCTCCACTTGCATTTTCTACAAAAAGAGTGTTTCATAACTGCTCAATCAAAAATATGTTTTATATCTGTTAACTGAATTTACAGATCAGAAATAAGTTTCACAGAATGCATCTGTGTAGTTTTTATTTGAAGATATTCTTTTTCCCAATGTAGACCTCTTAGCGCTTAGCATGTCCAATTGCAGTTACTAATGAAAGAGTGTTTCAGAACGGCTCAATCAAAAGTAAGGTTCAACTCTGTTAGTTGAATGCACAGAACAGAAAGAATTTTCACAGAATGCTACTGTGTAGTTTATATTTGAATATATTCCTTTTTCCACTATTACCCTCTTAGCGCTCCGAATGTCCACTTGCATTTTCTACAGAAAGAGTGTTCAGAACTGCGCAATCAAAAGTATGGTTTAACTCTGTTAGCTTAATGATAATATCAGAAATAAGTTTCACACAATGCTTCTGTGTAGTTTTTATTTGAAGATATTATTTTTCCCAATAGAGGCCTCTTAGCGCTCAGAATGTCCAATTGAAGTTTCTACAGAAAGAGTGTTTCAGAAAGGCTCAATCAAATGTAAGGTTCAACTCTGTTAGTTGAATGCACAGAACAGGAAGAAGTTTCATACAATGTTCTGTGTAGTTTATATTTGAACATATTCTTTTTTCCACTATTACCCACTTAGCGCTACGAATGTCCAGTTGCATTTTCTACAGACAGAGTGTTTCAAAACTGCTCAATCAAAAGTATGGTTTAACTCTGTTAGCTGAATGCTCAGATCAGAAAGAAGTTTCACAGAATGCTTCTGTGTAGTTTATATTTGAATATATTCCTTTTTCCACTACTACTCTCGTAGCTCTCCAAATGTCCTGTTGCATTTTCTACAGAAAGAGTGTTCAGATCTGCTCAATCAAAAGTATGGTTTAACTCTGTTAGCTGAATGCACAGATCAGAAAGAAGTTTCACAGAATGATTCTGTGTAGTTTATATTTGGAGACATTCCTTTTTCCACTATTACCCTCTTAGCGCTCCGAATCTCCACTTGCATTTTCTACAGAAAGAGTGTTTCAGAACGGCTCAATCAAAACTAAGGTTCAACTCTTTTAGTTGAACAAACAGAACAGAAAGAAGTTTCACACAATTCTTCTGTGTAGTTTTTATTTGTAGACATTCTTTTTCCCAATATAGGCCTCTTAGCGCTCAGAATGTCCAATTGCAGTTTCTACAGAAAGAGTGTTTCAGAACGGCTCAATCAAAAGTAAGGTTCAACTCTGTTAGTTGAATGCACAGAACAGAAAGAAGTTTCATACAATGCTTCTGTGTAGTTTATATTTGAACATATTCTTTTTTCCACTATTACCCACTTAGCGCTACGAATGTCCAGTTGCATTTTCTACAGACAGAGTGATTCAAAACTGCTCAATCAAAAGTATGGTTTAACTCTGTTAGCTGAATGCTCAGATCAGAAAGAAGTTTCACAGAATGCTTCTGTGTAGTTTATATTTGAATATATTCCTTTTTCCACTACTAAGCTCTTAGCGCTCCAAATGTCCAGTTGCATTTTCAACAGAAAGAGTGTTCAGATCTGCTCAATCAAAAGTATGGTTTAACTCTGTTAGCTGAATGCACAGATCAGAAAGAAGTTTCACCGAATGATTCTGTGTAGTTTATATTTGAAGACATTCCTTTTTCCACTGTTACCCTCTTAGCGCTCCGAATCTCCACTTGCATTTTCTACAAAAAGAGTGTTTCATAACTGCTCAATCAAAAATATGTTTTATATCTGTTAACTGAATTTACAGATCAGAAATAAGTTTCACAGAATGCATCTGTGTAGTTTTTATTTGAAGATATTCTTTTTCCCAATGTAGGCCTCTTAGCGCTTAGCATGTCCAATTGCAGTTACTACAGAAAGAGTGTTTCAGAACGGCTCAATCAAAAGTAAGGTTCAACTCTGTTAGTTGAATGCACAGAACAGAAAGAATTTTCACAGAATGCTACTGTGTAGTTTATATTTGAATATATTCCTTTTTCCACTATTACCCTCTTAGCGCTCCGAATGTCCACTTGCATTTTCTACAGAAAGAGTGTTCAGAACTGCGCAATCAAAAGTATGGTTTAACTCTGTTAGCTTAATGAACATATCAGAAATAAGTTTCACACAATGCTTCTGTGTAGTTTTTATTTGAAGATATTATTTTTCCCAATAGTGGCCTCTTAGCGCTCAGAATGTCCAATTGCAGTTTCTACAGAAAGAGTGTTTCAGAAAGGCTCAATCAAAAGTAAGGTTCAACTCTGTTAGTTGAATGCACAGAACAGAAAGAAGTTTCATACAATGCTTCTGTGTAGTTTATATTTGAACATATTCTTTTTTCCACTATTACCCACTTAGCGCTACGAATGTCCAGTTGCATTTTCTACAGACAGAGTGTTTCAAAACTGCTCAATCAAAAGTATGGTTTAACTCTGTTAGCTGAATGCTCAGATCAGAAAGAAGTTTCACAGAATGCTTCTGTGTAGTTTATATTTGAATATATTCCTTTTTCCACTACTACTCTCTTAGCGCTCCAAATGTCCAGTTGCATTTTCTACAGAAAGAGTGTTCAGATCTGCTCAATCAAAAGTATGGTTTAACTCTGTTAGCTGAATGCACAGATCAGAAAGAAGTTTCACAGAAGGATTCTGTGTAGTTTATATTTGGAGACATTCCTTTTTCCACTATTACCCTCTTAGCGCTCCGAATCTCCACTTGCATTTTCTACAGAAAGAGTGTTTCAGAACGGCTCAATCAAAACTAAGGTTCAACTCTTTTAGTTGAACAAACAGAACAGAAAGAAGTTTCACACAATTCTTCTGTGTAGTTTTTATTTGTAGACATTCTTTTTCCCAATATAGGCCTCTTAGCGCTCAGAATGTCCAATTGCAGTTTCTACAGAAAGAGTGTTTCAGAACGGCTCAATCAAAAGTAAGGTTCAACTCTGTTAGTTGAATGCACAGAACAGAAAGAAGTTTCATACAATGATTCTGTGTAGTTTATATTTGAACATATTCTTTTTTCCACTATTACCCACTTAGCGCTACGAATGTCCAGTTGCATTTTCTACAGACAGAGTGTTTCAAAACTGCTCAATCAAAAGTATGGTTTAACTCTGTTAGCTGAATGCTCAGATCAGAAAGAAGTTTCACAGAATGCTTCTGTGTAGTTTATATTTGAATATATTCCTTTTTCCACTACTACGCTCTTAGCGCTCCAAATGTCCAGTTGCATTTTCTACAGAAAGAGTGTTCAGATCTGCTCAATCAAAAGTATGGTTTAACTCTGTTAGCTGAATGCACAGATCAGAAAGAAGTTTCACCGAATGATTCTGTGTAGTTTATATTTGAAGACATTCCTTTTTCCACTGTTACCCTCTTAGCGCTCCGAATCTCCACTTGCATTTTCTACAAAAAGAGTGTTTCATAACTGCTCAATCAAAAATATGTTTTATATCTGTTAACTGAATTTACAGATCAGAAATAAGTTTCACAGAATGCATCTGTGTAGTTTTTATTTGAAGATATTATTTTTCCCAATGTAGGCCTCTTAGCGCTTAGCATGTCCAATAGCAGTTACTACAGAAAGAGTGTTTCAGAACGGCACAATCAAAAGTAAGGTTCAACTCTGTTAGTTGAATGCACAGAACAGAAAGAATTTTCACAGAATGCTACTGTGTAGTTTATATTGGAATATATTCCTTTTTCCACTATTACCCTCTTAGCGCTCCGAATCTCCAATTGCATTTTCTACAAAAAGAGTGTTTCATAACTGCTCAATCAAAAATATGTTTTATATCTGTTAACTGAATTTACAGATCAGAAATAAGTTTCACAGAATGCATCTGTGTAGTTTTTATTTGAAGATATTCTTTTTCCCAATGTAGACCTCTTAGCGCTTAGCATGTCCAATTGCAGTTACTAATGAAAGAGTGTTTCAGAACGGCTCAATCAAAAGTAAGGTTCAACTCTGTTAGTTGAATGCACAGAACAGAAAGAATTTTCACAGAATGCTACTGTGTAGTTTATATTTGAATATATTCCTTTTTCCACTATTACCCTCTTAGCGCTCCGAATGTCCACTTGCATTTTCTACAGAAAGAGTGTTCAGAACTGCGCAATCAAAAGTATGGTTTAACTCTGTTAGCTTAATGATAATATCAGAAATAAGTTTCACACAATGCTTCTGTGTAGTTTTTATTTGAAGATATTATTTTTCCCAATAGAGGCCTCTTAGCGCTCAGAATGTCCAATTGAAGTTTCTACAGAAAGAGTGTTTCAGAAAGGCTCAATCAAATGTAAGGTTCAACTCTGTTAGTTGAATGCACAGAACAGGAAGAAGTTTCATACAATGTTCTGTGTAGTTTATATTTGAACATATTCTTTTTTCCACTATTACCCACTTAGCGCTACGAATGTCCAGTTGCATTTTCTACAGACAGAGTGTTTCAAAACTGCTCAATCAAAAGTATGGTTTAACTCTGTTAGCTGAATGCTCAGATCAGAAAGAAGTTTCACAGAATGCTTCTGTGTAGTTTATATTTGAATATATTCCTTTTTCCACTACTACTCTCGTAGCTCTCCAAATGTCCTGTTGCATTTTCTACAGAAAGAGTGTTCAGATCTGCTCAATCAAAAGTATGGTTTAACTCTGTTAGCTGAATGCACAGATCAGAAAGAAGTTTCACAGAATGATTCTGTGTAGTTTATATTTGGAGACATTCCTTTTTCCACTATTACCCTCTTAGCGCTCCGAATCTCCACTTGCATTTTCTACAGAAAGAGTGTTTCAGAACGGCTCAATCAAAACTAAGGTTCAACTCTTTTAGTTGAACAAACAGAACAGAAAGAAGTTTCACACAATTCTTCTGTGTAGTTTTTATTTGTAGACATTCTTTTTCCCAATATAGGCCTCTTAGCGCTCAGAATGTCCAATTGCAGTTTCTACAGAAAGAGTGTTTCAGAACGGCTCAATCAAAAGTAAGGTTCAACTCTGTTAGTTGAATGCACAGAACAGAAAGAAGTTTCATACAATGCTTCTGTGTAGTTTATATTTGAACATATTCTTTTTTCCACTATTACCCACTTAGCGCTACGAATGTCCAGTTGCATTTTCTACAGACAGAGTGATTCAAAACTGCTCAATCAAAAGTATGGTTTAACTCTGTTAGCTGAATGCTCAGATCAGAAAGAAGTTTCACAGAATGCTTCTGTGTAGTTTATATTTGAATATATTCCTTTTTCCACTACTAAGCTCTTAGCGCTCCAAATGTCCAGTTGCATTTTCAACAGAAAGAGTGTTCAGATCTGCTCAATCAAAAGTATGGTTTAACTCTGTTAGCTGAATGCACAGATCAGAAAGAAGTTTCACCGAATGATTCTGTGTAGTTTATATTTGAAGACATTCCTTTTTCCACTGTTACCCTCTTAGCGCTCCGAATCTCCACTTGCATTTTCTACAAAAAGAGTGTTTCATAACTGCTCAATCAAAAATATGTTTTATATCTGTTAACTGAATTTACAGATCAGAAATAAGTTTCACAGAATGCATCTGTGTAGTTTTTATTTGAAGATATTCTTTTTCCCAATGTAGGCCTCTTAGCGCTTAGCATGTCCAATTGCAGTTACTACAGAAAGAGTGTTTCAGAACGGCTCAATCAAAAGTAAGGTTCAACTCTGTTAGTTGAATGCACAGAACAGAAAGAATTTTCACAGAATGCTACTGTGTAGTTTATATTTGAATATATTCCTTTTTCCACTATTACCCTCTTAGCGCTCCGAATGTCCACTTGCATTTTCTACAGAAAGAGTGTTCAGAACTGCGCAATCAAAAGTATGGTTTAACTCTGTTAGCTTAATGAACATATCAGAAATAAGTTTCACACAATGCTTCTGTGTAGTTTTTATTTGAAGATATTATTTTTCCCAATAGTGGCCTCTTAGCGCTCAGAATGTCCAATTGCAGTTTCTACAGAAAGAGTGTTTCAGAAAGGCTCAATCAAAAGTAAGGTTCAACTCTGTTAGTTGAATGCACAGAACAGAAAGAAGTTTCATACAATGCTTCTGTGTAGTTTATATTTGAACATATTCTTTTTTCCACTATTACCCACTTAGCGCTACGAATGTCCAGTTGCATTTTCTACAGACAGAGTGTTTCAAAACTGCTCAATCAAAAGTATGGTTTAACTCTGTTAGCTGAATGCTCAGATCAGAAAGAAGTTTCACAGAATGCTTCTGTGTAGTTTATATTTGAATATATTCCTTTTTCCACTACTACTCTCTTAGCGCTCCAAATGTCCAGTTGCATTTTCTACAGAAAGAGTGTTCAGATCTGCTCAATCAAAAGTATGGTTTAACTCTGTTAGCTGAATGCACAGATCAGAAAGAAGTTTCACAGAATGATTCTGTGTAGTTTATATTTGGAGACATTCCTTTTTCCACTATTACCCTCTTAGCGCTCCGAATCTCCACTTGCATTTTCTACAGAAAGAGTGTTTCAGAACGGCTCAATCAAAACTAAGGTTCAACTCTTTTAGTTGAACAAACAGAACAGAAAGAAGTTTCACACAATTCTTCTGTGTAGTTTTTATTTGTAGACATTCTTTTTCCCAATATAGGCCTCTTAGCGCTCAGAATGTCCAATTGCAGTTTCTACAGAAAGAGTGTTTCAGAACGGCTCAATCAAAAGTAAGGTTCAACTCTGTTAGTTGAATGCACAGAACAGAAAGAAGTTTCATACAATGATTCTGTGTAGTTTATATTTGAACATATTCTTTTTTCCACTATTACCCACTTAGCGCTACGAATGTCCAGTTGCATTTTCTACAGACAGAGTGTTTCAAAACTGCTCAATCAAAAGTATGGTTTAACTCTGTTAGCTGAATGCTCAGATCAGAAAGAAGTTTCACAGAATGCTTCTGTGTAGTTTATATTTGAATATATTCCTTTTTCCACTACTACGCTCTTAGCGCTCCAAATGTCCAGTTGCATTTTCTACAGAAAGAGTGTTCAGATCTGCTCAATCAAAAGTATGGTTTAACTCTGTTAGCTGAATGCACAGATCAGAAAGAAGTTTCACCGAATGATTCTGTGTAGTTTATATTTGAAGACATTCCTTTTTCCACTGTTACCCTCTTAGCGCTCTGAATCTCCACTTGCATTTTCTACAAAAAGAGTGTTTCATAACTGCTCAATCAAAAATATGTTTTATATCTGTTAACTGAATTTACAGATCAGAAATAAGTTTCACAGAATGCATCTGTGTAGTTTTTATTTGAAGATATTCTTTTTCCCAATGTAGGCCTCTTAGCGCTTAGCATGTCCAATTGCAGTTACTACAGGAAGAGTGTTTCAGAACGGCTCAATCAAAAGTAAGGTTCAATTCTGTTAGTTGAATGCACAGAACAGAAAGAATTTTCACAGAATGCTACTGTGTAGTTTATATTTGAATATATTCCTTTTTCCACTATTACCCTCTTAGCGCTCCGAATGTCCACTTGCATTTTCTACAGAAAGAGTGTTCAGAACTGCGCAATCAAAACTATGGTTTAACGCTGTTAGCTTAATGAACATATCAGAAATAAGTTTCACACAATGCTTCTGTGTAGTTTTTATTTGAAGATATTATTTTTCCCAATAGAGGCCTCTTAGCGCTCAGAATGTCCAATTGCAGTTTCTACAGAAAGAGTGTTTCAGAAAGGCTCAATCAAAAGTAAGGTTCAACTCTGTTAGTTGAATGCACAGAACAGAAAGAAGTTTCATACAATGCTTCTGTGTAGTTTATATTTGAACATATTCTTTTTTCCACTATTACCCACTTAGCGCTACGAATGTCCAGTTGCATTTTCTACAGACAGAGTGTTTCAAAACTGCTCAATCAAAAGTATGGTTTAACTCTGTTAGCTGAATGCTCAGATCAGAAAGAAGTTTCACAGAATGCTTCTGTGTAGTTTATATTTGAATATATTCCTTTTTCCACTACTACTCTCTTAGCGCTCCAAATGTCCAGTTGCATTTTCTACAGAAAGAGTGTTCAGATCTGCTCAATCAAAAGTATGGTTTAACTCTGTTAGCTGAATGCACAGATCAGAAAGAAGTTTCACAGAATGATTCTGTGTAGTTTATATTTGGAGACATTCCTTTTTCCACTATTACCCTCTTAGCGCTCCGAATCTCCACTTGCATTTTCTACAGAAAGAGTGTTTCAGAACGGCTCAATCAAAACTAAGGTTCAACTCTTTTAGTTGAACAAACAGAACAGAAAGAAGTTTCACACAATTCTTCTGTGTAGTTTTTATTTGTAGACATTCTTTTTCCCAATATAGGCCTCTTAGCGCTCAGAATGTCCAATTGCAGTTTCTACAGAAAGAGTGTTTCACAACGGCTCAATCAAAAGTAAGGTTCAAATCTGTTAGTTGAATGCACAGAACAGAAAGAAGTTTCATACAATGAATGCTTCTGTGTAGTTTATATTTGAACATATTCTTTTTTCCACTATTACCCACTTAGCGCTACGAATGTCCAGTTGCATTTTCTACAGACAGAGTGTTTCAAAACTGCTCAATCAAAAGTATTGTTTAACTCTGTTAGCTGAATGCTCAGATCAGAAAGAAGTTTCACAGAATGCTTCTGTGTAGTTTATATTTGAATATATTCCTTTTTCCACTACTACGCTCTTAGCGCTCCAAATGTCCAGTTGCATTTTCTACAGAAAGGGTGTTCAGATCTGCTCAATCAAAAGTATGGTTTAACTCTGTTAGCTGAATGCACAGATCAGAAAGAAGTTTCACCGAATGATTCTGTGTAGTTTATATTTGAAGACATTCCTTTTTCCACTGTTACCCTCTTAGCGCTCCGAATCTCCACTTGCATTTTCTACAAAAAGAGTGTTTCATAACTGCTCAATCAAAAATATGTTTTATATCTGTTAACTGAATTTACAGATCAGAAATAAGTTTCACAGAATGCATCTGTGTAGTTTATATTTGAAGATATTCTTTTTCCCAATGTAGGCCTCTTAGCGCTTAGCATGTCCAATTGCAGTTACTACAGAAAGAGTGTTTCAGAACGGCTCAATCAAAAGTAAGGTTCAACTCTGTTAGTTGAATGCACAGAACAGAAAGAATTTTCACAGAATGCTACTGTGTAGTTTATATTTGAATATATTCCTTTTTCCACTATTACCCTCTTAGCGCTCCGAATGTCCACTTGCATTTTCTACAGAAAGAGTGTTCAGAACTGCGCAATCAAAAGTATGGTTTAACTCTGTTAGCTTAATGAACATATCAGAAATAAGTTTCACACAATGCTTCTGTGTAGTTTTTATTGGAAGATATTATTTTTCCCAATAGAGGCCTCTTAGCGCTCAGAATGTCCAATTGCAGTTTCTACAGAAAGAGTGTTTCAGAAAGGCTCAATCAAATGTAAGGTTCAACTCTGTTAGTTGAATGCACAGAACAGAAAGAAGTTTCATACAATGCTTCTGTGTAGTTTATATTTGAACATATTCTTTTTTCCACTATTACCCACTTAGCGCAACGAATGTCCAGTTGCATTTACTACAGACAGAGTGTTTCAAAACTGCTCAATCAAAAGTATGGTTTAACTCTGTTAGCTGAATGCTCAGATCAGAAAGAAGTTTCACAGAATGCTTCTGTGTAGTTTGTATTTGAATATATTCCTTTTTCCACTACTACTCTCTTAGCGCTCCAAATGTCCAGTTGCATTTTCTACAGAAAGAGTGTTCAGATCTGCTCAATCAAAAGTATGGTTTAACTCTGTTAGCTGAATGCACAGATCAGAAAGAAGTTTCACAGAATGATTCTGTGTAGTTTATATTTGGAGACATTCCTTTTTCCACTATTACCCTCTTAGCGCTCCGAATCTCCACTTGCATTTTCTACAGAAAGAGTGTTTCAGAACGGCTCAATCAAAACTAAGGTTCAACTCTTTTAGTTGAACAAACAGAACAGAAAGAAGTTTCACACAATTCTTCTGTGTAGTTTTTATTTGTAGACATTCTTTTTCCCAATATAGGCCTCTTAGCGCTCAGAATGTCCAATTGCAGTTTCTACAGAAAGAGTGTTTCAGAACGGCTCAATCAAAAGTAATGTTCAACTCTGTTAGTTGAATGCACAGAACAGAAAGAAGTTTCATACAATGCTTCTGTGTAGTTTATATTTGAACATATTCTTTTTTCCACTATTACCCACTTAGCGCTACGAATGTCCAGTTGCATTTCCTACAGACAGAGTGTTTCAAAACTGCTCAATCAAAAGTATGGTTTAACTCTGTTAGCTGAATGCTCAGATCAGAAAGAAGTTTCACAGAATGCTTCTGTGTAGTTTATATTTGAATATATTCCTTTTTCCACTACTACGCTCTTAGCGCTCCAAATGTCCAGTTGCATTTTCTACAGAAAGAGTGTTCAGATCTGCTCAATCAAAAGTATGGTTTAACTCTGTTAGCTGAATGCACAGATCAGAAAGAAGTTTCACCGAATGATTCTGTGTAGTTTATATTTGAAGACATTCCTTTTTCCACTGTTACCCTCTTAGCGCTCCGAATCTCCACTTGCATTTTCTACAAAAAGAGTGTTTCATAACTGCTCAATCAAAAATATGTTTTATATCTGTTAACTGAATTTACAGATCAGAAATAAGTTTCACAGAATGCATCTGTGTAGTTTTTATTTGAAGATATTCTTTTTCCCAATGTAGGCCTCTTAGCGCTTAGCATTTCCAATTGCAGTTACTACAGAAAGAGTGTTTCGGAACGGCTCAATCAAAAGTAAGGTTCAACTCTGTTAGTTGAATGCACAGAACAGAAAGAATTTTCACAGAATGCTACTGTGTAGTTTATATTTGAATATATTCCTTTTTCCACTATTACCCTCTTAGCGCTCCGAATGTCCACTTGCATTTTCTACAGAAAGAGTGTTCAGAACTGCGCAATCAAAAGTATGGTTTAACTCTGTTAGCTTAATGAACATATCAGAAATAAGTTTCACACAATGCTTCTGTGTAGTTTTTATTTGAAGTTATTATTTTTCCCAATAGAGGCCTCTTAGCGCTCAGAATGTCCAATTACAGTTTCTACAGAAAGAGTGTTTCAGAAAGGCTCAATCAAAAGTAAGGTTCATCTCTGTTAGTTGAATGCACAGAACAGAAAGTAGTTTCATACAATGCTTCTGTGTAGTTTATATTTGAACATATTCTTTTTTCCACTATTACACACTTAGCGCTACGAATGTCCAGTTGCATTTTCTACAGACAGAGTGTTTCAAAACTGCTCAATCAAAAGTATGGTTTAACTCTGTTAGCTGAATGCTCAGATCAGAAAGAAGTTTCACAGAATGCTTCTGTGTAGTTTATATTTGAATATATTCCTTTTTCCACTACTACTCTCTTAGCGCTCCAAATGTCCAGTTGCATTTTCTACAGAAAGAGTGTTCAGATCTGCTCTATCAAAAGTATGGTTTAACTCTGTTAGCTGAATGCACAGATCAGAAAGAAGTTTCACAGAATGATTCTGTGTAGTTTATATTTGGAGACATTCCTTTTTCCACTATTACCCTCTTAGCGCTCCGAATCTCCACTTGCATTTTCTACAGAAAGAGTGTTTCAGAACGGCTCAATCAAAACTAAGGTTCAACTCTTTTAGTTGAACAAACAGAACAGAAAGAAGTTTCACACAATTCTTCTGTGTAGTTTTTATTTGTAGACATTCTTTTTCCCAATATAGGCCTCTTAGCGCTCAGAATGTCCAATTGCAGTTTCTACAGAAAGAGTGTTTCAGAACGGCTCAATCAAAAGTAAGGTTCAAATCTGTTAGTTGAATGCACAGAACAGAAAGAAGTTTCATACAATGAATGCTTCTGTGTAGTTTATATTTCAACATATTCTTTTTTCCACTATTACCCACTTAGCGCTACGAATGTCCAGTTGCATTTTCTACAGACAGAGTGTTTCAAAACTGCTCAATCAAAAGTATTTTTTAACTCTGTTAGCTGAATGCTCAGATCAGAAAGAAGTTTCACAGAATGCTTCTGTGTAGTTTATATTTGAATATATTCCTTTTTCCACTACTACGCTCTTAGCGCTCCAAATGTCCAGTTGCATTTTCTACAGAAAGAGTGTTCAGATCTGCTCAATCAAAAGTATGGTTTAACTCTGTTAGCTGAATGCACAGATCAGAAAGAAGTTTCACCGAATGATTCTGTGTAGTTTATATTTGAAGACATTCCTTTTTCCACTGTTACCCTCTTAGCGCTCCGAATCTCCACTTGCATTTTCTACAAAAAGAGTGTTTCATAACTGCTCAATCAAAAATATGTTTTATATCTGTTAACTGAATTTACAGATCAGAAATAAGTTTCACAGAATGCATCTGTGTAGTTTATATTTGAAGATATTCTTTTTCCCAATGTAGGCCTCTTAGCGCTTAGCATGTCCAATTGCAGTTACTACAGAAAGAGTGTTTCAGAACGGCTCAATCAAAAGTAAGGTTCAACTCTGTTAGTTGAATGCACAGAACAGAAAGAATTTTCACAGAATGCTACTGTGTAGTTTATATTTGAATATATTCCTTTTTCCACTATTACCCTCTTAGCGCTCCGAATGTCCACTTGCATTTTCTACAGAAAGAGTGTTCAGAACTGCGCAATCAAAAGTATGGTTTAACTCTGTTAGCTTAATGAACATATCAGAAATAAGTTTCACACAATGCTTCTGTGTAGTTTTTATTGGAAGATATTATTTTTCCCAATAGAGGCCTCTTAGCGCTCAGAATGTCCAATTGCAGTTTCTACAGAAAGAGTGTTTCAGAAAGGCTCAATCAAATGTAAGGTTCAACTCTGTTAGTTGAATGCACAGAACAGAAAGAAGTTTCATACAATGCTTCTGTGTAGTTTATATTTGAACATATTCTTTTTTCCACTATTACCCACTTAGCGCTACGAATGTCCAGTTGCATTTTCTACAGACAGAGTGTTTCAAAACTGCTCAATCAAAAGTATGGTTTAACTCTGTTAGCTGAATGCTCAGATCAGAAAGAAGTTTCACAGAATGCTTCTGTGTAGTTTGTATTTGAATATATTCCTTTTTCCACTACTACTCTCTTAGCGCTCCAAATGTCCAGTTGCATTTTCTACAGAAAGAGTGTTCAGATCTGCTCAATCAAAAGTATGGTTTAACTCTGTTAGCTGAATGCACAGATCAGAAAGAAGTTTCACAGAATGATTCTGTGTAGTTTATATTTGGAGACATTCCTTTTTCCACTATTACCCTCTTAGCGCTCCGAATCTCCACTTGCATTTTCTACAGAAAGAGTGTTTCAGAACGGTTCAATCAAAACTAAGGTTCAACTCTTTTAGTTGAACAAACAGAACAGAAAGAAGTTTCACACAATTCTTCTGTGTAGTTTTTATTTGTAGACATTCTTTTTCCCAATATAGGCCTCTTAGCGCTCAGAATGTCCAATTGCAGTTTCTACAGAAAGAGTGTTTCAGAACGGCTCAATCAAAAGTAAGGTTCAACTCTGTTAGTTGAATGCACAGAACAGAAAGAAGTTTCATACAATGCTTCTGTGTAGTTTATATTTGAACATATTCTTTTTTCCACTATTACCCACTTAGCGCTACGAATGTCCAGTTGCATTTTCTACAGACAGAGTGTTTCAAAACTGCTCAATCAAAAGTATGGTTTAACTCTGTTAGCTGAATGCTCAGATCAGAAAGAAGTTTCACAGAATGCTTCTGTGTAGTTTATATTTGAATATATTCCTTTTTCCACTACTACGCTCTTAGCGCTCCAAATGTCCAGTTGCATTTTCTACAGAAAGAGTGTTCAGATCTGCTCAATCAAAGGTATGGTTTAACACTGTTAGCTGAATGCACAGATCAGAAAGAAGTTTCACCGAATGATTCTGTGTAGTTTATATTTGAAGACATTCCTTTTTCCACTGTTACCCTCTTAGCGCTCCGAATCTCCACTTGCATTTTCTACAAAAAGAGTGTTTCATAACTGCTCAATCAAAAATATGTTTTATATCTGTTAACTGAATTTACAGATCAGAAATAAGTTTCACAGAATGCATCTGTGTAGTTTTTATTTGAAGATATTCTTTTTCCCAATGTAGGCCTCTTAGCGCTTAGCATGTCCAATTGCAGTTACTACAGAAAGAGTGTTTCAGAACGGCTCAATCAAAAGTAAGGTTCAACTCTGTTAGTTGAATGCACAGAACAGAAAGAATTTTCACAGAATGCTACTGTGTAGTTTATATTTGAATATATTCCTTTTTCCACTATTACCCTCTTAGCGCTCCGAATGTCCACTTGCATTTTCTACAGAAAGAGTGTTCAGAACTGCGCAATCAAAAGTATGGTTTAACTCTGTTAGCTTAATGAACATATCAGAAATAAGTTTCACACAATGCTTCTGTGTAGTTTTTATTTGAAGATATTATTTTTCCCAATAGAGGCCTCTTAGCGCTCAGAATGTCCAATTACAGTTTCTACAGTAAGAGTGTTTCAGAAAGGCTCAATCAAAAGTAAGGTTCATCTCTGTTAGTTGAATGCACAGAACAGAAAGAAGTTTCATACAATGCTTCTGTGTAGTTTATATTTGAACATATTCTTTTTTTTACTATTACCCACTTAGCGCTACGAATGTCCAGTTGCATTTTCTACAGACAGAGTGATTCAAAACTGCTCAATCAAAAGTATGGTTTAACTCTGTTAGCTGAATGCTCAGATCAGAAAGAAGTTTCACAGAATGCTTCTGTGTAGTTTATATTTGAATATATTCCTTTTTCCACTACTAAGCTCTTAGCGCTCCAAATGTCCAGTTGCATTTTCAACAGAAAGAGTTTTCAGATCTGCTCAATCAAAAGTATGGTTTAACTCTGTTAGCTGAATGCACAGATCAGAAAGAAGTTTCACCGAATGATTCTGTGTAGTTTATATTTGAAGACATTCCTTTTTCCACTGTTACCCTCTTAGCGCTCCGAATCTCCACTTGCATTTTCTACAAAAAGAGTGTTTCATAACTGCTCAATCAAAAATATGTTTTATATCTGTTAACTGAATTTACAGATCAGAAATAAGTTTCACAGAATGCATCTGTGTAGTTTTTATTTGAAGATATTCTTTTTCCCAATGTAGGCCTCTTAGCGCTTAGCATGTCCAATTGCAGTTACTACAGAAAGAGTGTTTCAGAACGGCTCAATCAAAAGTAAGGTTCAACTCTGTTAGTTGAATGCACAGAACAGAAAGAATTTTCACAGAATGCTACTGTGTAGTTTATATTTGAATATATTCCTTTTTCCACTATTACCCTCTTAGCGCTCCGAATGTCCACTTGCATTTTCTACAGAAAGAGTGTTCAGAACTGCGCAATCAAAAGTATGGTTTAACTCTGTTAGCTTAATGAACATATCAGAAATAAGTTTCACACAATGCTTCTGTGTAGTTTTTATTTGAAGATATTATTTTTCCCAATAGTGGCCTCTTAGCGCTCAGAATGTCCAATTGCAGTTTCTACAGAAAGAGTGTTTCAGAAAGGCTCAATCAAAAGTAAGGTTCAACTCTGTTAGTTGAATGCACAGAACAGAAAGAAGTTTCATACAATGCTTCTGTGTAGTTTATATTTGAACATATTCTTTTTTCCACTATTACCCACTTAGCGCTACGAATGTCCAGTTGCATTTTCTACAGACAGAGTGTTTCAAAACTGCTCAATCAAAAGTATGGTTTAACTCTGTTAGCTGAATGCTCAGATCAGAAAGAAGTTTCACAGAATGCTTCTGTGTAGTTTATATTTGAATATATTCCTTTTTCCACTACTACGCTCTTAGCGCTCCAAATGTCCAGTTGCATTTTCTACAGAAAGAGTGTTCAGATCTGCTCAATCAAAAGTATGGTTTAACACTGTTAGCTGAATGCACAGATCAGAAAGAAGTTTCACCGAATGATTCTGTGTAGTTTATATTTGAAGACATTCCTTTTTCCACTGTTACCCTCTTAGCGCTCCGAATCTCCACTTGCATTTTCTACAAAAAGAGTGTTTCATAACTGCTCAATCAAAAATATGTTTTATATCTGTTAACTGAATTTACAGATCAGAAATAAGTTTCACAGAATGCATCTGTGTAGTTTTTATTTGAAGATATTCTTTTTCCCAATGTAGGCCTCTTAGCGCTTAGCATGTCCAATTGCAGTTACTACAGAAAGAGTGTTTCAGAACGGCTCAATCAAAAGTAAGGTTCAACTCTGTTAGTTGAATGCACAGAACAGAAAGAATTTTCACAGAATGCTACTGTGTAGTTTATATTTGAATATATTCCTTTTTCCACTATTACCCTCTTAGCGCTCCGAATGTCCACTTGCATTTTCTACAGAAAGAGTGTTCAGAACTGCGCAATCAAAAGTATGGTTTAACTCTGTTAGCTTAATGAACATATCAGAAATAAGTTTCACACAATGCTTCTGTGTAGTTTTTATTTGAAGATATTATTTTTCCCAATAGAGGCCTCTTAGCGCTCAGAATGTCCAATTACAGTTTCTACAGAAAGAGTGTTTCAGAAAGGCTCAATCAAAAGTAAGGTTCATCTCTGTTAGTTGAATGCACAGAACAGAAAGAAGTTTCATACAATGCTTCTGTGTAGTTTATATTTGAACATATTCTTTTTTCCACTATTACCCACTTAGCGCTACGAATGTCCAGTTGCATTTTCTACAGACAGAGTGATTCAAAACTGCTCAATCAAAAGTATGGTTTAACTCTGTTAGCTGAATGCTCAGATCAGAAAGAAGTTTCACAGAATGCTTCTGTGTAGTTTATATTTGAATATATTCCTTTTTCCACTACTAAGCTCTTAGCGCTCCAAATGTCCAGTTGCATTTTCAACAGAAAGAGTGTTCAGATCTGCTCAATCAAAAGTATGGTTTAACTCTGTTAGCTGAATGCACAGATCAGAAAGAAGTTTCACCGAATGATTCTGTGTAGTTTATATTTGAAGACATTCCTTTTTCCACTGTTACCCTCTTAGCGCTCCGAATCTCCACTTGCATTTTCTACAAAAAGAGTGTTTCATAACTGCTCAATCAAAAATATGTTTTATATCTGTTAACTGAATTTACAGATCAGAAATAAGTTTCACAGAATGCATCTGTGTAGTTTTTATTTGAAGATATTCTTTTTCCCAATGTAGGCCTCTTAGCGCTTAGCATGTCCAATTGCAGTTACTACAGAAAGAGTGTTTCAGAACGGCTCAATCAAAAGTAAGGTTCAACTCTGTTAGTTGAATGCACAGAACAGAAAGAATTTTCACAGAATGCTACTGTGTAGTTTATATTTGAATATATTCCTTTTTCCACTATTACCCTCTTAGCGCTCCGAATGTCCACTTGCATTTTCTACAGAAAGAGTGTTCAGAACTGCGCAATCAAAAGTATAGTTTAACTCTGTTAGCTTAATGAACATATCAGAAATAAGTTTCACACAATGCTTCTGTGTAGTTTTTATTTGAAGATATTATTTTTCCCAATAGTGGCCTCTTAGCGCTCAGAATGTCCAATTGCAGTTTCTACAGAAAGAGTGTTTCAGAAAGGCTCAATCAAAAGTAAGGTTCAACTCTGTTAGTTGAATGCACAGAACAGAAAGAAGTTTCATACAATGCTTCTGTGTAGTTTATATTTGAACATATTCTTTTTTCCACTATTACCCACTTAGCGCTACGAATGTCCAGTTGCATTTTCTACAGACAGAGTGTTTCAAAACTGCTCAATCAAAAGTATGGTTTAACTCTGTTAGCTGAATGCTCAGATCAGAAAGAAGTTTCACAGAATGCTTCTGTGTAGTTTATATTTGAATATATTCCTTTTTCCACTACTACTCTCTTAGCGCTCCAAATGTCCAGTTGCATTTTCTACAGAAAGAGTGTTCAGATCTGCTCAATCAAAAGTATGGTTTAACTCTGTTAGCTGAATGCACAGATCAGAAAGAAGTTTCACAGAATGATTCTGTGTAGTTTATATTTGGAGACATTCCTTTTTCCACTATTACCCTCTTAGCGCTCCGAATCTCCACTTGCATTTTCTACAGAAAGAGTGTTTCAGAACGGCTCAATCAAAACTAAGGTTCAACTCTTTTAGTTGAACAAACAGAACAGAAAGAAGTTTCACACAATTCTTCTGTGTAGTTTTTATTTGTAGACATTCTTTTTCCCAATATAGGCCTCTTAGCGCTCAGAATGTCCAATTGCAGTTTCTACAGAAAGAGTGTTTCAGAACGGCTCAATCAAAAGTAAGGTTCAACTCTGTTAGTTGAATGCACAGAACAGAAAGAAGTTTCATACAATGATTCTGTGTAGTTTATATTTGAACATATTCTTTTTTCCACTATTACCCACTTAGCGCTACGAATGTCCAGTTGCATTTTCTATAGACAGAGTGTTTCAAAACTGCTCAATCAAAAGTATGGTTTAACTCTGTTAGCTGAATGCTCAGATCAGAAAGAAGTTTCACAGAATGCTTCTGTGTAGTTTATATTTGAATATATTCCTTTTTCCACTACTACGCTCTTAGCGCTCCAAATGTCCAGTTGCATTTTCTACAGAAAGAGTGTTCAGATCTGCTCAATCAAAAGTATGGTTTAACTCTGTTAGCTGAATGCACAGATCAGAAAGAAGTTTCACCGAATGATTCTGTGTAGTTTATATTTGAAGACATTCCTTTTTCCACTGTTACCCTCTTAGCGCTCCGAATCTCCACTTGCATTTTCTACAAAAAGAGTGTTTCATAACTGCTCAATCAAAAATATGTTTTATATCTGTTAACTGAATTTACAGATCAGAAATAAGTTTCACAGAATGCATCTGTGTAGTTTTTATTTGAAGATATTCTTTTTCCCAATGTAGGCCTCTTAGCGCTTAGCATGTCCAATTGCAGTTACTACAGGAAGAGTGTTTCAGAACGGCTCAATCAAAAGTAAGGTTCAATTCTGTTAGTTGAATGCACAGAACAGAAAGAATTTTCACAGAATGCTACTGTGTAGTTTATATTTGAATATATTCCTTTTTCCACTATTACCCTCTTAGCGCTCCGAATGTCCACTTGCATTTTCTACAGAAAGAGTGTTCAGAACTGCGCAATCAAAACTATGGTTTAACGCTGTTAGCTTAATGAACATATCAGAAATAAGTTTCACACAATGCTTCTGTGTAGTTTTTATTTGAAGATATTATTTTTCCCAATAGAGGCCTCTTAGCGCTCAGAATGTCCAATTGCAGTTTCTACAGAAAGAGTGTTTCAGAAAGGCTCAATCAAAAGTAAGGTTCAACTCTGTTAGTTGAATGCACAGAACAGAAAGAAGTTTCATACAATGCTTCTGTGTAGTTTATATTTGAACATATTCTTTTTTCCACTATTACCCACTTAGCGCTACGAATGTCCAGTTGCATTTTCTACAGACAGAGTGTTTCAAAACTGCTCAATCAAAAGTATGGTTTAACTCTGTTAGCTGAATGCTCAGATCAGAAAGAAGTTTCACAGAATGCTTCTGTGTAGTTTATATTTGAATATATTCCTTTTTCCACTACTACTCTCTTAGCGCTCCAAATGTCCAGTTGCATTTTCTACAGAAAGAGTGTTCAGATCTGCTCAATCAAAAGTATGGTTTAACTCTGTTAGCTGAATGCACAGATCAGAAAGAAGTTTCACAGAATGATTCTGTGTAGTTTATATTTGGAGACATTCCTTTTTCCACTATTACCCTCTTAGCGCTCCGAATCTCCACTTGCATTTTCTACAGAAAGAGTGTTTCAGAACGGCTCAATCAAAACTAAGGTTCAACTCTTTTAGTTGAACAAACAGAACAGAAAGAAGTTTCACACAATTCTTCTGTGTAGTTTTTATTTGTAGACATTCTTTTTCCCAATATAGGCCTCTTAGCGCTCAGAATGTCCAATTGCAGTTTCTACAGAAAGAGTGTTTCACAACGGCTCAATCAAAAGTAAGGTTCAAATCTGTTAGTTGAATGCACAGAACAGAAAGAAGTTTCATACAATGAATGCTTCTGTGTAGTTTATATTTGAACATATTCTTTTTTCCACTATTACCCACTTAGCGCTACGAATGTCCAGTTGCATTTTCTACAGACAGAGTGTTTCAAAACTGCTCAATCAAAAGTATTGTTTAACTCTGTTAGCTGAATGCTCAGATCAGAAAGAAGTTTCACAGAATGCTTCTGTGTAGTTTATATTTGAATATATTCCTTTTTCCACTACTACGCTCTTAGCGCTCCAAATGTCCAGTTGCATTTTCTACAGAAAGGGTGTTCAGATCTGCTCAATCAAAAGTATGGTTTAACTCTGTTAGCTGAATGCACAGATCAGAAAGAAGTTTCACCGAATGATTCTGTGTAGTTTATATTTGAAGACATTCCTTTTTCCACTGTTACCCTCTTAGCGCTCCGAATCTCCACTTGCATTTTCTACAAAAAGAGTGTTTCATAACTGCTCAATCAAAAATATGTTTTATATCTGTTAACTGAATTTACAGATCAGAAATAAGTTTCACAGAATGCATCTGTGTAGTTTATATTTGAAGATATTCTTTTTCCCAATGTAGGCCTCTTAGCGCTTAGCATGTCCAATTGCAGTTACTACAGAAAGAGTGTTTCAGAACGGCTCAATAAAAAGTAAGGTTCAACTCTGTTAGTTGAATGCACAGAACAGAAAGAATTTTCACAGAATGCTACTGTGTAGTTTATATTTGAATATATTCCTTTTTCCACTATTACCCTCTTAGCGCTCCGAATGTCCACTTGCATTTTCTACAGAAAGAGTGTTCAGAACTGCGCAATCAAAAGTATGGTTTAACTCTGTTAGCTTAATGAACATATCAGAAATAAGTTTCACACAATGCTTCTGTGTAGTTTTTATTGGAAGATATTATTTTTCCCAATAGAGGCCTCTTAGCGCTCAGAATGTCCAATTGCAGTTTCTACAGAAAGAGTGTTTCAGAAAGGCTCAATCAAATGTAAGGTTCAACTCTGTTAGTTGAATGCACAGAACAGAAAGAAGTTTCATACAATGCTTCTGTGTAGTTTATATTTGAACATATTCTTTTTTCCACTATTACCCACTTAGCGCTACGAATGTCCAGTTGCATTTACTACAGACAGAGTGTTTCAAAACTGCTCAATCAAAAGTATGGTTTAACTCTGTTAGCTGAATGCTCAGATCAGAAAGAAGTTTCACAGAATGCTTCTGTGTAGTTTGTATTTGAATATATTCCTTTTTCCACTACTACTCTCTTAGCGCTCCAAATGTCCAGTTGCATTTTCTACAGAAAGAGTGTTCAGATCTGCTCAATCAAAAGTATGGTTTAACTCTGTTAGCTGAATGCACAGATCAGAAAGAAGTTTCACAGAATGATTCTGTGTAGTTTATATTTGGAGACATTCCTTTTTCCACTATTACCCTCTTAGCGCTCCGAATCTCCACTTGCATTTTCTACAGAAAGAGTGTTTCAGAACGGCTCAATCAAAACTAAGGTTCAACTCTTTTAGTTGAACAAACAGAACAGAAAGAAGTTTCACACAATTCTTCTGTGTAGTTTTTATTTGTAGACATTCTTTTTCCCAATATAGGCCTCTTAGCGCTCAGAATGTCCAATTGCAGTTTCTACAGAAAGAGTGTTTCAGAACGGCTCAATCAAAAGTAATGTTCAACTCTGTTAGTTGAATGCACAGAACAGAAAGAAGTTTCATACAATGCTTCTGTGTAGTTTATATTTGAACATATTCTTTTTTCCACTATTACCCACTTAGCGCTACGAATGTCCAGTTGCATTTCCTACAGACAGAGTGTTTCAAAACTGCTCAATCAAAAGTATGGTTTAACTCTGTTAGCTGAATGCTCAGATCAGAAAGAAGTTTCACAGAATGCTTCTGTGTAGTTTATATTTGAATATATTCCTTTTTCCACTACTACGCTCTTAGCGCTCCAAATGTCCAGTTGCATTTTCTACAGAAAGAGTGTTCAGATCTGCTCAATCAAAAGTATGGTTTAACTCTGTTAGCTGAATGCACAGATCAGAAAGAAGTTTCACCGAATGATTCTGTGTAGTTTATATTTGAAGACATTCCTTTTTCCACTGTTACCCTCTTAGCGCTCCGAATCTCCACTTGCATTTTCTACAAAAAGAGTGTTTCATAACTGCTCAATCAAAAATATGTTTTATATCTGTTAACTGAATTTACAGATCAGAAATAAGTTTCACAGAATGCATCTGTGTAGTTTTTATTTGAAGATATTCTTTTTCCCAATGTAGGCCTCTTAGCGCTTAGCATTTCCAATTGCAGTTACTACAGAGAGAGTGTTTCAGAACGGCTCAATCAAAAGTAAGGTTCAACTCTGTTAGTTGAATGCACAGAACAGAAAGAATTTTCACAGAATGCTACTGTGTAGTTTATATTTGAATATATTCCTTTTTCCACTATTACCCTCTTAGCGCTCCGAATGTCCACTTGCATTTTCTACAGAAAGAGTGTTCAGAACTGCGCAATGAAAAGTATGGTTTAACTCTGTTAGCTTAATGAACATATCAGAAATAAGTTTCACACAATGCTTCTGTGTAGTTTTTATTTGAAGATATTATTTTTCCCAATAGAGGCCTCTTAGCGCTCAGAATGTCCAATTACAGTTTCTACAGAAAGAGTGTTTCAGAAAGGCTCAATCAAAAGTAAGGTTCATCTCTGTTAGTTGAATGCACAGAACAGAAAGTAGTTTCATACAATGCTTCTGTGTAGTTTATATTTGAACATATTCTTTTTTCCACTATTACACACTTAGCGCTACGAATGTCCAGTTGCATTTTCTACAGACAGAGTGTTTCAAAACTGCTCAATCAAAAGTATGGTTTAACTCTGTTAGCTGAATGCTCAGATCAGAAAGAAGTTTCACAGAATGCTTCTGTGTAGTTTATATTTGAATATATTCCTTTTTCCACTACTACTCTCTTAGCGCTCCAAATGTCCAGTTGCATTTTCTACAGAAAGAGTGTTCAGATCTGCTCTATCAAAAGTATGGTTTAACTCTGTTAGCTGAATGCACAGATCAGAAAGAAGTTTCACAGAATGATTCTGTGTAGTTTATATTTGGAGACATTCCTTTTTCCACTATTACCCTCTTAGCGCTCCGAATCTCCACTTGCATTTTCTACAGAAAGAGTGTTTCAGAACGGCTCAATCAAAACTAAGGTTCAACTCTTTTAGTTGAACAAACAGAACAGAAAGAAGTTTCACACAATTCTTCTGTGTAGTTTTTATTTGTAGACATTCTTTTTCCCAATATAGGCCTCTTAGCGCTCAGAATGTCCAATTGCAGTTTCTACAGAAAGAGTGTTTCAGAACGGCTCAATCAAAAGTAAGGTTCAAATCTGTTAGTTGAATGCACAGAACAGAAAGAAGTTTCATACAATGAATGCTTCTGTGTAGTTTATATTTGAACATATTCTTTTTTCCACTATTACCCACTTAGCGCTACGAATGTCCAGTTGCATTTTCTACAGACAGAGTGTTTCAAAACTGCTCAATCAAAAGTATTGTTTAACTCTGTTAGCTGAATGCTCAGATCAGAAAGAAGTTTCACAGAATGCTTCTGTGTAGTTTATATTTGAATATATTCCTTTTTCCACTACTACGCTCTTAGCGCTCCAAATGTCCAGTTGCATTTTCTACAGAAAGGGTGTTCAGATCTGCTCAATCAAAAGTATGGTTTAACTCTGTTAGCTGAATGCACAGATCAGAAAGAAATTTCACCGAATGATTCTGTGTAGTTTATATTTGAAGACATTCCTTTTTCCACTGTTACCCTCTTAGCGCTCCGAATCTCCACTTGCATTTTCTACAAAAAGAGTGTTTCATAACTGCTCAATCAAAAATATGTTTTATATCTGTTAACTGAATTTACAGATCAGAAATAAGTTTCACAGAATGCATCTGTGTAGTTTATATTTGAAGATATTCTTTTTCCCAATGTAGGCCTCTTAGCGCTTAGCATGTCCAATTGCAGTTACTACAGAAAGAGTGTTTCAGAACGGCTCAATCAAAAGTAAGGTTCAACTCTGTTAGTTGAATGCACAGAACAGAAAGAATTTTCACAGAATGCTACTGTGTAGTTTATATTTGAATATATTCCTTTTTCCACTATTACCCTCTTAGCGCTCCGAATGTCCACTTGCATTTTCTACAGAAAGAGTGTTCAGAACTGCGCAATCAAAAGTATGGTTTAACTCTGTTAGCTTAATGAACATATCAGAAATAAGTTTCACACAATGCTTCTGTGTAGTTTTTATTGGAAGATATTATTTTTCCCAATAGAGGCCTCTTAGCGCTCAGAATGTCCAATTGCAGTTTCTACAGAAAGAGTGTTTCAGAAAGGCTCAATCAAATGTAAGGTTCAACTCTGTTAGTTGAATGCACAGAACAGAAAGAAGTTTCATACAATGCTTCTGTGTAGTTTATATTTGAACATATTCTTTTTTCCACTATTACCCACTTAGCGCTACGAATGTCCAGTTGCATTTACTACAGACAGAGTGTTTCAAAACTGCTCAATCAAAAGTATGGTTTAACTCTGTTAGCTGAATGCTCAGATCAGAAAGAAGTTTCACAGAATGCTTCTGTGTAGTTTGTATTTGAATATATTCCTTTTTCCACTACTACTCTCTTAGCGCTCCAAATGTCCAGTTGCATTTTCTACAGAAAGAGTGTTCAGATCTGCTCAATCAAAAGTATGGTTTAAGTCTGTTAGCTGAATGCACAGATCAGAAAGAAGTTTCACAGAATGATTCTGTGTAGTTTATATTTGGAGACATTCCTTTTTCCACTATTACCCTCTTAGCGCTCCGAATCTCCACTTGCATTTTCTACAGAAAGAGTGTTTCAGAACGGCTCAATCAAAACTAAGGTTCAACTCTTTTAGTTGAACAAACAGAACAGAAAGAAGTTTCACACAATTCTTCTGTGTAGTTTTTATTTGTAGACATTCTTTTTCCCAATATAGGCCTCTTAGCGCTCAGAATGTCCAATTGCAGTTTCTACAGAAAGAGTGTTTCAGAACGGCTCAATCAAAAGTAATGTTCAACTCTGTTAGTTGAATGCACAGAACAGAAAGAAGTTTCATACAATGCTTCTGTGTAGTTTATATTTGAACATATTCTTTTTTCCACTATTACCCACTTAGCGCTACGAATGTCCAGTTGCATTTCCTACAGACAGAGTGTTTCAAAACTGCTCAATCAAAAGTATGGTTTAACTCTGTTAGCTGAATGCTCAGATCAGAAAGAAGTTTCACAGAATGCTTCTGTGTAGTTTATATTTGAATATATTCCTTTTTCCACTACTACGCTCTTAGCGCTCCAAATGTCCAGTTGCATTTTCTACAGAAAGAGTGTTCAGATCTGCTCAATCAAAAGTATGGTTTAACTCTGTTAGCTGAATGCACAGATCAGAAAGAAGTTTCACCGAATGATTCTGTGTAGTTTATATTTGAAGACATTCCTTTTTCCACTGTTACCCTCTTAGCGCTCCGAATCTCCACTTGCATTTTCTACAAAAAGAGTGTTTCATAACTGCTCAATCAAAAATATGTTTTATATCTGTTAACTGAATTTACAGATCAGAAATAAGTTTCACAGAATGCATCTGTGTAGTTTTTATTTGAAGATATTCTTTTTCCCAATGTAGGCCTCTTAGCGCTTAGCATTTCCAATTGCAGTTACTACAGAAAGAGTGTTTCAGAACGGCTCAATCAAAAGTAAGGTTCAACTCTGTTAGTTGAATGCACAGAACAGAAAGAATTTTCACAGAATGCTACTGTGTAGTTTATATTTGAATATATTCCTTTTTCCACTATTACCCTCTTAGCGCTCCGAATGTCCACTTGCATTTTCTACAGAAAGAGTGTTCAGAACTGCGCAATCAAAAGTATGGTTTAACTCTGTTAGCTTAATGAACATATCAGAAATAAGTTTCACACAATGCTTCTGTGTAGTTTTTATTTGAAGATATTATTTTTCCCAATAGAGGCCTCTTAGCGCTCAGAATGTCCAATTACAGTTTCTACAGAAAGAGTGTTTCAGAAATGCTCAATCAAAAGTAAGGTTCATCTCTGTTAGTTGAATGCACAGAACAGAAAGTAGTTTCATACAATGATTCTGTGTAGTTTATATTTGAACATATTCTTTTTTCCACTATTACACACTTAGCGCTACGAATGTCCAGTTGCATTTTCTACAGACAGAGTGTTTCAAAACTGCTCAATCAAAAGTATGGTTTAACTCTGTTAGCTGAATGCTCAGATCAGAAAGAAGTTTCACAGAATGCTTCTGTGTAGTTTATATTTGAATATATTCCTTTTTCCACTACTACTCTCTTAGCGCTCCAAATGTCCAGTTGCATTTTCTACAGAAAGAGTGTTCAGATCTGCTCTATCAAAAGTATGGTTTAACTCTGTTAGCTGAATGCACAGATCAGAAAGAAGTTTCACAGAATGATTCTGTGTAGTTTATATTTGGAGACATTCCTTTTTCCACTATTACCCTCTTAGCGCTCCGAATCTCCACTTGCATTTTCTACAGAAAGAGTGTTTCAGAACGGCTCAATCAAAACTAAGGTTCAACTCTTTTAGTTGAACAAACAGAACAGAAAGAAGTTTCACACAATTCTTCTGTGTAGTTTTTATTTGTAGACATTCTTTTTCCCAATATAGGCCTCTTAGCGCTCAGAATGTCCAATTGCAGTTTCTACAGAAAGAGTGTTTCAGAACGGCTCAATCAAAAGTAAGGTTCAAATCTGTTAGTTGAATGCACAGAACAGAAAGAAGTTTCATACAATGAATGCTTCTGTGTAGTTTATATTTCAACATATTCTTTTTCCACTATTACCCACTTAGCGCTACGAATGTCCAGTTGCATTTTCTACAGACAGAGTGTTTCAAAACTGCTCAATCAAAAGTATTTTTTAACTCTGTTAGCTGAATGCTCAGATCAGAAAGAAGTTTCACAGAATGCTTCTGTGTAGTTTATATTTGAATATATTCCTTTTTCCACTACTACGCTCTTAGCGCTCCAAATGTCCAGTTGCATTTTCTACAGAAAGAGTGTTCAGATCTGCTCAATCAAAAGTATGGTTTAACTCTGTTAGCTGAATGCACAGATCAGAAAGAAGTTTCACCGAATGATTCTGTGTAGTTTATATTTGAAGACATTCCTTTTTCCACTGTTACCCTCTTAGCGCTCCGAATCTCCACTTGCATTTTCTACAAAAAGAGTGTTTCATAACTGCTCAATCAAAAATATGTTTTATATCTGTTAACTGAATTTACAGATCAGAAATAAGTTTCACAGAATGCATCTGTGTAGTTTATATTTGAAGATATTCTTTTTCCCAATGTAGGCCTCTTAGCGCTTAGCATGTCCAATTGCAGTTACTACAGAAAGAGTGTTTCAGAACGGCTCAATCAAAAGTAAGGTTCAACTCTGTTAGTTGAATGCACAGAACAGAAAGAATTTTCACAGAATGCTACTGTGTAGTTTATATTTGAATATATTCCTTTTTCCACTATTACCCTCTTAGCGCTCCGAATGTCCACTTGCATTTTCTACAGAAAGAGTGTTCAGAACTGCGCAATCAAAAGTATGGTTTAACTCTGTTAGCTTAATGAACATATCAGAAATAAGTTTCACACAATGCTTCTGTGTAGTTTTTATTGGAAGATATTATTTTTCCCAATAGAGGCCTCTTAGCGCTCAGAATGTCCAATTACAGTTTCTACAGAAAGAGTGTTTCAGAAAGGCTCAATCAAAAGTAAGGTTCATCTCTGTTAGTTGAATGCACAGAACAGAAAGAAGTTTCATACAATGCTTCTGTGTAGTTTATATTTGAACATATTCTTTTTTCCACTATTACCCACTTAGCGCTACGAATGTCCAGTTGCATTTTCTACAGACAGAGAGTTTCAAAACTGCTCAATCAAAAGTATGGTTTAACTCTGTTAGCTGAATGCTCAGATCAGAAAGAAGTTTCACAGAATGCTTCTGTGTAGTTTATATTTGAATATATTCCTTTTTCCACTACTACTCTCTTAGCGCTCCAAATGTCCAGTTGCATTTTCTACAGAAAGAGTGTTCAGATCTGCTCAATCAAAAGTATGGTTTAACTCTGTTAGCTGAATGCTCAGATCAGAAAGAAGTTTCACAGAATGATTCTGTGTAGTTTATATTTGAAGACATTCCTTTTTCCACTATTACCCTCTTAGCGCTCCGAATCTCCACTTGCATTTTCTACAGAAAGAGTGTTTCAGAACGGCTCAATCAAAACTAAGGTTCAACTCTTTTACTTGAACAAACAGAACAGAAAGAAGTTTCACACAATTCTTCTGTGTAGTTTTTATTTGTAGACATTCTTTTTCCCAATATAGGCCTCTTAGCGCTCAGAATGTCCAATTGCAGTTTCTACAGAAAGAGTGTTTCAGAACGGCTCAATCAAAAGTAAGGTTCAACTCTGTTAGTTGAATGCACAGAACAGAAAGAAGTTTCATACAATGCTTCTGTGTAGTTTATATTTGAACATATTCTTTTTTCCACTATTACCCACTTAGCGCTACGAATGTCCAGTTGCATTTTCTACAGACAGAGTGTTTCAAAACTGCTCAATCAAAAGTATGGTTTAACTCTGTTAGCTGAATGCTCAGATCAGAAAGAAGTTTCACAGAATGCTTCTGTGTAGTTTATATTTGAATATATTCCTTTTTCCACTACTACGCTCTTAGCGCTCCAAATGTCCAGTTGCATTTTCTACAGAAAGAGTGTTCAGATCTGCTCAATCAAAAGTATGGTTTAACTCTGTTAGCTGAATGCACAGATCAGAAAGAAGTTTCACCGAATGATTCTGTGTAGTTTATATTTGAAGACATTCCTTTTTCCACTGTTACCCTCTTAGCGCTCCGAATCTCCACTTGCATTTTCTACAAAAAGAGTGTTTCATAACTGCTCAATCAAAAATATGTTTTATATCTGTTAACTGAATTTACAGATCAGAAATAAGTTTCACAGAATGCATCTGTGTAGTTTTTATTTGAAGATATTCTTTTTCCCAATGTAGGCCTCTTAGCGCTTAGCATGTCCAATTGCAGTTACTACAGAAAGAGTGTTTCAGAACGGCTCAATCAAAAGTAAGGTTCAACTCTGTTAGTTGAATGCACAGAACAGAAAGAATTTTCACAGAATGCTACTGTGTAGTTTATATTTGAATATATTCCTTTTTCCACTATTACCCTCTTAGCGCTCCGAATGTCCACTTGCATTTTCTACAGAAAGAGTGTTCAGAACTGCGCAATCAAAAGTATGGTTTAACTCTGTTAGCTTAATGAACATATCAGAAATAAGTTTCACACAATGCTTCTGTGTAGTTTTTATTTGAAGATATTATTTTTCCCAATAGAGGCCTCTTAGCGCTCAGAATGTCCAATTGCAGTTTCTACAGAAAGAGTGTTTCAGAAAGGCTCAATCAAAAGTAAGGTTCATCTCTGTTAGTTGAATGCACAGAACAGAAAGAAGTTTCATACAATGCTTCTGTGTAGTTTATATTTGAACATATTCTTTTTTCCACTATTACACACTTAGCGCTACGAATGTCCAGTTGCATTTTCTAGAGACAGAGTGTTTCAAAACTGCTCAATCAAAAGTATGGTTTAACTCTGTTAGCTGAATGCTCAGATCAGAAAGAAGTTTCACAGAATGCTTCTGTGTAGTTTATATTTGAATATATTCCTTTTTCCACTACTACACTCTTAGCGCTCCAAATGTCCAGTTGCATTTTCTACAGAAAGAGTGTTCAGATCTGCTCAATCAAAAGTATGGTTTAACTCTGTTAGCTGAATGCTCAGATCAGAAAGAAGTTTCACAGAATGATTCTGTGTAGTTTATATTTGAAGACATTACTTTTTCCACTATTACCCTCTTAGCGCTCCGAATCTCCACTTGCATTTTCTACAGAAAGAGTGTTTCAGAACGGCTCAATCAAAACTAAGGTTCAACTCTTTTAGTTGAACAAACAGAACAGAAAGAAGTTTCACACAATTCTTCTGTGTAGTTTTTATTTGTAGACATTCGTTTTCCCAATATAGGCCTCTTAGCGCTCAGAATGTCCAAATGCAGTTTCTACAGAAAGAGTGTTTCAGAACGGCTCAATCCAAAGTAAGGTTCAACTCTGTTAGTTGAATGCACAGAACAGGAAGAAGTTTCATACAATGCTTCTGTGTAGTTTATATTTGAACATATTCTTTTTTCCACTATTACCCACTTAGCGCTACGAATGTCCAGTTGCATTTTCTACAGACAGAGTGTTTCAAAACTGCTCAATCAAAAGTATGGTTTAATTCTGTTAGCTGAATGCTCAGATCAGAAAGAAGTTTCACAGAATGCTTCTGTGTAGTTTATATTTGAATATATTCCTTTTTCCACTACTACGCTCTTAGCGCTCCAAATGTCCAGTTGCATTTTCTACAGAAAGAGTGTTCAGATCTGCTCAATCAAAAGTATGGTTTAACTCTGTTAGCTGAATGCACAGATCAGAAAGAAGTTTCACCGAATGATTCTGTGTAGTTTATATTTGAAGACATTCCTTTTTCCACTGTTACCCTCTTAGCGCTCCGAATCTCCACTTGCATTTTCTACAAAAAGAGTGTTTCATAACTGCTCAATCAAAAATATGTTTTATATCTGTTAACTGAATTTACAGATCAGAAATAAGTTTCACAGAATGCATCTGTGTAGTTTTTATTTGAAGATATTCTTTTTCCCAATGTAGGCCTCTTAGCGCTTAGCATGTCCAATTGCAGTTACTACAGAAAGAGTGTTTCAGAACGGCTCAATCAAAAGTAAGGTTCAACTCTGTTAGTTGAATGCACAGAACAGAAAGAATTTTCACAGAATGCTACTGTGTAGTTTATATTTGAATATATTCCTTTTTCCACTATTACCCTCTTAGCCCTCCGAATGTCCACTTGCGTTTTCCACAGAAAGAGTGTTCAGAACTGCGCAATCAAAAGTATGGTTTAACTCTGTTAGCTTAATGAACATATCAGAAATAAGTTTCACACAATGCTTCTGTGTAGTTTTTATTTGAAGTTATTATTTTTCCCAATAGAGGCCTCTTAGCGCTCAGAATGTCCAATTGCAGTTTCTACAGAAAGAGTGTTTCAGAAAGGCTCAATCAAAAGTAAGGTTCATCTCTGTTAGTTGAATGCACAGAACAGAAAGAAGTTTCATACAATGCTTCTGTGTAGTTTATATTTGAACATATTCTTTTTTCCACTATTACACACTTAGCGCTACGAATGTCCAGTTGCATTTTCTAGAGACAGAGTGTTTCAAAACTGCTCAATCAAAAGTATGGTTTAACTCTGTTAGCTGAATGCTCAGATCAGAAAGAAGTTTCACAGAATGCTTCTGTGTAGTTTATATTTGAATATATTCCTTTTTCCACTACTACTCTCTTAGCGCTCCAAATGTCCAGTTGCATTTTCTACAGAAAGAGTGTTCAGATCTGCTCAATCAAAAGTATGGTTTAACTCTGTTAGCTGAATGCTCAGATCAGAAAGAAGTTTCACAGAATGATTCTGTGTAGTTTATATTTGAAGACATTACTTTTTCCACTATTACCCTCTTAGCGCTCCGAATCTCCACTTGCATTTTCTACAGAAAGAGTGTTTCAGAACGGCTCAATCAAAACTAAGGTTCAACTCTTTTAGTTGAACAAACAGAACAGAAAGAAGTTTCACACAATTCTTCTGTGTAGTTTTTATTTGTAGACATTCGTTTTCCCAATATAGGCCTCTTAGCGCTCAGAATGTCCAAATGCAGTTTCTACAGAAAGAGTGTTTCAGAACGGCTCAATCAAAAGTAAGGTTCAACTCTGTTAGTTGAATGCACAGAACAGAAAGAAGTTTCATACAATGCTTCTGTGTAGTTTATATTTGAACATATTCTTTTTTCCACTATTACCCACTTAGCGCTACGAATGTCCAGTTGCATTTTCTACAGACAGAGTGTTTCAAAACTGCTCAATCAAAAGTATGGTTTAACTCTGTTAGCTGAATGCTCAGATCAGAAAGAAGTTTCACAGAATGCTTCTGTGTAGTTTATATTTGAATATATTCCTTTTTCCACTACTACGCTCTTAGCGCTCCAAATGTCCAGTTGCATTTTCTACAGAAAGAGTGTTCAGATCTGCTCAATCAAAAGTATGGTTTAACTCTGTTAGCTGAATGCACAGATCAGAAAGAAGTTTCACAGAATGATTCTGTGTAGTTTATATTTGAATATATTCCTTTTTCCACTATTACCCTCTTAGCGCTCCGAAAGTCCACTTGCATTTTCTACAGAAAGAGTGTTCAGAACTGCGCAATCAAAAGTATGGTTTAACTCTGTTAGCTTAATGAACATATCAGAAATAAGTTTCACACAATGCTTCTGTGTAGTTTTTATTTGAAGATATTATTTTTCCCAATAGAGGCCTCTTAGCGCTCAGAATGTCCAATTGCAGTTTCTACAGAAAGAGTGTTTCAGAAAGGCTCAATCAAAAGTAAGGTTCAACTCTGTTAGTTGAATGCACAGAACAGAAAGAAGTTTCATACAATGCATCTGTGTAGTTTATATTTGAACATATTCTTTTTTCCACTATTACCAACTTAGCGCTACGAATGTCAAGTTGCATTTTCTACAGACAGAGTGTTTCAAAACTGCTCAATCAAAAGTATGGTTTAACTCTGTTAGCTGAATGCTCAGATCAGAAAGAAGTTTCACAGAATGCTTCTGTGTAGTTTATATTTGAATATATTCCTTTTTCCACTACTACGCTCTTAGCGCTCCAAATGTCCAGTTGCATTTTCTACAGAAAGAGTGTTCAGATCTGCTCAATCAAAAGTATGGTTTAAGTCTGTTAGCTGAATGCACAGATCAGAAAGAAGTTTCACCGAATGATTCTGTGTAGTTTATATTTGAAGACATTCCTTTTTCCACTGTTACCCTCTTAGCGCTCCGAATCTCCACTTGCATTTTCTACAAAAAGTGTGTTTCATAACTGCTCAATCAAAAATATGTTTTATATCTGTTAACTGAATTTACAGATCAGAAATAAGTTTCACAGAATGCATCTGTGTAGTTTTTATTTGAAGATATTCTTTTTCCCAATGTAGGCCTCTTAGCGCTTAGCATGTCCAATTGCAGTTACTACAGAAAGAGTGTTTCAGAACGGCTCAATCAAAAGTAAGGTTCAACTCTGTTAGTTGAATGCACAGAACAGAAAGAATTTTCACAGAATGCTACTGTGTAGTTTATATCTGAATATATTCCTTTTTCCACTATTACCCTCTTAGCGCTCCGAATGTCCACTTGCATTTTCCACAGAAAGAGTGTTCAGAACTGCACAATCAAAAGTATGGTTTAACTCTGTTAGCTTAATGAACATATCAGAAATAAGTTTCACACAATGCTTCTGTGTAGTTTTTATTTGAAGTTATTATTTTTCCCAATAGAGGCCTCTTAGCGCTCAGAATGTCCAATTGCAGTTTCTACAGAAAGAGTGTTTCAGAAAGGCTCAATCAAAAGTAAGGTTCATCTCTGTTAGTTGAATGCACAGAACAGAAAGAAGTTTCATACAATGCTTCTGTGTAGTTTATATTTGAACATATTCTTTTTTCCACTATTACACACTTAGCGCTACGAATGTCCAGTTGCATTTTCTAGAGACAGAGTGTTTCAAAACTGCTCAATCAAAAGTATGGTTTAACTCTGTTAGCTGAATGCTCAGATCAGAAAGAAGTTTCACAGAATGCTTCTGTGTAGTTTATATTTGAATATATTCCTTTTTCCACTACTACTCTCTTAGCGCTCCAAATGTCCAGTTGCATTTTCTACAGAAAGAGTGTTCAGATCTGCTCAATCAAAAGTATGGTTTAACTCTGTTAGCTGAATGCTCAGATCAGAAAGAAGTTTCACAGAATGATTCTGTGTAGTTTATATTTGAAGACATTACTTTTTCCACTATTACCCTCTTAGCGCTCCGAATCTCCACTTGCATTTTCTACAGAAAGAGTGTTTCAGAACGGCTCAATCAAAACTAAGGTTCAACTCTTTTAGTTGAACAAACAGAACAGAAAGAAGTTTCACACAATTCTTCTGTGTAGTTTTTATTTGTAGACATTCGTTTTCCCAATATAGGCCTCTTAGCGCTCAGAATGTCCAAATGCAGTTTCTACAGAAAGAGTGTTTCAGAACGGCTCAATCAAAAGTAAGGTTCAACTCTGTTAGTTGAATGCACAGAACAGAAAGAAGTTTCATACAATGCTTCTGTGTAGTTTATATTTGAACATATTCTTTTTTCCACTATTACCCACTTAGCGCTACGAATGTCCAGTTGCATTTTCTACAGACAGAGTGTTTCAAAACTGCTCAATCAAAAGTATGGTTTAACTCTGTTAGCTGAATGCTCAGATCAGAAAGAAGTTTCACAGAATGCTTCTGTGTAGTTTATATTTGAATATATTCCTTTTTCCACTACTACGCTCTTAGCGCTCCAAATGTCCAGTTGCATTTTCTACAGAAAGAGTGTTCAGATCTGCTCAATCAAAAGTATGGTTTAACTCTGTTAGCTGAATGCACAGATCAGAAAGAAGTTTCACAGAATGATTCTGTGTAGTTTATATTTGAATATATTCCTTTTTCCACTATTACCCTCTTAGCGCTCCGAATCTCCACTTGCATTTTCTAAAGAAAGAGTGTTCAGAACTGCGCAATCAAAAGTATGGTTTAACTCTGTTAGCTTAATGAACATATCAGAAATAAGTTTCACACAATGCTTCTGTGTAGTTTTTATTTGAAGATATTATTTTTCCCAATAGAGGCCTCTTAGCGCTCAGAATGTCCAATTGCAGTTTCTACAGAAAGAGTGTTTCAGAAAGGCTCAATCAAAAGTAAGGTTCAACTCTGTTAGTTGAATGCACAGAACAGAAAGAAGTTTCATACAATGCTTCTGTGTAGTTTATATTTGAACATATTCTTTTTTCCACTATTACCCACTTAGCGCTACGAATGTCCAGTTGCATTTTCTACAGACAGAGTGTTTCAAAACTGCTCAATCAAAAGTATGGTTTAACTCTGTTAGCTGAATGCTCAGATCAGAAAGAAGTTTCACAGAATGCTTCTGTGTAGTTTATATTTGAATATATTCCTTTTTCCACTACTACGCTCTTAGCGCTCCAAATGTCCAGTTGCATTTTCTACAGAAAGAGTGTTCAGATCTGCTCAATCAAAAGTATGGTTTAACTCTGTTAGCTGAATGCACAGATCAGAAAGAAGTTTCACCGAATGATTCTGTGTAGTTTATATTTGAAGACATTCCTTTTTCCACTGTTATCCTCTTAGCGCTCCGAATCTCCACTTGCATTTTCTACAAAAAGAGTGTTTCATAACTGCTCAATCAAAAATATGTTTTATATCTGTTAACTGAATTTACAGATCAGAAATAAGTTTCACAGAATGCATCTGTGTAGTTTTTATTTGAAGATATTCTTTTTCCCAATGTAGGCCTCTTAGCGCTTAGCATGTCCAATTGCAGTTACTACAGAAAGAGTGTTTCAGAACGGCTCAATCAAAAGTAAGGTTCAACTCTGTTAGTTGAATGCACAGAACAGAAAGAATTTTCACAGAATGCTACTGTGTAGTTTATATTTGAATATATTCCTTTTTCCACTATTACCCTCTTAGCGCTCCGAATGTCCACTTGCATTTTCCACAGAGTGTTCAGAACTGCGCAATCAAAAGTATGGTTTAACTCTGTTAGCTTAATGAACATATCAGAAATAAGTTTCACACAATGCTTCTGTGTAGTTTTTATTTGAAGATATTATTTTTCCCAATAGAGGCCTCTTAGCGCTCAGAATGTCCAATTGCAGTTTCTACAGAAAGAGTGTTTCAGAAAGGCTCAATCAAAAGTAAGGTTCATCTCTGTTAGTTGAATGCACAGAACAGAAAGAAGTTTCATACAATGCTTCTGTGTAGTTTATATTTGAACATATTCTTTTTTCCACTATTACACACTTAGCGCTACGAATGTCCAGTTGCATTTTCTAGAGACAGAGTGTTTCAAAACTGCTCAATCAAAAGTATGGTTTAACTCTGTTAGCTGAATGCTCAGATCAGAAAGAAGTTTCACAGAATGCTTCTGTGTAGTTTATATTTGAATATATTCCTTTTTCCACTACTACTCTCTTAGCGCTCCAAATGTCCAGTTGCATTTTCTACAGAAAGAGTGTTCAGATCTGCTCAATCAAAAGTATGGTTTAACTCTGTTAGCTGAATGCTCAGATCAGAAAGAAGTTTCACAGAATGATTCTGTGTAGTTTATATTTGAAGACATTACTTTTTCCACTATTACCCTCTTAGCGCTCCGAATCTCCACTTGCATTTTCTACAGAAAGAGTGTTTCAGAACGGCTCAATCAAAACTAAGGTTCAACTCTTTTAGTTGAACAAACAGAACAGAAAGAAGTTTCACACAATTCTTCTGTGTAGTTTTTATTTGTAGACATTCGTTTTCCCAATATAGGCCTCTTAGCGCTCAGAATGTCCAAATGCAGTTTCTACAGAAAGAGTGTTTCAGAACGGCTCAATCAAAAGTAAGGTTCAACTCTGTTAGTTGAATGCACAGAACAGAAAGAAGTTTCATACAATGCTTCTGTGTAGTTTATATTTGAACATATTCTTTTTTCCACTATTACCCACTTAGCGCTACGAATGTCCAGTTGCATTTTCTACAGACAGAGTGTTTCAAAACTGCTCAATCAAAAGTATGGTTTAACTCTGTTAGCTGAATGCTCAGATCAGAAAGAAGTTTCACAGAATGCTTCTGTGTAGTTTATATTTGAATATATTCCTTTTTCCACTACTACGCTCTTAGCGCTCCAAATGTCCAGTTGCATTTTCTACAGAAAGAGTGTTCAGATCTGCTCAATCAAAAGTATGGTTTAACTCTGTTAGCTGAATGCACAGAACAGAAAGAAGTTTCACAGAATGATTCTGTGTAGTTTATATTTGAATATATTCCTTTTTCCACTATTACCCTCTTAGCGCTCCGAATGTCCACTTGCATTTTCTACAGAAAGAGTGTTCAGAACTGCGCAATCAAAAGTATGGTTTAACTCTGTTAGCTTAATGAACATATCAGAAATAAGTTTCACACAATGCTTCTGTGTAGTTTTTATTTGAAGATATTATTTTTCCCAATAGAGGCCTCTTAGCGCTCAGAATGTCCAATTGCAGTTTCTACAGAAAGAGTGTTTCAGAAAGGCTCAATCAAAAGTAAGGTTCAACTCTGTTAGTTGAATGCACAGAACAGAAAGAAGTTTCATACAATGCTTCTGTGTAGTTTATATTTGAACATATTCTTTTTTCCACTATTACCCACTTAGCGCTACGAATGTCCAGTTGCATTTTCTACAGACAGAGTGTTTCAAAACTGCTCAATCAAAAGTATGGTTTAACTCTGTTAGCTGAATGCTCAGATCAGAAAGAAGTTTCACAGAATGCTTCTGTGTAGTTTATATTTGAATATATTCCTTTTTCCACTACTACGCTCTTAGCGCTCCAAATGTCCAGTTGCATTTTCTACAGAAAGAGTGTTCAGATCTGCTCAATCAAAAGTATGGTTTAACTCTGTTAGCTGAATGCACAGATCAGAAAGAAGTTTCACCGAATGATTCTGTGTAGTTTATATTTGAAGACATTCCTTTTTCCACTGTTATCCTCTTAGCGCTACGAATCTCCACTTCCATTTTCTACAAAAAGAGTGTTTCATAACTGCTCAATCAAAAATATGTTTTATATCTGTTAACTGAATTTACAGATCAGAAATAAGTTTCACAGAATGCATCTGTGTAGTTTTTATTTGAAGATATTCTTTTTCCCAATGTAGGCCTCTTAGCGCTTAGCATGTCCAATTGCAGTTACTAAAGAAAGAGTGTTTCAGAACGGCTCAATCAAAAGTAAGGTTCAACTCTGTTAGTTGAATGCACAGAACAGAAAGAATTTCCACAGAATGCTACTGTGTAGTTTATATTTGAATATATTCCTTTTTCCACTATTACCCTCTTAGCGCTCCGAATGTCCACTTGCATTTTCTACAGAAAGAGTGTTCAGAACTGCGCAATCAAAAGTATGGTTTAACTCTGTTAGCTTAATGAACATATCAGAAATAAGTTTCACACAATGCTTCTGTGTAGTTTTTATTTGAAGATATTATTTTTCCCAATAGAGGCCTCTTAGCGCTCAGAATGTCCAATTGCAGTTTCTACAGAAAGAGTGTTTCAGAAAGGCTCAATCAAAAGTAAGGTTCAACTCTGTTAGTTGAATGCACAGAACAGAAAGTAGTTTCATACAATGCTTCTGTGTAGTTTATATTTGAACATATTCTTTTTTCCACTATTACCCACTTAGCGCTACGAATGTCCAGTTGCATTTTCTACAGACGGAGTGTTTCAAAACTGCTCAATCAAAAGTATGGTTTAAATCTGTTAGCTGAATGCTCAGATCAGAAAGAAGTTTCACAGAATGCTTCTGTGTAGTTTATATTTGAATATATTCCTTTTTCCACTACTACTCTCTTAGCGCTCCAAATGTCCAGTTGCATTTTCTACAGAAAGAGTGTTCAGATCTGCTCAATCAAAAGTATGGTTTAACTCTGTTAGCTGAATGCACAGATCAGAAAGAAGTTTCACAGAATGATTCTGTGTAGTTTATATTTGGAGACATTCCTTTTTCCACTATTACCCTCTTAGCGCTCCGAATCTCCACTTGCATTTTCTACAGAAAGAGTGTTTCAGAACGGCTCAATCAAATCTAAGGTTCAACTCTTTTAGTTGAACAAACAGAACAGAAAGAAGTTTCACACAATTCTTCTGTGTAGTTTTTATTTGTAGACATTCTTTTTCCCAATATAGGCCTCTTAGCGCTCAGAATGTCCAATTGCAGTTTCTACAGAAAGAGTGTTTCAGAACGGCTCAATCAAAAGTAAGGTTCAACTCTGTTAGTTGAATGCACAGAACAGAAAGAAGTTTCATACAATGCTTCTGTGTAGTTTATATTTGAACATATACTTTTTTCCACTATTACCCACTTAGCGCTACGAATGTCCAGTTGCATTTTCTACAGACAGAGTGTTTCAAAACTGTTCAATCAAAAGTATGGTTTAACTCTGTTAGCTGAATGCTCAGATCAGAAAGAAGTTTCACAGAATGCTTCTGTGTAGTTTATATTTGAATATATTCCTTTTTCCACTACTACGCTCTTAGCGCTCCAAATGTCCAGTTGCATTTTCAACAGAAAGAGTGTTCAGATCTGCTCAATCAAAAGTATGGTTTAACTCTGTTAGCTGAATGCACATATCAGAAAGAAGTTTCACCGAATGATTCTGTGTAGTTTATATTTGAATACATTCCTTTTTCCACTATTACCCTCTTAGCGCTCCGAATCTCCACTTGCATTTTCTACAGAAAGAGTGTTTCAGAACGGCTCAATCAAAACTAAGGTTCAACTCTTTTAGTTGAACAAACAGAACAGAAAGAAGTTTCACACAATTCTTCTGTGTAGTTTTTATTTGTAGACATTCTTTTTCCCAATATAGGACTCTTAGCGCTCAGAATGTCCAATTGCAGTTTCTACAGAAAGAGTGTTTCAGAACGGCTCAATCAAAAGTAAGGTTCAACTCTGTTAGTTGAATGCACAGAACAGAAAGAAGTTTCATAAAATGCTTCTGTGTAGTTCATATTTGAACATATTCTTTTTTCCACTATTACCCACTTAGCGCTACGAATGTCCAGTTGCATTTTCTACAGACAGAGTGTTTCAAAACTGCTCAATCAAAAGTATGGTTTAACTCTGTTAGCTGAATGCTCAGATCAGAAAGAAGTTTCACAGAATGCTTCTGTGTAGTTTATATTTGAATATATTCCTTTTTCCACTACTACGCTCTTAGCGCTCCAAATGTCCAGTTGCATTTTCTACAGAAAGAGTGTTCAGATCTGCTCAATCAAAAGTATGGTTTAACTCTGTTAGCTGAATGCACAGATCAGAAAGAAGTTTCACCGAATGATTCTGTGTAGTTTATATTTGAAGACATTCCTTTTTCCACTGTTACCCTCTTAGCGCTCCGAATCTCCACTTGCATTTTCTACAAAAAGAGTGTTTCATAACTGCTCAATCAAAAATATGTTTTATATCTGTTAACTGAATTTACAGATCAGAAATAAGTTTCACAGAATGCATCTGTGTAGTTTTTATTTGAAGATATTCTTTTTCCCGATGTAGGCCTCTTAGCGCTTAGCATGTCCAATTGCAGTTACTACAGAAAGAGTGTTTCAGAACGGCTCAATCAAAAGTAAGGTTCAACTCTGTTAGTTGAATGCACAGAACAGAAAGAATTTTCACAGAATGCTACTGTGTAGTTTATATTTGAATATATTCCTTTTTCCACTATTACCCTCTTAGCGCTCCGAATGTCCACTTGCATTTTCTACAGAAAGAGTGTTCAGAACTGCGCAATCAAAAGTATGGTTTAACTCTGTTAGCTTAATGAACATATCAGAAATAAGTTTCACACAATGCTTCTGTGTAGTTTTTATTTGAAGATATTATTTTCCCAATAGAGGCCTCTTAGCGCTCAGAATGTCCAATTACAGTTTCTACAGAAAGAGTGTTTCAGAAAGGCTCAATCAAAAGTAAGGTTCATCTCTGTTAGTTGAATGCACAGAACAGAAAGAAGTTTCATACAATGCTTCTGTGTAGTTTATATTTGAACATATTCTTTTTTCAACTATTACACACTTAGCGCTACGAATGTCCAGTTGCATTTTCTACAGACAGAGTGTTTCAAAACTGCTCAATCAAAAGTATGGTTTAACTCAGTTAGCTGAATGCTCAGATCAGAAAGAAGTTTCACAGAATGCTTCTGTGTAGTTTATATTTGAATATATTCCTTTTTCCACTACTACTCTCTTAGCGCTCCAAATGTCCAGTTGCATTTTCTACAGAAAGAGTGTTCAGATCTGCTCAATCAAAAGTATGGTTTAACTCTGTTAGCTGAATGCGCAGATCAGAAAGAAGTTTCACAGAATGATTCTGTGTAGTTTATATTTGGAGACATTCCTTTTTCCACTATTACCCTCTTAGCGCTCCGAATCTCCACTTGCATTTTCTACAGAAAGAGTGTTTCAGAACGGCTCAATCAAAACTAAGGTTCAACTCTTTTAGTTGAACAAACAGAACAGAAGGAAGTTTCACACAATTCTTCTGTGTAGTTTTTATTTGTAGACATTCTTTTTCCCAATATAGGCCTCTTAGCGCTCAGAATGTCCAATTGCAGTTTCTACAGAAAGAGTGTTTCAGAACGGCTCAATCAAAAGTAAGGTTCAACTCTGTTAGTTGAATGCACAGAACAGAAAGTTGTTTCATACAATGCTTCTGTGTAGTTTATATTTGAACATATTCTTTTTTCCACTATAACCCACTTAGCGCTACGAATGTCCAGTTGCATTTCCTACAGACAGAGTGTTTCAAAACTGCTCAATCAAAAGTATGGTTTAACTCTGTTAGCTGAATGCTCAGATCAGAAAGAAGTTTCACAGAATGCTTCTGTGTAGTTTATATTTGAATATATTCCTTTTTCCACTACTACGCTCTTAGCGCTCCAAATGTCCAGTTGCATTTTCTACAGAAAGAGTGTTCAGATCTGCTCAATCAAAAGTATGGTTTAACTCTGTTAACTGAATGCACAGATCAGAAAGAAGTTTCACCGAATGATTCTGTGTAGTTTATATTTGAAGACATTCCTTTTTCCACTGTTACCCTCTTAGCGCTCCGAATCTCCACTTGCATTTTCTACAAAAAGAGTGTTTCATAACTGCTCAATCAAAAATATGTTTTATATCTGTTAACTGAATTTACAGATCAGAAATAAGTTTCACAGAATGCATCTGTGTAGTTTTTATTTGAAGATATTCTTTTTCCCAATGTAGGCCTCTTAGCGCTTAGCATGTCCAATTGCAGTTACTACAGAAAGAGTGTTTCAGAACGGCTCAATCAAAAGTAAGGTTCAACTCTGTTAGTTGAATGCACAGAACAGAAAGAATTTTCACAGAATGCTACTGTGTAGTTTATATTTGAATATATTCCTTTTTCCACTATTACCCTCTTAGCGCTCCGAATGTCCACTTGCATTTTCTACAGAAAGAGTGTTCAGAACTGCGCAATCAAAAGTATGGTTTAACTCTGTTAGCTTAATGAACATATCAGAAATAAGTTTCACACAATGCTTCTGTGTAGTTTTTATTTGAAGATATTATTTTTCCCAATAGAGGCCTCTTAGCGCTCAGAATGTCCAATTGCAGTTTCTACAGAAAGAGTGTTTCAGAAAGGCTCAATCAAAAGTAAGGTTCAACTCTGTTAGTTGAATGCACAGAACAGAAAGAAGTTTCATACAATGCTTCTGTGTAGTTTATATTTGAACATATTCTTTTTTCCACTATTACCCACTTAGCGCTACGAATGTCCAGTTGCATTTTCTACAGACAGAGTGTTTCAAAACTGCTCAATCAAAAGTATTTTTTAACTCTGTTAGCTGAATGCTCAGATCAGAAAGAAGTTTCACAGAATGCTTCTGTGTAGTTTATATTTGAATATATTCCTTTTTCCACTACTACTCTCTTAGCGCTCCAAATGTCCAGTTGCATTTTCTACAGAAAGAGTGTTCAGATCTGCTCAATCAAAAGTATGGTTTAACTCTGTTAGCTGAATGCACAGATCAGAAAGAAGTTTCACAGAATGATTCTGTGTAGTTTATATTTGGAGACATTCCTTTTTCCACTATTACCCTCTTAGCGCTCCGAATCTCCACTTGCATTTTCTACAGAAAGAGTGTTTCAGAACGGCTCAATCAAAACTAAGGTTCAACTCTTTTAGTTGAACAAACAGAACAGAAAGAAGTTTCACACAATTCTTCTGTGTAGTTTTTATTTGTAGACATTCTTTTTCCCAATATAGGCCTCTTAGCGCTCAGAATGTCCAATTGCAGTTTCTACAGAAAGAGTGTTTCAGAACGGCTCAATCAAAAGTAAGGTTCAACTCTGTTAGTTGAATGCACAGAACAGAAAGAAGTTTCATACAATGCTTCTGTGTAGTTTATATTTGAACATATTCTTTTTTCCACTATTACCCACTTAGCGCTACGAATGTCCAGTTGCATTTTCTACAGACAGAGTGTTTCAAAACTGCTCAATCAAAAGTATGGTTTAACTCTGTTAGCTGAATGCTCAGATCAGAAAGAAGTTTCACAGAATGCTTCTGTGTAGTTTATATTTGAATATATTCCTTTTTCCACTACTACGCTCTTAGCGCTCCAAATGTCCAGTTGCATTTTCTACAGAAAGAGTGTTCAGATCTGCTCAATCAAAAGTATGGTTTAACTCTGTTAGCTGAATGCACAGATCAGAAAGAAGTTTCACCGAATGATTCTGTGTAGTTTATATTTGAAGACATTACTTTTTCCACTGTTACCCTCTTAGCGCTCCGAATCTCCACTTGCATTTTCTACAAAAAGAGTGTTTCATAACTGCTCAATCAAAAATATGTTTTATATCTGTTAACTGAATTTACAGATCAGAAATAAGTTTCACAGAATGCATCTGTGTAGTTTTTATTTGAAGATATTCTTTTTCCTAATGTAGGCCTCTTAGCGCTTAGCATGTCCAATTGCAGTTACTACAGAAAGAGTGTTTCAGAACGGCTCAATCAAAAGTAAGGTTCAACTCTGTTAGCTGAATGCACAGAACAGAAAGAATTTTCACAGAATGCTACTGTGTAGTTTATATTTGAATATATTCCTTTTTCCACTATTACCCTCTTAGCGCTCCGAATGTCCACTTGCATTTTCTACAGAAAGAGTGTTCAGAACTGCGCAATCAAAAGTATGGTTTAACTCTGTTAGCTTAATGAACATATCAGAAATAAGTTTCACACAATGCTTCTGTGTAGTTTTTATTTGAAGATATTATTTTTCCCAATAGAGGCCTCTTAGCGCTCAGAATGTCCAATTGCAGTTTCTACAGAAAGAGTGTTTCAGAAAGGCTCAATCAAAAGTAAGGTTCAACTCTGTTAGTTGAATGCACAGAACAGAAAGAAGTTTCATACAATGCTTCTGTGTAGTTTATATTTGAACATATTCTTTTTTCCACTATTACCCACTTAGCGCTACGAATGTCCAGTTGCATTTTATACAGACAGAGTGTTTCAAAACTGCTCAATCAAAAGTATGGTTTAACTCTGTTAGCTGAATGCTCAGATCAGAAAGAAGTTTCACAGAATGCTTCTGTGTAGTTTATATTTGAATATATTCCTTTTTCCACTACTACTCTCTTAGCGCTCCAAATGTCCAGTTGCATATTCTACAGAAAGAGTGTTCAGATCTGCTCAATCAAAAGTATGGTTTAACTCTGTTAGCTGAATGCACAGATCAGAAAGAAGTTTCACAGAATGATTCTGTGTAGTTTATATTTGAAGACATTCCTTTTTCCACTATTACCCTCTTAGCGCTCCGAATCTCCACTTGCATTTTCTACAGAAAGAGTGTTTCAGAACGGCTCAATCAAACCTAAGGTTCAACTCTTTTAGTTGAACAAACAGAACAGAAAGAAGTTTCACACAATTCTTCTGTGTAGTTTTTATTTGTAGACATTCTTTTTCCCAATATAGGCCTCTTAGCGCTCAGAATGTCCAATTGCAGTTTCTACAGAAAGAGTGTTTCAGAACGGCTCAATCAAAAGTAAGGTTCAACTCTGTTAGTTGAATGCACAGAACAGAAAGAAGTTTCATACAATGCTTCTGTGTAGTTTATATTTGAACATATTCTTTTTTCCACTATTACCCACTTAGCGCTACGAATGTCCAGTTGCATTTCCTACAGACAGAGTGTTTCAAAACTGCTCAATCAAAAGTATGGTTTAACTCTGTTAGCTGAATGCTCAGATCAGAAAGAAGTTTCACAGAATGCTTCTGTGTAGTTTATATTTGAATATATTCCTTTTTCCACTACTACGCTCTTAGCGCTCCAAATGTCCAATTGCATTTTCTACAGAAAGAGTGTTCAGATCTGCTCAATCAAAAGTATGGTTTAACTCTGTTAGCTGAATGCACAGATCAGAAAGAAGTTTCACCGAATGATTCTGTGTAGTTTATATTTGAAGACATTCCTTTTTCCACTGTTATCCTCTTAGCGCTCCGAATCTCCAATTGCATTTTCTACAAAAAGAGTGTTTCATAACTGCTCAATCAAAAATATGTTTTATATCTGTTAACTGAATTTACAGATCAGAAATAAGTTTCACAGAATGCATCTGTGTAATTTTTATTTGAAGATATTCTTTTTCCCAATGTAGGCCTCTTAGCGCTTAGCATGTCCAATTGCAGTTACTAAAGAAAGAGTGTTTCAGAACGGCTCAATCAAAAGTAAGGTTCAACTCTGTTAGTTGAATGCACAGAACAGAAAGAATTTTCACAGAATGCTACTGTGTAGTTTATATTTGAATATATTCCTTTTTCCACTATTACCCTCTTGGCGCTCCGAATGTCCACTTGCATTTTCTACAGAAAGAGTGTTCAGAACTGCGCAATCAAAAGTATGGTTTAACTCTGTTAGCTTAATGAACATATCAGAAATAAGTTTCACACAATGCTTCTGTGTAGTTTTTATTTGAAGATATTATTTTTCCCAATAGAGGCCTCTTAGCGCTCAGAATGTCCAATTGCAGTTTCTACAGAAAGAGTGTTTCAGAAAGGCTCAATCAAATGTAAGGTTCAACTCTGTTAGTTGAATGCACAGAACAGAAAGAAGTTTCATACAATGCTTCTGTGTAGTTTATATTTGAACATATTCTTTTTTCCACTATTACCCACTTAGCGCTATGAATGTCCAGTTGCATTTTCTACAGACAGAGTGTTTCAAAACTGCTCAATCGAAAGTATGGTTTAACTCTGTTAGCTGAATGCTCAGATCAGAAAGAAGTTTCACAGAATGCTTCTGTGTAGTTTATATTTGAATATATTCCTTTTTCCACTACTACTCTCTTAGCGCTCCAAATGTCCAGTTGCATTTTCTACAGAAAGAGTGTTCAGATCTGCTCAATCAATAGTATGGTTTAAATCTGTTAGCTGAATGCACAGATCAGAAAGAAGTTTCACAGAATGATTCTGTGTAGTTTATATTTGGAGACATTCCTTTTTCCACTATTACCCTCTTAGCGCTCCGAATCTCCACTTGCATTTTCTACAGAAAGAGTGTTTCAGAACGGCTCAATCAAAACTAAGGTTCAACTCTTTTAGTTGAACAAACAGAACAGAAAGAAGTTTCACACAATTCTTCTGTGTAGTTTTTATTTGTAGACATTCTTTTTCCCAATATAGGCCTCTTAAAGCTCAGAATGTCCAATTGCAGTTTCTACAGAAAGAGTGTTTCAGAACGGCTCAATTAAAAGTAAGGTTCAACTCTGTTAGTTGAATGCACAGAACAGAAAGAAGTTTCATACAATGCTTCTGTGTAGTTTATATTTGAACATATTCTTTTTTCCACTATTACCCACTTAGCGCTACGAATGTCCAGTTGCATTTTCTACAGACAGAGTGTTTCAAAACTGCTCAATCAAAAGTATGGTTTAACTCTGTTAGCTGAATGCTCAGATCAGAAAGAAGTTTCACAGAATGCTTCTGTGTAGTTTATATTTGAATATATTCCTTTTTCCACTACTACGCTCTTAGCGCTCCAAATGTCCAGTTGCATTTTCTACAGAAAGAGTGTTCAGATATGCTCAATCAAAAGTATGGTTTAACTCTGTTAGCTGAATGCACAGATCAGAAAGAAGTTTCACCGAATGATTCTGTGTAGTTTATATTTGAAGACATTACTTTTTCCACTGTTACCCTCTTAGCGCTCCGAATCTCCACTTGCATTTTCTACAAAAAGAGTGTTTCATAACTGCTCAATCAAAAATATGTTTTATATCTGTTAACTGAATTTACAGATCAGAAATAAGTTTCACAGAATGCATCTGTGTAGTTTTTATTTGAAGATATTCTTTTTCCCAATGTAGGCCTCTTAGCGCTTAGCATGTCCAATTGCAGTTACTACAGAAAGAGTGTTTCAGAACGGCTCAATCAAAAGTAACGTTCAACTCTGTTAGTTGAATGCACAGAACAGAAAGAATTTTCACAGAATGCTACTGTGTAGTTTATATTTGAATATATTCCTTTTTCCACTATTACCCTCTTAGCGCTCCGAATCTCCACTTGCATTTTCTACAGAAAGAGTGTTTCAGAACGGCTCAATCAAACCTAAGGTTCAACACTTTTAGTTGAACAAACAGAACAGAAAGAAGTTTCACACAATTCTTCTGTGTAGTTTTTATTTGTAGACATTCTTTTTCCCAATATAGGCCTCTTAGCGCTCAGAATGTCCAATTGCAGTTTCTACAGAAAGAGTGTTTCAGAACGGCTCAATCAAAAGTAAGGTTCAACTCTGTTAGTTGAATGCACAGAACAGAAAGAAGTTTCATACAATGCTTCTGTGTAGTTTATATTTGAACATATTCTTTTTTCCACTATTACCCACTTAGCGCTACGAATGTCCAGTTGCATTTTCTACAGACAGAGTGTTTCAAAACTGCTCAATCAAAAGTATGGTTTAACTCTGTTAGCTGAATGCTCAGATCAGAAAGAAGTTTCACAGAATGCTTCTGTGTAGTTTATATTTGAATATATTCCTTTTTCCACTACTACGCTCTTAGCGCTCCAAATGTCCAGTTGCATTTTCTACAGAAATAGTGTTCAGATCTGCTCAATCAAAAGTATGGTTTAACTCTGTTAGCTGAATGCACAGATCAGAAAGAAGTTTCACCGAATGATTCTGTGTAGTTTATATTTGAAGACATTCCTTTTTCCACTGTTATCCTCTTAGCGCTCCGAATCTCCAATTGCATTTTCTACAAAAAGAGTGTTTCATAACTGCTCAATCAAAAATATGTTTTATATCTGTTAACTGAATTTACAGATCAGAAATAAGTTTCACAGAATGCATCTGTGTAGTTTTTATTTGAAGATATTCTTTTTCCCAATGTAGGCCTCTTAGCGCTTAGCATGTCCAATTGCAGTTACTAAAGAAAGAGTGTTTCAGAACGGCTCAATCAAAAGTAAGGTTCAACTCTGTTAGTTGAATGCACAGAACAGAAAGAATTTTCACAGAATGCTACTGTGTAGTTTATATTTGAATATATTCCTTTTTCCACTATTACCCTCTTGGCGCTCCGAATGTCCACTTGCATTTTCTACAGAAAGAGTGTTCAGAACTGCGCAATCAAAAGTATGGTTTAACTCTGTTAGCTTAATGAACATATCAGAAATGAGTTTCACACAATGCTTCTGTGTAGTTTTTATTTGAAGATATTATTTTTCCCAATAGAGGCCTCTTAGCTCTCAGAATGACCAATTGCAGTTTCTACGGAAAGAGTGTTTCAGAAAGGCTCAATCAAATGTAAGGTTCAACTCTGTTAGTTGAATGCACAGAACAGAAAGAAGTTTCATACAATGCTTCTGTGTAGTTTATATTTGAACATATTCTTTTTTCCACTATTACCCACTTAGCGCTACGAATGTCCAGTTGCATTTTCTACAGACAGAGTGTTTCAAAACTGCTCAATCGAAAGTATGGTTTAACTCTGTTAGCTGAATGCTCAGATCAGAAAGAAGTTTCACAGAATGCTTCTGTGTAGTTTATATTTGAATATATTCCTTTTTCCACTACTACTCTCTTAGCGCTCCAAATGTCCAGTTGCATTTTCTACAGAAAGAGTGTTCAGATCTGCTCAATCAATAGTATGGTTTAAATCTGTTAGCTGAATGCACAGATCAGAAAGAAGTTTCACAGAATGATTCTGTGTAGTTTATATTTGGAGACATTCCTTTTTCCACTATTACCCTCTTAGCGCTCCGAATCTCCACTTGCATTTTCTACAGAAAGAGTGTTTCAGAACGGCTCAATCAAAACTAAGGTTCAACTCTTTTAGTTGAACAAACAGAACAGAAAGAAGTTTCACACAATTCTTCTGTGTAGTTTTTATTTGTAGACATTCTTTTTCCCAATATAGGCCTCTTAAAGCTCAGAATGTCCAATTGCAGTTTCTACAGAAAGAGTGTTTCAGAACGGCTCAATTAAAAGTAAGGTTCAACTCTGTTAGTTGAATGCACAGAACAGAAAGTAGTTTCATACAATGCTTCTGTGTAGTTTATATTTGAACATATTCTTTTTTCCACTATTACCCACTTAGCGCTACGAATGTCCAGTTGCATTTTCTACAGACAGAGTGTTTCAAAACTGCTCAATCAAAAGTATGGTTTAACTCTGTTAGCTGTATGCTCAGATCAGAAAGAAGTTTCACAGAATGCTTCTGTGTAGTTTATATTTGCATATATTCCCTTTTCCACTACTACGCTCTTAGCGCTCCAAATGTCCAGTTGCATTTTCAACAGAAAGAGTGTTCAGATGTGCTCAATCAAAAGTATGGTTTAACTCTGTTAGCTGAATGCACAGATCAGAAAGAAGTTTCACCGAATGATTCTGTGTAGTTTATATTTGAAGACATTCCTTTTTCCACTATTACCCTCTTAGCGCTCCGAATCTCCACTTGCATTTTCTACAAAAAGAGTGTTTCATAACTGCTCAATCAAAAATATGTTTTATCTCTGTTAACTGAATTTACAGATCAGAAATAAGTTTCACAGAATGCATCTGTGTAGTTTTTATTTGAAGATATTCTTATTCCTAATGTAGGCCTCTTAGCGCTTAGCATTTCCAATTGCAGTTTCTACACAAAGAGTGTTTCAGAACGGCTCAATCAAAAGTAAGGTTCAACTCTGTTAGTTGAATGCACAGAACAGAAAGAATTTTCACAGAATGCTACTGTGTAGTTTATATTTGAATATATTCCTTTTTCCACTATTACCCTCGTAGCGCTCCGAATGTCCACTTGCATTTTCTACAGAAAGAGTGTTGAGAACTGCGCAATCAAAAGTATGGTTTAACTCTGTTAGCTTAATGAACATATCAGAAATAAGTTTCACACAATGCTTCTGTGTAGTTTTTATTTGAAGATATTATATTTCCCAATAGAGTCCTCTTAGCGCTCAGAATGTCCAATTGCAGTTTCTACAGAAAGAGTGTTTCAGAAAGGCTCAATCAAAAGTAAGGTTCAAATCTGTTAGTTGAATGCACAGAACAGAAAGAAGTTTCATAAAATGCTTCTGTGTAGTTTATATTTGAACATATTCTTTTTTCCACTATTACCCACTTAGCGCTACGAATGTCCAATTGCATTCTCTACAGACAGAGTGTTTCAAATCTGCTCAATCATAAGTATGCTTTAACTCTGTTAGCTGAATGCTCAGATCAGAAAGAAGTTTCACAGAATGCTTCTGTGTAGTTTATATTTGAATATATTCCTTTTTCCACTACTACTCTCTTAGCGCTCCAAATGTCCAGTTGCATTTTCTACAGAAAGAGTGTTCAGATCTGCTCAATCAAACTATGGTTTAACTCTGTTAGCTGAATGCACAGATCAGAAAGAAGTTTGACAGAATGATTCTGTGTAGTTTATGTTTGGAGACATTCCTTTTTCCACTATTACCCTCTTAGCGCTCCGAAACTCCACTTGCATTTTCTACAGAAAGAGTGTTTCAGAACGGCTCAATCAAAACTAAGGTTCAACTATTTTAGTTGAACAAACAGAACAGAAAGTAGTTTCACACAATTCTTCTGTGTAGTTTTTATTTGTAGACATTCTTTTTCCCAATATAGGCCTCTTAGCGCTCAGAATGTCCAATTGCAGTTTCTACAGAAAGAGTGTTTCAGAACGGCTCAATCAAAAGTAAGGTTCAACTCTGTTAGTTGAATGCACAGAACAGAAAGAAGTTTCATACAATGCTTCTGTGTAGTTTATATTTGAACATATTCTTTTTTCCACTATTACCCACTTAGCGCTACGAATGTCCAGTTGCATTTTCTACAGACAGAGAGTTTCAAAACTGCTCAATCAAAAGTATGGTTTAACTCTGTTAGCTGTATGCTCAGATCACAAAGAAGTTTCACAGAATGCTTCTGTGTAGTTTATATTTGCATATATTCCTTTTTCCACTACTACGCTCTTAGCGCTCCAAATGTCCAGTTGCATTTTCAACAGAAAGAGTGTTCAGATGTGCTCAATCAAAAGTATGGTTTAACTCTGTTAGCTGAATGCACAGATCAGAAAGAAGTTTCACCGAATGATTCTGTGTAGTTTATATTTGATGACATTCCTTTTTCCACTATTACCCACTTAGCGCTCCGAATCTCCACTTGCATTTTCTACAAAAAGAGTGTTTCATAACTGCTCAATCAAAAATATGTTTTATCTCTGTTAACTGAATTTACAGATCAGAAATAAGTTTCACAGAATGCATCTGTGTAGTTTTTATTTGAAGATATTCTTTTTCCTAATGTAGGCCTCCTAGCGCTTAGCATGTCCAATTGCAGTTTCTACACAAAGAGTGTTTCAGAACGGCTCAATCAAAAGTAAGGTTCAACTCTGTTAGTTGAATGCACAGAACAGAAAGAATTTTCACAGAATGCTACTGTGTAGTTTATATATGAATATCTTCCTTTTTCCACTATTACCCTCGTAGCGCTCCGAATGTCCACTTGCATTTTCTACAGAAAGAGTGTTCAGAACTGCGCAATCAAAAGTATGGTTTAACTCTGTTAGCTTAATGAACATATCAGAAATAAGTTTCACACAATGCTTCTGTGTAGTTTTTATTTGAAGATATTATTTTTCCCAATAGAGTCCTCTTAGCGCTCAGAATGTCCAATTGCAGTTTCTACAGAAAGAGTGTTTCAGAAAGGCTCAATCAAAAGTGAGGTTCAACTCTGTTAGTTGAATGCACAGAACAGAAAGAAGTTTCATACAATGCTTCTGTGTAGTTTTTATTTCAACATATTCTTTTTTCCACTATTACCCACTTAGCGCTACGAATGTCCAATTGCATTTTCTACAGACAGAGTGTTTCAAAACTGCTCAATCATAAGTATGGTTTAACTCTGTTAGCTGAATGCTCAGATCAGAAAGAAGTTTCACACAATGCTTCGGTGTAGTTTATATTTGAATATATTCCTTTTTCCACTACTACTCTCTTGGCCCTCCAAATGTCCAGTTGCATTTTCTACAGAAAGAGTGTTCAGATCTGCTCAATCAAAAGTATGGTTTAACTCTGTTAGCTGAATGCACAGATCAGAAAGAAGTTTCACAGAATGATTCTGTGTAGTTTATATTTGGAGACATTCCTTTTTCCACTATTACCCCCTTAGCGCTCCGAATCTCCACTTGCATTTTCTACAGAAACAGTGTTTCAGAACGGCTCAATCAAAACAAGGTTCAACTCTTTTAGTTGAACAAACAGAACGGAAAGTAGTTTCACACAATTCTTCTGTGTAGTTTTTATTTGTAGACATTCTTTTTCCCAATATAGGCCTCTTAGCGCTCAGAATGTCCAATTGCAGTTTCTACAGAACGAGTGTTTCAGAACGGCTCAATCAAAAGTAAGGTTCAACTCTGTTAGTTGAATGCACAGAACAGAAAGAAGTTTCATACAATGCTTCTGTGTAGTTTATATTTGAACATATTCTTTTTTCCACTATTACCCACTTAGCGCTACGAATGTCCAGTTGCATTTTCTACAGACAGAGAGTTTCAAAACTGCTCAATCAAAAGTATGGTTTAACTCTGTTAGCTGTATGCTCAGATCAGAAAGAAGTTTCACAGAATGCTTCTGTGTAGTTTATATTTGCATATATTCCTTTTTCCACTACTACGCTCTTAGTGCTCCAAATGTCCAGTTGCATTTTCAACAGAAAGAGTGTTCAGATGTGCTCAATCAAAAGTATGGTTTAACTCTGTTAGCTGAATGCACAGATCAGAAAGACGTTTCACCGAATGATTCTGTGTAGTTTATATTTGAAGACATTCCTTTTTCCACTATTACCCTCTTAGCGCTCCGAATCTCCACTTGCATTTTCTACAAAAAGAGTGTTTCATAACTGCTCAATCAAAAATATGTTTTATCTCTGTTAACTGAATTTACAGATCAGAAATAAGTTTCACAGAATGCATCTGTGTAGTTTTTATTTGAAGATATTCTTTTTCCTAATGTAGGCCTCTTAGCGCTTAGCATGTCCAATTGCAGTTTCTACACAAAGAGTGTTTCAGAACGGCTCAATCAAAAGTAAGGTTCAACTCTGTTAGTTGAATGCACAGAACAGAAAGAATTTTCACAGAATGCTACTGTGCAGTTTATATTTGAATATATTCCTTTTTCCACTATTACCCTCTTAGCGCTCCGAATGTCCACTTGCATTTTCTACAGAAAGAGTGTTCAGAACTGCGCAATCAAAAGTATGGTTTAACTCTGTTAGCTTAATGAACATATCAGAAATAAGTTTCACACAATGCTTCTGTGTAGTTTTTATTTGAAGATATTATTTTTCCCAATATAGGCCTCTTAGCGCTCAGAATGTCCAATTGCAGTTTCTACAGAAAGAGTGTTTCAGAAAGGCTCAATCAAAAGTAAGGTTCAACTCTGTTAGTTGAATGCACAGAACAGAAAGAAGTTTCATACAATGCTTCTGTGTAGTTTATATTTGAAAATATTCTTTTTTCCACTATTACCCACTTAGCGCTACGAATGTCCATTTGCATTTTCTACAGACAGAGTGGTTCAAAACTGCTCAATCATAAGTATGGTTTAACTCTGTTAGCTGAATGCTCAGATCAGAAAGAAGTTTCACAGAATGCTTCTGTGTAGTTTATATTTGAATATATTCCTTTTTCCACTACTACTCTCTTAGCGCTCCAAATGTCCAGTTGCATTTTCTACAGAAAGAGTGTTCAGATCTGCTCAATCAAAAGTATGGTTTAACTCTGTTAGCTGAATGCACAGATCAGAAAGAAGTTTCAAAGAATGATTCTGTGTAGTTTATATTTGGAGACATTCCTTTTTCCACTATTAACCTCTTAGCGCTCCGAATCTCCACTTGCATTTTCTACAGAAAGAGTGTTTCAGAACGGCTCAATCAAAACTAAGGTTCAACTCTTTTAGTTGAACAAACAGAACAGAAAGTAGTTTCACACAATTCTTCTGTGTAGTTTTTATTTGTAGACATTCTTTTTCATAATATAGGCCTCTTAGCGCTCAGAATGTCCAATTGCAGTTTCTACAGAAAGAGTGTTTCAGAACGGCTCAATCAAAAGTAAGGTTGAACTCTGTTAGTTGAATGCACAGAACAGAAAGAAATTTCATACAATGCTTCTGTGTAGTTTATATTTGAACATATTCTTTTTTCCACTATTACCCACTTAGCGCTACGAATGTCCAGTTGCATTTTCTACAGACAGAGAGTTTCAAAACTGCTCAATCAAAAGTATGGTTTAACTCTGTTAGCTGTATGCTCAGATCAGAAAGAAGTTTCACAGAATGCTTCTGTGTAGTTTATATTTGCATATATTCCCTTTTCCACTACTACGCTCTTAGCGCTCCAAATGTCCAGTTGCATTTTCAACAGAAAGAGTGTTCAGATGTGCTCAATCAAAAGTATGGTTTAACTCTGTTAGCTGAATGCACAGATCAGAAAGAAGTTTCACCGAATGATTCTGTGTAGTTTATATTTGAAGACATTCCTTTTTCCACTATTACCCTCTTAGCGCTCCGAATCTCCACTTGCATTTTCTACAAAAAGAGTGTTTCATAACTGCTCAATCAAAAATATGTTTTATCTCTGTTAACTGAATTTACAGATCAGAAATAAGTTTCACAGAATGCATCTGTGTAGTTTTTATTTGAAGATATTCTTTTTCCTAATGTAGGCCTCTTAGCGCTTAGCATGTCCAATTGCAGTTTCTACACAAAGAGTGTTTCAGAACGGCTCAATCAAAAGTAAGGTTCAACTCTGTTAGTTGAATGCACAGAACAGAAAGAATTTTCACAGAATGCTACTGTGTAGTTTATATTTGTATATATTCCTTTTTCCACTATTACACTCGTAGCGCTCCGAATGTCCACTTGCATTTTCTACAGAAAGAGTGTTGAGAACTGCGCAATCAAAAGTATGGTTTAACTCTGTTAGCTTAATGAACATATCAGAAATAAGTTTCACACAATGCTTCTGTGTAGTTTTTATTTGAAGATATTATTTTTCCCACTAGAGTCCTCTAAGCGCTCCGAATGTTCAATTGCAGTTTCTACAGAAAGAGTGTTTCAGAAAGGCTCAATCAAAAGTAAGGTTCAAATCTGTTAGTTGAATGCACAGAACAGAAAGAAGTTTCATACAATGCTTCTGTGTAGTTTATATTTGAACATATTCTTTTTTCCACTATTACCCAATTAGCGCTACGAATGTCCAATTGCATTTTCTACAGACAGAGTGTTTCAAAACTGCTCAACCATAAGTATGGTTTAACTCTGTTAGCTGAATGCTCAGATCAGAAAGAAGTTTCACAGAATGCTTCTGTGTAGTTTATATTTGAATATATTCCTTTTTCCACTACTACTCTCCTAGCGCTCCAAATGTCCAGTTGCATTTTCTACAGAAAGAGTGTTCAGATCTGCTCAATCAAAAGTATGGTTTAACTCTGTTAGCTGAATGCACAGATCAGAAAGAAGTTTCACAGAATGATTCTGTGTAGTTTATATTTGGAGACATTCCTTTTTCCACTATTACCCTCTTAGCGCTCCGAATCTCCACTTGCATTTTCTACAGAAATAGTGTTTCAGAACGGCTCAATCAAAACTAAGGTTCAACTCTTTTAGTTGAACAAACAGAACGGAAAGTAGTTTCACACAATTCTTCTGTGTAGTTTTTATTTGTAGACATTCTTTTTCCCAATATAGGCCTCTTAGCACTCAGAATGTCCAATTGCAGTTTCTACAGAAAGAGTGTTTCAGAACGGCTCAATCAAAAGTAAGGTTCAACTCTGTTAGTTGAATGCACAGAACAGAAAGAAGTTTCATACAATGCTTCTGTGTAGTTTATATTTGAACATATTCTTTTTTCCACTATTACCCACTTAGCGCTACGAATATCCAGTTGCATTTTCTACAGACAGAGAGTTTCAAAACTGCTCAATCAAAAGTATGGTTTAACTCTGTTAGCTGTATGCTCAGATCAGAAAGAAGTTTCACAGAATGCTTCTGTGTAGTTTATATTTGCATATATTCCTTTTTCCACTACTACGCTCTTAGCGCTCCAAATGTCCAGTTGCATTTTCAACAGAAAGAGTGTTCAGATGTGCTCAATCAAAAGTATGGTTTAACTCTGTTAGCTGAATGCACAGATCAGAAAGAAGTTTCACCGAATGATTCTGTGTAGTTTATATTTGATGACATTCCTTTTTCCACTATTACCCTCTTAGCGCTCCGAATCTCCACTTGCATTTTCTACAAAAAGAGTGTTTCATAACTGCTCAATCAAAAATATGTTTTATCTCTGTTAACTGAATTTACAGATCAGAAATAAGTTTCACAGAATGCATCTGTGTAGTTTTTATTTGAAGATATTCTTTTTCCTAATGTAGGCCTCCTAGCGCTTAGCATGTCCAATTGCAGTTTCTACACAAAGAGTGTTTCAGAACGGCTCAATCAAAAGTAAGGTTCAACTCTGTTAGTTGAATGCACAGAACAGAAAGAATTTTCACAGAATGCTACTGTGTAGTTTATATATGAATATCTTCCTTTTTCCACTATTACCCTCGTAGCGCTCCGAATGTCCACTTGCATTTTCTACAGAAAGAGTGTTCAGAACTGCGCAATCAAAAGTATGGTTTAACTCTGTTAGCTTAATGAACATATCAGAAATAAGTTTCACACAATGCTTCTGTGTAGTTTTTATTTGAAGATATTATTTTTCCCAATAGAGTCCTCTTAGCGCTCAGAATGTCCAATTGCAGTTTCTACAGAAAGAGTGTTTCAGAAAGGCTCAATCAAAAGTGAGGTTCAACTCTGTTAGTTGAATGCACAGAACAGAAAGAAGTTTCATACAATGCTTCTGTGTAGTTTTTATTTCAACATATTCTTTTTTCCACTATTACCCACTTAGCGCTACGAATGTCCAATTGCATTTTCTACAGACAGAGTGTTTCAAAACTGCTCAATCATAAGTATGGTTTAACTCTGTTAGCTGAATGCTCAGATCAGAAAGAAGTTTCACGCAATGCTTCGGTGTAGTTTATATTTGAATATATTCCTTTTTCCACTACTACTCTCTTGGCCCTCCAAATGTCCAGTTGCATTTTCTACAGAAAGAGTGTTCAGATCTGCTCAATCAAAAGTATGGTTTAACTCTGTTAGCTGAATGCACAGATCAGAAAGAAGTTTCACAGAATGATTCTGTGTAGTTTATATTTGGAGACATTCCTTTTTCCACTATTACCCTCTTAGCGCTCCGAATCTCCACTTGCATTTTCTACAGAAAGAGTGTTTCAGAACGGCTCAATCAAAACTAAGGTTCAAATCTTTTAGTTGAACAAACAGAACAGAAAGTAGTTTCACACAATTCTTCTGTGTAGTTTTTATTTGTAGACATTCTTTTTCCCAATATAGGCCTCTTAGCGCTCAGAATGTCCAATTGCAGTTTCTACAGAAAGAGTGTTTCAGAACGGCTCAATCAAAAGTAAGGTTCAACTCTGTTAGTTGAATGCACAGAACAGAAAGAAGTTTCATACAATGCTTCTGTGTAGTTTATATTTGAACATATTCTTTTTTCCACTATTACCCACTTAGCGCTACGAATGTCCAGTTGCATTTTCTACAGACAGAGAGTTTCAAAACTGCTCAATCAAAAGTATGGTCTAACTCTGTTAGCTGTATGCTCAGATCAGAAAGAAGTTTCACAGAATGCTTCTGTGTAGTTTATATTTGCATATATTCCTTTTTCCACTACTACGCTCTTAGCGCTCCAAATGTCCAGTTGCATTTTCAACAGAAAGAGTGTTCAGATGTGCTCAATCAAAAGTATGGTTTAACTCTGTTAGCTGAATGCACAGATCAGAAAGAAGTTTCACCGAATGATTCTGTGTAGTTTATATTTGAAGACATTCCTTTTTCCACTATTACCCTCTTAGCGCTCCGAATCTCCACTTGCATTTTCTACAAAAAGAGTGTTTCATAACTGCTCAATCAAAAATATGTTTTATCTCTGTTAACTGAATTTACAGATCAGAAATAAGTTTCACAGAATGCATCTGTGTAGTTTTTATTTGAAGATATTCTTTTTCCTAATGTAGGCCTCCTAGCGCTTAGCATGTCCAATTGCAGTTTCTACACAAAGAGTGTTTCAGAACGGCTCAATCAAAAGTAAGGTTCAACCCTGTTAGTTGAATGCACAGAACAGAAAGAATTTTCACAGAATGCTACTGTGTAGTTTATATTTGAATATATTCCTTTTTCCACTATTACCCTCTTAGCGCTCCGAATGTCCACTTGCATTTTCTACAGAAAGAGTGTTCAGAACTGCGCAATCAAAAGTATGGTTTAACTCTGTTAGCTTAATGAACATATCAGAAATAAGTTTCACACAATGCTTCTGTGTAGTTTTTATTTGAAGATATTATTTTTCCCAATATAGGCCTCTTAGCGCTCAGAATGTCCAATTGAAGTTTCTACAGAAAGAGTGTTTCAGAAAGGCTCAATCAAAAGTAAGGTTCAACTCTGTTAGTTGAATGCACAGAACAGAAAGAAGTTTCATACAATGCTTCTGTGTAGTTTATATTTGAAAATATTCTTTTTTCCACTATTACCCACTTAGCGCTACGAATGTCCAGTTGCATTTTCTACAGACAGAGAGTTTCAAAACTGCTCAATCAAAAGTATGGTTTAACTCTGTTAGCTGTATGCTCAGATCAGAAAGATGTTTCACAGAATGCTTCTGTGTAGTTTATATTTGCATATATTCCTTTTTCCACTACTACGCTCTTAGCGCTCCAAATGTCCAGTTGCATTTTCAACAGAAAGAGTGTTCAGATGTGCTCAATCAAAAGTATGGTTTAACTCTGTTAGCTGAATGCACAGATCAGAAACAAGTTTCACCGAATGATTCTGTGTAGTTTATATTTGAAGACATTCCTTTTTCCACTATTACCCTCTTAGCGCTCCGAATCTCCACTTGCATTTTCTACAAAAAGATTGTTTCATAACTCCTCAATCAAAAATATGTTTTATCTCTGTTAACTGAATTTACAGATCAGAAATAAGTTTCACAGAATGCATCTGTGTAGTTTTTATTTGAAGATATTCTTTTTCCTAATGTAGGCCTCTTAGCGCTTAGCATGTCCAATTGCAGTTTCTACACACAGAGTGTTTCAGAACGGCTCAATCAAAAATAAGGTTCGACTCTGTTAGTTGAATGCACAGAACAGAAAGAATTTTCACAGAATGCTACTGTGTAGTTTATATTTGAATATATTCCTTTTTCCACTATTACCCTCTTAGCGCTCCGAATGTCCACTTGCATTTTCTACAGAAAGTGTGTTCAGAACTGCGCAATCAAAAGTATGGTTTAACTCTGTTAGCTTAATGAACATATCAGAAATAAGTTTCACACAATGCTTCTGTGTAGTTTTTATTTGAAGATATTATTTTTCCCAATAGAGGCCTCTTAGCGCTCAGAATGTCCAATTGCAGTTTCTACAGAAAGAGTGTTTCAGATAGGCTCAATCAAAAGTAAGGTTCAACTCTGTTAGTTGAATGCACAGAACAGAAAGAAGTTTCATACAATGCTTCTGTGTAGTTTATATTTGAACATATTCTTTTTTCCACTATTACCCACTTAGCGCTACGAATGTCCAATTGCATTTTCTACAGACAGAGTGTTTCAAAACTGCTCAATCATAAGTATGGTTTAACTCTGTTAGCTGAATGCTCAGATCAGAAAGAAGTTTCACAGAATGCTTCTGTGTAGTTTATATTTGAATATATTCCTTTTTCCACTACTACTCTCTTAGCGCTCCAAATGTCCAGTTGCATTTTCTACAGAAAGAGTGTTCAGATCTGCTCAATCAAAAGTATGGTTTAACTCTGTTAGCTGAATGCACAGATCAGAAAGAAGTTTCACAGAATGATTCTGTGTAGTTTATATTTGGAGACATTCCTTTTTCCACTATTACCCTCTTAGCGCTCCGAATCTCCACTTGCATTTTCTACAGAAAGAGTGTTTCATAACTGCTCAATCAAAAATATGTTTTATCTCTGTTAACTGAATTTACAGATCAGAAATAAGTTTCACAGAATGCATCTGTGTAGTTTTTATTTGAAGATATTCTTTTTCCTAATGTAGGCCTCTTAGCGCTTAGCATGTCCAATTGCAGTTTCTACACAAAGAGTGTTTCAGAACGGCTCAATCAAAAGTAAGGTTCAACTCTGTTAGTTGAATGCACAGAACAGAAAGAATTTTCACAGAATGCTACTGTGTAGTTTATATTTGAATATATTCCTTTTTCCACTATTACCCTCGTAGCGCTCCGAATGTCCACTTGCATTTTCTACAGAAAGAGTGTTGAGAACTGCGCAATCAAAAGTATGGTTTAACTCTGTTAGCTTAATGAACATATCAGAAATAAGTTTCACACAATGCTTCTGTGTAGTTTTTATTTGAAGATATTATTTTTCCCAATAGAGTCCTCTTAGCTCTAAGAATGTCCAATTGCAGTTTCTACAGAAAGAGTGTTTCAGAAAGGCTCAATCAAAAGTAAGGTTCAAATCTGTTAGTTGAATGCACAGAACAGAAAGAAGTTTCACACAATGCTTCTGTGTAGTTTATATTTGAACATATTCTTTTTTCCACTATTACCCCCTTAGCGCTACGAATGTCCAATTGCATTTTCTACAGACAGAGTGTTTCAAAACTGCTCAATCATAAGTATGGTTTAACTCTGTTAGCTGAATGCTCAGATCAGAAAGAAGTTTCACAGAATGCTTCTGTGTAGTTTATATTTGAATATATTCCTTTTTCCACTACTACACTCTTAGCGCACCAAATGTCCAGTTGCATTTTCTACAGAAAGAGTGTTCAGATCTGCTCAATCAAAAGTATGGTTTAACTCTGTTAGCTGAATGCACAGATCAGAAAGAAGTTTGACAGAATGATTCTGTGTAGTTTATATTTGGAGACATTCCTTTTTCCACTATTACCCTCTTAGCGCTCCGAATCTCCACTTGCATTTTCTACAGAAAGAGTGTTTCAGAACGGCTCAATCAAAACTAAGGTTCAACTCTTTTAGTTGAACAAACAGAACAGAAAGTAGTTTCACACAATTCTTCTGTGTAGTTTTTATTTGTAGACATTCTTTTTCCCAATATAGGCCTCTTAGCGCTCAGAATGTCCAATTGCAGTTTCTACAGAAAGAGTGTTTCAGAACGGCTCAATCAAAAGTAAGGTTCAACTCTGTTAGTTGAAGGCACAGAACAGAAAGAAGTTTCATACAATGCTTCTGTGTAGTTTATATTTGAACATATTCTTTTTTCCACTATTACCCACTTAGCGCTACGAATGTCCAGTTGCATTTTCTACAGACAGAGAGTTTCAAAACTGCTCAATCAAAAGTATGGTTTAACTCTGTTAGCTGTATGCTCAGATCACAAAGAAGTTTCACAGAATGCTTCTGTGTAGTTTATATTTGCATATATTCCTTTTTCCACTAATACGCTCTTAGCGCTCCAAATGTCCAGTTGCATTTTCAACAGAAAGAGTGTTCAGATGTGCTCAATCAAAAGTATGGTTTAACACTGTTAGCTGAATGCACAGATCAGAAAGAAGTTTCACCGAATGATTCTGTGTAGTTTATATTTGAAGACATTCCTTTTTCCACTATTACCCTCTTAGCGCTCCGAATCTCCACTTGCATTTTCTACAAAAAGAGTGTTTCATAACTGCTCAATCAAAAATATGTTTTATCTCTGTTAACTGAATTTACAGATCAGAAATAAGTTTCACAGAATGCATCTGTGTAGTTTTTATATGAAGATATTCTTTTTCCTAATGTAGGCCTCTTAGCGCTTAGCATGTCCAATTGCAGTTTCTACACAAAGAGTGTTTCAGAACGGCTCAATCAAAAGTAAGGTTCAACTCTGTTAGTTGAATGCACAGAACAGAAAGAATTTTCACAGAATGCTACTGTGTAGTTTATATTTGAATATATTCCTTTTTCCACTATTACCCTCTTAGCGCTCCGAATGTCCACTTGCATTTTCTACAGAAAGAGTGTTCAGAACTGCGCAATCAAAAGTATGGTTTAACTCTGTTAGCTTAATGAACATATCAGAAATAAGTTTCACACAATGCTTCTGTGTAGTTTTTATTTGAAGATATTATTTTTCCCAATAGAGGCCTCTTAGCGCTCAGAATGTCCAATTGCAGTTTCTACAGAAAGAGTGTTTCAGAAAGGCTCAATCAAAAGTAAGGTTCAACTCTGTTAGTTGAATGCACAGAACAGAAAGAAGTTTCATACAATGCTTCTGTGTAGTTTATATTTGAAAATATTCTTTTTTCCACTATTACCCACTTAGCGCTACGAATGTCCAGTTGCATTTTCTACAGAGAGAGTGTTTCAAAACTGCTCAATCATAAGTATGGTTTAACTCTGTTAGCTGAATGCTCAGATCAGAAAGAAGTTTCACAGAATGCTTCTGTGTAGTTTATATTTGAATATATTCTTTTTCCACTACTACTCTCTTAGCGCTCCAAATGTCCAGTTGCATTTTCTACAGAAAGAGTGTTCAGATCTGCTCAATCAAAAGTATGGTTTAACTCTGTTAGCTGAATGCACAGATCAGAAAGAAGTTTCACAGAATGATTCTGTGTAGTTTATATTTGGAGACATTCCTTTTTCCACTATTACCCTCTTAGCGCTCCGAATCTCCACTTGCATTTTCTACAGAAAGAGTGTTTCAGAACGGCTCAATCAAAACTAAGGTTCAACTCTTTTAGTTGAACAAACAGAACGGAAAGTAGTTTCACACAATTCTTCTGTGTAGTTTTTATTTGTAGACATTCTTTTTCGCAATATAGGCCTCTTAGCGCTCAGAATGTCCAATTGCAGTTTCTACAGAAAGAGTGTTTCAGAACGGCTCAATCAAAAGTAAGGTTCAACTCTGTTAGTTGAATGCACAGAACAGAAAGAAGTTTCATACAATGCTTCTGTGTAGTTTATATTTGAACATATTCTTTTTTCCACTATTACCCACTTAGCGCTACGAATGTCCAGTTGCATTTTCTACAGACAGAGAGTTTCAAAACTGCTCAATCAAAAGTATGGTTTAACTCTGTTAGCTGTATGCTCAGATCAGAAAGAAGTTTCACAGAATGCTTCTGTGTAGTTTATATTTGCATATATTCCTTTTTCCACTACTACGCTCTTAGCGCTCCAAATGTCCAGTTGCATTTTCAACAGAAAGAGTGTTCAGATGTGCTCAATCAAAAGTATGGTTTAACTCTGTTAGCTGAATGCACAGATCAGAAAGACGTTTCACCGAATGATTCTGTGTAGTTTATATTTGAAGACATTCCTTTTTCCACTATTACCCTCTTAACGCTCCGAATCTCCACTTGCATTTTCTACAAAAAGAGTGTTTCATAACTGCTCAATCAAAAATATGTTTTATCTCTGTTAACTGAATTTACAGATCAGAAATAAGTTTCACAGAATGCATCTGTGTAGTTTTTATTTGAAGATATTCTTTTTCCTAATGTAGGCCTCTTAGCGCTTAGCATGTCCAATTGCAGTTTCTACAGAAAGAGTGTTTCAGAACGGCTCAATCAAAAGTAAGGTTCAATTCTGTTAGTTGAATGCACAGAACAGAAAGAATTTTCACAGAATGCTACTGTGTAGTTTATATTTGTATATATTCCTTTTTCCACTATTACCCTCTTAGCGCTCCGAATGTCCACTTGCATTTTCTACAGAAAGAGTGTTCAGAACTGCGCAATCAAAAGTATGGTTTAACTCTGTTAGCTTAATGAACATATCAGAAATAAGTTTCACACAATGCTTCTGTGTAGTTTTTATTTGAAGATATTATTTTTCCCAATATAGGCCTCTTAGCGCTCAGAATGTCCAATTGCAGTTTCTACAGAAAGAGTGTTTCAGAAAGGCTCAATCAAAAGTAAGGTTCAACTCTGTTAGTTGAATGCACAGAACAGAAAGAAGTTTCATACAATGCTTCTGTGTAGTTTATATTTGAAAATATTCTTTTTTCCACTATTACCCACTTAGCGCTACGAATGTCCAGTTGCATTTTCTACAGACAGAGTGTTTCAAAACTGCTCAATCATAAGTATGGTTTAACTCTGTTAGCTGAATGCTCAGATCAGAAAGAAGTTTCACAGAATGCTTCTGTGTAGTTTATATTTGAATATATTCCTTTTTCCACTACTACTCTCTTAGCGCTCCAAATGTCCAGTTGCATTTTCTACAGAAAGAGTGTTCAGATCTGCTCAATCAAAAGTATGGTTTAACTCTGTTAGCTGAATGCACAGATCAGAAAGAAGTTTCACAGAATGATTCTGTGTAGTTTATAATTGGAGACATTCCTTTTTCCACTATTACCCTCTTAGCGCTCCGAATCTCCACTTGCATTTTCTACAGAAAGAGTGTTTCAGAACGGCTCAATCAAAACTAAGGTTCAACTCTTTTAGTTGAACAAACAGAACAGAAAGTAGTTTCACACAATTCTTCTGTGTAGTTTTTATTTGTAGACATTCTTTTTCCCAATATAGGCCTCTTAGCGCTCAGAATGTCCAATTGCAGTTTCTCCAGAAAGAGTGTTTCAGAACGGCTCAATCAAAAGTAAGGTTCAACTCTGTTAGTTGAATGCACAGAACAGAAAGAAGTTTCATACAATGCTTCTGTGTAGTTTATATTTGAACATATTCTTTTTTCCACTATTACCCACTTAGCGCTACGAATGTCCAGTTGCATTTTCTACAGACAGAGAGTTTCAAAACTGCTCAATCAAAAGTATGGTTTAACTCTGTTAGCTGTATGCTCAGATCACAAAGAAGTTTCACAGAATGCTTCTGTGTAGTTTATATTTGCATATATTCCTTTTTCCACTACTACGCTCTTAGCGCTCCAAATGTCCAGTTGCATTTTCAACAGAAAGAGTGTTCAGATGTGCTCAATCAAAAGTATGGTTTAACTCTGTTAGCTGAATGCACAGATCAGAAAGAAGTTTCACCGAATGATTCTGTGTAGTTTATATTTGAAGACATTCCTTTTTCCACTATTACCCTCTTAGCGCTCCGAATCTCCACTTGCATTTTCTACAAAAAGAGTGTTTCATAACTGCTCAATCAAAAATATGTTTTATCTCTGTTAACTGAATTTACAGATCAGAAATAAGTTTCACAGAATGCATCTGTGTAGTTTTTATATGAAGATATTCTTTTTCCTAATGTAGGCCTCTTAGCGCTTAGCATGTCCAATTGCAGTTTCTACACAAAGAGTGTTTCAGAACGGCTCAATCAAAAGTAAGGTTCAATTCTGTTAGTTGAATGCACAGAACAGAAAGAATTTTCACAGAATGCTACTGTGTAGTTTATATTTGAATATATTCCTTTTTCCACTATTACCCTCTTAGCGCTCCGAATGTCCACTTGCATTTTCTACAGAAAGAGTGTTCAGAACTGCGCAATCAAAACTATGGTTTAACTCTGTTAGCTTAATGAACATATCAGAAATAAGTTTCACACAATGCTTCTGTGTAGTTTTTATTTGAAGATATTATTTTTCCCAATATAGGCCTCTTAGCGCTCAGAATGTCCAATTGCAGTTTCTACAGAAAGAGTGTTTCAGAAAGGCTCAATCAAAAGTAAGGTTCAACTCTGTTAGTTGAATGCACAGAACAGAAAGAAGTTTCATACAATGCTTCTGTGTAGTTTATATTTGAAAATATTCTTTTTTCCACTATTACCCACTTAGCGCTACGAATGTCCAGTTGCATTTTCTACAGACAGAGTGCTTCAAAACTGCTCAATCATAAGTATGGTTTAACTCTGTTAGCTGAATGCTCAGATCAGAAAGAAGTTTCACAGAATGCTTCTGTGTAGTTTATATTTGAATATATTCCTTTTTCCACTACTACTCTCTTAGCGCTCCAAATGTCCAGTTGCATTTTCTACAGAAAGAGTGTTCAGATCTGCTCAATCAAAAGTATGGTTTAACTCTGTTAGCTGAATGCACAGATCAGAAAGAAGTTTCACAGAATGATTCTGTGTAGTTTATATTTGGAGACATTCCTTTTTCCACTATTACCCTCTTAGCGCTCCGAATCTCCACTTGCATTTTCTACAGAAAGAGTGTTTCAGAACGGCTCAATCAAAACTAAGGTTCAACTCTTTTAGTTGAACAAACAGAACGGAAAGTAGTTTCACACAATTCTTCTGTGTAGTTTTTATTTGTAGACATTCTTTTTCCCAATATAGGCCTCTTAGCGCTCAGAATGTCCAATTGCAGTTTCTACAGAAAGAGTGTTTCAGAACGGCTCAATCATAAGTAAGGTTCAACTCTGTTATTTGAATGCACAGAACAGAAAGTAGTTTCATACAATGCTTCTGTGTAGTTTATATTTGAACATATTCTTTTTTCCACTATTACCCACTTAGCGCTACGAATATCCAGTTGCATTTTCTACAGACAGAGAGTTTCAAAACTGCTCAATCAAAAGTATGGTTTAACTCTGTTAGCTGTATGCTCAGATCAGAAAGAAGTTTCACAGAATGCTTCTGTGTAGCTTATATTTGCATATATTCCTTTTTCCACTACTACGCTCTTAGCGCTCCAAATGTCCAGTTGCATTTTCAACAGAAAGAGTGTTCAGATCTGCTCAATCAAAAGTATGGTTTAACTCTGTTAGCTGAATGCACAGATCAGAAATAAGTTTCACCGAATGATTCTGTGTAGTTTATATTTGATGACATTCCTTTTTCCACTATTACCCTCTTAGCGCTCCGAATCTCCACTTGCATTTTCTACAAAAAGAGTGTTTCATAACTGCTCAATCATAAATATGTTTTATCTCTGTTAACTGAATTTACAGATCAGAAATAAGTTTCACAGAATGCATCTGTGTAGTTTTTATTTGAAGATATTCTTTTTCCTAATGTAGGCCTCTTAGCGCTTAGCATGTCCAATTGCAGTTTCTACACAAAGAGTGTTTCAGAACGGCTCAATCAAAAGTAAGGTTCAACTCTGTTAGTTGAATGCACAGAACAGAAAGAATTTTCACAGAATGCTACTGTGTAGTTTATATTTGAATATATTCCTTTTTCCACTATTACCCTCGTAACGCTCCGAATGTCCACTTGCATTTTCTACAGAAAGAGTGTTCAGAACTGCGCAATCAAAAGTATGGTTTAACTCTGTTAGCTTAATGAACATATCAGAAATAAGTTTCACACAATGCTTCTGTGTAGTTTTTATTTGAAGATATTATTTTTCCCAATAGATTCCTCTTAGCGCTCAGAATGTCCAATTGCAGTTTCTACAGAAAGAGTGTTTCAGAAAGGCTCAATCAAAAGTAAGGTTCAACTCTGTTAGTTGAATGCACAGAACAGAAAGAAGTTTCATACAATGCTTCTGTGTAGTTTATATTTGAACATATTCTTTTTTCCACTATTACCCACTTAGCGCTACGAATATCCAATTGCATTTTCTACAGACAGAGTGTTTCAAAACTGCTCAATCATAAGTATGGTTTAACTCTGTTAGCTGAATGCTCAGATCAGAAAGAAGTTTCACAGAATGCTTCTGTGTAGTTTATATTTGAATATATTCCTTTTTCCACTACTACTCTCTTGGCGCTCCAAATGTCCAGTTGCATTTTCTACAGAAAGAGTGTTCAGATCTGCTCAATCAAAAGTATGGTTTAACTCTGTTAGCTGAATGCACAGATCAGAAAGAAGTTTCACAGAATGATTCTGTGTAGTTTATATTTGGAGACATTCCTTTTTCCACTATTACCCTCTTAGCGCTCCGAATCTCCACTTGCATTTTCTACAGAAAGAGTGTTTCAGAACGGCTCAATCAAAACTAAGGTTCAACTCTTTTAGTTGAACAAACAGAACAGAAAGTAGTTTCACACAATTCTTCTGTGTAGTTTTTATTTGTAGACATTCTTTTTCCCAATATAGGCCTCTTAGCGCTCAGAATGTCCAATTGCAGTTTCTACAGAAAGAGTGTTTCAGAACGGCTCAATCAAAAGTAAGGTTCAACTCTGTTAGTTGAATGCACAGAACAGAAAGAAGTTTCATACAATGCTTCTGTGTAGTTTATATTTGAACATATTCTTTTTTCCACTATTACCCACTTAGCGCTACGAATGTCCAGTTGCATTTTCTACAGACAGAGAGTTTCAAAACTGCTCAATCAAAAGTATGGTCTAACTCTGTTAGCTGTATGCTCAGATCAGAAAGAAGTTTCACAGAATGCTTCTGTGTAGTTTATATTTGCATATATTCCTTTTTCCACTACTACGCTCTTAGCGCTCCAAATGTCCAGTTGCATTTTCAACAGAAAGAGTGTTCAGATGTGCTCAATCAAAAGTATGGTTTAACTCTGTTAGCTGAATGCACAGATCAGAAAGAAGTTTCACCGAATGATTCTGTGTAGTTTATATTTGAAGACATTCCTTTTTCCACTATTACCCTCTTAGCGCTCCGAATCTCCACTTGCATTTTCTACAAAAAGAGTGTTTCATAACTGCTCAATCAAAAATATGTTTTATCTCTGTTAACTGAATTTACAGATCAGAAATAAGTTTCACAGAATGCATCTGTGTAGTTTTTATTTGAAGATATTCTTTTTCCTAATGTAGGCCTCTTAGCGCTTAGCATGTCCAATTGCAGTTTCTACACAAAGAGTGTTTCAGAACGGCTCAATCAAAAGTAAGGTTCAACTCTGTTAGTTGAATGCACAGAACAGAAAGAATTTTCACAGAATGCTACTGTGTAGTTTATATTTGAATATATTCCTTTTTCCACTATTACCCTATTAGCCCTCGAATGTCCACTTGCATTTTCTACAGAAAGAGTGTTCAGAACTGCGCAATCAAAAGTATGGTTTAACTCTGTTAGCTTAATGAACATATCAGAAATAAGTTTCACACAATGCTTCTGTGTAGTTTTTATTTGAAGATATTATTTTTCCCAATATAGGCCTCTTAGCGCTCAGAATGTCCAATTGCAGTTTCTACAGAAAGAGTGTTTCAGAAAGGCTCAATCAAAAGTAAGGTTCAACTCTGTTAGTTGAATGCACAGAACAGAAAGAAGTTTCATACAATGCTTCTGTGTAGTTTATATTTGAATATATTCTTTTTTCCACTATTACCCACTTAGCGCTACGAATGTCCAGTTGCATTTTCTACAGACAGAGAGTTTCAAAACTGCTCAATCAAAAGTATGGTTTAACTCTGTTAGCTGTATGCTCAGATCAGAAAGAAGTTTCACAGAATGCTTCTGTGTAGTTTATATTTGCATATATTCCTTTTTCCACTACTACGCTCTTAGCGCTCCAAATGTCCAGTTGCATTTTCAACAGAAAGAGTGTTCAGATGTGCTCAATCAAAAGTATGGTTTAACTCTGTTAGCTGAATGCACAGATCAGAAAGAAGTTTCACCGAATGATTCTGTGTAGTTTATATTTGAAGACATTCCTTTTTCCACTATTACCCTCTTAGCGCTCCGAATCTCCACTTGCATTTTCTACAAAAAGAGTGTTTCATAACTGCTCAATCAAAAATATGTTTTATCTCTGTTAACTGAATTTACAGATCAGAAATAAGTTTCACAGAATGCATCTGTGTAGTTTTTATTTGAAGATATTCTTTTTCCTAATGTAGGCCTCTTAGCGCTTAGCATGTCCAATTGCAGTTTCTACACAAAGAGTGTTTCAGAACGGCTCAATCAAAAATAAGGTTCGACTCTGTTAGTTGAATGCACAGAACAGAAAGAATTTTCACAGAATGCTACTGTGTAGTTTATATTTGAATATATTCCTTTTTCCTCTATTACCCTCTTAGCGCTCCGAATGTCCACTTGCATTTTCTACAGAAAGTGTGTTCAGAACTGCGCAATCAAAAGTATGGTTTAACTCTGTTAGCTTAATGAACATATCAGAAATAAGTTTCACACAATGCTTCTGTGTAGTTATTATTTGAAGATATTATTTTTCCCAATAGAGGCCTCTTAGCGCTCAGAATGTCCAATTGCAGTTTCTACAGAAAGAGTGTTTCAGATAGGCTCAATCAAAAGTAAGGTTCAACCCTGTTAGTTGAATGCACAGAACAGAAAGAAGTTTCATACAATGCTTCTGTGTAGTTTATATTTGAACATATTCTTTTTTCCACTATTACCCACTTAGCGCTACGAATGTCCACTTGTATTTTCTACAGACAGAGTGTTTCAAAACTGCTCAATCATAAGTATGGTTTAACTCTGTTAGCTGAATGCTCAGATCAGAAAGAAGTTTCACAGAATGCTTCTGTTTAGTTTATATTTGAATATATTCCTTTTTCCACTACTACTCTCTTAGCGCTCCAAATGTCCAGTTGCATTTTCTACAGAAAGAGTGTTCAAATCTGCTCAATCAAAAGTATGGTTTAACTCTGTTAGCTGAATGCACAGATCAGAAAGAAGTTTCACAGAATGATTCTGTGTAGTTTATATTTGGAGACATTCCTTTTTCCACTATTACCCTCTTAGCGCTCCGAATCTCCACTTGCATTTTCTACAGAAAGAGTGTTTCAGAACGGCTCAATCAAAACTAAGGTTCAACTCTTTTAGTTGAACAAGCAGAACAGAAAGTAGTTTCACACAATTCTTCTGTGTAGTTTTTATTTGTAGACATTCTTTTTCCCAATATAGGCCTCTTAGCGCTCAGAATGTCCAATTGCAGTTTCTACAGAAAGAGTGTTTCAGAACGGCTCAATCAAAAGTAAGGTTCAACTCTGTTAGTTGAATGCACAGAACAGAAAGAAGTTTCATACAATGCTTCTGTGTAGTTTATATTTGAACATATTCTTTTTTCCATTATTACCCACTTAGCGCTACGAATGTCCAGTTGCATTTTCTACAGACAGAGAGTTTCAAAACTGCTCAATCAAAAGTATGGTTTAACTCTGTTAGCTGTATGCTCAGATCAGAAAGAAGTTTCACAGAATGCTTCTGTGTAGTTTATATTTGCATATATTCCTTTTTCCACTACTACGCTCTTAGCGCTCCAAATGTCCAGTTGCATTTTCAACAGAAAGAGTGTTCAGATGTGCTCAATCAAAAGTATGGTTTAACTCTGTTAGCTGAATGCACAGATCAGAAAGAAGTTTCACCGAATGATTCTGTGTAGTTTATATTTGAAGACATTCCTTTTTCCACTATTACCCTCTTAGCGCTCCGAATCTCCACTTGCATTTTCTACAAAAAGAGTGTTTCATAACTGCTCAATCAAAAATATGTTTTATCTCTGTTAACTGAATTTACAGATCAGAAATAAGTTTCACAGAATGCATCTGTGTAGTTTTTATTTGAAGATATTCTTTTTCCTAATGTAGGCCTCTTAGCGCTTAGCATGTCCAATTGCAGTTTCTACACAAAGAGTGTTTCAGAACGGCTCAATCAAAAATAAGGTTCGACTCTGTTAGTTGAATGCACAGAATAGAAAGAATTTTCACAGAATGCTACTGTGTAGTTTATATTTGAATATATTCCTTTTTCCTCTATTACCCTCTTAGCGCTCCGAATGTCCACTTGCATTTTCTACAGAAAGTGTGTTCAGAACTGCGCAATCAAAAGTATGGTTTAACTCTGTTAGCTTAATGAACATATCAGAAATAAGTTTCACACAATGCTTCTGTGTAGTTATTATTTGAAGATATTATTTTTCCCAATAGAGGCCTCTTAGCGCTCAGAATGTCCAATTGCAGTTTCTACAGAAAGAGTGTTTCAGATAGGCTCAATCAAAAGTAAGGTTCAACCCTGTTAGTTGAATGCACAGAACAGAAAGAAGTTTCATACAATGCTTCTGTGTAGTTTATATTTGAACATATTCTTTTTTCCACTATTACCCACTTAGCGCTGCGAATGTCCACTTGTATTTTCTACAGACAGAGTGTTTCAAAACTGCTCAATCATAAGTATGGTTTAACTCTGTTAGCTGAATGCTCAGATCAGAAAGAAGTTTCACAGAATGCTTCTGTTTAGTTTATATTTGAATATATTCCTTTTTCCACTACTTCTCTCTTAGCGCTCCAAATGTCCAGTTGCATTTTCTACAGAAAGAGTGTTCAAATCTGCTCAATCAAAAGTATGGTTTAACTCTGTTAGCTGAATGCACAGATCAGAAAGAAGTTTCACAGAATGATTCTGTGTAGTTTATATTTGGAGACATTCCTTTTTCCACTATTACCCTCTTAGCGCTCCGAATCTCCACTTGCATTTTCTACAGAAAGAGTGTTTCAGAACGGCTCAATCAAAACTAAGGTTCAACTCTTTTAGTTGAACAAGCAGAACAGAAAGTAGTTTCACACAATTCTTCTGTGTAGTTTTTATTTGTAGACATTCTTTTTCCCAATATAGGCCTCTTAGCGCTCAGAATGTCCAATTGCAGTTTCTACAGAAAGAGTGTTTCAGAACGGCTCAATCAAAAGTAAGGTTCAACTCTGTTAGTTGAATGCACAGAACAGAAAGAAGTTTCATACAATGCTTCTGTGTAGTTTATATTTGAACATATTCTTTTTTCCATTATTACCCACTTAGCGCTACGAATGTCCAGTTGCATTTTCTACAGACAGAGAGTTTCAAAACTGCTCAATCAAAAGTATGGTTTAACTCTGTTAGCTGTATGCTCAGATCAGAAAGAAGTTTCACAGAATGCTTCTGTGTAGTTTATATTTGCATATATTCCTTTTTCCACTACTACGCTCTTAGCGCTCCAAATGTCCAGTTGCATTTTCAACAGAAAGAGTGTTCAGATGTGCTCAATCAAAAGTATGGTTTAACTCTGTTAGCTGAATGCACATATCAGAAAGAAGTTTCACCGAATGATTCTGTGTAGTTTATATTTGAAGACATTCCTTTTTCCACTATTACCCTCTTAGCGCTCCGAATCTCCACTTGCATTTTCTACAAAAAGAGTGTTTCATAACTGCTCAATCAAAAATATGTTTTATCTCTGTTAACTGAATTTACAGATCAGAAATAAGTTTCACAGAATGCATCTGTGTAGTTTTTATTTGAAGATATTCTTTTTCCCAATGTAGGCCTCTTAGCGCTTAGCATGTCCAATTGCAGTTTCTACAGAAAGAGTGTTTCAGAACGGCTCAATCAAAAGTAAGGTTCAACTCTGTTATTTGAATGCACAGAACAGAAAGAATTTTCACAGAATGCTACTGTGTAGTTTATATTTGAATATATTCCTTTTTCCACTATTACCCTCTTAGCGCTCCGAATGTCCACTTGCATTTTCTACAGAAAGAGTGTTCAGAACTGCGCAATCAAAAGTATGGTTTAACTCTGTTAGCTTAATGAACATATCAGAAATAAGTTTCACACAATGCTTCTGTGTAGTTTTTATTTGAAGATATTATTTTTCCCAACAGAGGCCTCTTAGCGCTCAGAATGTCCAATTGCAGTTTCTACAGAAAGAGTGTTTCAGATAGGCTCAATCAAAAGTAAGGTTCAACTCTGTTAGTTGAATGCACAGAAGAGAAAGAAGTTTCATACAATGCTTCTGTGTAGTTTATATTTGAACATATTCTTTTTTCCACTATTACCCACTTAGCGCTACGAATGTCCACTTGTATTTTCTACAGACAGAGTGTTTCAAAACTGCTCAATCATAAGTATGGTTTAACTCTGTTAGCTGAATGCTCAGATCAGAAAGAAGTTTCACAGAATGCTTCTGTGTAGTTTATATTTGAATATATTCCTTTTTCCACTACTACTCTCTTAGCGCTCCAAATGTCCAGTTGCATTTTCTACAGAAAGAGTGTTCAGATCTGCTCAATCAAAAGTATGGTTTAACTCTGTTAGCTGAATGCACAGATCAGAAAGAAGTTTCACAGAATGATTCTGTGTAGTTTATATTTGGAGACATTCCTTTTTCCACTATTAACCTCTTAGCGCTCCGAATCTCCACTTGCATTTTCTACAGAAAGAGTGTTTCAGAACGGCTCAATCAAAACTAAGGTTCAACTCTTTTAGTTGAACAAACAGAACAGAAAGTAGTTTCACACAATTCTTCTGTGTAGTTTTTATTTGTAGACATTCTTTTTCCCAATATAGGCCTCTTAGCGCTCAGAATGTCCAATTGCAGTTTCTACAGAAAGAGTGTTTCAGAACGGCTCAATCAAAAGTAAGGTTCAACTCTGTTAGTTGAATGCACAGAACAGAAAGAAGTTTCATACAATGCTTCTGTGTAGTTTATATTTGAACATATTCTTTTTTCCATTATTACCCACTTAGCGCTACGAATGTCCAGTTGCATTTTCTACAGACAGAGAGTTTCAAAACTGCTCAATCAAAAGTATGGTTTAACTCTGTTAGCTGTATGCTCAGATCAGAAAGAAGTTTGACAGAATGCTTCTGTGTTGTTTATATTTGCATATATTACTTTTTCCACTACTACGCTCTTAGCGCTCCAAATGTCAAGTTGCATTTTCAACAGAAAGAGTGTTCAGATGTGCTCAATCAAAAGTATGGTTTAACTCTGTTAGCTGAATGCACAGATCAGAAAGAAGTTTCACCGAATGATTCTGTGTAGTTTATATTTGAAGACATTCCTTTTTCCACTATTACCCTCTTAGCGCTCCGAATCTCCACTTGCATTTTCTACAAAAAGAGTGTTTCATAACTGCTCAATCAAAAATATGTTTTATCTCTGTTAACTGAATTTACAGATCAGAAATAAATTTCACAGAATGCATCTGTGTAGTTTTTATTTGAAGATATTCTTTTTCCCAATGTAGGCCTCTTAGCGCTTAGCATGTCCAATTGCAGTTTCTACAGAAAGAGTGTTTCAGAACGGCTCAATCAAAAGTAAGGTTCAACTCTGTTATTTGAATGCACAGAACAGAAAGAATTTTCACAGAATGCTACTGTGTAGTTTATATTTGAATATATTCCTTTTTCCACTATTACCCTCTTAGCGCTCCGAATGTCCACTTGCATTTTCTACAGAAAGAGTGTTCAGAACTGCGCAATCAAAAGTATGGTTTAACTCTGTTAGCTTAATGAACATATCAGAAATAAGTTTCACACAATGCTTCTGTGTAGTTTTTATTTGAAGATATTATTTTTCCCAATATAGGCCTCTTAGCGCTCAGAATATCCAATTGCAGTTTCTAGAGAAGGAGTGTTTCAGAAAGGCTCAATCAAAAGTAAGGTTCAACCCTGTTAGTTGAATGCAGAGAACAGAAAGAAGTTTCATACAATGCTTCTGTGTAATTTATATTTGAACATATTCTTTTTTCCATTATTACACACTTAGCGCTACGAATGTCCAGTTGCATATTCTACAGACAGAGTGTTTCAAAACTGCTCAATCAAAAGTATGGTTTAACTCTGTTAGCTGAATGCTCAGATCAGAAAGAAGTTTCACAGAATGCTTCTGTGTAGTTTATATTTGAATATATTCCTTTTTCCACTACTACTCTCTTAGCGCTCCAAATGTCCAGTTGCATATTCTACAGAAAGAGTGTTCAGATCTGCTCAATCAAAAGTATGGTTTAAATCTGTTAGCTGAATGCACAGATCAGAAAGAAGTTTCACAGAATGATTCTTTGTAGTTTATATTTGGAGACATTCCTTTTTCCACTATTACCCTCTTAGCGCTCCGAATCTCCACTTGCATTTTCTACAGAAAGAGTGTTTCAGAACGGCTCAATCAAAACTAAGGTTCCACTCTTTTAGTTGAACAAACAGAACAGAAAGAAGTTTCACAAAATTCTTCTGTGTAGTTTTTATTTGTAGACATTCTTTTTCCCAATATAGGCCTCTTAGCGCTCAGAATGTCCAATTGCAATTTCTACAGATAGAGTGTTTCAGAACGGCTCAATCAAAAGTAAGGTTCAACTCTGTTAGTTGAATGCACACAACAGAAAGAAGTTTCATACAATGCTTCTGTGTAGTTTATATTTGAACATATTCTTTTTTCCACTATTACCCACTTAGCGCTACGAATGTCCAGTTGCATTTTCTACAGACAGAGTGTTTCAAAACTGCTCAATCAAAAGTATGGTTTAACTCTGTTAGCTGAATGCTCAGATCAGAAAGAAGTTTCACAGAATGCTTCTGTGTAGTTTATATTTGAATATATTCCTTTTTCCACTACTACTCTCTTAGCGCTCCAAATGTCCAGTTGCATTTTCTACAGAAAGAGTGTTCAGATCTGCTCAATCAAAAGTATGGTTTAACTCTGTTAGCTGAATGCACAGATCAGAAAGAAGTTTGACAGAATGATTCTGTGTAGTTTATATTTGGAGACATTCCTTTTTCCACTATTACCCTCTTAGCGCTCCGAATCTCCACTTGCATTTTCTACAGAAAGAGTGTTTCAGAACGGCTCAATCAAAACTAAGGTTCAACTCTTTTAGTTGAACAGACAGAACAGAAAGAAGTTTCACACAATTCTTCTGTGTAGTTTTTATTTGTAGACATTCTTTTTCCCAATATAGGCCTCTTAGCGCTCAGAATGTCCAATTGCAGTTTCTACAGAAAGAGTGTTTCAGAACGGCTCAATCAAAAGTAAGGTTCAATCTGTTAGTTGAATGCACAGAACAGAAAGAAGTTTCATACAATGCTTCTGTGTAGTTCATATATGAACATATTCTTTTTTCCACTATTACCCACTTAGCGCTACGAATGTCCAGTTGCATTTTCTACAGACAGAGTGTTTCAAAACTGCCCAATCAAAAGTATGGTTTAACTCTGTTAGCTGAATGCTCAGATCAGAAAGAAGTTTCACCGAATGATTCTGTGTAGTTTATATTTGAAGACATTCCTTTTTCCACTGTTACCCTCTTAGCGCTCCGAATCTCCACTTGCATTTTCTACAAAAAGAGTGTTTCATAACTGCTCAATCAAAAATATGTTTTATATCTGTTAACTGAATTTACAGATCAGAAATAAGTTTCACAGAATGTATCTGTGTAGTTTTTATATGAAGATATTCTTTTTCCCAATGTAGGCCTCTTAGCGCTTAGCATGTCCAATTGCAGTTACTACAGAAAGAGTGTTTCAGAACGGCTCAATCAAAAGTAAGGTTCAACTCTGTTAGTTGAATGCACAGAACAGAAAGAATTTTCACAGAATGCTACTGTGTAGTTTATATTTGAATATATTCCTTTTTCCACTATTACCCTCTTAGCGCTCCGAATGTCCACTTGCATTTTCTACAGAAAGAGTGTTCAGAACTGCGCAATCAAAAGTATGGTTTAACTCTGTTAGCTTAATGAACATATCAGAAATAAGTTTCACACAATGCTTCTGTGTAGTTTTTATTTGAAGATATTATTTTTCCCAATAGAGGCCTCTTAGCGCTCAGAATGTCCAATTGCAGTTTCTACAGAAAGAGTGTTTCAGAAAGGCTCAATCAAAAGTAAGGTTCAACTCTGTTAGTTGAATGCACAGAACAGAAAGAAGTTTCATACAATGCTTCTGTGTAGTTTATATTTGAACATATTCTTTTTTCCACTATTACCCACTTAGCGCTACGAACGTCCAGTTGCATTTTCTACAGACAGAGTGTTTCAAAACTGCTCAATCAAAAGTATGGTTTAACTCTGTTAGCTGAATGCTCAGATCAGAAATAAGTTTCACAGAATGCTTCTGTGTAGTTTATATTTGAATATATTCCTTTTTCCACTACTACTCTCTTAGCGCTCCAAATGTCCAGTTGCATTTTCTACAGAAAGAGTGTTCAGATCTGCTCAATCAAAAGTATGGTTTAACTCTGTTAGCTGAATGCACAGATCAGAAAGAAGTTTCACAGAATGATTCTGTGTAGTTTATATTTGGAGACATTCCTTTTTCCACTATTACCCTCTTAGCGCTCCGAATCTCCACTTGCATTTCCTACAGAAAGAGTGTTTCAGAACGGCTCAATCAAAACTAAGGTTCAACTCTTTTAGTTGAACAAACAGAACAGAAAGAAGTTTCACACAATTCTTCTGTGTAGTTTTTATTTGTAGACATTCTTTTTCCCAATATAGGCCTCTTCGCGCTCAGAATGTCCAATTGCAGTTTCTACAGAAAGAGTGTTTCAGAACGGCTCAATCAAAAGTAAGGTTCAACTCTGTTAGTTGAATGCACAGAACAGAAAGAAGTTTCATACAATGCTTCTGTGTAGTTTATATTTGAACATATTCTTTTTTCCACTATTACCCACTTAGCGCTACGAATGTCCAGTTGCATTTTCTACAGACAGAGTGTTTCAAAACTGCTCAATCAAATGTATGGTTTAACTCTGTTAGCTGAATGCTCAGATCAGAAAGAAGTTTCACAGAATGCTTCTGTGTAGTTTATATTTGAATATATTCCTTTTTCCACTACTACGCTCTTACCGCTCCAAATGTCCAGTTGCATTTTCAACAGAAAGAGTGTTCAGATCTGCTCAATCAAAAGTATGGTTTAACTCTGTTAGCTGAATGCACAGATCAGAAAGAAGTTTCACCGAATGATTCTGTGTAGTTTATATTTGAAGACATTCCTTTTTCCACTATTACCCTCTTAGCGCTCCGAATCTCCACTTGCATTTTCTACAAAAAGAGTGTTTCATAACTGCTCAATCAAAAATATGTTTTATCTCTGTTAACTGAATTTACAGATCAGAAATAAGTTTCACAGAATGCATCTGTGTAGTTTTTATTTGAAGATATTCTTTTTCCCAATGTAGGCCTCTTAGCGCTTAGCATGTCCAATTGCAGTTTCTACACAAAGAGTGTTTCAGAACGGCTCAATCAAAAGTAAGGTTCAACTCTGTTAGTTGAATGCACAGAACAGAAAGTATTTTCACAGAATGCTACTGTGTAGTTTATATTTGAATATATTCCTTTTTCCACTATTACCCTCTTAGCGCTCCGAATGTCCACTTGCATTTTCTACAGAAAGAGTTTCAGAACTGCGCAATCAAAAGTATGGTTTAACTCTGTTAGCTTAATGAACATATCAGAAATAAGTTTCACACAATGCTTCTGTGTAGTTTTTATTTGAAGATATTATTTTTCCCAATAGAGGCCTCTTAGCGCTCAGAATGTCCCATTGCAGTTTCTACAGAAAGAGTGTTTCAGAAAGGCTCAATCAAAAGTAAGGTTCAACTCTGTTAGTTGAATGCACAGAACAGAAAGAAGTTTCATACAATGCTTCTGTGTAGTTTATATTTGAACATATTTTTTTTTCCACTATTACCCACTTAGCGCTACGAATGTCCACTTGTATTTTCTACAGACAGAGTGTTTCAAAACTGCTCAATCATAAGTATGGTTTAACTCTGTTAGCTGAATGCTCAGATCAGAAAGAAGTTTCACAGAATGCTTCTGTGTAGTTTATATTTGAATATATTCCTTTTTCCACTACTACTCTCTTAGCGCTCCAAATGTCCAGTTGCATTTTCTACAGAAAGAGTGTTCAGATCTGCTCAATCAAAAGTATGGTTTAACTCTGTTAGCTGAATGCACAGATCAGAAAGAAGTTTCACAGAATGATTCTGTGTAGTTTATATTTGGAGACATTCCTTTTTCCACTATTACCCTCTTAGCGCTCCGAATCTCCACTTGCATTTTCTACAGAAAGAGTGTTTCAGAACGGCTCAATCAAAACTAAGGTTCAACTCTTTTAGTTGAACAAACAGAACAGAAAGTAGTTTCACACAATTCTTCTGTGTAGTTTTTATTTGTAGACATTCTTTTTCCCAATATAGGCCTCTTAGCGCTCAGAATGTCCAATTGCAGTTTCTACAGAAAGAGTGTTTCAGAACGGCTCAATCAAAAGTAAGGTTCAACTCTGTTAGTTGAATGCACAGAACAGAAAGAAGTTTCATACAATGCTTCTGTGTAGTTTAAATTTGAACATATTATTTTTTCCACTATTACCCACTTAGCGCTACGAATGTCCAGTTGCATTTTCTACAGACAGAGTGTTTCAAAACTGCTCAATCATAAGTATGGTTTAACTCTGTTAGCTGAATGCTCAGATCAGAAAGAAGTTTCACAGAATGCTTCTGTGTAGTTTATATTTGAATATATTCCTTTTTCCACTACTACTCTCTTAGCGCTCCAAATGTCCAGTTGCATTTTCTACAGAAAGAGTGTTCAGATCTGCTCAATCAAAAGTATGGTTTAACTCTGTTAGCTGAATGCACAGACCAGAAAGAAGTTTCACAGAATGATTCTGTGTAGTTTATATTTGGAGACATTCCTTTTTCCACTATTACCCTCTTAGCGCTCCGAATCTCCACTTGCATTTTCTACAGAAAGAGTGTGTCAGAACGGCTCAAACAAAACTAAGGTTCAACTCTTTTAGTTGAACAAACAGAACAGAAAGAAGTTTCACACAATTCTTCTGTGTAGTTTTTATTTGTAGACATTCATTTTCCCAATATAGGCCTCTTAGCGCTCAGAATGTCCAATTGCAGTTTCTACAGAAAGAGTGTTTCAGAACGGCTCAATCAAAAGTAAGGTTCAACTCTGTTAGTTGAATGCACAGAACAGAAAGAAGTTTCATACAATGCTTCTGTGTAGTTTATATTTGAACATATTCTTTTTTCCACTATTACCCACTTAGAGCTACGAATGTCCAGTTGCATTTTCTACAGACAGAGTGTTTCAAAACTGCTCAATCAAAAGTATGGTTTAACTCTGTTAGCTGAATGCTCAGATCAGAAAGAAGTTTCACAGAATGCTTCTGTGTAGCTTATATTTGAATATATTCCTTTTTCCTCTACTACCCTCTTAGCGCTCCGAATCTCCACTTGCATTTTCTACAGAAAGAGTGTTTCAGAACGGCTCAATCAAAACTAAGGTTCAACTCTTTTAGTTGAACAAACAGAACAGAAAGAAGTTTCACACAATTCTTCTGTGTAGTTTTTATTTGTAGACATTCTTTTTCCCAATATAGGCCTCTTAGCGCTCAGAATGTCCAATTGCAGTTTCTACAGAAGGAGTGTTTCAGAACGGCTCAATCAAAAGTAAGGTTCAACTCTGTTAGTTGAATGCACAGAACAGAAAGAAGTTTCATAAAATGCTTCTGTATAGTTTATATTTGAACATATTCTTTTTTCCACTATTACCCACTTAGCGCTTCGAATGTCCAGTTGCATTTTCTACAGACAGAGAGTTTCAAAACTGCTCAATCAAAAGTATGGTTTAACTCTGTTAGCTGAATGCTCAGATAAGAAAGAAGTTTCACAGAATGCTTCTGTGTAGTTTATATTTGAATATATTCCTTTTTCCACTACTACGCTCTTAGTGCTCAAAATGTCCAGTTGCATTTTCTACAGAAAGAGTGTTCAGATCTGCTCAATCAAAAGTATGGTTTAACTCTGTTAGCTGAATGCACAGATCAGAAAGAAGTTTCACCGAATGATTCTGTTTAGTTTATATTTGAAGACATTCCTTTTTCCACTGTTACCCTCTTAGCGCTCCGAATCTCCACTTGCATTTTCTACAAAAAGAGTGTTTCATAACTGCTCAATCAAAAATATGTTTTATCTCTGTTAACTGAAATTACAGATCAGAAATAAGTTTCACAGAATGCATCTGTGTAGTTTTTATTTGAAGATATTCTTTTTCCCAATGTAGGCCTCTTAGCGCTTAGCATGTCCAATTGCAGTTACTACAGAAAGAGTGTTTCAGAACGGCTCAATCAAAAGTAAGGTTCAACTCTGATAGTTGAATGCACAGAACAGAAAGAATTTTCACAGAATGCTACTGTGTAGTTTATATTTGAATATATTCCTTTTTCCACTATTACCCTCTTAGCGCTCCGAATGTCCACTTGCATTTTCTACAGAAAGAGTGTTCAGAACTGCGCAATCAAAAGTATGGTTTAACTCTGTTAGCTTAATGAACATATCAGAAATAAGTTTCACACAATGCTTCTGTGTAGTTTTTATTTGAAGATATTATTTTTCCCAATAGAGGCCTCTTAGCGCTCAGAATGTCCAATTGCAGTTTCTACAGAAAGAGTGTTTCAGAAAGGCTCAATCAAAAGTAAGGTTCAACTCTGTTAGTTGAATGCACAGAACAGAAAGAAGTTTCATACAATGCTTCTGTGTAGTTTATATTTGAACATATTCTTTTTTCCACTATTACCCACTTAGCGCTACGAACGTCCAGTTGCATTTTCTACAGACAGAGTGTTTCAAAACTGCTCAATCAAAAGTATGGTTTAACTCTGTTAGCTGAATGCTCAGATCAGAAATAAGTTTCACAGAATGCTTCTGTGTAGTTTATATTTGAATATATTCCTTTTTCCACTACTACTCTCTTAGCGCTCCAAATGTCCAGTTGCATTTTCTACAGAAAGAGTGTTCAGATCTGCTCAATCAAAAGTATGGTTTAACTCTGTTAGCTGAATGCACAGATCAGAAAGAAGTTTCACAGAATGATTCTGTGTAGTTTATATTTGGAGACATTCCTTTTTCCACTATTACCCTCTTAGCGCTCCGAATCTCCACTTGCATTTCCTACAGAAAGAGTGTTTCAGAACGGCTCAATCAAAACTAAGGTTCAACTCTTTTAGTTGAACAAACAGAACAGAAAGAAGTTTCACACAATTCTTCTGTGTAGTTTTTATTTGTAGACATTCTTTTTCCCAATATAGGCCTCTTCGCACTCAGAATGTCCAATTGCAGTTTCTACAGAAAGAGTGTTTCAGAACGGCTCAATCAAAAGTAAGGTTCAACTCTGTTAGTTGAATGCACAGAACAGAAAGAAGTTTCATACAATGCTTCTGTGTAGTTTATATTTGAACATATTCTTTTTTCCACTATTACCCACTTAGCGCTACGAATGTCCAGTTGCATTTTCTACAGACAGAGTGTTTCAAAACTGCTCAATCAAATGTATGGTTTAACTCTGTTAGCTGAATGCTCAGATCAGAAAGAAGTTTCACAGAATGCTTCTGTGTAGTTTATATTTGAATATATTCCTTTTTCCACTACTACGCTCTTACCGCTCCAAATGTCCAGTTGCATTTTCAACAGAAAGAGTGTTCAGATCTGCTCAATCAAAAGTATGGTTTAACTCTGTTAGCTGAATGCACAGATCAGAAAGAAGTTTCACCGAATGATTCTGTGTAGTTTATATTTGAAGACATTCCTTTTTCCACTATTACCCTCTTAGCGCTCCGAATCTCCACTTGCATTTTCTACAAAAAGAGTGTTTCATAACTGCTCAATCAAAAATATGTTTTATCTCTGTTAACTGAATTTACAGATCAGAAATAAGTTTCACAGAATGCATCTGTGTAGTTTTTATTTGAAGATATTCTTTATCCCAATGTAGGCCTCTTAGCGCTTAGCATGTCCAATTACAGTTTCTACACAAAGAGTGTTTCAGAACGGCTCAATCAAAAGTAAGGTTCAACTCTGTTAGTTGAATGCACAGAACAGAAAGAATTTTCACAGAATGCTACTGTGTAGTTTATATTTGAATATATTCCTTTTTCCACTATTACCCTCTTAGCGCTCCAAATGTCCACTTGCATTTCCTACAGAAAGAGTGTTCAGAACTGCGCAATCAAAAGTATGGTTTAACTCTGTTAGCTTAATGAACATATCAGAAAGAAGTTTCACACAATGCTTCTGTGTAGTTTTTATTTGAAGATATTATTTTTCCCAATAGAGGCCTCTTAGCGCTCAGAATGTCCAATTGCAGTTTCAACAGAAAGAGTGTTTCAGAAAGGCTCAATCAAAAGTAAGGTTCAACTCTGTTAGTTGAATGCACAGAACAGAAAGAAGTTTCATACAATGCTTCTGTGTAGTTTATATTTGAACATATTATTTTTTCCACTATTACCCACTTAGCGCTACGAATGTCCAGTTGCATTTTCTACAGACAGAGTGTTTCAAAACTGCTCAATCATAAGTATGGTTTAACTCTGTTAGCTGAATGCTCAGATCAGAAAGAAGTTTCACAGAATGCTTCTGTGTAGTTTATATTTGAATATATTCCTTTTTCCACTACTACTCTCTTAGCGCTCCAAATGTCCAGTTGCATTTTCTACAGAAAGAGTGTTCAGATCTGCTCAATCAAAAGTATGGTTTAACTCTGTTAGCTGAATGCACAGACCAGAAAGAAGATTCACAGAATGATTCTGTGTAGTTTATATTTGGAGACATTCCTTTTTCCACTATTACCCTCTTAGCGCTCCGAATCTCCACTTGCATTTTCTACAGAAAGAGTGTGTCAGAACGGCTCAAACAAAACTGAGGTTCAACTCTTTTAGTTGAACAAACAGAACAGAAAGAAGTTTCACACAATTCTTCTGTGTAGTTTTTATTTGTAGACATTCATTTTCCCAATATAGGCCTCTTAGCGCTCAGAATGTCCAATTGCAGTTTCTACAGAAAGAGTGTTTCAGAGCGGCTCAATCAAAAGTAAGGTTCAACTCTGTTAGTTGAATGCACAGAACAGAAAGAAGTTTCATACAATGCTTCTGTGTAGTTTATATTTGAACATATTCTTTTTTCCACTATTACCCACTTAGTGCTACGAATGTCCAGTTGCATTTTCTACAGACAGAGTGTTTCAAAACTGCTCAATCAAAAGTATGGTTTAACTCTGTTAGCTGAATGCTCAGATCAGAAAGAAGTTTCACAGAATGCTTCTGTGTAGCTTATATTTGAATATATTCCTTTTTCCACTACTACCCTCTTAGCGCTCCGAATCTCCACTTGCATTTTCTACAGAAAGAGTGTTTCAGAACGGCTCAATCAAAACTAAGGTTCAACTCTTTTAGTTGAACAAACAGAACAGAAAGAAGTTTCACACAATTCTTCTGTGTAGTTTTTATTTGTAGATATTCTTTTTCCCAATATAGGCCTCTTAGCGCTCAGAATGTCCAATTGCAGTTTCTACAGAAGGAGTGTTTCAGAACGGCTCAATCAAAAGTAAGGTTCAACTCTGTTAGTTGAATGCACAGAACAGAAAGAAGTTTCATAAAATGCTTCTGTAGAGTTTATATTTGAACATATTCTTTTTTCCACTATTACCCACTTAGCGCTACGAATGTCCAGTTGCATTTTCTACAGACAGAGAGTTTCAAAACTGCTCAATCAAAAGTATGGTTTAACTCTGTTAGCTGAATGCTCAGATAAGAAAGAAGTTTCACAGAATGCTTCTGTGAAGTTTATATTTGAATATATTCCTTTTTCCACTACTACGCGCTTAGTGCTCAAAATGTCCAGTTGCATTTTCTACAGAAAGAGTGTTCAGATCTGCTCAATCAAAAGTATGGTTTAACTCTGTTAGCTGAATGCACAGATCAGAAAGAAGTTTCACCGAATGATTCTGTTTAGTTTATATTTGAAGACATTCCTTTTTCCACTGTTACCCCCTTAGCGCTCCGAATCTCCACTTGCATTTTCTACAAAAAGAGTGTTTCATAACTGCTCAATCAAAAATATGTTTTATCTCTGTTAACTGAATTTACAGATCAGAAATAAGTTTCACAGAATGCATCTGTGTAGTTTTTATTTGAAGATATTCTTTTTCCCAATGTAGGCCTCTTAGCGCTTAGCATGTCCAATTGCAGTTACTACAGAAAGACTGTTTCAGAACGGCTCAATCAAAAGTAAGGTTCAACTCTGATAGTTGAATGCACAGAACAGAAAGAATTTTCACAGAATGCTACTGTGTAGTTTATATTTGAATATATTCCTTTTTCCACTATTACCCTCTTAGCGCTCCGAATGTCCACTTGCATTTTCTACAGAAAGAGTGTTCAGAACTGCGCAATCAAAAGTATGGTTTAACTCTGTTAGCTTAATGAACATATCAGAAATAAGTTTCACACAATGCTTCTGTGTAGTTTTTATTTGAAGATATTATTTTTCCCAATAGAGGCCTCTTAGCGCTCAGAATGTCCAATTGCAATTTCTACAGAAAGAGTGTTTCAGAAAGGCTCAATCAAAAGTAAGGTTCAACTCTGTTAGTTGAATGCACAGAACAGAAAGAAGTTTCATACAATGCTTCTGTGTAGTTTATATTTGAACATATTCTTTTTTCCACTATTACCCACTTAGCGCTACGAATGTCCAGTTGCATTTTCTACAGACAGAGTGTTTCAAAACTGCTCAATCAAAAGTATGGTTTAACTCTGTTAGCTGAATGCTCAGATCAGAAAGAAGTTTCACAGAATGCTTCTGTGTAGTTTATATTTGAATATATTCCTTTTTCCACTACTACTCTCTTAGCGCTCCAAATGTCCAGTTGCATTTTCTACAGAAAGAGTGTTCAGATCTGCTCAATCAAAATTATGGTTTAAATCTGTTAGCTGAATGCACAGCTCAGAAAGAAGTTTCACAGAATGATTCTGTGTAGTTTATATTTGGAGACATTCCTTTTTCCACTATTACCCTCTTAGCGCTCCGAATCTCCACTTGCATTTTCTACAGAAAGAGTGTTTCAGAACGGCTCAATCAAAACTAAGGTTCCACTCTTTTAGTTGAACAAACAGAACAGAAAGAAGTTTCACACAATTCTTCTGTGTAGTTTTTATTTGTAGATATTCTTTTTCCCAATATAGGCCTCTTAGCGCTCAGAATGTCCAATTGCAATTTCTACAGATAGAGTGTTTCAGAACGGCTCAATCAAAAGTAAGGTTCAACTCTGTTAGTTGAATGCACACAACAGAAAGAAGTTTCATACAATGCTTCTGTGTAGTTTATATTTGAACATATTCTTTTTTCCACTATTACCCACTTAGCGCTACGAATGTCCAGTTGCATTTTCTACAGACAGAGTGTTTCAAAACTGCTCAATCAAAAGTATGGTTTAACTCTGTTAGCTGAATGCTCAGATCAGAAAGAAGTTTCACAGAATGCTTCTGTGTAGTTTATATTTGAATATATTCCTTTTTCGACTACTACTCTCTTAGCGCTCCAAATGTCCAGTTGCATTTTCTACAGAAAGAGTGTTCAGATCTGCTCAATCAAAAGTATGGTTTAACTCTGTTAGCTGAATGCACAGATCAGAAACAAGTTTCACAGAATGATTCTGTGTAGTTTATATTTGGAGACATTCCTTTTTCCACTATTACCCTCTTAGCGCTCCGAATCTCCACTTGCATTTTCTACAGAAAGAGTGTTTCAGAACGGCTCAATCAAAACTAAGGTTCAACTCTTTTAGTTGAACAGACAGAACAGAAAGAAGTTTCACACAATTCTTCTGTGTAGTTTTTATTTGTAGACATTCTTTTTCCCAATATAGGCCTCTTAGCGCTCAGAATGTCCAATTGCAGTTTCTACAGAAAGAGTGTTTCAGAACGGCTCAATCAAAAGTAAGGTTCAACTCTGTTAGTTGAATGCACAGAACAGAAAGAAGTTTCATACAATGCTTCTGTGTAGTTCATATTTGAACATATTCTTTTTTCCACTATTACCCACTTAGCGCTACGAATGTCCAGTTGCATTTTCTACAGACAGAGTGTTTCAAAACTGCTCAATCAAAAGTATGGTTTAACTCTGTTAGCTGAATGCTCAGATCAGAAAGAAGTTTCACCGAATGATTCTGTGTAGTTTATATTTGAAGACATTCCTTTTTCCACTGTTACCCTCTTAGCGCTCCGAATCTCCACTTGCATTTTCTACAAAAAGAGTGTTTCATAACTGCTCAATCAAAAATATGTTTTATATCTGTTAACTGAATTTACAGATCAGAAATAAGTTTCACAGAATGTATCTGTGTAGTTTTTATTTGAAGATATTCTTTTTCCCAATGTAGGCCTCTTAGCGCTTACCATGTCCAATTGCAGTTACTACAGAAAGAGTGTTTCAGAACGGCTCAATCAAAAGTAAGGTTCAACTCTGTTAGTTGAATGCACAGAACAGAAAGAATTTTCACAGAATGCTACTGTGTAGTTTATATTTGAATATATTCCTTTTTCCACTATTACCCTCTTAGCGCTCCGAATGTCCACTTGCATTTTCTACAGAAAGAGTGTTCAGAACTGCGCAATCAAAAGTATGGTTTAACTCTGTTAGCTTAATGAACATATCAGAAATAAGTTTCACACAATGCTTCTGTGTAGTTTTTATTTGAAGATATTATTTTTCCCAATAGAGGCCTCTTAGCGCTCAGAATGTCCAATTGCAGTTTCTACAGAAAGAGTGTTTCAGAAAGGCTCAATCAAAAGTAAGGTTCAACTCTGTTAGTTGAATGCACAGAACAGAAAGAAGTTTCATACAATGCTTCTGTGTAGTTTATATTTGAACATATTCTTTTTTCCACTATTACCCACTTAGCGCTAAGAATGTCCAGTTGCATTTTCTACAGACAGAGTGTTTCAAAACTGCTCAATCAAAAGTATGGTTTAACTCTGTTAGCTGAATGCTCAGATCAGAAATAAGTTTCACAGAATGCTTCTGTGTAGTTTATATTTGAATATATTCCTTTTTCCACTACTACTCTCTTAGCGCTCCAAATGTCCAGTTGCATTTTCTACAGAAAGAGTGTTCAGATCTGCTCAATCAAAAGTATGGTTTAACTCTGTTAGCTGAATGCACAGATCAGAAAGAAGTTTCACAGAATGATTCTGTGTAGTTTATATTTGGAGACATTCCTTTTTCCACTATTACCCTCTTAGCGCTCCGAATCTCCACTTGCATTTCCTACAGAAAGGGTGTTTCAGAACGGCTCAATCAAAACTAAGGTTCAACTCTTTTAGTTGAACAAACAGAACAGAAAGAAGTTTCACACAATTCTTCTGTGTAGTTTTTATTTGTAGACATTCTTTTTCCCAATATAGGCCTCTTCGCGCTCAGAATGTCCAATTCCAGTTTCTACAGAAAGAGTGTTTCAGAACGGCTCAATCAAAAGTAAGGTTCAACTCTGTTAGTTGAATGCACAGAACAGAAAGAAGTTTCATACAATGCTTCTGTGTAGTTTATATTTGAACATATTCTTTTTTCCACTATTACCCACTTAGCGCTACGAATGTCCAGTTGCATTTTCTACAGACAGAGTGTTTCAAAACTGCTCAATCAAAAGTATGGTTTAACTCTGTTAGCTGAATGCTCAGATCAGAAAGAAGTTTCACAGAATGCTTCTGTGTAGTTTATATTTGAATATATTCCTTTTTCCACTACTACGCTCTTACCGCTCCAAATGTCCAGTTGCATTATCAACAGAAAGAGTGTTCAGATCTGCTCAATCAAAAGTATGGTTTAACTCTGTTAGCTGAATGCACAGATCAGAAAGAAGTTTCACCGAATGATTCTGTGTAGTTTATATTTGAAGACATTCCTTTTTCCACTATTACACTCTTAGCGCTCCGAATCTCCACTTGCATTTTCTACAAAAAGAGTGTTTCATAACTGCTCAATCAAAAATATGTTTTATCTCTGTTAACTGAATTTACAGATCAGAAATAAGTTTCACAGAATGCATCTGTGTAGTTTTTATTTGAAGATATTCTTTTTCCCAATGTAGGCCTGTTAGCGCTTAGCATGTCCAATTGCAGTTTCTACACAAAGAGTGTTTCAGAACGGCTCAATCAAAAGTAAGGTTCAACTCTGTTAGTTGAATGCACAGAACAGAAAGAATTTTCACAGAATGCTACTGTGTAGTTTATATTTGAATATATTCCTTTTTCCACTATTACCCTCTTAGCGTTCCGAATGTCCACTTGCATTTTCTACAGAAAGAGTTTCAGAACTGCGCAATCAAAAGTATGGTTTAACTCTGTTAGCTTAATGAACATATCAGAAATAAGTTTCACACAATGCTTCTGTGTAGTTTTTATTTGAAGATATTATTTTTCCCAATAGAGGCCTCTTAGCGCTCAGAATGTCCAATTGCAGTTTCTACAGAAAGAGTGTTTCAGAACGGCTCAATCAAAAGTAAGGTTCAACTCTGTTAGTTGAATGCACAGAACAGAAAGAAGTTTCATACAATGCTTCTGTGTAGTTCATATTTGAACATATTCTTTTTTCCACTATTACCCACTTAGCGCTACGAATGTCCAGTTGCATTTTCTACAGACAGAGTGTTTCAAAACTGCTCAATCAAAAGTATGGTTTAACTCTGTTAGCTGAATGCTCAGATCAGAAAGAAGTTTCACCGAATGATTCTGTGTAGTTTATATTTGAAGACATTCCTTTTTCCACTGTTACCCTCTTAGCGCTCCGAATCTCCACTTGCATTTTCTACAAAAAGAGTGTTTCATAACTGCTCAATCAAAAATATGTTTTATCTCTGTTAACTGAATTTACAGATCAGAAATAAGTTTCACAGAATGTATCTGTGTAGTTTTTATTTGAAGATATTCTTTTTCCCAATGTAGGCCTCTTAGCGCTTAGCATGTCCAATTGCAGTTACTACAGAAAGAGTGTTTCAGAACGGCTCAATCAAAAGTAAGGTTCAACTCTGTTAGTTGAATGCACAGAACAGAAAGAATTTTCACAGAATGCTACTGTGTAGTTTATATTTGAATATATTCCTTTTTCCACTATTACCCTCTTAGCGCTCCGAATGTCCACTTGCATTTTCTACAGAAAGAGTGTTCAGAACTGCGCAATCAAAAGTATGGTTTAACTCTGTTAGCTTAATGAACATATCAGAAATAAGTTTCACACAATGCTTCTGTGTAGTTTTTATTTGAAGATATTATTTTTCCCAATAGAGGCCTCTTAGCGCTCAGAATGTCCAATTGCAGTTTCTACAGAAAGAGTGTTTCAGAAAGGCTCAATCAAAAGTAAGGTTCAACTCTGTTAGTTGAATGCACAGAACAGAAAGAAGTTTCATACAATGCTTCTGTGTAGTTTATATATGAACATATTCTTTTTTCCACTATTACCCACTTAGCGCTACGAATGTCCAGTTGCATTTTCTACAGACAGAGTGTTTCAAAACTGCTCAATCAAAAGTATGGTTTAACTCTGTTAGCTGAATGCTCAGATCAGAAAGAAGTTTCACAGAATGCTTCTGTGTAGTTTATATTTGAATATATTCCTTTTTCCACTACTACTCTCTTAGCGCTCCAAATGTCCAGTTGCATTTTCTACAGAAAGAGTGTTCAGATCTGCTCAATCAAAAGTATGGTTTAAATCTGTTAGCTGAATGCACAGCTCAGAAAGAAGTTTCACAGAATGATTCTGTGTAGTTTATATTTGGAGACATTCCTTTTTCCACTATTACCCTCTTAGCGCTCCGAATCTCCACTTGCATTTTCTACAGAAAGAGTGTTTCAGAACGGCTCAATCAAAACTAAGGTTAGACTCTTTTAGTTGAACAAACAGAACAGAAAGAAGTTTCACACAATTCTTCTGTGTAGTTTTTATTTGTAGATATTCTTTTTCCCAATATAGGCCTCTTAGCGCTCAGAATGTCCAATTGCAATTTCTACAGATAGAGTGTTTCAGAACGGCTCAATCAAAAGTAAGGTTCAACTCTGTTAGTTGAATGCACACAACAGAAAGAAGTTTCATACAATGCTTCTGTGTAGTTTATATTTGAACATATTCTTTTTTCCACTATTACCCACTTAGCGCTACGAATGTCCAGTTGCATTTTCTACAGACAGAGTGTTTCAAAACTGCTCAATCAAAAGTATGGTTTAACTCTGTTAGCTGAATGCTCAGATCAGAAAGAAGTTTCACAGAATGCTTCTGTGTAGTTTATATTTGAATATATTCCTTTTTCGACTACTACTCTCTTAGCGCTCCAAATGTCCAGTTGCATTTTCTACAGAAAGAGTGTTCAGATCTGCTCAATCAAAAGTATGGTTTAACTCTGTTAGCTGAATGCACAGATCAGAAACAAGTTTCACAGAATGATTCTGTGTAGTTTATATTTGGAGACATTCCTTTTTCCACTATTACCCTCTTAGCGCTCCGAATCTCCACTTGCATTTTCTACAGAAAGAGTGTTTCAGAACGGCTCAATCAAAACTAAGGTTCAACTCTTTTAGTTGAACAGACAGAACAGAAAGAAGTTTCACACAATTCTTCTGTGTAGTTTTTATTTGTAGACATTCTTTTTCCCAATATAGGCCTCTTAGCGCTCAGAATGTCCAATTGCAGTTTCTACAGAAAGAGTGTTTCAGAAGGGCTCAATCAAAAGTAAGGTTCAACTCTGTTAGTTGAATGCACAGAACAGAAAGAAGTTTCATACAATGCTTCTGTGTAGTTCATATTTGAACATATTCTTTTTTCCACTATTACCCACTTAGCGCTACGAATGTCCAGTTGCATTTTCTACAGACAGAGTGTTTCAAAACTGCTCAATCAAAAGTATGGTTTAACTCTGTTAGCTGAATGCTCAGATCAGAAAGAAGTTTCACCGAATGATTCTGTGTAGTTTATATTTGAAGACATTCCTTTTTCCACTGTTACCCTCTTAGCGCTCCGAATCTCCACTTGCATTTTCTACAAAAAGAGTGTTTCATAACTGCTCAATCAAAAATATGTTTTATATCTGTTAACTGAATTTACAGATCAGAAATAAGTTTCACAGAATGTATCTGTGTAGTTTTTATTTGAAGATATTCTTTTTCCCAATGTAGGCCTCTTAGCGCTTAGCATGTCCAATTGCAGTTACTACAGAAAGAGTGTTTCAGAACGGCTCAATCAAAAGTAAGGTTCAACTCTGTTAGTTGAATGCACAGAACAGAAAGAATTTTCACAGAATGCTACTGTGTAGTTTATATTTGAATATATTCCTTTTTCCACTATTACCCTCTTAGCGCTCCGAATGTCCACTTGCATTTTCTACAGAAAGAGTGTTCAGAACTGCGCAATCAAAAGTATGGTTTAACTCTGTTAGCTTAATGAACATATCAGAAATAAGTTTCACACAATGCTTCTGTGTAGTTTTTATTTGAAGATATTATTTTTCCCAATAGAGGCCTCTTAGCGCTCAGAATGTCCAATTGCAGTTTCTACAGAAAGAGTGTTTCAGAAAGGCTCAATCAAAAGTAAGGTTCAACTCTGTTAGTTGAATGCACAGAACAGAAAGAAGTTTCATACAATGCTTCTGTGTAGTTTATATTTGAACATATTCTTTTTTCCACTATTACCCACTTAGCGCTACGAATGTCCAGTTGCATTTTCTACAGACAGAGTGTTTCAAAACTGCTCAATCAAAAGTATGGTTTAACTCTGTTAGCTGAATGCTCAGATCAGAAAGAAGTTTCACAGAATGCTTCTGTGTAGTTTATATTTGAATATATTCCTTTTTCCACTACTACTCTCTTAGCGCTCCAAATGTCCAGTTGCATTTTCTACAGAAAGAGTGTTCAGATCTGCTCAATCAAAAGTATGGTTTAAATCTGTTAGCTGAATGCACAGCTCAGAAAGAAGTTTCACAGAATGATTCTGTGTAGTTTATATTTGGAGACATTCCTTTTTCCACTATTACCTTCTTAGCGCTCCGAATCTCCACTTGCATTTTCTACAGAAAGAGTGTTTCAGAACGGCTCAATCAAAACTAAGGTTAGACTCTTTTAGTTGAACAAACAGAACAGAAAGAAGTTTCACACAATTCTTCTGTGTAGTTTTTATTTGTAGATATTCTTTTTCCCAATATAGGCCTCTTAGCGCTCAGAATGTCCATTTGCAATTTCTACAGATAGAGTGTTTCAGAACGGCTCAATCAAAAGTAAGGTTCAACTCTGTTAGTTGAATGCACACAACAGAAAGAAGTTTCATACAATGCTTCTGTGTAGTTTATATTTGAACATATTCTTTTTTCCACTATTACCCACTTAGCGCTACGAATGTCCAGTTGCATTTTCTACAGACAGAGTGTTTCAAAACTGCTCAATCAAAAGTATGGTTTAACTCTGTTAGCTGAATGCTCAGATCAGAAAGAAGTTTCACAGAATGCTTCTGTGTAGTTTATATTTGAATATATTCCTTTTTCGACTACTACTCTCTTAGCGCTCCAAATGTCCAGTTGCATTTTCTACAGAAAGAGTGTTCAGATCTGCTCAATCAAAAGTATGGTTTAACTCTGTTAGCTGAATGCACAGATCAGAAACAAGTTTCACAGAATGATTCTGTGTAGTTTATATTTGGAGACATTCCTTTTTCCACTATTACCCTCTTAGCGCTCCGAATCTCCACTTGCATTTTCTACAGAAAGAGTGTTTCAGAACGGCTCAATCAAAACTAAGGTTCAACTCTTTTAGTTGAACAGACAGAACAGAAAGAAGTTTCACACAATTCTTCTGTGTAGTTTTTATTTGTAGACATTCTTTTTCCCAATATAGGCCTCTTAGCGCTCAGAATGTCCAATTGCAGTTTCTACAGAAAGAGTGTTTCAGAACGGCTCAATCAAAAGTAAGGTTCAACTCTGTTAGTTGAATGCACAGAACAGAAAGAAGTTTCATACAATGCTTCTGTGTAGTTCATATTTGAACATATTCTTTTTTCCACTATTACCCACTTAGCGCTACGAATGTCCAGTTGCATTTTCTACAGACAGAGTGTTTCAAAACTGCTCAATCAAAAGTATGGTTTAACTCTGTTAGCTGAATGCTCAGATCAGAAAGAAGTTTCACCGAATGATTCTGTGTAGTTTATATTTGAAGACATTCCTTTTTCCACTGTTACCCTCTTAGCGCTCCGAATCTCCACTTGCATTTTCTACAAAAAGAGTGTTTCATAACTGCTCAATCAAAAATATGTTTTATATCTGTTAACTGAATTTACAGATCAGAAATAAGTTTCACAGAATGTATCTGTGTAGTTTTTATTTGAAGATATTCTTTTTCCCAATGTAGGCCTCTTAGCGCTTAGCATGTCCAATTGCAGTTACTACAGAAAGAGTGTTTCAGAACGGCTCAATCAAAAGTAAGGTTCAACTCTGTTAGTTGAATGCACAGAACAGAAAGAATTTTCACAGAATGCTACTGTGTAGTTTATATTTGAATATATTCCTTTTCCCACTATTACCCTCTTAGCGCTCCGAATGTCCACTTGCATTTTCTACAGAAAGAGTGTTCAGAACTGCGCAATCAAAAGTATGGTTTAACTCTGTTAGCTTAATGAACATATCAGAAATAAGTTTCACACAATGCTTCTGTGTAGTTTTTGTTTGAAGATATTATTTTTCCCAATAGAGGCCTCTTAGCGCTCAGAATGTCCAATTGCAGTTTCTACAGAAAGAGTGTTTCAGAACGGCTCAATCAAATCTAAGGTTCAACTCTTTTAGTTGAACAAACAGAACAGAAAGAAGTTTCACACAATTCTTCTGTTTAGTTTTTATTTGTAGACATTCTTTTTCCCAATATAGGCCTCTTAGCGCTTAGCATGTCCAATTGCAGTTTCTACAGAAAGAGAGTTTCAGAACGGCTCAATCAAAAGTAAGGTTCAACTCTGTTAGCTGAATGCACAGAACAGAAAGAGTTTTCACAGAATGCTACTGTGTAGTTTATATTTGAATATATTCCTTTTTCCACTATTACCCTCTTAGCGCTCCGAATGTCCACTTGCATTTTCTACAGAAAGAGTGTTCAGAACTGCGCAATCAAAAGTATGGTTTAACTCTGTTAGCTTAATGAACATATCAGAAATAAGTTTCACACAATGCTTCTGTGTAGTTTTTATTTGAAGATATTATTTTTCCCAATAGAGGCCTCTTAGCGCTCAGAATGTCCAATTGCAGTTTCTACAGAAAGAGTGTTTCAGAAAGGCTCAATCAAAAGTAAGGTTCAACTCTGTTAGTTGAATGCACAGAACAGAAAGAAGTTTCATGCAATGCTTCTGTGTAGTTTATATTTGAACATATTCTTTTTTCCACTATTACCCACTTAGCGCTACGAATGTCCAGTTGCATTTTCTACAGACAGAGTGTTTCAAAACTGCTCAATCAAAAGTATGGTTTAACTCTGTTAGCTGAATGCTCAGATCAGAAAGAAGTTTCACAGAATGCTTCTGTGTAGTTTATATTTGAATATATTCCTTTTTCCACTACTATTCTCGTAGCTCTCCAAATGTCCTGTTGCATTTTCTACAGAAAGAGTGTTCAGATCTGCTCAATCAAAAGTATGGTTTAACTCTGTTAGCTGAATGCACAGATCAGAAAGAAGTTTCACAGAATGATTCTGTGTAGTTTATATTTGGAGACATTCCTTTTTCCACTATTACCCTCTTAGCGCTCCGAATCTCCACTTGCATTTTCTCCAGAAAGAGTGTTTCAGAACGGCTCAATCAAAACTAAGGTTCAACTCTTTTAGTTGAACAAACAGAACAGAAAGAAGTTTCACACAATTCTTCTGTGTAGTTTTTATTTGTAGACATTCTTTTTCCCAATATAGGCCTCTTAGCGCTCAGAATGTCCAATTGCAGTTTCTACAGAAAGAGTGTTTCAGAACGGCTCAATCAAAAGTAAGGTTCAACTCTGTTAGTTGAATGCACAGAACAGAAAGAAGTTTCATACAATGCTTCTGTGTAGTTTATATTTGAACATATTCTCTTTTCCACTATTACCCACTTAGCGCTACGAATGTTCAGTTGCATTTTCTACAGACAGAGTGTTTCAAAACTGCTCAATCAAAAGTATGGTTTAACTCTGTTAGCTGTATGCTCAGATCAGAAAGAAGTTTCACAGAATGCTTCTGTGTAGTTTATATTTGAATATATTACTTTTTCCACTACTACGCTCTTAGCGCTCAAAATGTCCAGTTGCATTTTCAACAGAAAGAGTGTTCAGATCTGCTCAATCAAAAGTATGGTTTAACTCTGTTAGCTGAATGCACAGATCAGAAAGAAGTTTCACCGAATGATTCTGTGTAGTTTATATTTGAAGACATTCCTTTTTCCACTATTACCCCCTTAGCGCTCCGAAGCTCCACTTGCATTTTCTACAAAAAGAGTGTTTCATAACTGCTCAATCAAAAATATGTTTTATCTCTGTTAACTGAATTTACAGATCAGAAATAAGTTTCACAGAATGCATCTGTGTAGTTTTTATTGGAAGACATTCTTTTTCCCAATATAGGCCTCTTAGCGCTTAGCATGTCCAATTGCAGTTTCTACAGAAACAGTGTTTCAGAACGGCTCAATCAAAAGTAAGGTTCAACACTGTTAGTTGAATGCACAGAACAGAAAGAATTTTCACAGAATGCTACTGTGTAGTTTATATTTGAATATATTCCTTTTTCCACTATTACCCTCTTAGCGCTCCGAATGTCCACTTGCATTTTCTACAGAAAGAGTGTTTCAGAACGGCTTAATCAAAACTAAGGTTCAACCCTTTTAGTTTAACAAACAGAACAGAAAGAAGTTTCACAAAATTCTTCTGTGTAGTTTTTATTTGTAGACATTCTTTTTCCCAATATAGGCCTCTTAGCGCTCAGAATGTCCAATTGCATTTTCTACAGAAAGAGTGTTCAGAACTGCGCAATCAAAAGTATGGTTTAACTCTGTTAGCTTAATGAACATATCAGAAATAAGTTTCACACAATGCTTCTGTGTAGTTTTTATTTGAAGATATTATTTTTCCCAATAGAGGCCTCTTAGCGCTCAGAATGTCCAATTGCAGTTTCTACAGAAAGAGTGTTTCAGAAAGGCTCAATCAAAAGTAAGGTTCAACTCTGTTAGTTGAATGCACAGAACAGAAAGAAGTTTCATGCAATGCTTCTGTGTGGTTTATATTTGAACATATTCTTTTTTCCACTATTACCCACTTAGCGCTACGAATGTCCAGTTGCATTTTCTACAGACAGAGTGTTTCAAAACTGGTCAATCAAAAGTATGGTTTAACTCTGTTAGCTGAATGCTCAGATCAGAAAGAAGTTTCACAGAATGCTTCTGTGTAGTTTATATTTGAATATATTCCTTTTTCCACTACTACTCTCGTAGCTCTCCAAATGTCCTGTTGCATTTTCTACAGAAAGAGTGTTCAGATCTGCTCAATCAAAAGTATGGTTTAACTCTGTTAGCTGAATGCACAGATCAGGAAGAAGTTTCACAGAATGATTCTGTGTAGTTTATATTTGGAGACATTCTTTTTCCACTATTACCCTCTTAGCGCTCCGAATCTCCACTTGCATTTTCTCCAGAAAGAGTGTTTCAGAACGGCTCAATCAAAACTAAGGTTCAACTCTTTTAGTTGAACAAACAGAACAGAAAGAAGTTTCACACAATTCTTCTGTGTAGTTTTTATTTGTAGACATTCTTTTTCCCAATATAGGCCTCTTAGCGCTCAGAATGTCCAATTGCAGTTTCTACAGAAAGAGTGTTTCAGAACGGCTCAATCAAAAGTAAGGTTCAACTCTGTTAGTTGAATGCACAGAACAGAAAGAAGTTTCATACAATGCTTCTGTGTAGTTTATATTTGAACATATTCTCTTTTCCACTATTACCCACTTAGCGCTACGAATGTCCAGTTGCATTTTCTACAGACAGAGTGTTTCAAAACTGCTCAATCAAAAGTATGGTTTAACTCTGTTAGCTGTATGCTCAGATCAGAAAGAAGTTTCACAGAATGCTTCTGTGTAGTTTATATTTGAATATATTACTTTTTCCACGACTACGCTCTTAGCGCTCAAAATGTCCAGTTGAATTTTCAACAGAAAGAGTGTTCAGATCTGCTCAATCAAAAGTATGGTTTAAATCTGTTAGCTGAATGCACAGATCAGAAAGAAGTTTCACAGAATGATTCTGTGTAGTTTATATTTGTAGACATTCCTTCTTCCACTAATACCCTCTTAGCGCTCCGAATCTCCACTTGCATTTTCTACAGAAAGAGTGTTTCAGAACGACTCAATCAAAACTAAGGTTCAACTCCTTTTGTTGAACAAACAGAACAGAAAGAAGTTTCACACAATTCTTCTGTGTAGTTTTTATTTGTAGATATTCTTTTTCCCAATATAGGCCTCTTAGCGCTCAGAATGTCCAATTGCAGTTTCTACAGAAAGAGTGTTTCAGAACGGCTCAATCAAAAGTAAGGTTCAACTCTGTTAGTAGAATGCACAGAACAGAAAGATGTTTCATACAATGCTTCTGTGCAGTTTATATTTGAACATATTCTCTTTTCCACTATTACCCACTTAGCGCTACGAATGTCCAGTTGCATTTTCTACAGACAGAGTGTTTCAAAACTGCTCAATCAAAAGTATGGTTTAACTCTGTTAGCTGTATGCTCAGATCAGAAAGAAGTTTCACAGAATGCTTCTGTGTAGTTTATATTTGAATATATTCCTTTTTCCACTACTACTCTCGTAGCTCTCCAAATGTCCTGTTGCATTTTCTACAGAAAGAGTGTTCAGATCTGCTCAATCAAAAGTATGGTTTAACTCTGTTAGCTGAATGCACAGATCAGAAAGAAGTTTCACAGAATGATTCTGTGTAGTTTATATTTGAAGACAATCCTTTTTCCACTATTACCCCCTTAGCGCTCCGAAGCTCCACTTGCATTTTCTACAAAAAGAGTGTTTCATAACTGCTCAATCAAAAATATGTTTTATCTCTGTTAACTGAATTTACAGATCAGAAATAAGTTTCACAGAATGCATCTGTGTAGTTTTTATTGGAAGACATTCATTTTCCCAATGTAGGCCTCTTAGCGCTTAGCATGTCCAATTGCAGTTTCTACAGAAACAGTGTTTCAGAACGGCTCAATCAAAAGTAAGGTTCAACACTGTTAGTTGAATGCACAGAACAGAAAGAATTTTCACAGAATGCTACTGTGTAGTTTATATTTGAATATATTCCTTTTTCCACTATTACCCTCTTAGCGCTCCGAATGTCCACTTGCATTTTCTACAGAAAGAGTGTTCAGAACTGCGCAATCAAATGTATGGTTTAACTCTGTTAGCTTAATGAACATATCAGAAATAAGTTTCACACAATTCTTCTGTGTAATTTTTATTTGAAGATATTATTTTTCCCAATAGAGGCCTCTTAGCGCTCAGAATGTCCAATTGCAGTTGCTAAAGAAAGAGTGTTTCAGAAAGGCTCAATCAAAAGTAAGGTTCAACTCTGTTAGTTGAATGCACAGAACAGAAAGAAGTTTCATACAATGTTTCTGTGTAGTTTATATTTGAACATATTCTTTTTTCCACTATTACCCCCTTAGCGCTACGAATGTCCAGTTGCATTTTCTACAGACAGAGTGTTTCAAAACTGCTCAATCATAAGTATGGTTTAACTCTGTTAGCTGAATGCTCAGATCAGAAAGAAGTTTCACAGAATGCTTCTGTGTAGTTTATATTTGAATGTATTCCTTTTTCCACTACTAGTCTCTTAGCGCTCCAAATGTCCAGTTGCATTTTCTACAGAAAGAGTGTTCAGATCTGCTCAATCAAAAGTATGGTTTAACTCTGTTAGCTGAATGCACAGATCAGAAAGAAGTTTCACAGAATGATTCTGTGTAGTTTATATTTGGAGACATTCCTTTATCCACTATTACCCTCTTAGCGCTCCGAATCTCCACTTGCATTTTCTACAGAAAGAGTGTTTCAGAACGGCTCAATCAAAATTAAGGTTCAACTCTTTTAGTTGAACAAACAGAACAGAAAGAAGTTTCACACAATTCTTCTGTGTAGTTTTTATTTGTAGACATTCTTTTTCCCAATATAGGCCTCTTCGCGCTCAGAATGTCCAATTGCAGTTTCTACAGAAAGAGTGTTTCAGAACGGCTCAATCAAATGTAAGGTTCAACTCTGTTAGTTGAATGCACAGAACAGAAAGAAGTTTCATACAATGCTTCTGTGTAGTTTATATTTGAACATATTCTTTTTTCCACTATTACCCACTTAGTGCTACGAATGTCCAGTTGCATTTTCTACAGACAGAGTGTTTCAAAACTGCTCAATCAAAAGTATGGTTTAACTCTGTTAGCTGAATGCTCAGATCAGAAAGAAGTTTCACAGAATGCTTCTGTGTAGTTTATATTTGAATATATTCCTTTTTCCCCTACTACGCTCTTAGCGCTCCAAATGTCCAGTTGCATTTTCTACAGAAAGAGTGTTCAGATCTGCTCAATCAAAAGTATGGTTTAACTCTGTTAGCTGAATGCACAGATCAGAAAGAAGTTTCACCGAATGATTCTGTGTAGTTTATATTTGAAGACATTCCTTTTTCCACTATTACCCTCTTAGCGCTCCGAATCTCCACTTGCATTTTCTACAAAAAGAGTGTTTCATAACTGCTCAATCAAAAATATGTTTTATCTCTGTTAACTGAATTTACAGATCAGAAATAAGTTTCACAGAATGCATCTGTGTAGTTTTTATTTGAAGATATTCTTTTTCCCAATGTAGGCCTCTTAGCGCTTAGCATGTCCAATTGCAGTTTCTACAGAAACAGTGTTTCAGAACGGCTCAATCAAAAGTAAGGTTCAACTCTGTTAGTTGAATGCACAGAACAGAAAGAATTTTCACAGAATGCTACTGTGTAGTTTATATTTGAATATATCCCTTTTTCCACTATTACCCTCTTAGCGCTCCGAATGTCCACTTGCATTTTCTACAGAAAGAGTGTTCAGAACTGCGCAATCAAAAGTATGGTTTAACTCTGTTAGCTTAATGAACATATCAGAAATAAGTTTCAAACAATGCTTCTGTGTAGTTTTTGTTTGAAGATATTATTTTTCCCAATAGAGGCCTCCTAGCGCTCAGAATGTCCAATTGCAGTTTCTACAGAAAGAGTGTTTCAGAAAGGCTCAATCAAAATAAGGTTCAACTCTGTTAGTTGAATGCACAGAACAGAAAGAAGTTTCATACAATGCTTCTGTGTAGTTTATATTTGAAAATATTCTTTTTTCCACTATTACCCCCTTAGCGCTACGAATGTCCAGTTGCATTTTCTACAGACAGAGTGTTTCAAAACTGCTCAATCATAAGTATGGTTTAACTCTGTTAGCTGAATGCTCAGATCAGAAAGAAGTTTCACAGAATGCTTCTGTGTAGTTTATATTTGAATGTATTCCTTTTTCCACTACTAGTCTCTTAGCGCTCCAAATGTCCAGTTGCATTTTCTACAGAAAGAGTGTTCACATCTGCTCAATCAAAAGTATTGTTTAAATCTGTTAGCTGAATGCACAGATCAGAAAGAAGTTTCACAGAATGATTCTGTGTAGTTTATATTTGGAGACATTCCTTTTTCCACTATAACCCTCTTAGCGCTCCGAATCTCCACTTGCATTTTCTACAGAAAGAGTGTTTCAGAACGGCTCAATCAAAACTAAGGTTCAACTCTTTTAGTTGAACAAACAGAACAGAAAGAAGTTTCACACAATTCTTCTGTGTAGTTTTAATTTGTAGACATTCTTTTTCCCAATATAGGCCTCTTAGGGCTCAGAATGTCCAATTGCAGTTTCTACAGAAAGAGTGTTTCAGAACGGCTCAATCAAATGTAAGGTTCAACTCTGTTAGTTGAATGCACAGAACAGAAAGAAGTTTCATACAATGCTTCTGTGTAGTTTATATTTGAACATATTCTTTTTTCCACTATTACCCACTTAGCGCTACGAATGTCCAGTTGCATTTTCTACAGACAGAGTGTTTCAAAACTGCTCAATCAAAAGTATGGTTTAACTCTGTTAGCTGAATGCTCAGATCAGAAAGAAGTTTCACAGAATGCTTCTGTGTAGTTTATATTTGAATATATTCCTTTTTCCACTACTACGCTCCTAGCGCTCCAAATGTCCAGTTGCATTTTCTACAGAAAGAGTGTTCAGATCTGCTCAATCAAAAGTATGGTTTAACTCTGTTAGCTGAATGCACAGATCAGAAAGAAGTTTCACCGAATGATTCTGTGTAGTTTATATTTGAAGACATTCCTTTTTTTACTATTACCCTCTTAGCGCTCCGAATCTCCACTTGCATTTTCTACAAAAAGAGTGTTTCATAACTGCTCAATCAAAAATATGTTTTATCTCTGTTAACTGAATTTACAGATCAGAAATAAGTTTCACAGAATGCATCTGTGTAGTTTTATTTGAAGATATTCTTTTTCCCAATGTAGGCCTCTTAGCGCTTAGCATGTCCAATTGCACTTTCTACAGAAAGAGTGTTTCAGAACGGCTCAATCAAAAGTAAGGTTCAACTCTGTTAGTTGAATGCACAGAACAGAAAGAATTTTCACAGAATGCTACTGTGTAGTTTATATTTCAATATATTCCTTTTTCCACTATTACCCTCTTAGCGCTCCGAATGTCCACTTGCATTTTCTACAGAAAGAGTGTTCAGAACTGCGCAATCAAAAGTATGGTTTAACTCTGTTAGCTTAATGAACATATCAGAAATAAGTTTCAAACAATGCTTCTGTGTAGTTTTTGTTTGAAGATATTATTTTTCCCAATAGAGGCCTCTTAGCGCTCAGAATGTCCAATTGCAGTTTCTACAGAAAGAGTGTTTCAGAAAGGCTCAATCAAAAGTAAGGTTCAACTCTGTTAGTTGAATGCACAGAACAGAAAGAAGTTTCATACAATGTTTCCGTGTAGTTTATATTTGAACATATTCTTTTTTCCACTATTACCCCCTTAGCGCTACGAATGTCCAGTTGCATTTTCTACAGACAGAGTGTTTCAAAACTGCTCAATCATAAGTATGGTTTAACTCTGTTAGCTGAATGCTCAGATCAGAAAGAAGTTTCACAGAATGCTTCTGTGTAGTTTATATTTGAATGTATTCCTTTTTCCACTACTAGTCTCTTAGCGCTCCAAATGTCCAGTTGCATTTTCTACAGAAAGAGTGTTCAGATCTGCTCAATCAAAAGTATGGTTTAACTCTGTTAGCTGAATGCACAGATCAGAAAGAAGTTTCACAGAATGATTCTGTGTAGTTTATATTTGGAGACATTCCTTTTTCCACTATTACCCTCTTAGCGCTCCGAATCTCCACTTGCATTTTCTACAGAAAGAGTGTTTCAGAACGGCTCAATCAAAATTAAGGTTCAACTCTTTTAGTTGAACAAACAGAACAGAAAGAAGTTTCACACAATTCTTCTGTGTAGTTTTTATTTGTAGACATTCTTTTTCCCAATATAGGCCTCTTCGCGCTCAGAATGTCCAATTGCAGTTTCTACAGAAAGAGTGTTTCAGAACGGCTCAATCAAATGTAAGGTTCAACTCTGTTAGTTGAATGCACAGAACAGAAAGAAGTTTCATACAATGCTTCTGTGTAGTTTATATTTGAACATATTCTTTTTTCCACTATTACCCACTTAGCGCTACGAATGTCCAGTTGCATTTTCTACAGACAGAGTGTTTCAAAACTGCTCAATCAAAAGTATGGTTTAACTCTGTTAGCTGAATGCTCAGATCAGAAAGAAGTTTCACAGAATGCTTCTGTGTAGTTTATATTTGAATATATTCCTTTTTCCCCTACTACGCTCTTAGCGCTCCAAATGTCCAGTTGCATTTTCTACAGAAAGAGTGTTCAGATCTGCTCAATCAAAAGTATGGTTTAACTCTGTTAGCTGAATGCACAGATCAGAAAGAAGTTTCACCGAATGATTCTGTGTAGTTTATATTTGAAGACATTCCTTTTTCCACTATTACCTTCTTAGCGCTCCGAATCTCCACATGCATTTTCTACAAAAAGAGTGTTTCATAACTGCTCAATCAAAAATATGTTTTACCTCTGTTAACTGAATTTACAGATCAGAAATAAGTTTCACAGAATGCATCTGTGTAGTTTTTATTTGAGGATATTCTTTTTCCCAATGTAGGCCTCTTAGCGCTTAACATGTCCAATTGCAGTTTCTACAGAAAGAGTGTTCAGATCTGCTCAATCAAAAGTATGGTTTAACTCTGTTAGCTGAATGCACAGATCAGAAAGAAGTTTCACCGAATGATTCTGTGTAGTTTATATTTGAAGACATTCCTTTTTCCACTATTACCCTCTTAGCGCTCCGAATGTCCACTTGCATTTTCTACAGAAAGAGTGTTCAGAACTGCGCAATCAAAAGTATGGTTTAACTCTGTTAGCTTAATGAACATATCAGAAATAAGTTTCACACAATGCTTCTGTGTAGTTTTTATTTGAAGATATTATTTTTCCCAATAGAGGCCTCTTAGCGCTCAGAATGTCCAATTGCAGTTTCTACAGAAAGAGTGTTTCAGAAAGGCTCAATCAAAAGTAAGGTTCAACTCTGTTAGTTGAATGCACAGAACGGAAAGAAGTTTCATACAATGCTTCTGTGTAGTTTATATTTGAACATATTCTTTTTTCCACTATTACCCACTTAGCGCTAAGAATGTCCAGTTGCATTTTCTACAGACAGAGTGTTTCAAATCTGCTCAATCAAAAGTATGGTTTAAATCTGTTAGCTGAATGCTCAGATCAGAAAGAAGTTTCACAGAATGCTTCTGCGTAGTTTATATTTGAATATATTCCTTTTTCCACTACTACGCTCTTAGCGCTCCAAATGTCCAGTTGCATTTTCAAGAGAAAGAGTGTTCAGATCTGCTCAATCAAAAGTATGGTTTAACTCTGTTAGCTGAATGCACAGATCAGAAAGAAGTTTCACCGAATGATTCTGTGTAGTTTATATTTGAAGACATTCCTTTTTCCACTATTACCCTCTTAGCGCTCCGAATCTCCACTTGCATTTTCTACAAAAAGAGTGTTTCATAACTGCTCAATCAAAAATATGTTTTATCTCTGTTAACTGAATTTACAGATCAGAAATAAGTTTCACAGAATGCATCTGTGTAGTTTTTATTTGAAGATATTATTTTTCCCAATGTAGGCCTCTTAGCGCTTAGCATGTCCAATTGCAGTTTCTACAGAAAGAGTGTTTCAGAACGGCTCCATCAAAAGTAAGGTTCAACTCTGTTAGTTGAATGCACAGAACAGAAAGAATTTTCACAGAATGCTACTGTGTAGTTTATATTTGAATATATTCCTTTTTCCACTATTACCCTCTTAGCGCTCCGAATGTCCACTTGCATTTTCTACAGAAAGAGTGTTCAGAACTGCGCAATCAAAAGTATGGTTTAACTCTGTTAGCTTAATGAACATATCAGAAATAAGTTTCACACAATGCTTCTGTGTAGTTTTTATTTGAAGATATTTTTTTTCCCAATATAGGCCTCTTAGCGCTCAGAATGTCCAATTGCAGTTTCTACAGAAAGAGTGTTTCAGAAAGGCTCAATCAAAAGTAAGGTTCAACTCTGTTAGTTGAATGCACAGAACAGAAAGAAGTTTCATACAATGCTTCTGTGTAGTTTATATTTGAACATATTCTTTTTTCCACTATTACCCACTTAGCGCTACGAATGTCCAGTTGCATTTTCTACAGACACAGTGTTTCAAAACTGCTCAATCAAAAGTATGGTTTAACTCTGTTAGCTGAATGCTCAGATCAGAAAGAAGTTTCACAGAATGCTTCTGTGTAGTTTATATTTGAATATATTCCTTTTTCCACTACTACTCTCTTAGCGCTCCAAATGTCCAGTTGCATTTTCTACAGAAATAGTGTTCAGATCTGCTCAATCAAAAGTATGGTTTAACTCTGTTAGCTGAATGCACAGATCAGAAAGAAGTTTCACAGAATGATTCTGTGTAGTTTATATTTGGAGACATTCCTTTTTCCACTATTACCCTCTTAGCGCTCCGAATCTCCACTTGCATTTTCTACAGAAAGAGTGTTTCAGAACGGCTCAATCAAAACTAAGGTTCAACTCTTTTAGTTGAACAAACAGAACAGAAAGTAGTTTCACACAATTCTTCTGTGTAGTTTTTATTTGTAGACATTCTTTTTCCCAATATAGGCCTCTTAGCGCTCAGAATGTCCAATTGCAGTTTCTACAGAAAGAGTGTTTCAGAACGGCTCAATCAAAAGTAAGGTTCAACTCTGTTAGTTGAATGCACAGAACAGAAAGAAGTTTCATACAATGCTTCTGTGTAGTTTATATTTGAACATATTCTTTTTTCCACTATTACCCACTTAGCGCTACGAATGTCCAGTTGCATTTTCTACAGACAGAGTGTTTCAAAACTGCTCAATCAAAAGTATGGTTTAACTCTGTTAGCTGAATGCTCAGATCAGAAAGAAGTTTCACAGAATGCTTCTGTGTAGTTTATATTTGAATATATTCCTTTTTCCACTACTACGCTCTTAGCGCTCCAAATGTCCAGTTGCATTTTCTACAGAAAGAGTGTTCAGATCTGCTCAATCAAAAGTATGGTTTAACTCTGTTAGCTGAATGCACAGATCAGAAAGAAGTTTCACAGAATGATTCTGTGTAGTTTATATTTGAAGACATTCCTTTTTCCACTATTACCCTCTTAGCGCTCCGAATGTCCACTTGCATTTTCTACAGAAAGAGTGTTCAGAACTGCGCAATCAAAAGTATGGTTTAACTCTGTTAGCTTAATGAACATATCAGAAATATGTTTCACACAATGCCTCTGTGTAGTTTTTATTTGAAGATATTATTTTTCCCAATATAGGCCTCTTAGCGCTCAGAATGTCCAATTGCAGTTTCTTCAGAAAGAGTGTTTCAGAAAGGCTCAATCAAAAGTAAGGTTCAACTCTGTTAGTTGAATGCACAGAACAGAAAGAAGTTTCATACAATGCTTCTGTGTAGTTTATATTTGAACATATTCTTTTTTCCACTATTAACCACTTAGCGCTAAGAATGTCCAGTTGCATTTTCTACAGACAGAGTGTTTCAAATCTGCTCAATCAAAAGTATGGTTTAAATCTGTTAGCTGAATGCTCAGATCAGAAAGAAGTTTCACAGAATGCTTCTGTGTAGTTTATATTTGAATATATTCCTTTTTCCACTACTACTCTCTTAGCGCTCCAAATGTCCAGTTGCATTTTCTACAGAAAGAGTGTTCAGATCTCCTCAATCAAAAGTATGGTTTAACTCTGTTAGCTGAATGCACAGATCAGAAAGAAGTTTCACAGAATGATTCTGTGTAGTTTATATTTGGAGACATTCCTTTTTCCACTATTACCCTCTTAGCGCTCCGAATCTCCACTTGCATTTTCTACAGAAAGAGTGTTTCAGAACGGCTGAATCAAAACTAAGGTTCAACTCTTTTAGTTGAACAAACAGAACAGAAAGAAGTTTCACACAATTCTTCTGTGTAGTTTTTATTTGTAGACATTGTTTTTCCCAATATAGGCCTCTTAGCGCTCAGAATGTCCAATTGCAGTTTCTACAGAAAGAGTGTTTCAGAACGGCTCAATCAAAAGTAAGGTTCAACTCTGTTAGTTGAATGCACAGAACAGAAAGAAGTTTCATACAATGCTTCTGTGTAGTTTATATTTGAACATATTTTTTTTCCACTATTACTCACTTAGCGCTACGAATGTCCAGTTGCATTTTCAACACACAGAGTGTTTCAAAACTGCTCAATCAAAAGTATGGTTTAACTCTGTTACCTGAATGCTCAGATCAGAAAGAAGTTTCACAGAATGCTTCTGTGTAGTTTATATTTGAATATATTCCTTTTTCCACTACTACGCTCTTAGCGCTCCAAATGTCCAGTTGCATTTTCTACAGAAAGAGTGTTCAGATCTGCTCAATCAAAAGTATGGTTTAACTCTGTTAGCTGAATGCACAGATCAGAAAGAAGTTTCACCGAATGATTCTGTGTAGTTTATATTTGAAGACATTCCTTTTTCCACTATTACCCTCTTAGCGCTCCGAATCTCCACTTGCATTTTCTACAAAAAGAGTGTTTCGTAACTGCTCAATCAAATATATGTTTTATCTCTGTTAACTGAATTTACAGATCAGAAATAGGTTTCACAGAATGCATCTGTGTAGTTTTTATTTGAAGATATTCTTTTTCCCAATGTAGGCCTCTTAGCGCTTAGCATGTCCAATTGCAGTTTCTACAGAAAGAGTGTTTCAGAACGGCTCAATCAAAAGTAAGGTTCAACTCTGTTAGTTGAATGCACAGAACAGAAAGAATTTTCACAGAATGCTACTGTGTAGTTTATATTTGAATATATTCCTTTCTCCACTATTACCCTCTTAGCGCTCCGAATGTCCACTTGCATTTTCTACAGAAAGAGTGTTCAGAACTGCGCAATCAAAAGTATGGTTTAACTCTGTTAGCTTAATGAACATATCAGAAATAAGTTTCACACAATGCTTCTGTGTAGTTTTTATTTGAAGATATTATTTTTCCCAATATAGGCCTCTTAGCGCTCAGAATGTCCAATTGCAGTTTCTACAGAAAGAGTGTTTCAGAAAGGCTCAATCAAAAGTAAGGTTCAACTCTGTTAGTTGAATGCACAGAACAGAAAGTAATTTCATACAATGCTTCTGTGTAGTTTATATTTGAACATATTCTTTTTTCCACTATTACCCACTTGGCGCTACGAATGTCCAGTTGCATTTTCTACAGACAGAGTGTTTCAAAACTGCTCAATCAAAAGTATGGTTTAACTCTGTTAGCTGAATGCTCAGATCAGAAAGAAGTTTCACAGAATGCTTCTGTGTAGTTTATATTTGAATATATCCCTTTTTCCACTACTACTCTCTTAGCGCTCCAAATGTCCAGTTGCATTTTCTACAGAAAGAGTGTTCAGATCTGCTCAATCAAAAGTATGGTTTTACTCTGTTAGCTGAATGCACAGATCAGAAAGAAGTTTCACAGAATTATTCTGTGTAGTTTATATTTGGAGACATTCCTTTTTCCACTATTACCCTCTTAGCGCTCCGAATCTCCACTTGCATTTTCTACAGAAAGAGTGTTTCAGAACGGCTCAATCAAAACTAAGGTTCAACTCTTTTAGTTGAACAAACAGAACAGAAAGAAGTTTCACACAATTCTTCTGTGTAGTTTTTATTTGTAGACATTCTTTTTCCCAATATAGGCCTCTTAGCGCTCAGAATGTCCAATTGCAGTTTCTACAGAAAGAGTGTTTCAGAACGGCTCAATCAAAAGTAAGGTTCAACTCTGTTAGTTGAATGCACAGAACAGAAAGAAGTTTCATACAATGCTTCTGTGTAGTTTATATTTGAACATATTCTTTTTTCCACTATTACCCACTTAGCGCTACGAATGTCCAGTGGCATTTTCTACAGACAGAGTGTTTCAAAACTGCTCAATCAAAAGTATGGTTTAACTCTGTTAGCTGAATGCACAGATCAGAAAGAAGTTTCACAGAATGATTCTGTGTAGTTTATATTTGAAGACATTCCTTTTTCCACTACTACCCTCTTAGCGCTCCGAATGTCCACTTGCATTTTCTACAGAAAGAGTGTTCAGAACTGCGCAATCAAAAGTATGGTTTAACTCTGTTAGCTTAATGAACATATCAGAAATAAGTTTCACACAATGCTTCTGTGTAGTTTTTATTTGAAGATATTATGTTTCCCAATATAGGCCTCTTAGCGCTCAGAATGTCCAATTGCAGTTTCTACAGAAAGAGTGTTTCAGAAAGGCTCAATCAAATGTAAGGTTCAACTCTGTTAGTTGAATGCACAGAACAGAAAGAAGTTTCATACAATGCTTCTGTGTAATTTATATTTGAACATATTCTTTTTTCCACTATTACCCACTTAGCGCTACGAATGTCCAGTTGCATTTTCTACAGACAGAATGTTTCAAAACTGCTCAATCAAAAGTATGGTTTAACTCTGTTAGCTGAATGCTCAGATCAGAAAGAAGTTTCACAGAATGCTTCTGTGTAGTTTATATTTGAATATATTCCTTTTTCCACTACTACACTCTTAGCGCTCCAAATGTCCAGTTGCATTTTCTACAGAAAGAGTGTTCAGATCTGCTCAATCAAAAGTATGGTTTAACTCTGTTAGCTGAATGCACAGATCAGAAAGAAGTTTCACCGAATGATTCTGTGTAGTTTATATTTGAAGACATTCCTTTTTCCACTATTACCCTCTTAGCGCTCCGAATGTCCACTTGCATTTTCTACAGAAAGAGTGTTCAGAACTGCGCAATCAAAAGTATGGTTTAACTCTGTTAGCTTAATGAACATATCAGAAATAAGTTTCACACAATGCTTCTGTGTAGTTTTTATTTGAAGATATTATTTTTCCCAATATAGGCCTCTTAGCGCTCAGAATGTCCAATTGCAGTTTCTACAGAAAGAGTGTTTCAGAAAGGCTCAATCAAAAGTAAGGTTCAACTCCGTTAGTTGAATGCACAGAACAGAAAGAAGTTTCATACAATGCATCTGTGTAGTTTATATTTGAACATATTCTTTTTTCCACTATTACCCACTTAGCGCTAAGAATGTCCAGTTGCATTTTCTACAAACAGAGTGTTTCAAATCTGCTCAATCAAAAGTATGGTTTAAATCTGTTAGCTGAATGCTCAGATCAGAAAGAAATTTCACAGAATGCTTCTGTGTAGTTTATATTTGAATATATTCCTTTTTCCACTACTACTCTCTTAGCGCTCTAAATGTCCAGTTGCATTTTCTACAGAAAGAGTGTTCAGATCTCCTCAATCAAAAGTATGTTTTAACTCTGTTAGCTGAATGCACAGAGCAGAAAGAAGTTTCACAGAATGATTCTGTGTAGTTTATATTTGGAGACATTCCTTTTTCCACTATTACCCTCTTAGCGCTCCGAATATCCACTTGCATTTTCTACAGAAAGAGGGTTTCACAACGGCTCAATCAAAACTAAGGTTCAACTCTTTTAGTTGAACAAACAGAACAGAAAGAAGTTTCACACAATTCTTCTGTGTAATTTTTATTTGTAGATATTCTTTTTCCCAATATAGGCCTCTTAGCGCTCAGAATGTCCAATTGCAGTTTCTACAGAAAGAGTGTTTCAGAACGGCTCAATCAAAAGTAAGGTTCAACTCTGTTAGTTGAATGCACAGAACAGAAAGAAGTTTCATACAATGCTTCTGTGTAGTTTATATTTGAACATATTCTTTTTTCCACTATTACCCACTTAGCGCTACGAATGTCCAGTTGCATTTTCTACAGACAGAGTGTTTCAAAACTGCTCAATCAAAAGTATGGTTTAACTCTGTTAGCTGAATGCTCAGATCAGAAAGAAGTTTCACAGAATGCTTCTGTGTAGTTTATATTTGAATATATTCCTTTTTCCACTACTACGCTCTTAGCGCTCCAAATGTCCAGTTGCATTTTCTACAGAAAGAGTGTTCAGATCTGCTCTATCAAAAGTATGGTTTAACTCTGTTAGCTGAATGCACAGATCAGAAAGAAGTTTCACCGAATGATTCTGTGTAGTTTATATTTGAAGACATTCCGTTTTCCACTATTACCCTCTTAGCGCTCCGAATCTCCACTTGCATTTTCTACAAAAAGTGTGTTTCATAACTGCTCAATCAAAAATATGTTTTATCTCTGTTAACTGAATTTACAGATCAGAAATAAGTTTCACAGAATGCATCTGTGTAGTTTTTATTTGAAGATATTCTTTTTCCCAATGTAGGCCTCTTAGCGCTTAGCATGTCCAATTGCAGTTTCTACAGAAAGAGTGTTTCAGAACGGCTCAATCAAAAGTAAGGTTCAACTCTGTTAGTTGAATGCACAGAACAGAAAGAATTTTCACAGAATGCTACTGTGTAGTTTATATTTGAATATATTCCTTTCTCCACTATTACCCTCTTAGCGCTCCGAATGTCCACTTGCATTTTCTACAGAAAGAGTGTTCAGATCTGCTCAATCAAAAGTATGGTTTAACTCTTTTAGCTGAATGCACAGATCAGAAAGAAGTTTCACAGAATGATTCTGTGTAGTTTATATTTGGAGACATTCCTTTTTCCACTATTACCCTCTTAGCGCTCCGAATCTCCACTTGCATTTTCTACAGAAAGAGTGTTTCAGAACAGCTCAATCAAAACTAAGGTTCAACTCTTTTAGTTGAACAAACAGAACAGAAAGAAGTTTCACAGAATGCATCTGTGTAGTTTTTATTTGAAGATATTCTTTTTCCCTAAGTAGGCCTCTTAGCGCTTAGCATGTCCAATTGCACTTTCTACAGAAAGAGTGTTTCAGAACGGCTCAATTAAAAGTAAGGTTCAACTCTGTTAGTTGAATGCACAGAACAGAAAGTATTTTCACAGAATGCTACTGTGTAGTTTATATTTTAATATATTCCTTTTTCCACTATTACCCTCTTAGCGCTCCGAATGTCCACTTGCATTTTCTACAGAAAGAGTGTTCAGAACTGCGCAATCAAAAGTATGGTTTAACTCTGTTAGCTTAATGAACATATCAGAAATAAGTTTCACACAATGCTTCTGTGTAGTTTTTATTTGAAGATATTATTTTTCCCAATAGAGGCCTCTAAGCGCTCAGAATGTCCAATTGCAGTTTCTACAGAAAGAGTGTTTCAGAAAGGCTCAATCAAAAGTACGGTTCAACTCTGTTAGTTGAATGCACAGAACAGAAAGAAGTTTCATACAATGCTTCTGTTTAGTTTATATTTGAAAATATTCTTTTTTCCACTCTTACCCACTTAGCGCTACGAATGTCCAGTTGCATTTTCTACAGACAGAGTGTTTCAAAACTGCTCAATCAAAAGTATGGTTTAACTCTGTTAGCTGAATGCTCAGATCAGAAAGAAGTTTCACAGAATGCTTCTGTGTAGTTTATATTTGAATATATCCCTTTTTCCACTACTACTCTCTTAGCGCTCCAAATGTCCAGTTGCATTTTCTACAGAAAGAGTGTTCAGATCTGCTCAATCAAAAGTATGGTTTTACTCTGTTAGCTGAATGCACAGATCAGAAAGAAGTTTCACAGAATTATTCTGTGTAGTTTATATTTGGAGACATTCCTTTTTCCACTATTACCCTCTTAGCGCTCCGAATCTCCACTTGCATTTTCTACAGAAAGAGTGTTTCAGAACGGCTCAATCAAAACTAAGGTTCAACTCTTTTAGTTGAACAAACAGAACAGAAAGAAGTTTCACACAATTCTTCTGTGTAGTTTTTATTTGTAGACATTCTTTTTCCCAATATAGGCCTCTTAGCGCTCAGAATGTCCAATTGCAGTTTCTACAGAAAGAGTGTTTCAGAACGGCTCAATCAAAAGTAAGGTTCAACTCTGTTAGTTGAATGCACAGAACAGAAAGAAGTTTCATACAATGCTTCTGTGTAGTTTATATTTGAACATATTCTTTTTTCCACTATTACCCACTTAGCGCTACGAATGTCCAGTGGCATTTTCTACAGACAGAGTGTTTCAAAACTGCTCAATCAAAAGTATGGTTTAACTCTGTTAGCTGAATGCACAGATCAGAAAGAAGTTTCACAGAATGATTCTGTGTAGTTTATATTTGAAGACATTCCTTTTTCCACTACTACCCTCTTAGCGCTCCGAATGTCCACTTGCATTTTCTACAGAAAGAGTGTTTCAGAACGGCTCAATCAAAACTAAGGTTCAACTCTTTTAGTTGAACAAACAGAACAGAAAGTAGTTTGACACAATTCTTCTGTGTAGTTTTTATTTGTAGACATTCTTTTTCCCAATATAGGCCTCTTAGCGCTCAGAATGTCCAATTGCAGTTTCTACAGAAAGAGTGTTTCAGAACGGCTCAATCAAAAGTAAGGTTCAACTCTGTTAGTTGAATGCACAGAACAGAAAGAAGTTTCATACAATGTTTCTGTTTAGTTTATATTTGAACATATTCTTTTTTCCACTATTACCCACTTAGCGCTACGAATGTCCAGTTGCATTTTCTACAGACAGAGTGTTTCAAAACTGCTCAATCAAAAGTATGGTTTAACTCTGTTAGCTGAATGCTCAGATCAGAAAAAAGATTCACAGAATGCTTCTGTGTAGTTTATATTTGAATATATTCCTTTTTCCACTACTACGCTCTTAGCGCTCCAAATGTCCAGTTGCATTTTCTACAGAAAGAGTGTTCAGATCTGCTCAATCAAAAGTATGGTTTAACTCTGTTAGCTGAATGCACAGATCAGAAAGAAGTTTCACCGAATGATTCTGTGTAGTTTATATTTGAAGACATTCCTTTTTCCACTATTACCCACTTAGCGCTCCGAATCTCCACTTGCATTTTCTACAAAAAGAGTGTTTCATAACTGCTCAATCAAAAATATGTTTTATCTCTGTTAACTGAATTTACAGATGAGAAATAAGTTTCACAGAATGCATCTGTGTAGTTTTTATTTGAAGATATTCTTTTTCCCAATGTAGGCCTTTTAGCGCTTAGCATGTCCAATTGCAGTTTCTACAGAAAGAGTGTTTCAGAACGGCTCAATCAAAAGTAAGGTTCAACTCTGTTAGTTGAATGCACAGAACAGAAAGAATTTTCACAGAATGCTACTGTGTAGTTTATATTTGAATATATTCCTTTCTCCACTATTACCCTCTTAGCGCTCCGAATGTCCACTTGCATTTTCTACAGAAAGAGTGTTCAGAACTGCGCAATCAAAAGTATGGTTTAACTCTGTTAGCTTAATGAACATATCAGAAATAAGTTTCACACAATGCTTCTGTGTAGTTTTTATTTGAAGATATTATTTTTCCCAATAGAGGCCTCTTAGCGCTCAGAATGTCCAATTGCAGTTTCTACAGAAAGAGTGTTTCAGAAAGGCTCAATCAAACGTAAGGTTCAACTCTGTTAGTTGAATGCACAGAACAGAAAGAAGTTTCATACAATGATTCTGTGTAGTTTATATTTGAACATATTCTTTTTTCCACTATTACCCACTTAGCGCTACGAATGTCCAGTTGCATTTTCTACAGACAGAGTGTTTCAAAACTGCTCAATCAAAAGTATGGTTTAACTCTGTTAGCTGAATGCTCAGATCAGAAAGAAGTTTCACAGAATGCTTCTGAGTAGTTTATATTTGAATATATTCCTTTTTCCACTACTACTCTCTTAGCGCTCCAAATGTCCAGTTGCATTTTCTACAGAAAGAGTGTTCAGATCTGCTCAATCAAAAGTATGTTTTAACTCTGTTAGCTGAATGCACAGATCAGAAAGAAGTTTCACAGAATGATTCTGTGTAGTTTATATTTGGAGACATTCCTTTTTCCACTATTACCCTCTTAGCGCTCCGAATCTCCACTTGCATTTTCTACAGAAAGAGTGTTTCAGAACGGCTCAATCAAAACTAATGTTCAACTCTTTTAGTTGAACAAACAGAACAGAAAGAAGTTTCACGCAATTCTTCTGTGTAGTTTTTATTTGTAGACATTCTTTTTCCCAATATAGGCCTCTTAGCGCTCAGAATGTCCAATTGCAGTTTCTACAGAAAGAATGTTTCAGAACGGCTCAATCAAAAGTAAGGTTCAACTCTGTTAGTTGAATGCACAGAACAGAAAGTAGTTTCATACAATGCTTCTGTGTAGTTTATATTTGAACATATTCTTTTTTCCACTATTACCCACTTAGCGCTCCAAATGTCCAGTTGCATTTTCTACAGAAAGAGTGTTCAGATCTGCACAATCAAAAGTATGGTTTAACTCTGTTAGCTGAATGCACAGATGAGAACGAAGTTTCACCGAATGATTCTGTGTAGTTTATATTTGAAGACATTCCTTTTTCCACTATTACCCTCTTAGCGCTCCGAAACTCCACTTGCATTTTCTACAAAAAGAGTGTTTCATAACTGCTCAATCAAAAATATGTTTTATCTCTGTTAACTGAATTTACAGATCAGAAATAAGTTTCACAGAATGCATCTGTGTAGTTTTTATTTGAAGATATTCTTTTTCCCAATGTAGGCCTCTTAGCGCTTAGCATGTCCAATTGCAGTTTCTACAGAAAGAGTGTTTCAGAACGGCTCAATCAAAAGTAAGGTTCAACTCTGTTAGTTGAATGCACAGAACACAAAGAATTTTCACAGAATGCTACTGTGTAGTTTATATTTGAATATATTCCTTTTTCCACTATTACCCTCTTAGCGCTCCGAATGTCCACTTGCATTTTCTACAGAAAGAGTGTTCAGAACTGCACAATCAAAAGTATGGTTTAACTCTGTTAGCTTAATGAACATATCAGAAATAAGTTTCACACAATGCTTCTGTGTAGTTTTTATTTGAAGATATTATTTTTCCCAATAGAGGCCTCTTAGCGCTCAGAATGTCCAATTGCAGTTTCTACAGAAAGAGTGTTTCAGAAAGGTTCAATCAAAAGTAAGGTTCAACTCTGTTAGTTGAATGCACAGAACAGAAAGAAGTTTCATACAATGCTTCTGTGTAGTTTATAGTTGAACATATTCTTTTTTCCACTATTACCCACTTGGCGCTACGAAAGTCCAGTTGCATTTTCTACAGACAGAGTGTTTTAAAACTGCTCAATCAAAAGTATGTTTTAACTCTGTTAGCTGAATGCTCAGATCAGAAAGAAGTTTCACAGAATGCTTCTGTGTAGTTTATATTTGAATATATTCCTTTTTCCACTACTACGCTCTTAGTGCTCCAAATGTCCAGTTGCATTTTCTACAGAAAGAGTGTTCAGATCTGCTCAATCAAAAGTATGGTTTAACTGTGTTAGCTGAATGCACAGATCAGAAAGAAGTTTCACCGAATGATTCTGTGTGGTTTATATTTGAAGACATTCCTTTTTCCACTATTACCATCTTAGCGCTCCGAATCTCCACTTGCATTTTCTACAAAAAGAGTGTTTCATAACTGCTCAATCAAAAATATGTTTTATCTCTGTTAACTGAATTTACAGATCAGAAATAAGTTTCACAGAATGCATCTGTGTACTTTTTATTTGAAGATATTCTTTTTCCCAATGTAGGCCTCTTAGCGCTTAGCATGTCCAATTGCAGTTTCTACAGAAAGAGTGTTTCAGAACGGCTCAATAAAAAGTAAGGTTCAACACTGTTAGTTGAATGCACAGAACAGAAAGAATTTTCACAGAATGCTACTGTGTAGTTTATATTTGAATATATTCCTTTCTCCACTATTACCCTCTTAGCGCTCCGAATGTCCACTTGCATTTTCTACAGAAAGAGTGTTCAGAACTGCACAATCAAAAGTATGGTTTAACTCTGTTAGCTTAATGAACATATCAGAAATAAGTTTCACACAATGCTTCTGTGTATTTTTTATTTGAAGATATTATTTTTCCCAATAGAGGCTTCTTAGCGCTCAGAATGTCCAATTGCAGTTTCTACAGAAAGAGTGTTTCAGAAAGGCTCAATCAAAAGTACGGTTCAACTCTGTTAGTTGAATGCACAGAACAGAAAGAAGTTTCATACAATGCTTCTGTGTAGTTTATATTTGAAAATATTCTTTTTTCCACTCTTACCCACTTAGCGCTACGAATGTCCAGTTGCATTTTCTACAGACAGAGTGTTTCAAAACTGCTCAATCATAAGTATGGTTTAACTCTGTTAGCTGAATGCTCAGATCAGAAAGAAGTTTCACAGAATGCTTCTGTGTAGTTTATATTTGAATATATTCCTTTTTCCACTACTACTCTCTTAGCGCTCCAAATGTCCAGTTGCATTTTCTGCAGAAAGAGTGTTCAGATCTGCTCAATCAAAGTATGGTTTAACTCTGTTAGCTGAATGCACAGATCAGAAAGAAGTTTCACAGAATGATTCTGTGTAGTTTATATTTGGAGACATTCCTTTTTCCACTATTACCCTCTTAGCGCTCCGAATCTCCACTTGCATTTTCTACAGAAAGAGTGTTTCAGAACGGCTCAATCAAAACTAAGGTTCAACTCTTTTAGTTGAACAAACAGAACAGAAAGTAGTTTGACACAATTCTTCTGTGTAGTTTTTATTTGTAGACATTCTTTTTCCCAATATAGGCCTCTTAGCGCTCAGAATGTCCAATTGCAGTTTCTACAGAAAGAGTGTTTCAGAACGGCTCAATCAAAAGTAAGGTTCAACTCTGTTAGTTGAATGCACAGAACAGAAAGAAGTTTCATACAATGCTTCTGTGTAGTTTATATTTGAACATATTCTTTTTTCCACTATTACCCACTTAGCGCTACGAATGTCCAGTTGCATTTTCTACAGACAGAGTGTTTCAAAACTGCTCAATCAAAAGTATGGTTTAACTCTGTTAGCTGAATGCTCAGATCAGAAAAAAGATTCACAGAATGCTTCTGTGTAGTTTATATTTGAATATATTCCTTTTTCCACTACTACGCTCTTAGCGCTCCAAATGTCCAGTTGCATTTTCTACAGAAAGAGTGTTCAGATCTGCTCAATCAAAAGTATGGTTTAACTCTGTTAGCTGAATGCACAGATCAGAAAGAAGTTTCACCGAATGATTCTGTGTAGTTTATATTTGAAGACATTCCTTTTTCCACTATTACCCACTTAGCGCTCCGAATCTCCACTTGCATTTTCTACAAAAAGAGTGTTTCATAACTGCTCAATCAAAAATATGTTTTATCTCTGTTAACTGAATTTACAGATGAGAAATAAGTTTCACAGAATGCATCTGTGTAGTTTTTATTTGAAGATATTCTTTTTCCCAATGTAGGCCTTTTAGCGCTTAGCATGTCCAATTGCAGTTTCTACAGAAAGAGTGTTTCAGAACGGCTCAATCAAAAGTAAGGTTCAACTCTGTTAGTTGAATGCACAGAACAGAAAGAATTTTCACAGAATGCTACTGTGTAGTTTATATTTGAATATATTCCTTTCTCCACTATTACCCTCTTAGCGCTCCGAATGTCCACTTGCATTTTCTACAGAAAGAGTGTTCAGAACTTCGCAATCAAAAGTATGGTTTAACTCTGTTAGCTTAATGAACATATCAGAAATAAGTTTCACACAATGCTTCTGTGTAGTTTTTATTTGAAGATATTATTTTTCCCAATAGAGGCCTCTTAGCGCTCAGAATGTCCAATTGCAGTTTCTACAGAAAGAGTGTTTCAGAAAGGCTCAATCAAACGTAAGGTTCAACTCTGTTAGTTGAATGCACAGAACAGAAAGATGTTTCATACAATGATTCTGTGTAGTTTATATTTGAACATATTCTTTTTTCCACTATTACCCACTTAGCGCTACGAATGTCCAGTTGCATTTTCTACAGACAGAGTGTTTCAAATCTGCTCAATCAAAAGTATGGTTTAACTCTGTTAGCTGAATGCTCAGATCAGAAAGAAGTTTCACAGAATGCTTCTGAGTAGTTTATATTTGAATATATTCCTTTTTCCACTACTACTCTCTTAGCGCTCCAAATGTCCAGTTGCATTTTCTACAGAAAGAGTGTTCAGATCTGCTCAATCAAAAGTATGTTTTAACTCTGTTAGCTGAATGCACAGATCAGAAAGAAGTTTCACAGAATGATTCTGTGTAGTTTATATTTGGAAACATTCCTTTTTCCACTATTACCCTCTTAGCGCTCCGAATCTCCACTTGCATTTTCTACAGAAAGAGTGTTTCAGAACGGCTCAATCAAAACTAATGTTCAACTCTTTTAGTTGAACAAACAGAACAGAAAGAAGTTTCACGCAATTCTTCTGTGTAGTTTTTATTTGTAGACATTCTTTTTCCCAATATAGGCCTCTTAGCGCTCAGAATGTCCAATTGCAGTTTCTACAGAAAGAATGTTTCAGAACGGCTCAATCAAAAGTAAGGTTCAACTCTGTTAGTTGAATGCACAGAACAGAAAGTAGTTTCATACAATGCTTCTGTGTAGTTTATATTTGAACATATTCTTTTTTCCACTATTACCCACTTAGCGCTCCAAATGTCCAGTTGCATTTTCTACAGAAAGAGTGTTCAGATCTGCACAATCAAAAGTATGGTTTAACTCTGTTAGCTGAATGCACAGATGAGAAAGAAGTTTCACCGAATGATTCTGTGTAGTTTATATTTGAAGACATTCCTTTTTCCACTATTACCCTCTTAGCGCTCCGAAACTCCACTTGCATTTTGTACAAAAAGGGTGTTTCATAACTGCTCAATCAAAAATATGTTTTATCTCTGTTAACTGAATTTACAGATCAGAAATAAGTTTCACAGAATGCATCTGTGTAGTTTTTATTTGAAGATATACTTTTTCCCAATGTAGGCCTCTTAGCGCTTAGCATGTCCAATTGCAGTTTCTACAGAAAGAGTGTTTCAGAACGGCTCAATCAAAAGTAAGGTTCAACTCTGTTAGTTGAATGCACAGAACAGAAAGAATTTTCACAGAATGCTACTGTGTAGTTTATATTTGAATATATTCCTTTTTCCACTATTACCCTCTTAGCGCTCCGAATGTCCACTTGCATTTTCTACAGAAAGAGTGTTCAGAACTGCACAATCAAAAGTATGGTTTAACTCTGTTAGCTTAATGAACATATCAGAAATAAGTTTCACACAATGCTTCTGTGTAGTTTTTATTTGAAGATATTATTTTTCCCAATAGAGGCCTCTTAGCGCTCAGAATGTCCAATTGCAGTTTCTACAGAAAGAGTGTTTCAGAAAGGCTCAATCAAAAGTAAGGTTCAACTCTCTTAGTTGAATGCACAGAACAGAAAGAAGTTTCATACAATGCTTCTGTGTAGTTTATAGTTGAACATATTCTTTTTTCCACTATTACCCACTTGGCGCTACGAAAGTCCAGTTGCATTTTCTACAGACAGAGTGTTTCAAAACTGCTCAATCAAAAGTATGGTTTAACTCTGTTAGCTGAATGCTCAGATCAGAAAGAAGTTTCACAGAATGCTTCTGTGTAGTTTATATTTGAATATATTCCTTTTTCCACTACTACGCTCTTAGTGCTCCAAATGTCCAGTTGCATTTTCTACAGAAAGAGTGTTCAGATCTGCTCAATCAAAAGTATGGTTTAACTGTGTTAGCTGAATGCACAGATCAGAAAGAAGTTTCACCGAATGATTCTGTGTAGTTTATATTTGAAGACATTCCTTTTTCCACTATTACCATCTTAGCGCTCCGAATCTCCACTTGCATTTTCTACAAAAAGAGTGTTTCATAACTGCTCAATCAAAAATATGTTTTATCTCTGTTAACTGAATTTACAGATCAGAAATAAGTTTCACAGAATGCATCTGTGTACTTTTTATTTGAAGATATTCTTTTTCCCAATGTAGGCCTCTTAGCGCTTAGCATGTCCAATTGCAGTTTCTACAGAAAGAGTGTTTCAGAACGGCTCAATCAAAAGTAAGGTTCAACACTGTTAGTTGAATGCACAGAACAGAAAGAATTTTCACAGAATGCTACTGTGTAGTTTATATTTGAATATATTCCTTTCTCCACTATTACCCTCTTAGCGCTACGAATGTCCACTTGCATTTTCTACAGAAAGAGTGTTCAGAACTGCACAATCAAAAGTATGGTTTAACTCTGTTAGCTTAATGAACATATCAGAAATAAGTTTCACACAATGCTTCTCTGTAGTTTTTATTTGAAGATATTATTTTTCCCAATAGAGGCCTCTTAGCGCTCAGAATGTCCAATTGCAGTTTCTACAGAAAGAGTGTTTCAGAAAGGCTCAATCAAAAGTAAGTTTCAACTCTGTTAGTTGAATGCACAGAACAGAAAGAAGTTTCATACAATGCTTCTGTGTAGTTTATATTTGAACATATTCTTTTTTCCACTATTACCTACTTGGCGCTACGAATGTCCAGTTGCATTTTCTACAGACAGAGTGTTTCAAAACTGCTCAATCAAAAGTATGGTTTAACTCTGTTAGCTGAATGCTCAGATCAGAAAGAAGTTTCACAGAATGTTTCTGTGTAGTTTATATTTGAATATATTACTTTTTCCACTACTACTCTCTTAGCGCTCCAAATGTCCAGTTGCATTTTCTACAGAAAGAGTGTTCAGATCTGCTAAATCAAAAGTATGGTTTAACTCTGTTAGCTGAATGCACAGATCAGAAAGAAGTTTCACAGAATGATTCTGTGTAGTTTATATTTGGAGACATTCCTTTTTCCACTATTACCCTCTTAGCGCTCCGAATCTCCACTTGCATTTTCTACAGAAAGAGTGTTTCAGAACGGCTCAACAAAAACTAAATTTCAACTCTTTTAGTTGAACAAACAGAACAGAAACAAGTTTCACACAATTCTTCTGTGTAGTTTTTATTTGTAGACATTCTTTTTCCCAATATAGGCCTCTTAGCGCTCAGAATGTCCAATTGCAGTTTCTACAGAAAGAGTGTTTCAGAACGGCTCAATCAAAAGTAAGGTTCAACTCCGTTAGTTGAATGCACAGAACAGAAAGTAGTTTCATACAATGCTTCTGTGTAGTTTATATTTGAACATATTCTTTTTTCCACTATTACCCAGTTAGCCCTACGAATGTCCAGTTGCATTTTCTACAGACAGAGTGTTTCAAAACTGCTCAATCAAAAGTATGGTTTAACTCTGTTAGCTGAATGCTCAGATCAGAAAGAAGTTTCACAGAATGCTTCTGTGTAGTTTATATTTGAATATATTCCTTTTTCCACTACTACGCTCTTAGCGCTCCAAATGTCCAGTTGCATTTTCTACAGAAAGAGTGTTCAGATCTGCTCAATCAAAAGTATGGTTTAACTCTGTTAGCTGAATGCACAGATCAGAAAGAAGTTTCACCGAATGATTCTGTGTAGTTTATATTTGAAGACATTCCTTTCTCCACTATTACCCTCTTAGCGCTCCGAATCTCCACTTGCATTTTCTACAAAAAGAGTGTTTCATAACTCCTCAATCAAAAATATGTTTTATCTCTGTTAACTGAATTTACAGATCAGAAATAAGTTTCACAGAATGCATCTGTGTAGTTTTTATTTGAAGATATTCTTTTTCCCAATGTAGGCCTCTTAGCGCTTAGCATGTCCAATTGCAGTTTCTACAGAAAGAGTGTTTCAGAACGGCTCAATTAAAAGTAAGGTGCAACTCTGTTAGTTGAATGCACAGAACAGAAAGTATTTTCACAGAATGCTACTGCGTAGTTTATATTTGAATATATTCCTTTTTCCAATATTACCCTCTTAGCGCTCCGAATGTCCACTTGCATTTTCTACAGAAAGAGTGTTCAGAACTGCACAATCAAAAGTATGTTTTAACCCTGTTAGCTTAATGAACATATCAGAAATAAGTTTCACACAATGCTTCTGTGTAGTTTTTATTTGAAGATATTATTTTTCCCAATAGAGGCCTCTTAGCACTCAGAATGTCCAATTGCAGTTTCTACAGAAAGAGTGTTTCAGAAAGGCTCAATCAAAAGTAAGGTTCAACTCTGTTAGTTGAATGCACAGAACAGAAAGAAGTTTCATACAATGCTTCTGTGTAGTTTATATTTGAACATATTCTTTTTTCCACTATTACCCACTTAGCGCTACGAATGTCCAGTTGCATTTTCTACAGACAGAGTGTTTCAAAACTGCTCAATCAAAAGTATGGTTTAACTCTGTTAGCTGAATGCACAGATCAGAAATAAGTTTCACAGAATGATTCTGTGTAGTTTATATTTGTAGACATTCCTTTTTCCACTATTACCCTCTTAGCGCTCCGAATGTCCACTTGCATTTTCTACAGAAAGAGTGTTCAGAACTGCACAATCATAAGTATGGTTTAACTCTGTTAGCTTAATGAACATATCAGAAATAAGTTTCACACAATGCTTCTGTGTAGTTTTTATTTGAAGATATTATTTTTCCCAATAGAGGCCTCTTAGCGCTCAGAATGTCCAATTGCAGTTTCTACAGAAAGAGTGTTTCAGAAAGGCTCAATCAAAAGTAAGGTTCAACTCTGTTAGTTGAATGCACAGAACAGAAAGAAGTTTCATACAATGCTTCTGTGTAGTTTATATTTGAACATATTCTTTTTTCCACTATTACCCACTTGGCGCTACGAATGTCCAGTTGCATTTTCTACAGACAGAGTGTTTCAAAACTGCTCAATCAAAAGTATGGTTTAACTCTGTTAGCTGAATGCTCAGATCAGAAAGAAGTTTCACAGAATGCTTCTGTGTAGTTTATATTTGAATATATTCCTTTTTCCACTACTACGCTCTTAGTGCTCCAAATGTCCAGTTGCATTTTCTACAGAAAGAGTGTTCAGATCTGCTCAATCAAAAGTATGGTTTAACTCTGTTAGCTGAATGCACAGATCAGAAAGAAGATTCACCGAATGATTCTGTGTAGTTTATATTTGAAGACATTCCTTTTTCCACTATTACCCTCTTAGCGCTCCGAATCTCCACTTGCATTTTCTACAAAAAGAGTGTTTCATAACTGCTCAATCAAAAATATGTTTTATCTCTGTTAACTGAATTTACAGATCAGAAATAAGTTTCACAGAATGCATCTGTGTACTTTTTATTTGAAGATATTCTTTTTCCCAATGTAGGCCTCTTAGCGCTTAGCATGTCCAATTGCAGTTTCTACAGAAAGAGTGTTTCAGAACGGCTCAATCAAAAGTAAGGTTCAACTCTGTTAGTTGAATGCACAGAACAGAAAGAATTTTCACAGAATGCTACTGTGTAGTTTATATTTGAATATATTCCTTTCTCCACTATTACCCTCTTAGCGCTACGAATGTCCACTTGCATTTTCTACAGAAAGAGTGTTCAGAACTGCACAATCAAAAGTATGGTTTAACTCTGTTAGCTTAATGAACATATCAGAAATAAGTTTCACACAATGCTTCTGTGTAGTTTTTATTTGAAGATATTATTTTTCCCAATAGAGGCCTCTTAGCGCTCAGAATGTCCAATTGCAGTTTCTACAGAAAGGGTGTTTCAGAAAGGCTCAATCAAAAGTAAGGTTCAACTCTGTTAGTTGAATGCACAGAACAGAAAGCAGTTTCATACAATGCTTCTGTGTAGTTTATATTTGAACATATTCTTTTTTCCACTATTACCCACTTAGCGCTACGAATGTCCAGTTGCATTTTCTACAGACAGAGTGTTTCAAAACTGCTCAATCAAAAGTATGGTTTAACTCTGTTAGCTGAATGCACAGATCAGAAATAAGTTTCACAGAATGATTCTGTGTAGTTTATATTTGTAGACATTCCTTTTTCCACTATTACCCTCTTAGCGCTCCGAATCTCCACTTGCATTTTCTACAGAAAGAGTGTTTCAGAACGGCTCAATCAAAACTTAGGTTCAACTCTTTTAGTTGAACAAACAGAACAGAAAGAAGTTTCACACAATTCTTCTGTGTAGTTTTTATTTGTAGACATTGTTTTTCCCAATATAGGCCTCTTAGCGCTCAGAATGTCCAATTGCAGTTTCTACAGAAAGAGTGTTTCAGAACGGCTCAATCAAAAGTAAGGTTCAACTCTGTTAGTTGAATGCACAGAACAGAAAGAAGTTTCATACAATGCTTCTGTGTAGTTTATATTTGAACATATTCTTTTTTCCTCTATTACCCTCTTAGCGCTACGAATGTCCAGTTGCATTTTCTACAGACAGAGTGTTTCAAAACTGCTCAATCAAAAGTATGGTTTAACTCTGTTAGCTGAATGCTCAGATCAGAAAGAAGTTTCACAGAATGCTTCTGTGTAGTTTATATTTGAATATATTCCTTTTTCCACTACTACGCTCTTAGCGCTCCAAATGTCCAGTTGCATTTTCTACAGAAAGAGTGTTCAGATCTGCTCAATCAAAACTATGGTTTAACTCTGTTAGCTGAATGCACAGATCAGAAAGAAGTTTCACCGAATGATTCTGTGTAGTTTATATTTGAAGACATTCCTTTTTCCACTATTACCCTCTTAGCGCTCCGAATCTCCACTTGCATTTTCTACAAAAAGAGTGTTTCATAACTGCTCAATCAAAAATATGTTTTATCTCTGTTAACTGAATTTACAGATCAGAAATAAGTTTCACAGAATGCATCTGTGTAGTATTTATTTGAAGATATTCTTTTTCCCAATGTAGGCCTCTTAGCGCTTAGCATGTCCAATTGCAGTTTCTACAGAAAGAGTGTTTCAGAACGGCTGAATCAAAAGTAAGGTTCAACTCTGTTAGTTGAATGCACAGAACAGAAAGGATTTTCACAGAATGCTACTGTGTAGTTTATATTTGAATATATTCCTTTCTCCACTATTACCCTCTTAGCGCTCCGAATGTCCACTTGCATTTTCTACAGAAAGAGTGTTCAGAACTGCACAATCAAAAGTATGGTTTAACTCTGTTAGCTTAATGAACATATCAGAAATAAGTTTCACACAATGCTTCTGTGTAGTTTTTATTTGAAGATATTATTTTTCCCAATATAGGCCTCTTAGCGCTCAGAATGTCCAATTGCAGTTTCTACAGAAAGAGTGTTTCAGAAAGGCTCAATCAAATGTAAGGTTCAACTCTGTTAGTTGAATGCACAGAACAGAAAGAAATTTCATACAATGCTTCTGTGTAGTTTATATTTGAAGATATTCTTTTTTCCACTATTACCCACTTGGCGCTACGAATGTCCAGTTGCATTTTCTACAGACAGAGTGTTTCAAAACTGCTCAATCAAAAGTATGGTTTAACTCTGTTAGCTGAATGCTCAGATCAGAAAGAAGTTTCACAGAATGCTTCTGTGTAGTTTATATTTGAATATATTCCTTTTTCCACTACTACTCTCTTAGCGCTCCAAATGTCCAGTTGCATTTTCTACAGAAAGAGTGTTCAGATCTGCTCAATCAAAAGTATGGTTTAACTCTGTTAGCTGAATGCACAGATCAGAAAGAAGTTTCACAGAATGATTCTGTGTAGTTTATATTTGGAGACATTCCTTTTTCCACTATTACCCTCTTAGCGCTCCGAATCTCCACTTGCATTTTCTACAGAAAGAGTGTTTCAGAACGGCTCAATCAAAACTAAGGTTCAACTCTTTTAGTTGAACAAACAGAACAGAAAGAAGTTTCACACAATTCTTCTGTGTAGTTTTTATTTGTAGACTTTCTTTTTCCCAATATAGGCCTCTTAGCGCTCAGAATGTCCAATTGCAGTTTCTACAGAAAGAGTGTTTCAGAACGGCTCAATAAAAAGTAAGCTTCAACTCTGTTAGTTGAATGTACAGAACAGAAAGAAGTTTCATACAATGCTTCTGTGTAGTTTATATTTGAACATATTCTTTTTTCCTCTATTACCCACTTAGCGCTACGAATGTCTAGTTGCATTTTCTACAGACAGAGTGTTTCAAAACTGCTCAATCAAAAGTATGGTTTAACTCTGTTAGCTGAATGCTCAGATCAGAAAGAAGTTTCACAGAATGCTTCTGTGTAGTTTATATTTGAATATATTCCTTTTTCCACTACTACGCTCTTAGCGCTCCAAATGTCCAGTTGCATTTTCTACAGAAAGAATGTTCAGATCTGCTCAATCAAAAGTATGGTGTAACTCTGTTAGCTGCATGCACAGATCAGAAAGAAGTTTCACCGAATGATTCTGTGTAGTTTATATTTGAAGACATTCCTTTTTCAACTATTACCCTCTTAGCGCTCCGAATCTCCACTTGCATTTTCTACAAAAAGAGTGTTTCATAACTGCTCAATCAAAAATATGTTTTATCTCTGTTTACTGAATTTACAGATCAGAAATAAGTTTCACAGAATGCATCTGTGTAGTTTTTATTTGAAGATATTCTTTTTCCCAATGTAGGCCTCTTAGCGCTTAGCATGTCCAATTGCAGTTTCTACAGAAAGAGTGTTTCGGAACGGCTCAATCAAAAGTAAGGTTCAACTCTGTTAGTTGAATGCACAGAACAGAAAGAATTTTCACAGAATGCTACTGTGTAGTTTATATTTGAATATATTCCTTTCTCCACTATTACCCTCTTAGCGCTCCGAATGTCCACTTGCATATTCTACAGAAAGAGTGTTCAGAACTGCGCAATCAAAAGTATGGTTTAACTCTGTTAGCTTAATGAACATATCAGAAATAAGTTTCACACAATGCTTCTGTGTAGTTTTTATTTGAAGATATTATATTTCCCAATATAGGCCTCTTAGCGCTCAGAATGTCCAATTGCAGTTTCTACAGAAAGAGTGTTTCAGAAAGGCTCAATCAAAAGTAAGGTTCAACACTGTTAGTTGAATGCACAGAACAGAAAGAAATTTCATACAATGCTTCTGTGTAGTTTATATTTGAACATATTCTTTTTTCCACTATTACCCACTTGGCGCTACGAATGTCCAGTTGCATTTTCTACAGACAGAGTGTTTCAAAACTGCTCAATCAAAAGTATGGTTTAACTCTGTTAGCTGAATGCTCAGATCAGAAAAAAGTTTCACAGAATGCTTCTGTGTAGTTTATATTTGAATATATTCCTTTTTCCACTACTACTCTCTTAGTGCTCCAAATGTCCAGTTGCATTTTCTACAGAAAGAGTGTTCAGATCTGCTCAATCAAAAGTATGTTTTAACTCTGTTAGCTGAATGCACAGATCAGAAAGAAGTTTCACAGAATGATTCTGTGTAGTTTATATTTGGAGACATTCCTTTTTCCACTATTACCCTCTTAGCGCTCCGAATCTCCACTTGCATTTTCTACAGAAAGAGTGTTTCAGAACGGCTCAATCAAAACTAATGTTCAACTCTTTTAGTTGAACAAACAGAACAGAAAGAAGTTTCACGCAATTCTTCTGTGTAGTTTTTATTTGTAGACATTCTTTTTCCCAATATAGGCCTCTTAGCGCTCAGAATGTCCAATTGCAGTTTCTACAGAAAGAATGTTTCAGAACGGCTCAATCAAAAGTAAGGTTCAACTCTGTTAGTTGAATGCACAGAACAGAAAGTAGTTTCATACAATGCTTCTGTGTAGTTTATATTTGAACATATTCTTTTTTCCACTATTACCCACTTAGCGCTCCAAATGTCCAGTTGCATTTTCTACAGAAAGAGTGTTCAGATCTGCACAATCAAAAGTATGGTTTAACTCTGTTAGCTGAATGCACAGATGAGAAAGAAGTTTCACCGAATGATTCTGTGTAGTTTATATTTGAAGACATTCCTTTTTCCACTATTACCCTCTTAGCGCTCCGAAACTCCACTTGCATTTTGTACAAAAAGGGTGTTTCATAACTGCTCAATCAAAAATATGTTTTATCTCTGTTAACTGAATTTACAGATCAGAAATAAGTTTCACAGAATGCATCTGTGTAGTTTTTATTTGAAGATATACTTTTTCCCAATGTAGGCCTCTTAGCGCTTAGCATGTGCAATTGCAGTTTCTACAGAAAGAGTGTTTCAGAACGGCTCAATCAAAAGTAAGGTTCAACTCTGTTAGTTGAATGCACAGAACAGAAAGAATTTTCACAGAATGCTACTGTGTAGTTTATATTTGAATATATTCCTTTTTCCACTATTACCCTCTTAGCGCTCCGAATGTCCACTTGCATTTTCTACAGAAAGAGTGTTCAGAACTGCACAATCAAAAGTATGGTTTAACTCTGTTAGCTTAATGAACATATCAGAAATAAGTTTCACACAATGCTTCTGTGTAGTTTTTATTTGAAGATATTATTTTTCCCAATAGAGGCCTCTTAGCGCTCAGAATGTCCAATTGCAGTTTCTACAGAAAGAGTGTTTCAGAAAGGCTCAATCAAAAGTAAGGTTCAACTCTCTTAGTTGAATGCACAGAACAGAAAGAAGTTTCATACAATGCTTCTGTGTAGTTTATAGTTGAACATATTCTTTTTTCCACTATTACCCACTTGGCGCTACGAAAGTCCAGTTGCATTTTCTACAGACAGAGTGTTTCAAAACTGCTCAATCAAAAGTATGGTTTAACTCTGTTAGCTGAATGCTCAGATCAGAAAGAAGTTTCACAGAATGCTTCTGTGTAGTTTATATTTGAATATATTCCTTTTTCCACTACTACGCTCTTAGTGCTCCAAATGTCCAGTTGCATTTTCTACAGAAAGAGTGTTCAGATCTGCTCAATCAAAAGTATGGTTTAACTGTGTTAGCTGAATGCACAGATCAGAAAGAAGTTTCACCGAATGATTCTGTGTAGTTTATATTTGAAGACATTCCTTTTTCCACTATTACCATCTTAGCGCTCCGAATCTCCACTTGCATTTTCTACAAAAAGAGTGTTTCATAACTGCTCAATCAAAAATATGTTTTATCTCTGTTAACTGAATTTACAGATCAGAAATAAGTTTCACAGAATGCATCTGTGTACTTTTTATTTGAAGATATTCTTTTTCCCAATGTAGGCCTCTTAGCGCTTAGCATGTCCAATTGCAGTTTCTACAGAAAGAGTGTTTCAGAACGGCTCAATCAAAAGTAAGGTTCAACACTGTTAGTTGAATGCACAGAACAGAAAGAATTTTCACAGAATGCTACTGTGTAGTTTATATTTGAATATATTCCTTTCTCCACTATTACCCTCTTAGCGCTACGAATGTCCACTTGCATTTTCTACAGAAAGAGTGTTCAGAACTGCACAATCAAAAGTATGGTTTAACTCTGTTAGCTTAATGAACATATCAGAAATAAGTTTCACACAATGCTTCTCTGTAGTTTTTATTTGAAGATATTATTTTTCCCAATAGAGGCCTCTTAGCGCTCAGAATGTCCAATTGCAGTTTCTACAGAAAGAGTGTTTCAGAAAGGCTCAATCAAAAGTAAGTTTCAACTCTGTTAGTTGAATGCACAGAACAGAAAGAAGTTTCATACAATGCTTCTGTGTAGTTTATATTTGAACATATTCTTTTTTCCACTATTACCTACTTGGCGCTACGAATGTCCAGTTGCATTTTCTACAGACAGAGTGTTTCAAAACTGCTCAATCAAAATTATGGTTTAACTCTGTTAGCTGAATGCTCAGATCAGAAAGAAGTTTCACAGAATGTTTCTGTGTAGTTTATATTTGAATATATTACTTTTTCCACTACTACTCTCTTAGCGCTCCAAATGTCCAGTTGCATTTTCTACAGAAAGAGTGTTCAGATCTGCTCAATCAAAAGTATGGTTTAACTCTGTTAGCTGAATGCACAGATCAGAAAGAAGTTTCACAGAATGATTCTGTGTAGTTTATATTTGGAGACATTCCTTTTTCCACTATTACCCTCTTAGCGCTCCGAATCTCCACTTGCATTTTCTACAGAAAGAGTGTTTCAGAACGGCTCAACAAAAACTAAATTTCAACTCTTTTAGTTGAACAAACAGAACAGAAACAAGTTTCACACAATTCTTCTGTGTAGTTTTTATTTGTAGACATTCTTTTTCCCAATATAGGCCTCTTAGCGCTCAGAATGTCCAATTGCAGTTTCTACAGAAAGAGTGTTTCAGAACGGCTCAATCAAAAGTAAGGTTCAACTCCGTTAGTTGAATGCACAGAACAGAAAGTAGTTTCATACAATGCTTCTGTGTAGTTTATATTTGAACATATTCTTTTTTCCACTCTTACCCAGTTAGCCCTACGAATGTCCAGTTGCATTTTCTACAGACAGAGTGTTTCAAAACTGCTCAATCAAAAGTATGGTTTAACTCTGTTAGCTGAATGCTCAGATCAGAAAGAAGTTTCACAGAATGCTTCTGTGTAGTTTATATTTGAATATATTCCTTTTTCCACTACTACGCTCTTAGCGCTCCAAATGTCCAGTTGCATTTTCTACAGAAAGAGTGTTCAGATCTGCTCAATCAAAAGTATGGTTTAACTCTGTTAGCTGAATGCACAGATCAGAAAGAAGTTTCACCGAATGATTCTGTGTAGTTTATATTTGAAGACATTCCTTTTTCCACTATTACCCTCTTAGCGCTCCGAATCTCCACTTGCATTTTCTACAAAAAGAGTGTTTCATAACTCCTCAATCAAAAATATGTTTTATCTCTGTTAACTGAATTTACAGATCAGAAATAAGTTTCACAGAATGCATCTGTGTAGTTTTTATTTGAAGATATTCTTTTTCCCAATGTAGGCCTCTTAGCGCTTAGCATGTCCAATTGCAGTTTCTACAGAAAGAGTGTTTCAGAACGGCTCAATTAAAAGTAAGGTGCAACTCTGTTAGTTGAATGCACAGAACAGAAAGTATTTTCACAGAATGCTACTGCGTAGTTTATATTTGAATATATTCCTTTTTCCAATATTACCCTCTTAGCGCTCCGAATGTCCACTTGCATTTTCTACAGAAAGAGTGTTCAGAACTGCACAATCAAAAGTATGTTTTAACCCTGTTAGCTTAATGAACATATCAGAAATAAGTTTCACACAATGCTTCTGTGTAGTTTTTATTTGAAGATATTATTTTTCCCAATAGAGGCCTCTTAGCACTCAGAATGTCCAATTGCAGTTTCTACAGAAAGAGTGTTTCAGAAAGGCTCAATCAAAAGTAAGGTTCAACTCTGTTAGTTGAATGCACAGAACAGAAAGAAGTTTCATACAATGCTTCTGTGTAGTTTATATTTGAACATATTCTTTTTTCCACTATTACCCACTTAGCGCTACGAATGTCCAGTTGCATTTTCTACAGACAGAGTGTTTCAAAACTGCTCAATCAAAAGTATGGTTTAACTCTGTTAGCTGAATGCACAGATCAGAAATAAGTTTCACAGAATGATTCTGTGTAGTTTATATTTGTAGACATTCCTTTTTCCACTATTACCCTCTTAGCGCTCCGAATGTCCACTTGCATTTTCTACAGAAAGAGTGTTCAGAACTGCACAATCATAAGTATGGTTTAACTCTGTTAGCTTAATGAACATATCAGAAATAAGTTTCACACAATGCTTCTGTGTAGTTTTTATTTGAAGATATTATTTTTCCCAATAGAGGCCTCTTAGCGCTCAGAATGTCCAATTGCAGTTTCTACAGAAAGAGTGTTTCAGAAAGGCTCAATCAAAAGTAAGGTTCAACTCTGTTAGTTGAATGCACAGAACAGAAAGAAGTTTCATACAATGCTTCTGTGTAGTTTATATTTGAACATATTCTTTTTTCCACTATTACCCACTTGGCGCTACGAATGTCCAGTTGCATTTTCTACAGACAGAGTGTTTCAAAACTGCTCAATCAAAAGTATGGTTTAACTCTGTTAGCTGAATGCTCAGATCAGAAAGAAGTTTCACAGAATGCTTCTGTGTAGTTTATATTTGAATATATTCCTTTTTCCACTACTACGCTCTTAGTGCTCCAAATGTCCAGTTGCATTTTCTACAGAAAGAGTGTTCAGATCTGCTCAATCAAAAGTATGGTTTAACTCTGTTAGCTGAATGCACAGATCAGAAAGAAGATTCACCGAATGATTCTGTGTAGTTTATATTTGAAGACATTCCTTTTTCCACTATTACCCTCTTAGCGCTCCGAATCTCCACTTGCATTTTCTACAAAAAGAGTGTTTCATAACTGCTCAATCAAAAATATGTTTTATCTCTGTTAACTGAATTTACAGATCAGAAATAAGTTTCACAGAATGCATCTGTGTACTTTTTATTTGAAGATATTCTTTTTCCCAATGTAGGCCTCTTAGCGCTTAGCATGTCCAATTGCAGTTTCTACAGAAAGAGTGTTTCAGAACGGCTCAATCAAAAGTAAGGTTCAACTCTGTTAGTTGAATGCACAGAACAGAAAGAATTTTCACAGAATGCTACTGTGTAGTTTATATTTGAATATATTCCTTTCTCCACTATTACCCTCTTAGCGCTACGAATGTCCACTTGCATTTTCTACAGAAAGAGTGTTCAGAACTGCACAATCAAAAGTATGGTTTAACTCTGTTAGCTTAATGAACATATCAGAAATAAGTTTCACACAATGCTTCTGTGTAGTTTTTATTTGAAGATATTATTTTTCCCAATAGAGGCCTCTTAGCGCTCAGAATGTCCAATTGCAGTTTCTACAGAAAGGGTGTTTCAGAAAGGCTCAATCAAAAGTAAGGTTCAACTCTGTTAGTTGAATGCACAGAACAGAAAGCAGTTTCATACAATGCTTCTGTGTAGTTTATATTTGAACATATTCTTTTTTCCACTATTACCCACTTAGCGCTACGAATGTCCAGTTGCATTTTCTACAGACAGAGTGTTTCAAAACTGCTCAATCAAAAGTATGGTTTAACTCTGTTAGCTGAATGCACAGATCAGAAATAAGTTTCACAGAATGATTCTGTGTAGTTTATATTTGTAGACATTCCTTTTTCCACTATTACCCTCTTAGCGCTCCGAATCTCCACTTGCATTTTCTACAGAAAGAGTGTTTCAGAACGGCTCAATCAAAACTTAGGTTCAACTCTTTTAGTTGAACAAACAGAACAGAAAGAAGTTTCACACAATTCTTCTGTGTAGTTTTTATTTGTAGACATTGTTTTTCCCAATATAGGCCTCTTAGCGCTCAGAATGTCCAATTGCAGTTTCTACAGAAACAGTGTTTCAGAACGGCTCAATCAAAAGTAAGGTTCAACTCTGTTAGTTGAATGCACAGAACAGAAAGAAGTTTCATACAATGCTTCTGTGTAGTTTATATTTGAACATATTCTTTTTTCCTCTATTACCCTCTTAGCGCTACGAATGTCCAGTTGCATTTTCTACAGACAGAGTGTTTCAAAACTGCTCAATCAAAAGTATGGTTTAACTCTGTTAGCTGAATGCTCAGATCAGAAAGAAGTTTCACAGAATTCTTCTGTGTAGTTTATATTTGAATATATTCCTTTTTCCACTACTACGCTCTTAGCGCTCCAAATGTCCAGTTGCATTTTCTACAGAAAGAGTGTTCAGATCTGCTCAATCAAAACTATGGTTTAACTCTGTTAGCTGAATGCACAGATCAGAAAGAAGTTTCACCGAATGATTCTGTGTAGTTTATATTTGAAGACATTCCTTTTTCCACTATTACCCTCTTAGCGCTCCGAATCTCCACTTGCATTTTCTACAAAAAGAGTGTTTCATAACTGCTCAATCAAAAATATGTTTTAACTCTGTTAACTGAATTTACAGATCAGAAATAAGTTTCACAGAATGCATCTGTGTAGTATTTATTTGAAGATATTCTTTTTCCCAATGTAGGCCTCTTAGCGCTTAGCATGTCCAATTGCAGTTTCTACAGAAAGAGTGTTTCAGAACGGCTGAATCAAAAGTAAGGTTCAACTCTGTTAGTTGAATGCACAGAACAGAAAGGATTTTCACAGAATGCTACTGTTTAGTTTATATTTGAATATATTCCTTTCTCCACTATTACCCTCTTAGCGCTCCGAATGTCCACTTGCATTTTCTACAGAAAGAGTGTTCAGAACTGCACAATCAAAAGTATGGTTTAACTCTGTTAGCTTAATGAACATATCAGAAATAAGTTTCACACAATGCTTCTGTGTAGTTTTTATTTGAAGATATTATTTTTCCCAATATAGGCCTCTTAGCGCTCAGAATGTCCAATTGCAGTTTCTACAGAAAGAGTGTTTCAGAAAGGCTCAATCAAATGTAAGGTTCAACTCTGTTAGTTGAATGCACAGAACAGAAAGAAATTTCATACAATGCTTCTGTGTAGTTTATATTTGAAGATATTCTTTTTTCCACTATTACCCACTTGGCGCTACGAATGTCCAGTTGCATTTTCTACAGACAGAGTGTTTCAAAACTGCTCAATCAAAAGTATGGTTTAACTCTGTTAGCTGAATGCTCAGATCAGAAAGAAGTTTCACAGAATGCTTCTGTGTAGTTTATATTTGAATATATTCCTTTTTCCACTACTACTCTCTTAGCGCTCCAAATGTCCAGTTGCATTTTCTACAGAAAGAGTGTTCAGATCTGCTCAATCAAAAGTATGGTTTAACTCTGTTAGCTGAATGCACAGATCAGAAAGAAGTTTCACAGAATGATTCTGTGTAGTTTATATTTGGAGACATTCCTTTTTCCACTATTACCCTCTTAGCGCTCCGAATCTCCACTTGCATTTTCTACAGAAAGAGTGTTTCAGAACGGCTCAATCAAAACTAAGGTTCAACTCTTTTAGTTGAACAAACAGAACAGAAAGAAGTTTCACACAATTCTTCTGTGTAGTTTTTATTTGTAGACTTTCTTTTTCCCAATATAGGCCTCTTAGCGCTCAGAATGTCCAATTGCAGTTTCTACAGAAAGAGTGTTTCAGAACGGCTCAATAAAAAGTAAGCTTCAACTCTGTTAGTTGAATGTACAGAACAGAAAGAAGTTTCATACAATGCTTCTGTGTAGTTTATATTTGAACATATTCTTTTTTCCTCTATTACCCACTTAGCGCTACGAATGTCTAGTTGCATTTTCTACAGACAGAGTGTTTCAAAACTGCTCAATCAAAAGTATGGTTTAACTCTGTTAGCTGAATGCTCAGATCAGAAAGAAGTTTCACAGAATGCTTCTGTGTAGTTTATATTTGAATATATTCCTTTTTCCACTACTACGCTCTTAGCGCTCCAAATGTCCAGTTGCATTTTCTACAGAAAGAATGTTCAGATCTGCTCAATCAAAAGTATGGTGTAACTCTGTTAGCTGCATGCACAGATCAGAAAGAAGTTTCACCGAATGATTCTGTGTAGTTTATATTTGAAGACATTCCTTTTTCAACTATTACCCTCTTAGCGCTCCGAATCTCCACTTGCATTTTCTACAAAAAGAGTGTTTCATAACTGCTCAATCAAAAATATGTTTTATCTCTGTTTACTGAATTTACAGATCAGAAATAAGTTTCACAGAATGCATCTGTGTAGTTTTTATTTGAAGATATTCTTTTTCCCAATGTAGGCCTCTTAGCGCTTAGCATGTCCAATTGCAGTTTCTACAGAAAGAGTGTTTCGGAACGGCTCAATCAAAAGTAAGGTTCAACTCTGTTAGTTGAATGCACAGAACAGAAAGAATTTTCACAGAATGCTACTGTGTAGTTTATATTTGAATATATTCCTTTCTCCACTATTACCCTCTTAGCGCTCCGAATGTCCACTTGCATATTCTACAGAAAGAGTGTTCAGAACTGCGCAATCAAAAGTATGGTTTAACTCTGTTAGCTTAATGAACATATCAGAAATAAGTTTCACACAATGCTTCTGTGTAGTTTTTATTTGAAGATATTATATTTCCCAATATAGGCCTCTTAGCGCTCAGAATGTCCAATTGCAGTTTCTACAGAAAGAGTGTTTCAGAAAGGCTCAATCAAAAGTAAGGTTCAACACTGTTAGTTGAATGCACAGAACAGAAAGAAATTTCATACAATGCTTCTGTGTAGTTTATATTTGAACATATTCTTTTTTCCACTATTACCCACTTGGCGCTACGAATGTCCAGTTGCATTTTCTACAGACAGAGTGTTTCAAAACTGCTCAATCAAAAGTATGGTTTAACTCTGTTAGCTGAATGCTCAGATCAGAAAAAAGTTTCACAGAATGCTTCTGTGTAGTTTATATTTGAATATATTCCTTTTTCCACTACTACTCTCTTAGTGCTCCAAATGTCCAGTTGCGTTTTCTACAGAAGGAGTGTTCAGATCTGCTCAATCAAAAGTATGGTTTAACTCTGTTAGCTGAATGCACAGATCAGAAAGAAGTTTCACAGAATGATTCTGTGTAGTTTATATTTGGAGACATTCCTTTTTCCACTATTACCCTCTTAGCGCTCCGAATCTCCACTTGCATTTTCTACAGAAAGAGTGTTTCAGAACGGCTCAATCAAATCTAAGGTTCAACTCTTTTAGTTGAACAAACAGAACAGAAAGAAGTTTCACACAATTCTTCTGTGTAGTTTTTATTTGTAGACATTCTTTTTCCCAATATAGGCCTCTTAGCGCTCAGAATGTCCAATTGCAGTTTCTACAGAGAGAGTGTTTCAGAAAGGCTCAATCAAAAGTAAGGTTCAACTCTGTTAGTTGAATGCACAGAACAGAAAGAAGTTTCATACAATGCTTCTGTGTAGTTTATATTTGAACATATTCTTTTTTCCACTATTACCCACTTAGCGCTACGAATGTCCAGTTGCATTTTCTACAGACAGAGTGTTTCAAAACTGCTCAATCAAAAGTATGGTTTAACTCTGTTAGCTGAATGCTCAGATCAGAAAGAAGTTTCACAGAATGCTTCTGTGTAGTTTATATTTGAATATATTCCTTTTTCCACTACTACGCTCTTAGCGCTCCAAATGTCCAGTTGCATTTTCAACAGAAAGAGTGTTCAGATCTGCTAAATCAAAAGTATGGTTTAACTCTGTTAGCTGAATGCACAGATCAGAAAGAAGATTCACCGAATGATTCTGTGTAGTTTATATTTGAAGACATTCCTTTTTCCACTATTACCCTCTTAGCGCTCCGAATCTCCACTTGCATTTTCTACAAAAAGAGTGTTTCATAACTGCTCAATCAAAAATATGTTTTATCTCTGTTAACTGAATTTACAAATCAGAAATAAGTTTCACAGAATGCATCTGTGTAGTTTTTATTTGAAGATATTCTTTTTCCCAATGTAGGCCTCTTAGCGCTTAGCATGTCCAATTGCAGTTTCTACAGAAAGAGTGTTTCAGAACGGCTCAATCAAAAGTAAGGTTCAACTCTGTTAGTTGAATGCACAGAACAGAAAGAATTTTCACAGAATGCTACTGTGTAGTTTATATTTGAATATATTCCTTTTTCCACTATTACCCTCTTAGCGCTCCGAATGTCCACTTGCATTTTCTACAGAAAGATTGATCAGAACTGCGCAATCAAAAGTATGGTTTAACTCTGTTAGCTTAATGAACATATCAGAAATAAGTTTCACACAATGCTTCTGTGTAGTTTTTATTTGAAGATATTATTTTTCCCAATAGAGGCCTCTTAGCGCTCAGAATGTCCAATTGCAGTTTCTACAGAAAGAGTGTTTCAGAAAGGCTCAATCAAAAGTAAGGTTCAACTCTGTTAGTTGAATGCACAGAACAGAAAGAAGTTTCATACAATGCTTCTGTGTAGTTTATATTTGAACATATTCTTTTTTCCACTATTACCCACTTAGCGCTACGAATGTCCAGTTGCATTTTCTACAGACAGAATGTTTCAAAACTGCTCAATCAAAAGTATGGTTTAACTCTGTTAGCTGAATGCTCAGATCAGAAAGAAGTTTCACAGAATGCTTCTCTGTAGTTTATATTTGAATATATTCCTTTTTCCACTACTACTCTCTTAGTGCTTCAAATGTCCTGTTGCATTTTCTACAGAAAGAGTGTTCAGATCTGCTCAATCAAAAGTATGGTTTAACTCTGTTAGCTGAATGCACAGATCAGAAAGAAGTTTCACAGAATGATTCTGTGTAGTTTATATTTGGAGACATTCCTTTTTCCACTATTACCCTCTTAGCGCTCCGAATTTCCACTTGCATTTTCTACAGAAAGAGTGTTTCAGAACGACTCAATCAAAACTAAGGTTCAACTCTTTTAGTTGAACAAACAGAACAGAAAGAAGTTTCACACAATTCTTCTGTGTAGTTTTTATTTGTAGACATTCTTTTTCCCAATATAGGCCTCTTAGCGCTCAGAATGTCCAATTGCAGTTTCTACAGAAAGAGTGTTTCAGAACGGCTCAATCAAAAGTAAGGTTCAACTCTGTTAGTTGAATGCACAGAACAGAAAGAAGTTTCATACAATGCTTCTTTGTAGTTCATATTTGAACATATTCTTTTTTCCACTATTACCCACTTAGCACTACGAATGTCCAGTTGCATTTTCTACAGACAGAGTGTTTCAAAACTGCTCAATCAAAAGTATGGTTTAACTCTGTTAGCTGAATGCTCAGATCAGAAAGAAGTTTCACAGAATGCTTCTGTGTAGTTTATATTTGAATATATTCCTTTTTCCACTACTACTCTCTTAGCGCTCCAAATGTCCAGTTGCATTTTCTACAGAAAGAGTGTTCAGATCTGCTCAATCAAAAGTATGGTTTAACTCTGTTAGCTGAATGCACAGATCAGAAAGAAGTTTCACAGAATGATTCTGTGTAGTTTATATTTGGAGACATTCCTTTTTCCACTATTACCCTCTTAGCGCTCCGAATCTCCACTTGCATTTTCTACAGAAAGGGTGTTTCAGAACGGCTCAATCAAAACTAAGGTTCAAATCTTTTAGTTGAACAAACAGAACAGAAAGTAGTTTCACACAATTCTTCTGTGTAGTTTTTATTTGTAGACATTCTTTTTCCCAATATAGGCCTCTTAGCGCTCAGAATGTCCAATTGCACTTTCTACAGAAAGAGTGTTTCAGAACGGCTCAATCAAAAGTAAGGTTCAACTCTGTTAGTTGAATGCACAGAACAGAAAGAAGTTTCATAAAATGCTTCTGTGTAGTTTATATTTGAACATATTCTTTTTTCCACTATTACACACTTAGCGCTACGAATGTCCAGTTGCATTTTCTACAGACAGAGTGTTTCAAAACTGCTCAATCAAAAGTATGGTTTAACTCTGTTAGCTGAATGCTCAGATCAGAAAGATGTTTCACAGAATGCTTCTGTGTAGTTTATATTTGAATATATTCCTTTTTCCACTACTACGCTCTTAGCGCTCCAAATGTCCAGTTGCATTTTCAACAGAAAGAGTGTTCAGATCTGCTCAATCAAAAGAATGTTTTAACTCTGTTAGCTGAATGCACAGATCAGAACGAAGTTTCACCGAATGATTCTGTGTAGTTTATATTTGAAGACATTTCTTTTTCCACTATTACCCTCTTAGCGCTCCGAATCTCCACTTGCATTTTCTACGAAAAGAGTGTTTCATATCTGCTCAATCAAAAATATGTTTTATCTCTGTTAACTGAATTTACAGATCAGAAATAAGTTTCACAGAATGCATCTGTGTAGTTTTTATTTGAAGATATTCTTTTTCCCAATGTAGGCCTCTTAGCGCTTAGCATGTCCAATTGCAGTTTCTACAGAAAGAGTTTTTCAGAACGGCTCAATCAAAAGTAAGGTTCAACTCTGTTAGTTGAATGCACAGAACAGAAAGAATTTTCACAGAATGCTGCTGTGTAGTTTATATTTGAATATATTCCTTTTTCCACTATTACCCTCTTAGCGCTCCGAATGTGCACTTGCATTTTCTACAGAAAGAGTGTTCAGAACTACGCAATCAAAAGTATGGTTTAACTCTGTTAGCTTAATGAACATATCAGAAATAAGTTTCACACAATGCTTCTGTGTAGTTTTTATTTGAAGATATTTTTTTCCCAATAGAGGCCTCTTCGCGCTCAGAATGTCCAATTGCAGTTTCTACAGAAAGAGTGTTTCAGAAAGGCTCAATCAAAAGTAAGGTTCAACTCTGTTAGTTGAATGCACAGAACAGAAAGTAGTTTCATACAATGCTTCTGTGTAGTTTATATTTGAACATATTCTTTTTTCCACTATTACCCACTTAGCGCTACGAATGTCCAGTTGCATTTTCTATAGACAGAGTGTTTCAAAACTGCTCAATCAAAAGTATGGTTTAACTCTGTTAGCTGAATGCTCAGATCAGAAAGAATTTTCACAGAATGCTTCTGTGTAGTTTATATTTGAATATATTCCTTTTTCCACTACTACTCTCTTAGCGCTCCAAATGTCCTGTTGCATTTTCTACAGAAAGAGTGTTCAGATCTGCTCAATGAAAAGTATGGTTTAACTCTGTTAGCTGAATGCACAGATCAGAAAGAAGTTTCACCGAATGATTCTGTGTAGTTTATATTTGAAGACATTCCTTTTTCCACTGTTACCCTCTTAGCGCTCCGAATCTCCACTTGCATTTTCTACAAAAAGAGTGTTTCATAACTGCTCAATCAAAAATATGTTTTATCTCTGTTAACTGAATTTACAAATCAGAAATAAGTTTCACAGAATGCATCTGTGTAGTTTTCATTTGAAGATATTCTTTTTCCCAAAGTAGGCCTCTTAGCGCTTAGCATGTCCAATTGCAGTTTCTACAGAAAGAGTGTTTCAGAACGGCTCAATCAAAAGTAAGGTTCAACTCTGTTAGTTGAATGCACAGAACAGAAAGAATTTTCACAGAATGCTACTGTGTAGTTTATATTTGAATATATTCCTTTTTCCACTATTACCCTCTTAGCGCTCCGAATGTCCACTTGCATTTTCTACAGAAAGAGTGTTCAGAACTGCGCAATCAAAAGTATGGTTTAACTCTGTTAGCTTAATGATCATATCAGAAATAAGTTTCACACAATGCTTCTGTGTAGTTTTTATTTGAAGATATTATTTTTCCCAATATAGGCCTCTTAGCGCTCAGAATGTCCAATTGCAGTTTCTACAGAAAGAGTGTTTCAGAAAGGCTCAATCAAAAGTAAGGTTCAACTCTGTTAGTTGAATGCACAGAACAGAAAGATGTTTCATACAATGCTTCTGTGTAGTTTATATTTGAACATATTCTTTTTTCCACTATTACCCACTTAGCGCTACGAATGTCCAGTTGCATTTTCTACAGACAGAGTGTTTCAAAACCGCTCAATCAAAAGTATGGTTTAACTCTGTTAGCTGAATGCTCAGATCAGAAAGAAGTTTCACAGAATGCTTCCGTGTAGTTTTTATTTGAATATATTCCTTTTTCCACTACTACTCTCTTAGCGCTCCAAATGTCCAGTTGCATTTTCTACAGAAAGAGTGTTCAGATCTGCTCAATCAAAAGTATGGTTTAACTCTGTTAGCAGAATGCACAGATCAGAAAGAAGTTTCACAGAATGATTCTGTGTAGTTTATATTTGGAGACATTCCTTTTTCCACTATTACCCTCTTAGCGCTCCGAATCTCCACTTGCATTTTCTACAGAAAGAGTGTTTCAGAACGGCTCAATCAAAACTAAGGTTCAACTCTTTTAGTTGAACAAACAGAACAGAAAGAAGTTTCACACAATTCTTCTGTGTAGTTTTTATTTGTAGACATTCTTTTTCCCAATATAGGCCTCTTAGCGCTCAGAATGTCCAATTGCAGTTTCTACAGAAAGAGTGTTTCAGAACGGCTCAATCAAAAGTAAGGTTCAACTCTGTTAGTTGAATGCACAGAACAGAAAGTAGTTTCATACAATGCTTCTGTGTAGTTCATATTTGAACATATTCTTTTTTCCACTATTACCCACTTAGCGCTACGAATGTCCAGTTGCATTTTCTACAGACAGAGTGTTTCAAAACTGCTCAATCAAAAGTATGGTTTAACTCTGTTAGCTGAATGCTCAGATCAGAAAGAAGTTTCACAGAATGCTTCTGTGTAGTTTATATTTGAATATATTCCTTTTTCCACTACTACGCTCTTAGCGCTCCAAATGTCCAATTGCATTTTCTACAGAAAGAGTGTTCAGATCTGCTCAATCAAAAGTATGGTTTAACTCTTTTAGCTGAATGCACAGATCAGAAAGAAGTTTCACCAAATGATTCTGTGTAGTTTATATTTGAAGACATTCCTTTTTCCACTATTACCCACTTAGCGCTCCGAATCTCCACTTGCATTTTCTACAAAAAGAGTGTTTCATAACTGCTCAAACAAAAATATGTTTTATCTCTGTTAACTGAATTTACAGATCAGAAATAAGTTTCACAGAATGCATCTGTGTAGTTTTTATTTGAAGATATTCTTTCTCCCAATGTAGGCCTCTTAGCGCTTAGCATGTCCAATTGCAATTTCTACAGAACGAGTGTTTCAGAACGGCTCAATCAAAAGTAAGGTTCAACTCTCTTAGTTGAATGCACAGAACAGAAAGAATTTTCACAGAATGCTACTGTGTAGTTTATATTTGAATATATTCCTTTTTCCACTATTACCCTCTTAGCGCTCCGAATGTGCACTTGCATTTTCTACAGAAAGAGTGTTCAGAACTGCGCAATCAAAAGTATGGTTTAACTGTGTTAGCTTAATGAACATATCAGAAATAAGTTTCACACAATGCTTCTGTGTAGTTTTTATTTGAAGATATTATTTTTCCCAATAGAGGCCTCTTCGCGCTCAGAATGTCCAATTACAGTTTCTACAGAAAGAGTGTTTCAGAAAGGCTCAATCAAAAGTAAGGTTCAACTCTGTTAGTTGAATGCACAGAACAGAAAGAAGTTTCATACAATGCTTCTGTGTAGTTTATATTTGAACATATTCTTTTTTCCACTATTACCCACTTAGCGCTACGAATGTCCAGTTGCATTTTCTACAGACAGAGTGTTTCAAAACTGCTCAATCAAAAGTATGGTTTAACTCTGTTAGCTGAATGCTCAGATCAGAAAGAAGTTTCACAGAATGCTTCTGTGTAGTTTATATTTGAATATATTCCTTTTTCCACTACTACTCTCTTAGCGCTCCAAATGTCCAGTTGCATTTTCTACAGAAAGAGTGTTCAGATCTGCTCAATCAAAAGTATGGTTTAACTCTGTTAGCTGAATGCACAGATCAGAAAGAACTTTCACAGAATGATTCTGTGTAGTTTATATTTGGAGACATTCCTTTTTCCACTATTACCCTCTTAGCGCTCCGAATCTCCACTTGCATTTTCTACAGAAAGAGTGTTTCAGAACGGCTCAATCAAAACTAAGGTTCAACTCTTTTAGTTGAACAAACAGAACAGAAAGAAGTTTCACACAATTCTTCTGTGTAGTTTTTATTTGTAGACATTCTTTTTCCCAATATAGGCCTCTTAGCGCTCAGAATGTCCAATTGCAGTTTCTACAGAAAGAGTGTTTCAGAACGGCTCAATCAAAAGTAAGGTTCAACTCTGTTAGTTGAATGCACAGAACAGAAAGAAGTTTCATACAATGCTTCTGTGTAGTTCATATTTGAACATATTCTTTTTTCCACTATTACCCACTTAGCGCTACGTATGTCCAGTTGCATTTTCTACAGACAGAGTGTTTCAAAACTGCTCAATCAAAAGTATGGTTTAACTCTGTTAGCTGAATGCTCAGATCAGAAAGAAGTTTCACAGAATGCTTCTGTGTAGTTTATATTTGAATATATTCCTTTTTCCACTACTACGCTCTTAGCGTTCCAAATGTCCAGTTGCATTTTCTACAGAAAGAGTGTTCAGATCTGCTCAATCAAAAGTATGGTTTAACTCTCTTAGCTGAATGCACAGATCAGAAAGAAGTTTCACCGAATGATTCTGTGTAGTTTATATTTTAAGACATTCCTTTTTCCACTATTACCCACTTAGCGCTCCGAATCTCCACTTGCATTTTCTACAAAAAGGCTGTTTCATAACTGCTCAAACAAAAATATATTTTATCTCTGTTAACTGAATTTACAGATCAGAAATAAGTTTCACAGAATGCATCTGTGTAGTTTTTATTTGAAGATATTCTTTTTCCTAATGTAGGCCTCTTAGCGCTTAGCATGTCCAATTGCAGTTTCTACAGAACGAGTGTTTCAGAACGGCTCAATCAAAAGTAAGGTTCAACTCTCTTAGTTGAATGCACAGAACAGAAAGGATTTTCACAGAATGTTACTGTGTAGTTTATATTTGAATATATTCCTTTTTCCAGTATTACCTCTTAGCGCTCCGAATGTCCACTTGCATTTTCTACAGAAAGAGTGTTCAGAACTGCGCAATCAAAAGTATGGTTTAACTCTGTTAGCTTAATGAACATATCAGAAATAAGTTTCACACAATGCTTCTGTGTAGTTTTTATTTGAAGATATTATTTTTCCCAATATAGGCCTCTTAGCGCTCAGAATGTCCAATTGCTGTTTCTACAGAAAGAGTGTTTCAGAAAGGCTCAATCAAAAGTAAGGTTCAACTCTGTTAGTTGAATGCACAGAACAGAAAGAAGTTTCATACAATGCTTCTGTGTAGTTTATATTTGAACATATTCTTTTTTCCACTATTACCCACTTAGCGCTACGAATGTCCAGTTGCATTTTCTACAGACAGAGTGTTTCAAAACTGCTCAATCAAAAGTATGGTTTAACTCTGTTAGCTGAATGCTCAGATCAGAAAGAAGTTTCACAGAATGCTTCTGTGTAGTTTATATTTGAATATATTCCTTTTTCCACTACTACTCTCTTAGCGCTCAAAATGTCCAGTTGCATTTTCTACAGAAAGAGTGTTCAGATCTGCTCAATCAAAAGTATGGTTTAACTCTGTTAGCAGAATGCACAGATCAGAAAGAAGTTTCACAGAATGATTCTGTGTAGTTTATATTTGGAGACATTCCTTTTTCCACTATTACCCTCTTAGCGCTCCGAATCTCCACTTGCATTTTCTTCAGAAAGAGTGTTTCAGAACGGCTCAATCAAAACTAAGGTTCAACTCTTTTAGTTGAACAAACAGAACAGAAAGAAGTTTCACACAATTCTTCTGTGTAGTTTTTATTTGTAGACATTCTTTTTCCCAATATAGGCCTCTTAGCGCTCAGAATGTCCAATTGCAGTTTCTACAGAAAGAGTGTTTCAGAACGGCTCAATCAAAAGTAAGGTTCAACTCTGTTAGTTGAATGCACAGAACAGAAAGAAGTTTCATACAATGCTTCTGTGTAGTTCATATTTGAACATATTCTTTTTTCCACTATTACCCACTTAGCGCTACGAATGTCCAGTTGCATTTTCTACAGACAGAGTGTTTCAAAACTGCTCAATCAAAAGTATGGTTTAACTCTGTTAGCTGAATGCTCAGATCAGAAAGAAGTTTCACAGAATGCTTCTGTGTAGTTTATATTTGAATATATTCCTTTTTCCACTACTACGCTCTTAGCGCTCCAAATGTCCAATTGCATTTTCTACAGAAAGAGTGTTCAGATCTGCTCAATCAAAAGTATGGTTTAACTCTGTTAGCTGAATGCACAGATCAGAAAGAAGTTTCAGCGAATGATTCTGTGTAGTTTATATTTGAAGACATTCCTTTTTCCACTATTACCCTCTTAGCGCTCCGAATCTCCACTTGCATTTTCTACAAAAAGAGTGTTTCATAACTGCTCAATCAAAAATATGTTTTATCTCTGTTAACTGAATTTACAGATCAGAAATAAGTTTCACAGAATGCATCTGTGTAGTTTTTATTTGAAGATATTCTTTTTCCCAATGTAGGCCTCTTAGCGCTTAGCATGTCCAATTGCAGTTTCTACAGAAAGAGTGTTTCAGAACGGCTCAATCAAAAGTAAGGTTCAACTCTGTTAGTTGAATGCACAGAACAGAAAGAATTTTAACAGAATGCTACTGTGTAGTTTATATATGAATATATTCCTTTCTCCACTATTACCCTCTTAGCGCTCCGAATGTCCACTTGCATTTTCTACAGAAAGAGAGTTCAGAACTGCGCAATCAAAAGTATGGTTTAACTCTGTTAGCTTAATGAACATATCAGAAATAAGTTTCACACAATGCTTCTGTGTAGTTTTTATTTGAAGATATTATTTTTCCCAATATAGGCCTCTTAGCGCTCAGAATGTCCAATTGCAGTTTCTACAGAAAGAGTGTTTCAGAAAGGCTCAATCAAAAGTAAGGTTCAACTCTGTTAGTTGAATGCGCAGAACAGAAAGAAATTTCATACAATGCTTCTGTGTAGTTTATATTTGAAGATATTCTTTTTTCCACTATTACCCACTTGGCGCTACGAATGTCCAGTTGCATTTTCTACAGAAAGAGTGTTCAGATCTGCTCAATCAAAAGTATGGTTTAACTCTGTTAGCTGAATGCACAGATCAGAAAGAAGTTTCACAGAATGATTCTGTGTAGTTTATATTTGGAGACATTCCTTTTTCCACTATTACCCTCTTAGCGCTCCGAAAATCCACTTGCATTTTCTACAGAAAGAGTGTTTCAGAACGGCTCAATCAAAACTAAGGTTCAACTCTTTTAGTTGAACAAACAGAACAGAAAGAAGTTTCACACAATTCTTCTGTGTAGTTTTTATTTGTAGACATTCTTTTTCCCAATATAGGCCTCTTAGCGCTCAGAATGTCCAATTGCAGTTTCTACAGAAAGAGTGTTTCAGAACGGCTCAATCAAAGTATGGTTCAACTCTGTTAGATGAATGCACAGAACAGAAAGAAGTTTCATACAATGCTTCTGTGTAGTTTATATTTGAACATATTCTTTTTTCCACTATTACCCACTTAGCGCTACGAATGTCCAGTTGCATTTTCTACAGACAGAGTGTTTCAAAACTGCTCAATCAAAAGTATGGTTTAACTCTGTTAGCTGAATGCTCAGATCAGAAAGAAGTTTCACAGAATGCTTCTGTGTAGTTTATATTTGAATATATTCCTTTTTCCACTACTACGCTCTTAGCGCTCCAAATGTCCAGTTGCATTTTCTACAGAAAGAGTGTTCAGATCTGCACAATCAAAAGTATGGTTTAACTCTGTTAGCTGAATGCACAGATCAGAAAGAAGTTTCACCGAATGATTCTGTGTAGTTTATATTTGAAGACATTCCTTTTTCCACTATTACCCTCTTAGTGCTCCGAATCTCCACTTGCATTTTCTACAAAAAGAGTGTTTCATAACTGCTCAATCAAAAATATGTTTTATCTCTGTTAACTGAATTTACAGATCAGAAATAAGTTTCACAGAATGCATCTGTGTAGTTTTTATTTCAAGATATTCTTTTTCCCAATGTAGGCCTCTTAGCGCTTAGCATGTCCAATTGCAGTTTCTACAGAAAGAGTGTTTCAGAACGGCTCAATCAAAAGTAAGGTTCAACTCTGTTAGTTGAATGCACAGAACAGAAAGAATTTTCACAGAATGCTACTGTTTAATTTATATTTGAATATATTCCTTTTTCCACTATTACCCTCTTAGCGCTCCGAATGTCCAGTTGCATTTTCTACAGAAAGAGTGTTCAGAACTGCACAATCAAAAGTATGGTTTAACTCTGTTAGCTTAATGAACATATCAGAAATAAGTTTCACACAATGCTTCTGTGTAGTTTTTATTTGAAGATATTATTTTTCCCAATAGAGGCCTCTTAGCGCTCAGAATGTCCAATTGCAGTTTCTACAGAAAGAGTGTTTCAGAAAGGCTCAATCAAAAGTAAGGTTCAACTCTGTTAGTTGAATGCACAGAACAGAAAGAAGTTTCATACAATGCTTCTGTGTAGTTTATATTTGAACATATTCTTTTTTCCACTATTACCCACTTGGCGCTACGAATGTCCAGTTGCATTTTCTACAGACAGAGTGTTTCAAAACTGCTCAATCAAAAGTATGGTTTAACTCTGTTAGCTGAATGCTCAGATCAGAAAGAAGTTTCACAGAATGCTTCTGTGTAGTTTATATTTGAATATTTTCCTTTTTCCACTACTACGCTCTTAGCGCTCCAAATGTCCAGTTGCATTTTCTACAGAAAGAGTGTTCAGATCTGCTCAATCAAAAGTATGGTTTAACTCTGTTAGCTGAATGCACAGATCAGAAAGAAGTTTCACCGAATGATTCTGTGTAGTTTATATTTGAAGACATTCGTTTTTCCACTATTACCCCCTTAGCGCTCCGAATCTCCACTTGCATTTTCTACAAAAAGAGTGTTTCATAACTGCTCAATCAAAAATATGTTTTATCTCTGTTAACTGAATTTACAGTTCCGAAATAAGTTTCACAGAATGCATCTGTGTAGTTTTTATTTGAAGATATTATTTTTCCCAATAGAGGCCTCTTAGCGCTCAGAATGTCCAATTGCAGTTTCAACAGAACTATTGTTTCAGAAAGGCTCAATCAAAAGTAAGGTTCAACTCTGTTAGTTGAATGCACAGAACAGAAAGAAGTTTCATACAATGCTTCTGTGTAGTTTATATTTGAACATATTATTTTTCCACTATTACCCACTTAGCGCTACGAATGTCCAGTTGCATTTTCTACAGACAGAGTGTTTCAAAACTGCTCAATCAAAAGTATGGTTAAACTCTGTTAGCTGAATGCACAGATCAGAAAGAAGTTTCACAGAATGATTCTGTGTAGTTTATATTTGTAGACATTCCTTTTTCCTCTATTACCCTCTTAGCGCTCCGAATCTCCACTTGCATTTTCTACAGAAAGAGTGTTTCAGAACGGCTCAATCAAAACTAAGGTTCAACTCTTTTAGTTGAACAAACAGAACAGAAAGAAGTTTCACACAATTCTTCTGTGTAGTTTTTATTTGTAGACATTCTTTTTCCCAATATAGGCCTCTTAGCGCTCAGAATGTCCAATTGCAGTTTCTACAGAAAGAGTGTTTCAGAACGGCTCAATCAAAAGTAAGGTTCAACTCTGTTAGTTGAATGCACAGAACAGAAAGAAGTTTCATACAATGCTTCTGTGTAGTTTATATTTGAACATATTCTTTTTTCCTCTATTACCCAATTAGCGCTACGAATGTCCAGTTGCATTTTCTACAGACAGAGTGTTTCAAAACTGCTCAATCAAAAGTATGGTTTAACTCTGTTAGCTGAATGCTCAGATCAGAAAGAAGTTTCACAGAATGCTTCTGTGTAGTTTATATTTGAATATATTCCTTTTTCCACTACTATGCTCTTAGCGCTCCAAATGTCCAGTTGCATTTTCTACAGAAAGAGTGTTCAGATCTGCTCAATAAAAAGTATGGTTTAACTCTGTTAGCTGAATGCACAGATCAGAAAGAAGTTTCAGCGAATGATTCTGTGTAGGTTATATTTGAAGACATTCCTTTTTCCAATATTACCCTCTTAGCGCTCCGAATCTCCACTTGCATTTTCTACAAAAAGAGTGTTTCATAACTGCTCAATCAAAAATATGTTTTATCTCTGTTAACTGAATTTACAGATCAGAAATAAGTTTCACAGAATGCATCTGTGTAGTTTTTATTTGAAGATATTCTTTTTCCCAATGTAGGCCTCTTAGCGCTTAGCATGTCCAATTGCAGTTTCTACAGAAAGAGTGTTTCAGAACGGTTCAATCAAAAGTAAGGTTCAACTCTGTTAGTTGAATGCACAGAACAGAAAGAATTTTCACAGAATGCTACTGTGTAGTTTATATTTGAATATATTCCTTTTTCCACTATTACCATCTTAGCGCTCCGAATGTCCACTTGCATTTTCTACAGAAAGAGTGTTCAGAACTGCACAATCAAAAGTATGGTTTAACTCTGTTAGCTTAATGAACATATCAGAAATAAGTTTCACACAATGCTTCTGTGTAGTTTTTATTTGAAGATATTATTTTCCCCAATAGAGGCCTCTTAGCGCTCAGAATGTCCAATTGCAGTTTCTACAGAAAGAGTGTTTCAGAAAGGCTCAATCAAAATTAAGGTTCAACTCTGTTAGTTGAATGCACAGAACAGAAAGGAGTTTCATAGAATGCTTCTGTGTAGTTTATATTTGAACATATTCTTTTTTCCACTATTACCCACTTGGCGCTACGAATGTCCAGTTGCATTTTCTACAGACAGAGTGTTTCAAAACTGCTCAATCAAAAGTATGGTTTAACTCTGTTAGCTGAATGCTCAGATCAGAAAGAAGTTTCACAGAATGCTTCTGTGTAGTTTATATTTGAATATATTCCTTTTTCCACTACTACGCTCTTAGCGCTCCAAATGTCCAGTTGCATTTTCTACAGAAAGAGTGTTCAGATCTGCTCAATCAAAAGTATGGTTTAACTGTGTTAGCTGAATGCACAGATCAGAAAGATGTTTCACCGAATGATTCTGTGTAGTTTATATTTGAAGACATTCCTTTTTCCACTATTACCCACTTAGCGCTCCGAATCTCCACTTGCATTTTCTACAAAAAGAGTGTTTCATAACTGCTCAATCAAAAATATGTTTTATCTCTGTTAACTGAATTTACAGATCAGAAATAAGTTTCACAGAATGCATCTGTGTAGTTTTTATTTGAAGATATTCTTTTTCCCAATGTAGGCCTCTTAGCGCTTAGCATGTCCAATTGCAGTTTCTACAGAAAGAGTGTTTCAGAACGGCTCAATCAAAAGTAAGGTTCAACTCTGTTAGTTGAATGCACAGAACAGAAAGAATTTTAACAGAATGCTACTGTGTAGTTTATATATGAATATATTCCTTTCTCCACTATTACCCTCTTAGCGCTCCGAATGTCCACTTGCATTTTCTACAGAAAGAGAGTTCAGAACTGCGCAATCAAAAGTATGGTTTAACTCTGTTAGCTTAATGAACATATCAGAAATAAGTTTCACACAATGCTTCTGTGTAGTTTTTATTTGAAGATATTATTTTTCCCAATATAGGCCTCTTAGCGCTCAGAATGTCCAATTGCAGTTTCTACAGAAAGAGTGTTTCAGAAAGGCTCAATCAAAAGTAAGGTTCAACTCTGTTAGTTGAATGCGCAGAACAGAAAGAAATTTCATACAATGCTTCTGTGTAGTTTATATTTGAAGATATTCTTTTTTCCACTATTACCCACTTGGCGCTACGAATGTCCAGTTGCATTTTCTACAGACAGAGTGTTTCAAAACTGCTCATTCAAAAGTATGGTTTAACTCTGTTAGCTGAATGCTCAGATCAGAAAGAAGTTTCACAGAATGTTTCTGTGTAGTTTATATTTGAATATATTCCCTTTTCCACTACTACCCTCTTAGCGCTCCAAATGTCCAGTTGCATTTTCTACAGAAAGAGTGTTCAGATCTGCTCAATCAAAAGTATGGTTTAACTCTGTTAGCTGAATGCACAGATCAGAAAGAAGTTTCACAGAATGATTCTGTGTAGTTTATATTTGGAGACATTCCTTTTTCCACTATTACCCTCTTAGCGCTCCGAAAATCCACTTGCATTTTCTACAGAAAGAGTGTTTCAGAACGGCTCAATCAAAACTAAGGTTCAACTCTTTTAGTTGAACAAACAGAACAGAAAGAAGTTTCACACAATTCTTCTGTGTAGTTTTTATTTGTAGACATTCTTTTTCCCAATATAGGCCTCTTAGCGCTCAGAATGTCCAATTGCAGTTTCTACAGAAAGAGTGTTTCAGAACGGCTCAATCAAAGTATGGTTCAACTCTGTTAGATGAATGCACAGAACAGAAAGAAGTTTCATACAATGCTTCTGTGTAGTTTATATTTGAACATATTCTTTTTTCCACTATTACCCACTTAGCGCTACGAATGTCCAGTTGCATTTTCTACAGACAGAGTGTTTCAAAACTGCTCAATCAAAAGTATGGTTTAACTCTGTTAGCTGAATGCTCAGATCAGAAAGAAGTTTCACAGAATGCTTCTGTGTAGTTTATATTTGAATATATTCCTTTTTCCACTACTACGCTCTTAGCGCTCCAAATGTCCAGTTGCATTTTCTACAGAAAGAGTGTTCAGATCTGCACAATCAAAAGTATGGTTTAACTCTGTTAGCTGAATGCACAGATCAGAAAGAAGTTTCACCGAATGATTCTGTGTAGTTTATATTTGAAGACATTCCTTTTTCCACTATTACCCTCTTAGTGCTCCGAATCTCCACTTGCATTTTCTACAAAAAGAGTGTTTCATAACTGCTCAATCAAAAATATGTTTTATCTCTGTTAACTGAATTTACAGATCAGAAATAAGTTTCACAGAATGCATCTGTGTAGTTTTTATTTCAAGATATTCTTTTTCCCAATGTAGGCCTCTTAGCGCTTAGCATGTCCAATTGCAGTTTCTACAGAAAGAGTGTTTCAGAACGGCTCAATCAAAAGTAAGGTTCAACTCTGTTAGTTGAATGCACAGAACAGAAAGAATTTTCACAGAATGCTACTGTTTAATTTATATTTGAATATATTCCTTTTTCCACTATTACCCTCTTAGCGCTCCGAATGTCCACTTGCATTTTCTACAGAAAGAGTGTTCAGAACTGCACAATCAAAAGTATGGTTTAACTCTGTTAGCTTAATGAACATATCAGAAATAAGTTTCACACAATGCTTCTGTGTAGTTTTTATTTGAAGATATTATTTTTCCCAATAGAGGCCTCTTAGCGCTCAGAATGTCCAATTGCAGTTTCTACAGAAAGAGTGTTTCAGAAAGGCTCAATCAAAAGTAAGGTTCAACTCTGTTAGTTGAATGCACAGAACAGAAAGAAGTTTCATACAATGCTTCTGTGTAGTTTATATTTGAACATATTCTTTTTTCCACTATTACCCACTTGGCGCTACGAATGTCCAGTTGCATTTTCTACAGACAGAGTGTTTCAAAACTGCTCAATCAAAAGTATGGTTTAACTCTGTTAGCTGAATGCTCAGATCAGAAAGAAGTTTCACAGAATGCTTCTGTGTAGTTTATATTTGAATATATTCCTTTTTCCACTACTACGCTCTTAGCGCTCCAAATGTCCAGTTGCATTTTCTACAGAAAGAGTGTTCAGATCTGCTCAATCAAAAGTATGGTTTAACTCTGTTAGCTGAATGCACAGATCAGAAAGAAGTTTCACCGAATGATTCTGTGTAGTTTATATTTGAAGACATTCGTTTTTCCACTATTACCCCTTAGCGCTCCGAATCTCCACTTGCATTTTCTACAAAAAGAGTGTTTCATAACTGCTCAATCAAAAATATGTTTTATCTCTGTTAACTGAATTTACAGTTCCGAAATAAGTTTCACAGAATGCATCTGTGTAGTTTTTATTTGAAGATATTATTTTTCCCAATAGAGGCCTCTTAGCGCTCAGAATGTCCAATTGCAGTTTCAACAGAAAGATTGTTTCAGAAAGGCTCAATCAAAAGTAAGGTTCAACTCTGTTAGTTGAATGCACAGAACAGAAAGAAGTTTCATACAATGCTTCTGTGTAGTTTATATTTGAACATATTATTTTTCCACTATTACCCACTTAGCGCTACGAATGTCCAGTTGCATTTTCTACAGACAGAGTGTTTCAAAACTGCTCAATCAAAAGTATGGTTAAACTCTGTTAGCTGAATGCACAGATCAGAAAGAAGTTTCACAGAATGATTCTGTGTAGTTTATATTTGTAGACATTCCTTTTTCCTCTATTACCCTCTTAGCGCTCCGAATCTCCACTTGCATTTTCTACAGAAAGAGTGTTTCAGAACGGCTCAATCAAAACTAAGGTTCAACTCTTTTAGTTGAACAAACAGAACAGAAAGAAGTTTCACACAATTCTTCTGTGTAGTTTTAATTTGTAGACATTCTTTTTCCCAATATAGGCCTCTTAGCGCTCAGAATGTCCAATTGCAGTTTCTACAGAAAGAGTGTTTCAGAACGGCTCAATCAAAAGTAAGGTTCAACTCTGTTAGTTGAATGCACAGAACAGAAAGAAGATTCATACAATGCTTCTGTGTAGTTTATATTTGAACATATTCTTTTTTCCTCTATTACCCAATTAGCGCTAAGAATGTCCAGTTGCATTTTCTACAGACAGAGTGTTTCAAAACTGCTCAATCAAAAGTATGGTTTAACTCTGTTAGCTGAATGCTCAGATCAGAAAGAAGTTTCACAGAATGCTTCTGTGTAGTTTATATTTGAATATATTCCTTTTTCCACTACTATGCTCTTAGCGCTCCAAATGTCCAGTTGCATTTTCTACAGAAAGAGTGTTCAGATCTGCTCAATAAAAAGTATGGTTTAACTCTGTTAGCTGAATGCACAGATCAGAAAGAAGTTTCAGCGAATGATTCTGTGTAGTTTATATTTGAAGACATTCCTTTTTCCAATATTACCCTCTTAGCGCTCCGAATCTCCACTTGCATTTTCTACAAAAAGAGTGTTTCATAACTGCTCAATCAAAAATATGTTTTATCTCTGTTAACTGAATTTACAGATCAGAAATAAGTTTCACAGAATGCATCTGTGTAGTTTTTATTTGAAGATATTCTTTTTCCCAATGTAGGCCTCTTAGCGCTTAGCATGTCCAATTGCAGTTTCTACAGAAAGAGTGTTTCAGAACGGTTCAATCAAAAGTAAGGTTCAACTCTGTTAGTTGAATGCACAGAACAGAAAGAATTTTCACAGAATGCTACTGTGTAGTTTATATTTGAATATATTCCTTTCTCCACTATTACCCTCTTAGCGCTCCGAATGTCCACTTGCATTTTCTACAGAAAGAGTGTTCAGAACTGCGCAATCAAAAGTATGGTTTAACTCTGTTAGCTTAATGAACATATCAGAAATAAGTTTCACACAATGCTTCTGTGTAGTTTTTATTTGAAGATATTATTTTTCCCAATATAGGCCTCTTAGCGCTCAGAATGTCCAATTGCAGTTTCTACAGAAAGAGTGTTTCAGAAAGGCTCAATCAAAAGTAAGGTTCAACTCTGTTATTTGAATGCGCAGAACAGAAAGAAATTTCATACAATGCTTCTGTGTAGTTTATAATTGAAGATATTCTTTTTTCCACTATTACCCACTTGGCGCTACGAATGTCCGGTTGCATTTTCTACAGACAGAGTGTTTCAAAACTGCTCATTCAAAAGTATGGTTTAACTCTGTTAGCTGAATGCTCAGATCAGAAAGAAGTTTCACAGAATGCTTCTGTGTAGTTTATATTTGAATATATTCCTTTTTCCACTACTACTCTCTTAGCGCTCCAAATGTCCAGTTGCATTTTCTACAGAAAGAGTGTTCGGATCTGCTCAATCAAAAGTATGGTTTAACTCTGTTAGCTGAATGCACAGATCAGAAAGAAGTTTCACAGAATGATTCTGTGTAGTTTATATTTGGAGACATTCCTTTTTCCACTATTACCCTCTTAGCGCTCCGAAAATCCACTTGCATTTTCTACAGAAAGAGTGTTTCAGAACGGCTCAATCAAAACTAAGGTTCAACTCTTTTAGTTGAACAAACAGAACAGAAAGAAGTTTCACACAATTCTTCTGTGTAGTTTTTATTTGTAGACATTCTTTTTCCCAATATAGGCCTCTTAGCGCTCAGAATGTCCAATTGCAGTTTCTACAGAAAGAGTGTTTCAGAACGGCTCAATCAAAGTATGGTTCAACTCTGTTAGTTGAATGCACAGAACAGAAAGAAGTTTCATACAATGCTTCTGTGTAGTTTATATTTGAACATATTCTTTTTTCCACTATTACCCACTTAGCGCTACGAATGTCCAGTTGCATTTTCTACAGACAGAGTGTTTCAAAACTGCTCAATCAAAAGTATGGTTTAACTCTGTTAGCTGAATGCTCAGATCAGAAACAATTTTCACAGAATGCTTCTGTGTAGTTTATATTTGAATATATTCCTTTTTCCACTACTACGCTCTTAGCGCTCCAAATGTCCAGTTGCATTTTCTACAGAAAGAGTGTTCAGATCTGCACAATCAAAAGTATGGTTTAACTCTGTTAGCTGAATGCACAGATCAGAAAGAAGTTTCACCGAATGATTCTGTGTAGTTTATATTTGAAGACATTCCTTTTTCCACTATTACCCTCTTAGCGCTCCGAATCTCCACTTGCATTTTCTACAAAAAGAGTGTTTCATAACTGCTCAATCAAAAATATGTTTTATCTCTGTTAACTGAATTTACAGATCAGAAATAAGTTTCACAGAATGCATCTGTGTAGTTTTTATTTCAAGATATTCTTTTTCCCAATGTAGGCCTCTTAGCGCTTAGCATGTCCAATTGCAGTTTCTACAGAAAGAGTGTTTCAGAAAGGCTCAATCAAAAGTAAGGTTCAAATCTGTTAGTTGAATGCACAGAACAGAAAGAATTTTCACAGAATGCTACTGTGTAGTTTATATTTGGATATATTCCTTTTTCCACTATTACCCTCTTAGCGCTCCGAATGTCCACTTGCATTTTCTACAGAAAGAGTGTTCAGAACTGCACAATCAAAAGTATGGTTTAACTCTGTTAGCTTAATGAACATATCAGAAATAAAATTCACACAATGCTTCTGTGTAGTTTATATTTGAAGATATTATTTTCCCCAATAGAGGCCTCTTAGCGCTCAGAATGTCCAATTGCAGTTTCTACAGAAAGAGTGTTTCAGAAAGGCTCAATCAAAAGTAAGGTTCAACTCTGTTAGTTGAATGCACAGAACAGAAAGAAGTTTCATACAATGCTTCTGTGTAGTTTATATTTGAACATATTCTTTTTTCCACTATTACCCACTTGGCGCTACGAATGTCCAGTTGCATTTTCTACAGACAGAGTGTTTCAAAACTGCTCAATCAAAAGTATGGTTTAACTCTGTTAGCTGAATGCTCAGATCAGAAAGAAGTTTCACAGAATGCTTCTGTGTAGTTTATATTTGAATATATTCCTTTTTCCACTACTACGCTCTTAGCGCTCCAAATGTCCAGTTGCATTTTCTACAGAAAGAGTGTTCAGATCTGCTCAATCAAAAGTATGGTTTAACTGTGTTAGCTGAATGCACAGATCAGAAAGAAGTTTCACAGAATGATTCTGTGTAGTTTATATTTGGAGACATTCCTTTTTCCACTATTACCCTCTTAGCGCTCCGAATCTCCACTTGCATTTTCTACAGAAAGAGTGTTTCAGAACGGCTCAATCAAAACTAAGGTTCAACTCTTTTAGTTGAACAAACAGAACAGAAAGAAGTTTCACACAATTCTTCTGTGTAGTTTTTATTTGTAGACATTCTTTTTCCCAATATAGGCCTCTTAGCGCTCAGAATGTCCAATTGCAGTTTCTACAGAAAGAGTGTTTCAGAACGGCTCAATCAAAAGTAAGGTTCAACTCTGTTAGTTGAATGCACAGAACAGAAAGTAGTTTCATACAATGCTTCTGTGTAGTTCATATTTGAACATATTCTTTTTTCCACTATTACCCACTTAGCGCTACGAATGTCCAGTTGCATTTTCTACAGACAGAGTGTTTCAAAACTGCTCAATCAAAAGTATGGTTTAACTCTGTTAGCTGAATGCTCAGATCAGAAAGTAGTTTCACAGAATGCTTCTGTGTAGTTTATATTTGAATATATTCCTTTTTCCACTACTACGCTCTTAGCGCTCCAAATGTCCAATTGCATTTTCTACAGAAAGAGTGTTCAGATCTGCTCAATCAAAAGTATGGTTTAACTCTTTTAGCTGAATGCACAGATCAGAAAGAAGTTTCACCAAATGATTCTGTGTAGTTTATATTTGAAGACATTCCTTTTTCCACTATTACCCACTTAGCGCTCCGAATCTCCACTTGCATTTTCTACAAAAAGAGTGTTTCATAACTGCTCAAATAAAAATATGTTTTATCTCTGTTAACTGAATTTACAGATCAGAAATAAGTTTCACAGAATGCATCTGTGTAGTTTTTATTTGAAGATATTCTTTCTCCCAATGTAGGCCTCTTAGCGCTTAGCATGTCCAATTGCAATTTCTACAGAACGAGTGTTTCAGAACGGCTCAATCAAAAGTAAGGTTCAACTCTCTTAGTTGAATGCACAGAACAGAAAGAATTTTCACAGAATGCTACTGTGTAGTTTATATTTGAATATATTCCTTTTTCCACTATTACCCTCTTAGCGCTCCGAATGTGCACTTGCATTTTCTACAGAAAGAGTGTTCAGAACTGCGCAATCAAAAGTATGGTTTAACTGTGTTAGCTTAATGAACATATCAGAAATAAGTTTCACACAATGCTTCTGTGTAGTTTTTATTTGAAGATATTATTTTTCCCAATAGAGGCCTCTTCGCGCTCAGAATGTCCAATTGCAGTTTCTACAGAAAGAGTGTTTCAGAAAGGCTCAATCAAAAGTAAGGTTCAACTCTGTTAGTTGAATGCACAGAACAGAAAGAAGTTTCATACAATGCTTCTGTGTAGTTTATATTTGAACATATTCTTTTTTCCACTATTACCCACTTAGCGCTACGAATGTCCAGTTGCATTTTCTACAGACAGAGTGTTTCAAAACTGCTCAATCAAAAGTATGGTTTAACTCTGTTAGCTGAATGCTCAGATCAGAAAGAAGTTTCACAGAATGCTTCTGTGTAGTTTATATTTGAATATATTCCTTTTTCCACTACTACTCTCTTAGCGCTCCAAATGTCCAGTTGCATTTTCTACAGAAAGAGTGTTCAGATCTGCTCAATCAAAAGTATGGTTTAACTCTGTTAGCTGAATGCACAGATCAGAAAGAACTTTCACAGAATGATTCTGTGTAGTTTATATTTGGAGACATTCCTTTTTCCACTATTACCCTCTTAGCGCTCCGAATCTCCACTTGCATTTTCTACAGAAAGAGTGTTTCAGAACGGCTCAATCAAAACTAAGGTTCAACTCTTTTAGTTGAACAAACAGAACAGAAAGAAGTTTCACACAATTCTTCTGTGTAGTTTTTATTTGTAGACATTGTTTTTCCCAATATAGGCCTCTTAGCGCTCAGAATGTCCAATTGCAGTTTCTACAGAAAGAGTGTTTCAGAACGGCTCAATCAAAAGTAAGGTTCAACTCTGTTAGTTGAATGCACAGAACAGAAAAAAGTTTCATACAATCCTTCTGTGTAGTTCATATTTGAACATATTCTTTTTTCCACTATTACCCACTTAGCGCTACGAATGTCCAGTTGCATTTTGTACAGACAGAGTGTTTCAAAACTGCTCAATCAAAAGTATGGTTTAACTCTGTTAGCTGAATGCTCAGATCAGAAAGAAGTTTCACAGAATGCTTCTGTGTAGTTTATATTTGAATATATTCCTTTTTCCACTACTACGCTCTTAGCGTTCCAAATGTCCAGTTGCATTTTCTACAGAAAGAGTGTTCAGATCTGCTCAATCAAAAGTATGGTTTAACTCTCTTAGCTGAATGCACAGATCAGAAAGAAGTTTCACCGAATGATTCTGTGTAGTTTATATTTGAAGACATTCCTTTTTCCACTATTACCCACTTAGCGCTCCGAATCTCCACTTGCATTTTCTACAAAAAGGCTGTTTCATAACTGCTCAAACAAAAATATATTTTATCTCTGTTAACTGAATTTACAGATCAGAAATAAGTTTCACAGAATGCATCTGTGTAGTTTTTATTTGAAGATATTCTTTTTCCCAATGTAGGCCTCTTAGCGCTTAGCATGTCCAATTGCAGTTTCTACAGAACGAGTGTTTCAGAACGGCTCAATCAAAAGTAAGGTTCAACTCTCTTAGTTGAATGCACAGAACAGAAAGAATTTTCACAGAATGCTACTGTGTGGTTTATATTTGAAAATATTCCTTTTTCCACTATTACCCTCTTAGCGCTCCGAATGTCCACTTGCATTTTCTACAGAAAGAGTGTTCAGAACTGCGCAATCAAAAGTATGGTTTAACTCTGTTAGCTTAATGAACATATCAGAAATAAGTTTCACACAATGCTTCTGTGTAGTTTTTATTTGAAGATATTATTTTTCCCAATAGAGGCCTCTTCGCGCTCAGAATGTCCAATTGCAGTTACTACAGAAAGAGTGTTTCAGAAAGGCTCAATCAAAAGTAAGGTTCAACTCTGTTAGTTGAATGCACAGAACAGAAAGAAGTTTCATACAATGCTTCTGTGTAGTTTATATTTGAACATATTCTTTTTTCCACTATTACCCACTTAGCGCTACGAATGTCCAGTTGCATTTTCTACAGACAGAGTGTTTCAAAACTGCTCAATCAAAAGTATGGTTTACCTCTGTTAGCTGAATGCTCAGATAAGAAAGAAGTTTCACAGAATGCTTCTGTGTAGTTTATATTTGAATATATTCCTTTTTCCACTACTACCCTCTTAGCGCTCCAAATGTCCAGTTGCATTTTCTACAGAAAGAGTGTTCAGATCTGCTTAATCAAAAGTATGGTTTAACTCTGTTAGCTGAATGCACAGATCAGAAAGAAGTTTCACAGAATGATTCTGTGTAGTTTATATTTGGAGACATTCCTTTTTCCACTATTACCTTCTTAGCGCTCCGAATCTCCACTTGCATTTTCTACAGAAAGAGTGTTTCAGAACGGCTCAATCAAAACTAAGGTTCAACTCTTTTAGTTGAACAAATAGAACAGAAAGAAGTTTCACACTATTCTTCTGTGTAGTTTTTATTTGTAGACATTCTTTTTCCCAATATAGGCCTCTTAGCGCTCAGAATGTCCAATTGCAGTTTCTACAGGAAGAGTGTTTCAGAACGGCTCAATCAAAAGTAAGGTTCAACTCTGTTAGTTGAATGCACAGAACAGAAAGAAGTTTCATACAATGCTTCTGTGTAGTTCATATTTGAACATATTCTTTTTTCCACTATTACCCACTTAGCACTACGAATGTCCAGTTGCATTTTCTACAGACAGAGTGTTTCAAAACTGCTCAATCAAAAGTATGGTTTAACTCTGTTAGCTGAATGCTCAGATCAGAAAGAAGTTTCACAGAATGCTTCTGTGAAGTTTATATTTGAATATATTCCTTTTTCCACTACTACGCTCTTAGCGCTCCAAATGTCCAGTTGCATTTTCAACAGAAAGAGTGTTCAGATCTGCTCAATCAAAAGTATGGTTTAACTCTGTTAGCTGAATGCACAGATCAGAAAGAAGTTTCACCGAATGATTCTGTGTAGTTTATATTTGAAGACATTCCTTTTTCCACTATTACCCTCTTAGCGCTCCGAATCTCCACTTGCATTTTCTATAAAAAGAGTGTTTCATAACTGCTCAATCAAAAATATGTTTTATCTCTGTTAACTGAATTTACAGATCAGAAATAAGTTTCACAGAATGCATCTGTGTAGTTTTTATTTGAAGATATTCTTTTTCCCAATGTAGGCCTCTTAGCGCTTAGCATGTCCAATTGCAGTTTCTACAGAAAGAGTGTTTCAGAACGGCTCAATCAAAAGTAAGGTTCAACTCTGTTAGTTGAATGCACAGAACAGAAAGAATTTTCACAGAATGTTACTGTGTAGTTTATATTTGAATATATTCCTTTTTCCACTATTACCCTCTTAGCGCTCCGAATGTCCACTTGCATTTTCTACAGAAAGAGTGTTCAGAACTGCGCAATCAAAAGTATGGTTTAACTCTGTTAGCTTAATGAACATATCAGAAATAAGTTTCACACAATGCTTCTGTGTAGTTTTTATTTGAAGATATTATTTTTCCCAATATAGGCCTCTTAGCGCTCAGAATGTCCAATTGCTGTTTCTACAGAAAGAGTGTTTCAGAAAGGCTCAATCAAAAGTAAGGTTCAACTCTGTTAGTTGAATGCACAGAACAGAAAGAAGTTTCATACAATGCTTCTGTGTAGTTTATATTTGAACATATTCTTTTCTCCACTATTACCCACTTAGCGCTACGAATGTCCAGTTGCATTTTCTACAGACAGAGTGTTTCAAAACTGCTCAATCAAAAGTATGGTTTAACTCTGTTAGGTGAATGCTCAGATCAGAAAGAAGTTTCACAGAATGCTTCTGTGTAGTTTATATTTGAATATATTCCTTTTTCCACTACTACTCTCTTAGCGCTCAAAATGTCCAGTTGCATTTTCTACAGAAAGAGTGTTCAGATCTGCTCAATCAAAAGTATGGTTTAACTCTGTTAGCAGAATGCACAGATCAGAAAGAAGTTTCACAGAATGATTCTGTGTAGTTTATATTTGGAGACATTCCTTTTTCCACTATTACCCTCTTAGCGCTCCGAATCTCCACTTGCATTTTCTACAGAAAGAGTGTTTCAGAACTGCTCATTCAAAAGTATGGTTTAACTCTGTTAGCTGAATGCTCAGATCAGAAAGAAGTTTCACAGAATGCTTCTGTGTAGTTTATATTTGAATATATTCCTTTTTCCACTACTACTCTCTTAGCGCTCCGAATGTCCACTTGCATTTTCTACAGAAAGAGTGTTCAGAACTGCACAATCAAAAGTATGGTTTAACTCTGTTAGCTTAATGAACATATCAGAAATAAGTTTCACACAATGCTTCTGTGTAGTTTTTATTTGAAGATATTATTTTCCCCAATAGAGGCCTCTTAGCGCTCAGAATGTCCAATTGCAGTTTCTACAGAAAGAGTGTTTCAGAAAGGCTCAATCAAAAGTAAGGTACAACTCTGTTAGTTGAATGCACAGAACAGAAAGAAGTTTCATACAATGCTTCTGTGTAGTTTATATTTGAACATATTCTTTTTTCCACTATTACCCACTTGGCGCTACGAATGTCCAGTTGCATTTTCTACAGACAGAGTGTTTCAAAACTGCTCAATCAAAAGTATGGTTTAACTCTGTTAGCTGAATGCTCAGATCAGAAAGAAGTTTCACAGAATGCTTCTGTGTAGTTTATATTTGAATATATTCCTTTTTCCACTACTACGCTCTTAGCGCTCCAAATGTCCAGTTGCATTTTCTACAGAAAGAGTGTTCAGATCTGCTCAATCAAAAGTATGGTTTAACTCTGTTAGCTGAATGCACAGATCAGAAAGATGTTTCACCGAATGATTCTGTGTAGTTTATATTTGAAGACATTCCTTTTTCCACTATTACCCACTTAGCGCTCCGAATCTCCACTTGCATTTTCTACAAAAAGAGTGTTTCATAACTGCTCAATCAAAAATATGTTTTATCTCTGTTAACTGAATTTACAGATCAGAAATAAGTTTCACAGAATGCATCTGTGTACTTTTTATTTGAAGATATTCTTTTTCCCAATGTAGGCCTCTTAGCGCTTAGCATGTCCAATTGCAGTTTCTACAGAAAGAGTGTTTCAGAACGGCTCAATCAAAAGTAAGGTTCAACTCTGTTAGTTGAATGCACAGAACAGAAAGAATTTTCACAGAATGCTACTGTGTAGTTTATATTTGAATATATTCCTTTTTCCACTATTACCCTCTTAGCGCTCCGAATGTCCACTTGCATTTTCTACAGAAAGAGTGTTCAGAACTGCACAATCAAAAGTATGGTTTAACTCTGTTAGCTTAATGAACATATCAGAAATAAGTTTCACACAATGCTTCTGTGTAGTTTTTATTTGAAGATATTATTTTCCCCAATAGAGGCCTCTTAGCGCTCAGAATGTCCAATTGCAGTTTCTACAGAAAGAGTGTTTCAGAAAGGCTCAATCAAAAGTAAGGTTCAACTCTGTTAGTTGAATGCACAGAACAGAAAGAAGTTTCATACAATGCTTCTGTGTAGTTTATATTTGAACATATTCTTTTTTCCACTATTACCCACTTGGCGCTACGAATGTCCAGTTGCATTTTCTACAGACAGAGTGTTTCAAAACTGCTCAATCAAAAGTATGGTTTAACTCTGTTAGCTGAATGCTCAGATCAGAAAGAAGTTTCACAGAATGCTTCTGTGTAGTTTATATTTGAATATATTCCTTTTTCCACTACTACGCTCTTAGCGCTCCAAAAGTCCAGTTGCATTTTCTACAGAAAGAGTGTTCAGATCTGCTCAATCAAAAGTATGGTTTAACTGTGTTAGCTGAATGCACAGATCAGAAAGATGTTTCACCGAATGATTCTGTGTAGTTTATATTTGAAGACATTCCTTTTTCCACTATTACCCACTTAGCGCTCCGAATCTCCACTTGCATTTTCTACAAAAAGAGTGTTTCATAACTGCTCAATCAAAAATATGTTTTATCTCTGTTAACTGAATTTACAGATCAGAAATAAGTTTCACAGAATGCATCTGTGTACTTTTTATTTGAAGATATTCTTTTTCCCAATGTAGGCCTCTTAGCGCTTAGCATGTCCAATTGCAGTTTCTACAGAAAGAGTGTTTCAGAACGGCTCAATCAAAAGTAAGGTTCAACTCTGTTAGTTGAATGCACAGAACAGAAAGAATTTTCACAGAATGCTACTGTGTAGTTTATATTTGAATATATTCTTTTCTCCACTATTACCCTCTTAGCGCTACGAATGTCCACTTGCATTTTCTACAGAAAGAGTGTTCAGAACTGCGCAATCAAAAGTGTGGTTTAACCCTGTTAGCTTAATGAACATATCAGAAATAAGTTTCACACAATGCTTCTGTGTAGTTTTTATTTGAAGATATTATTTTTCCCAATATAGGCCTCTTAGCGCTCAGAATGTCCAATTGCAGTTTCTACAGAAAGAGTGTTTCAGAAAGGCTCAATCAAAACTAAGGTTCAACTCTGTTAGTTGAATGCACAGAACAGAAAGAAATTTCAAACAATGCTTCTGTGTAGTTTATATTTGAACATATTCTTTTTTCCACTATTACCCACTTGGCGCTACGAATGTCCAGTTGCATTTTCTACAGACAGAGTGTTTCAAAACTGCTCAATCAAAAGTATGTTTTAACTCTGTTAGCTGAATGCTCAGATCAGAAAGAAGTTTCACAGAATGCTTCTGTGTAGTTTATATTTGAATATATTCCTTTTTCCACTACTACTCTCTTAGCGCTCCAAAGGTCCAGTTGCATTTTCCACAGAAAGAGTGTTCAGATCTGCTCAATCAAAAGTATGGTTTAACTCTGTTAGCTGAATGCTCAGATCAGAAAGAAGTTTCACAGAATGCTTCTGTGTAGTTTATATTTGAATATATTCCTTTTTCCACTACTATGCTCTTAGCGCTCCAAATGTCCAGTTGCATTTTCTACAGAAAGAGTGTTCAGATCTGCTCAATAAAAAGTATGGTTTAACTCTGTTAGCTGAATGCACAGATCAGAAAGAAGTTTCAGCGAATGATTCTGTGTAGTTTATATTTGAAGACATTCCTTTTTCCAATATTACCCTCTTAGCGCTCCGAATCTCCACTTGCATTTTCTACAAAAAGAGTGTTTCATAACTGCTCAATCAAAAATATGTTTTATCTCTGTTAACTGAATTTACAGATCAGAAATAAGTTTCAAAGAATGCATCTGTGTAGTTTTTATTTCAAGATATTCTTTTTCCCAATGTAGGCCTCTTAGCGCTTAGCATGTCCAATTGCAGTTTCTACAGAAAGAGTGTTTCAGAAAGGCTCAATCAAAAGTAAGGTTCAAATCTGTTAGTTGAATGCACAGAACAGAAAGAATTTTCACAGAATGCTACTGTGTAGTTTATATTTGAATATATTCCTTTTTCCACTATTACCCTCTTAGCGCTCCGAATGTCCACTTGCATTTTCTACAGAAAGAGTGTTCAGAACTGCACAATCAAAAGTATGGTTTAACTCTGTTAGCTTAATGAACATATCAGAAATAAGTTTCACACAATGCTTCTGTGTAGTTTATATTTGAAGATATTAATTTCCCCAATAGAGGCCTCTTAGCGCTCAGAATGTCCAATTGCAGTTTCTACAGAAAGAGTGTTTCAGAAAGGCTCAATCAAAAGTAAGGTTCAACTCTGTTAGTTGAATGCACAGAACAGAAAGAAGTTTCATACAATGCTTCTGTGTAGTTTATATTTGAACATATTCTTTTTTCCACTATTACCCACTTGGCGCTACGAATGTCCAGTTGCATTTTCTACAGACAGAGTGTTTCAAAACTGCTCAATCAAAAGTATGGTTTAACTCTGTTAGCTGAATGCTCAGATCAGAAAGAAGTTTCACAGAATGCTTCTGTGTAGTTTATATTTGAATATATTCCTTTTTCCACTACTACGCTCTTAGCGCTCCAAATGTCCAGTTGCATTTTCTACAGAAAGAGTGTTCAGATCTGCTCAATCAAAAGTATGGTTTAACTGTGTTAGCTGAATGCACAGATCAGAAAGAAGTTTCACAGAATGATTCTGTGTAGTTTATATTTGGAGACATTCCTTTTTCCACTATTACCCTCTTAGCGCTCCGAATCTCCACTTGCATTTTCTACAGAAAGAGTGTTTCAGAACGGCTCAATCAAAACTAAGGTTCAACTCTTTTAGTTGAACAAACAGAACAGAAAGAAGGTTCACACAATTCTTCTGTGTAGTTTTTATTTGTAGACATTCTTTTTCCCAATATAGGCCTCTTAGCGCTCAGAATGTCCAATTGCAGTTTCTACAGAAAGAGTGTTTCAGAACGGCTCAATCAAAAGTAAGGTTCAACTCTGTTAGTTGAATGCACAGAACAGAAAGTAGTTTCATACAATGCTTCTGTGTAGTTCATATTTGAACATATTCTTTTTTCCACTATTACCCACTTAGTGCTACGAATGTCCAGTTGCATTTTCTACAGACAGAGTGTTTCAAAACTGCTCAATCAAAAGTATGGTTTAACTCTGTTAGCTGAATGCTCAGATCAGAAAGTAGTTTCACAGAATGCTTCTGTGTAGTTTATATTTGAATATATTCCTTTTTCCACTACTAGGCTCTTAGCGCTCCAAATGTCCAATTGCATTTTCTACAGAAAGAGTGTTCAGATCTGCTCAATCAAAAGTATGGTTTAACTCTTTTAGCTGAATGCACAGATCAGAAAGAAGTTTCACCAAATGATTCTGTGTAGTTTATATTTGAAGACATTCCTTTTTCCACTATTACCCACTTAGCGCTCCGAATCTCCACTTGCATTTTCTACAAAAAGAGTGTTTCATAACTGCTCAAACAAAAATATGTTTTATCTCTGTTAACTGAATTTACAGATCAGAAATAAGTTTCACAGAATGCATCTGTGTAGTTTTTATTTGAAGATATTCTTTCTCCCAATGTAGGCCTCTTAGCGCTTAGCATGTCCAATTGCAATTTCTACAGAACGAGTGTTTCAGAACGGCTCAATCAAAAGTAAGGTTCAACTCTCTTAGTTGAATGCACAGAACAGAAAGAATTTTCACAGAATGCTACTGTGTAGTTTATATTTGAATATATTCCTTTTTCCACTATTACCCTCTTAGCGCTCCGAATGTGCACTTGCATTTTCTACAGAAAGAGTGTTCAGAACTGCGCAATCAAAAGTATGGTTTAACTGTGTTAGCTTAATGAACATATCAGAAATAAGTTTCACACAATGCTTCTGTGTAGTTTTTATTTGAAGATATTATTTTTCCCAATAGAGGCCTCTTCGCGCTCAGAATGTCCAATTGCAGTTTCTACAGAAAGAGTGTTTCAGAAAGGCTCAATCAAAAGTAAGGTTCAACTCTGTTAGTTGAATGCACAGAACAGAAAGAAGTTTCATACAATGCTTCTGTGTAGTTTATATTTGAACATATTCTTTTTTCCACTATTACCCACTTAGCGCTACGAATGTCCAGTTGCATTTTCTACAGACAGAGTGTTTCAAAACTGCTCAATCAAAAGTATGGTTTAACTCTGTTAGCTGAATGCTCAGATCAGAAAGAAGTTTCACAGAATGCTTCTGTGTAGTTTATATTTGAATATATTCCTTTTTCCACTACTACTCTCTTAGCGCTCCAAATGTCCAGTTGCATTTTCTACAGAAAGAGTGTTCAGATCTGCTCAATCAAAAGTATGGTTTAACTGTGTTAGCTGAATGCACAGATCAGAAAGAAGTTTCACAGAATGATTCTGTGTAGTTTATATTTGGAGACATTCCTTTTTCCACTATTACCCTCTTAGCGCTCCGAATCTCCACTTGCATTTTCTACAGAAAGAGTGTTTCAGAACGGCTCAATCAAAACTAAGGTTCAACTCTTTTAGTTGAACAAACAGAACAGAAAGAAGTTTCACACAATTCTTCTGTGTAGTTTTTATTTGTAGACATTGTTTTTCCCAATATAGGCCTCTTAGCGCTCAGAATGTCCAATTGCAGTTTCTACAGAAAGAGTGTTTCAGAACGGCTCAATCAAAAGTAAGGTTCAACTCTGTTAGTTGAATGCACAGAACAGAAAGAAGTTTCATACAATCCTTCTGTGTAGTTCATATTTGAACATATTCTTTTTTCCACTATTACCCACTTAGCGCTACGAATGTCCAGTTGCATTTTCTACAGACAGAGTGTTTCAAAACTGCTCAATCAAAAGTATGGTTTAACTCTGTTAGCTGAATGCTCAGATCAGAAAGAAGTTTCACAGAATGCTTCTGTGTAGTTTATATTTGAATATATTCCTTTTTCCACTACTACGCTCTTAGCGTTCCAAATGTCCAGTTGCATTTTCTACAGAAAGAGTGTTCAGATCTGCTCAATCAAAAGTATGGTTTAACTCTCTTAGCTGAATGCACAGATCAGAAAGAAGTTTCACCGAATGATTCTGTGTAGTTTATATTTGAAGACATTCCTTTTTCCACTATTACCCACTTAGCGCTCCGAATCTCCACTTGCATTTTCTACAAAAAGGCTGTTTCATAACTGCTCAAACAAAAATATATTTTATCTCTGTTAACTGAATTTACAGATCAGAAATAAGTTTCACAGAATGCATCTGTGTAGTTTTTATTTGAAGATATTCTTTTTCCCAATGTAGGCCTCTTAGCGCTTAGCATGTCCAATTGCAGTTTCTACAGAACGAGTGTTTCAGAACGGCTCAATCAAAAGTAAGGTTCAACTCTCTTAGTTGAATGCACAGAACAGAAAGAATTTTCACAGAATGCTACTGTGTGGTTTATATTTGAAAATATTCCTTTTTCCACTATTACCCTCTTAGCGCTCCGAATGTCCACTTGCATTTTCTACAGAAAGAGTGTTCAGAACTGCGCAATCAAAAGTATGGTTTAACTCTGTTAGCTTAATGAACATATCAGAAATAAGTTTCACACAATGCTTCTGTGTAGTTTTTATTTGAAGATATTATTTTTCCCAATAGAGGCCTCTTCACGCTCAGAATGTCCAATTGCAGTTACTACAGAAAGAGTGTTTCAGAAAGGCTCAATCAAAAGTAAGGTTCAACTCTGTTAGTTGAATGCACAGAACAGAAAGAAGTTTCATACAATGCTTCTGTGTAGTTTATATTTGAACATATTCTTTTTTCCACTATTACCCACTTAGCGCTACGAATGTCCAGTTGCATTTTCTACAGACAGAGTGTTTCAAAACTGCTCAATCAAAAGTATGGTTTACCTCTGTTAGCTGAATGCTCAGATAAGAAAGAAGTTTCACAGAATGCTTCTGTGTAGTTTATATTTGAATATATTCCTTTTTCCACTACTACCCTCTTAGCGCTCCAAATGTCCAGTTGCATTTTCTACAGAAAGAATGTTCAGATCTGCTTAATCAAAAGTATGGTTTAACTCTGTTAGCTGAATGCACAGATCAGAAAGAAGTTTCACAGAATGATTCTGTGTAGTTTATATTTGGAGACATTCCTTTTTCCACTATTACCTTCTTAGCGCTCCGAATCTCCACTTGCATTTTCTACAGAAAGAGTGTTTCAGAACGGCTCAATCAAAACTAAGTTTCAACTCTTTTAGTTGAACAAATAGAACAGAAAGAAGTTTCACACTATTCTTCTGTGTAGTTTTTATTTGTAGACATTCTTTTTCCCAATATAGGCCTCTTAGCACTCAGAATGTCCAATTGCAGTTTCTACAGGAAGAGTGTTTCAGAACGGCTCAATCAAAAGTAAGGTTCAACTCTGTTAGTTGAATGCACAGAACAGAAAGAAGTTTCATACAATGCTTCTGTGTAGTTCATATTTGAACATATTCTTTTTTCCACTATTACCCACTTAGCACTACGAATGTCCAGTTGCATTTTCTACAGACAGAGTGTTTCAAAACTGCTCAATCAAAAGTATGGTTTAACTCTGTTAGCTGAATGCTCAGATCAGAAAGAAGTTTCACAGAATGCTTCTGTGAAGTTTATATTTGAATATATTCCTTTTTCCACTACTACGCTCTTAGCGCTCCAAATGTCCAGTTGCATTTTCAACAGAAAGAGTGTTCAGATCTGCTCAATCAAAAGTATGGTTTAACTCTGTTAGCTGAATGCACAGATCAGAAAGAAGTTTCACCGAATGATTCTGTGTAGTTTATATTTGAAGACATTCCTTTTTCCACTATTACCCTCTTAGCGCTCCGAATCTCCACTTGCATTTTCTATAAAAAGAGTGTTTCATAACTGCTCAATCAAAAATATGTTTTATCTCTGTTAACTGAATTTACAGATCAGAAATAAGTTTCACAGAATGCATCTGTGTAGTTTTTATTTGAAGATATTCTTTTTCCCAATGTAGGCCTCTTAGCGCTTAGCATGTCCAATTGCAGTTTCTACAGAAAGAGTGTTTCAGAACGGCTCAATCAAAAGTAAGGTTCAACTCTGTTAGTTGAATGCACAGAACAGAAAGAATTTTCACAGAATGTTATTGTGTAGTTTATATTTGAATATATTCCTTTTTCCACTATTACCCTCTTAGCGCTCCGAATGTCCACTTGCATTTTCTACAGAAAGAGTGTTCAGAACTGCGCAATCAAAAGTATGGTTTAACTCTGTTAGCTTAATGAACATATCAGAAATAAGTTTCACACAATGCTTCTGTGTAGTTTTTATTTGAAGATATTATTTTTCCCAATATAGGCCTCTTAGCGCTCAGAATGTCCAATTGCTGTTTCTACAGAAAGAGTGTTTCAGAAAGGCTCAATCAAAAGTAAGGTTCAACTCTGTTAGTTGAATGCACAGAACAGAAAGAAGTTTCATACAATGCTTCTGTGTAGTTTATATTTGAACATATTCTTTTTTCCACTATTACCCACTTAGCGCTACGAATGTCCAGTTGCATTTTCTACAGACAGAGTGTTTCAAAACTGCTCAATCAAAAGTATGGTTTAACTCTGTTAGCTGAATGCTCAGATCAGAAAGAAGTTTCACAGAATGCTTCTGTGTAGTTTATATTTGAATATATTCCTTTTTCCACTACTACTCTCTTAGCGCTCCAAATGTCCAGTTGCATTTTCTACAGAAAGAGTGTTCAGATCTGCTCAATCAAAAGTATGGTTTAACTCTGTTAGCAGAATGCACAGATCAGAAAGAAGTTTCACAGAATGATTCTGTGTAGTTTATATTTGGAGACATTCCTTTTTCCACTATTACCCTCTTAGCGCTCCGAATCTCCACTTGCATTTTCTACAGAAAGAGTGTTTCAGAACGGCTCAATCAAAACTAAGGTTCAACTCTTTTAGTTGAACAAACAGAACAGAAAGAAGTTTCACACAATTCTTCTGTGCAGTTTTTATTTGTAGACATTCTTTTTCCCAATATAGGCCTCTTAGCGCTCAGAATGTCCAATTGCAGTTTCTACAGAAAGAGTGTTTCAGAACGGCTCAATCAAAAGTAAGGTTCAACTCTGTTAGTTGAATGCACAGAACAGAAAGAAGTTTCATACAATGCTTCTGTGTAGTTCATATTTGAACATATTCTTTTTTCCACTATTACCCACTTAGCGCTACGAATGTCCAGTTGCATTTTCTACAGACAGAGTGTTTCAAAACTGCTCAATCAAAAGTATGGTTTAACTCTGTTAGCTGAATGCTCAGATCAGAAAGAAGTTTCACAGAATGCTTCTGTGTAGTTTATATTTGAATATATTCCTTTTTCCACTACTACGCTCTTAGCGCTACAAATGTCCAGTTGCATTTTCTACAGAAAGAGTGTTCAGATCTGCTCAATAAAAAGTATGGTTTAACTCTGTTAGCTGAATGCACAGATCAGAAAGAAGTTTCACCGAATGATTCTGTGTAGTTTATATTTGAAGACATTCCTTTTTCCACTATTACCCACTTAGCGCTCCGAATCTCCACTTGCATTTTCTACAAAAAGGCTGTTTCATAACTGCTCAAACAAAAATATATTTTATCTCTGTTAACTGAATTTACAGATCAGAAATAAGTTTCACAGAATGCATCTGTGTAGTTTTTATTTGAAGATATTCTTTTTCCCAATGTAGGCCTCTTAGCGCTTAGCATGTCCAATTGCAGTTTCTACAGAACGAGTGTTTCAGAACGGCTCAATCAAAAGTAAGGTTCAACTCTCTTAGTTGAATGCACAGAACAGAAAGAATTTTCACAGAATGCTACTGTGTGGTTTATATTTGAAAATATTCCTTTTTCCACTATTACCCTCTTAGCGCTCCGAATGTCCACTTGCATTTTCTACAGAAAGAGTGTTCAGAACTGCGCAATCAAAAGTATGGTTTAACTCTGTTAGCTTAATGAACATATCAGAAATAAGTTTCACACAATGCTTCTGTGTAGTTTTTATTTGAAGATATTATTTTTCCCAATAGAGGCCTCTTCGCGCTCAGAATGTCCAATTGCAGTTTCTACAGAAAGAGTGTTTCAGAAAGGCTCAATCAAAAGTAAGGTTCAACTCTGTTAGTTGAATGCACAGAACAGAAAGAAGTTTCATACAATGCTTCTGTGTAGTTTATATTTGAACATATTCTTTTTTCCACTATTACCCACTTAGCGCTACGAATGTCCAGTTGCATTTTCTACAGACAGAGTGTTTCAAAACTGCTCAATCAAAAGTATGGTTTACCTCTGTTAGCTGAATGCTCAGATAAGAAAGAAGTTTCACAGAATGCTTCTGTGTAGTTTATATTTGAATATATTCCTTTTTCCACTACTACCCTCTTAGCGCTCCAAATGTCCAGTTGCATTTTCTACAGAAAGAGTGTTCAGATCTGCTTAATCAAAAGTATGGTTTAACTCTGTTAGCTGAATGCACAGATCAGAAAGAAGTTTCACAGAATGATTCTGTGTAGTTTATATTTGGAGACATTCCTTTTTCCACTATTACCTTCTTAGCGCTCCGAATCTCCACTTGCATTTTCTACAGAAAGAGTGTTTCAGAACGGCTCAATCAAAACTAAGGTTCAACTCTTTTAGTTGAACAAACAGAACAGAAAGAAGTTTCACACAATTCTTCTGTGTAGTTTTTATTTGTAGACATTCTTTTTCCCAATATAGGCCTCTTAGCGCTCAGAATGTCCAATTGCAGTTTCTACAGGAAGAGTGTTTCAGAACGGCTCAATCAAAAGTAAGGTTCAACTCTGTTAGTTGAATGCACAGAACAGAAAGAAGTTTCATACAATGCTTCTGTGTAGTTCATATTTGAACATATTCTTTTTTCCACTATTACCCACTTAGCGCTACGAATGTCCAGTTGCATTTTCTACAGACAGAGTGTTTCAAAACTGCTCAATCAAAAGTATGGTTTAACTCTGTTAGCTGAATGCTCAGATCAGAAAGAAGTTTCACAGAATGCTTCTGTGAAGTTTATATTTGAATATATTCCTTTTTCCACAACTACGCTCTTAGCGCTCCAAATGTCCAGTTGCATTTTCAACAGAAAGAGTGTTCAGATCTGCTCAATCAAAAGTATGGTTTAACTCTGTTAGCTGAATGCACAGATCAGAAAGAAGTTTCACCGAATGATTCTGTGTAGTTTATATTTGAAGACATTCCTTTTTCCACTATTACCCTCTTAGCGCTCCGAATCTCCACTTGCATTTTCTACAAAAAGAGTGTTTCATCACTGCTGAATCAAAAATATGTTTTATCTCTGTTAACTGAATTTACAGATCAGAAATAAGTTTCACAGAATGCATCTGTGTAGTTTTTATTTGAAGATATTCTTTTTCCCAATGTAGGCCTCTTAGCGCTTAGCATGTCCAATTGCAGTTTCTACAGAAAGAGTGTTTCAGAACGGCTCAATCAAAAGTAAGGTTCAACTCTGTTAGTTGAATGCACAGAACAGAAAGAATTTTCACAGAATGCTACTGTGTAGTTTATATTTGAATATATTCCTTTTTCCACTATTACCCTCTTAGCGCTCCGAATGTCCACTTGCATTTTCTACAGAAAGAGTGTTCAGAACTGCGCAATCAAAAGTATGGTTTAACTCTGTTAGCTTAATGAACATATCAGAAATAAGTTTCACACAGTGCTTCTGTGTAGTTTTTATTTGAAGATATTATTTCTCCCAATAGAGGCCTCTTAGCGCTCAGAATGTCCAATTGCAGTTTCTACAGAAAGAGTGTTTCAGAAAGGCTCAATCAAAAGTAAGTTTCAACTCTGTTAGTTGAATGCACAGAACAGAAAGGAGTTTCATACAATGCTTCTGTGTAGTTTATATTTGAACATATTGTTTTTTCCACTATTATCCACTTGGAGCTACGAATGTCCAGTTGCATTTTCTACAGACAGAGTGTTTCAAAACTGCTCAATCAAAAGTATGGTTTAACTCTGTTAGCTGAATACTCAGATCAGAAAGAAGTTTCACAGAATGCTTCTGTGTAGTTTATATTTGAATATATTCCTTTTTCCACTACTACGGTCTTAGCGCTCCAAATGTCCAGTTGCATTTTCTACAGAAAGAGTGTTCAGATCTGCTCAATCAAAAGTATGGTTTAACTCTGTTAGCTGAATGCACAGATCAGAAAGAAGTTTCACCGAATGATTCTGTGTAGTTTATATTTGAAGACATTCCTTTTTCCACTATTACCCTCTTAGCGCTCCGAATCTCCACTTGCATTTTCTACAAAAAGAGTGTTTCATAACTGCTCAATCAAAAATATGTTTTATCTCTGTTAACTGAATTTACAGATCAGAAATAAGTTTCACAGAATGCATCTGTGTAGTTTTTATTTGAAGATATTGTTTTTCCCAATGTAGGCCTCTTAGCGCTTAGCATGTCCAATTGCAGTTTCTACAGAAAGAGTGTTTCAGAACGGCTCAATCAAAAGTAAGGTTCAACTCTGTTAGTTGAATGCACAGAACAGAAAGAATTTTCACAGAATGCTACTGTGTAGTTTATATTTGAATATATTCCTTTCTCCACTATTACCCTCTTAGCGCTACGAATGTCCACTTGCATTTTCTACAGAAAGAGTGTTCAGAACTGCGCAATCAAAAGTATGGTTTAACTCTGTTAGCTTAATGAACATATCAGAAATAAGTTTCACACAATGCTTCTGTGTAGTTTTTATTTGAAGATATTATTTTTCCCAATATAGGCCTCTTAGCGCTCAGAATGTCCAATTGCAGTTTCTACAGAAAGAGTGTTTCAGAAAGGCTCAATCAAAACTAAGGTTCAACTCTGTTAGTTGAATGCACAGAACAGAAAGAAATTTCAAACAATGCTTCTGTGTAGTTTATATTTGAACATATTCTTTTTTCCACTATTACCCACTTGGCGCTACGAATGTCCAGTTGCATTTTCTACAGACAGAGTGTTTCAAAACTGCTCAATCAAAAGTATGGTTTAACTCTGTTAGCTGAATGCTCAGATCAGAAAGAAGTTTCACAGAATGCTTCTGTGTAGTTTATATTTGAATATATTCCTTTTTCCACTACTACTCTCTTAGCGCTCCAAATGTCCAGTTGCATTTTCTACAGAAAGAGTGTTCAGATCTGATCAATCAAAAGTATGGTTTAACTCTGTTAGCTGAATGCACAGATCAGAAAGAAGTTTCACAGAATGATTCTGTGTAGTTTATATTTGGAGACATTCCTTTTTCCACGATTACCCTCTTAGCGCTCTGAATCTCCACTTGCATTTTCTACAGAAAGAGTGTTTCAGAACGGCTCAATCAAAACTAAAGTTCAACTCTTTTAGTTGAACAAACAGAACAGAAAGAAGTTTCACACAATTCTTCTGTGTAGTTTTTATTTGTAGACATTGTTTTTCCCAATATAGGCCTCTTAGCGCTCAGAATGTCCAATTGCAGTTTCTACAGAAAGAGTGTTTCAGAACGGCTCAATCAAAAGTAAGGTTCAACTCTGTTAGTTGAATGCACAGAACAGAAAGAAGTTTCATACAATGCTTCTGTGTAGTTTATATTTGAACATATTCTTTTTTCCACTATTACCCACTTAGCGCTACGAATGTCCAGTTGCATTTTCTACAGACAGAGTGTTTCAAAACTGCTCAATCAAAAGTATGGTTTTACTCTGTTAGCTGAATGCTCAGATCAGAAAGAAGTTTCACAGAATGCTTCTGTGTAGTTTATATTTTAATATATTCCTTTTTCCACTACTACGCTCTTAGCGCTCCAAATGTCCAGTTGCATTTTCTACAGAAAGAGTGTTCAGATCTGCTCAATCAAAAGTATGGTTTAACTCTGTTAGCTGAATGCACAGATCAGAAAGAAATTTCACCGAATGATTCTGTGTAGTTTATATTTGAAGACATTCGTTTTTCCACTATTACCCTCTTAGCGCTCCGAATCTCCACTTGCATTTTCTACAAAAAGAGTGTTTCATAACTGCTGAATCAAAAATATGTTTTATCTCTGTTAACTGAATTTACAGATCCGAAATAAGTTTCACAGAATGCATCTGTGTAGTTTTTATTTGAAGATATTATTTTTCCCAATAGAGGCCTCTTAGCGCTCAGAATGTCCAATTGCAGTTTCTACAGAAAGAGTGTTTCAGAAAGGCTCAATCAAAAGTAAGGTTCAACTCTGTTAGTTGAATGCGCAGAACAGAAAGAAATTTCATACAATGCTTCTGTGTAGTTTATATTTGAAGATATTCTTTTTTCCACTATTACCCACTTGGCGCTACGAATGTCCAGTTGCATTTTCTACAGACAGAGTGTTTCAAAACTGCTCAATCAAAAGTATGGTTAAACTCTGTTAGCTGAATGCACAGATCAGAAAGAAGTTTCACAGAATGCATCTGTGTAGTTTTTATTTCAAGATATTCTTTTTCCCAATGTAGGCCTCTTAGCGCTTAGCATGTCCAATTGCAGTTTCTACAGAAAGAGTGTTTCAGAACGGCTCAATCAAAAGTAAGGTTCAACTCTGTTAGTTGAATGCACAGAACAGAAAGAATTTTCACAGAATGCTACTGTTTAATTTATATTTGAATATATTCCTTTTTCCACTATTACCCTCTTAGCGCTCCGAATGTCCACTTGCATTTTCTACAGAAAGAGTGTTCAGAACTGCACAATCAAAAGTATGGTTTAACTCTGTTAGCTTAATGAACATATCAGAAATAAGTTTCACACAATGCTTCTGTGTAGTTTTTATTTGAAGATATTATTTTTCCCAATAGAGGCCTCTTAGCGCTCAGAATGTCCAATTGCAGTTTCTACAGAAAGAGTGTTTCAGAAAGGCTCAATCAAAAGTAAGGTTCAACTCTGTTAGTTGAATGCACAGAACAGAAAGAAGTTTCATACAATGCTTCTGTGTAGTTTATATTTGAACATATTCTTTTTTCCACTATTACCCACTTGGCGCTACGAATGTCCAGTTGCATTTTCTACAGACAGAGTGTTTCAAAACTGCTCAATCAAAAGTATGGTTTAACTCTGTTAGCTGAATGCTCAGATCAGAAAGAAGTTTCACAGAATGCTTCTGTGTAGTTTATATTTGAATATATTCCTTTTTCCACTACTACGCTCTTAGCGCTCCAAATGTCCAGTTGCATTTTCTACAGAAAGAGTGTTCAGATCTGCTCAATCAAAAGTATGGTTTAACTGTGTTAGCTGAATGCACAGATCAGAAAGATGTTTCACCGAATGATTCTGTGTAGTTTATATTTGAAGACATTCCTTTTTCCACTATTACCCTCTTAGCGCTCCGAATCTCCACTTGCATTTTCTACAAAAAGAGTGTTTCATAACTGCTCAATCAAAAATATGTTTTATCTCTGTTAACTGAATTTACAGATCAGAAATAAGTTTCACAGAATGCATCTGTGTACTTTTTATTTGAAGATATTCTTTTTTCCCAATGTAGGCCTCTTAGCGCTTAGCATGTCCAATTGCAGTTTCTACAGAAAGAGTGTTTCAGAACGGCTCAATCAAAAGTAAGGTTCAACTCTGTTAGTTGAATGCACAGAACAGAAAGAAGTTTCATACAATGCTTCTGTGTAGTTTATATTTTAACATATTCTTTTTTCCACTATTACCCACTTAGCGCTACGAATGTCCAGTTGCATTTTCTACAGACAGAGTGTTTCAAAACTGCTCAATCAAAAGTATGGTTTAACTCTGTTAGCTGAATGCTCAGATCAGAAAGAAGTTTCACAGAATGCTTCTGTGTAGTTTATATTTTAATATATTCCTTTTTCCACTACTACGCTCTTAGCGCTCCAAATGTCCAGTTGCATTTTCTACAGAAAGAGTGTTCAGATCTGCTCAATCAAAAGTATGGTTTAACTCTGTTAGCTGAATGCACAGATCAGAAAGAAGTTTCACCGAATGATTCTGTGTAGTTTATATGTGAAGACATTCGTTTTTCCACTATTACCCCCTTAGCGCTCCGAATCTCCACTTGCATTTTCTACAAAAAGAGTGTTTCATAACTGCTCAATCAAAAATATGTTTTATCTCTGTTAACTGAATTTACAGTTCCGAAATAAGTTTCACAGAATGCATCTGTGTAGTTTTTATTTGAAGATATTATTTTTCCCAATAGAGGCCTCTTAGCGCTCAGAATGTCCAATTGCAATTTCAACAGAAAGATTGTTTCAGAAAGGCTCAATCAAAAGTAAGGTTCAACTCTGTTAGTTGAATGCACAGAACAGAAAGAAGTTTCATACAATGCTTCTGTGTAGTTTATATTTGAACATATTATTTTTCCACTATTACCCACTTAGCGCTACGAATGTCCAGTTGCATTTTCTACAGACAGAGTGTTTCAAAACTGCTCAATCAAAAGTATGGTTAAACTCTGTTAGCTGAATGCACAGATCAGAAAGAAGTTTCACAGAATGATTCTGTGTAGTTTATATTTGTAGACATTCCTTTTTCCTCTATTACCCTCTTAGCGCTCCGAATCTCCACTTGCATTTTCTACAGAAAGAGTGTTTCAGAACGGCTCAATCAAAACTAAGGTTCAACTCTTTTAGTTGTACAAACAGAACAGAAAGAAGTTTCACACAATTCTTCTGTGTAGTTTTTATTTGTAGACATTCTTTTTCCCAATATAGGCCTCTTAGCGCTCAGAATGTCCAATTGCAGTTTCTACAGAAAGAGTGTTTCAGAACGGCTCAATCAAAAGTAAGGTTCAACTCTGTTAGTTGAATGCACAGAACAGAAAGAAGTTTCATACAATGCTTCTGTGTAGTTTATATTTGAACATATTCTTTTTTCCTCTATTACCCAATTAGCGCTACGAATGTCCAGTTGCATTTTCTACAGACAGAGTGTTTCAAAACTGCTCAATCAAAAGTATGGTTTAACTCTGTTAGCTGAATGCTCAGATCAGAAAGAAGTTTCACAGAATGCTTCTGTGTAGTTTATATTTGAATATATTCCTTTTTCCACTACTATGCTCTTAGCGCTCCAAATGTCCAGTTGCATTTTCTACAGAAAGAGTGTTCAGATCTGCTCAATAAAAAGTATGGTTTAACTCTGTTAGCTGAATGCACAGATCAGAAAGAAGTTTCAGCGAATGATTCTGTGTAGTTTATATTTGAAGACATTCCTTTTTCCAATATTACCCTCTTAGCGCTCCGAATCTCCACTTGCATTTTCTACAAAAAGAGTGTTTCATAACTGCTCAATCAAAAATATGTTTTATCTCTGTTAACTGAATTTACAGATCAGAAATAAGTTTCACAGAATGCATCTGTGTACTTTTTATTTGAAGATATTCTTTTTCCCAATGTAGGCCTCTTAGCGCTTAGCATGTCCAATTGCAGTTTCTACAGAAAGAGTGTTTCAGAACGGTTCAATCAAAAGTAAGGTTCAACTCTGTTAGTTGAATGCACAGAACAGAAAGAATTTTCACAGAATGCTACTGTGTAGTTTATATTTGAATATATTCCTTTCTCCACTATTACCCTCTTAGCGCTCCGAATGTCCACTTGCATTTTCTACAGAAAGAGTGTTCAGAACTGCGCAATCAAAAGTATGGTTTAACTCTGTTAGCTTAATGAACATATCAGAAATAAGTTTCACACAATGCTTCTGTGTAGTTTTTATTTGAAGATATTATTTTTCCCAATATAGGCCTCTTAGCGCTCAGAATGTCCAATTGCAGTTTCTACAGAAAGAGTGTTTCAGAAAGGCTCAATCAAAAGTAAGGTTCAACTCTGTTATTTGAATGCGCAGAACAGAAAGAAATTTCATACAATGCTTCTGTGTAGTTTATAATTGAAGATATTCTTTTTTCCACTATTACCCACTTGGCGCTACGAATGTCCGGTTGCATTTTCTACAGACAGAGTGTTTCAAAACTGCTCATTCAAAAGTATGGTTTAACTCTGTTAGCTGAATGCTCAGATCAGAAAGAAGTTTCACAGAATGCTTCTGTGTAGTTTATATTTGAATATATTCCTTTTTCCACTACTACTCTCTTAGCGCTCCAAATGTCCAGTTGCATTTTCTACAGAAAGAGTGTTCAGATCTGCTCAATCAAAAGTATGGTTTAACTCTGTTAGCTGAATGCACAGATCAGAAAGAAGTTTCACAGAATGATTCTGTGTAGTTTATATTTGGAGACATTCCTTTTTCCACTATTACCCTCTTAGCGCTCCGAAAATCCACTTGCATTTTCTACAGAAAGAGTGTTTCAGAACGGCTCAATCAAAACTAAGGTTCAACTCTTTTAGTTGAACAAACAGAACAGAAAGAAGTTTCACACAATTCTTCTGTGTAGTTTTTATTTGTAGACATTCTTTTTCCCAATATAGGCCTCTTAGCGCTCAGAATGTCCAATTGCAGTTTCTACAGAAAGAGTGTTTCAGAACGGCTCAATCAAAGTATGGTTCAACTCTGTTAGTTGAATGCACAGAACAGAAAGAAGTTTCATACAATGCTTCTGTGTAGTTTATATTTGAACATATTCTTTTTTCCACTATTACCCACTTAGCGCTACGAATGTCCAGTTGCATTTTCTACAGACAGAGTGTTTCAAAACTGCTCAATCAAAAGTATGGTTTACCTCTGTTAGCTGAATGCTCAGATCAGAAAGAAGTTTCACAGAATGCTTCTGTGTAGTTTATATTTGAATATATTCCTTTTTCCACTACTACGCTCTTAGCGCTCCAAATGTCCAGTTGCATTTTCTACAGAAAGAGTGTTCAGATCTGCACAATCAAAAGTATGGTTTAACTCTGTTAGCTGAATGCACAGATCAGAAAGAAGTTTCACCGAATGATTCTGTGTAGTTTATATTTGAAGACATTCCTTTTTCCACTATTACCCTCTTAGTGCTCCGAATCTCCACTTGCATTTTCTACAAAAAGAGTGTTTCATAACTGCTCAATCAAAAATATGTTTTATCTCTGTTAACTGAATTTACAGATCAGAAATAAGTTTCACAGAATGCATCTGTGTAGTTTTTATTTGAAGATATTGTTTTTCCCAATGTAGGCCTCTTAGCGCTTAGCATGTCCAATTGCAGTTTCTACAGAAAGAGTGTTTCAGAACGGCTCAATCAAAAGTAAGGTTCAACTCTGTTAGTTGAATGCACAGAACAGAAAGAATTTTCACAGAATGCTACTGTTTAATTTATATTTGAATATATTCCTTTTTCCACTATTACCCTCTTAGCGCTCCGAATGTCCACTTGCATTTTCTACAGAAAGAGTGTTCAGAACTGCACAATCAAAAGTATGGTTTAACTCTGTTAGCTTAATGAACATATCAGAAATAAGTTTCACACAATGCTTCTGTGTAGTTTTTATTTGAAGATATTATTTTTCCCAATAGAGGCCTCTTAGCGCTCAGAATGTCCAATTGCAGTTTCTACAGAAAGAGTGTTTCAGAAAGGCTCAATCAAAAGTAAGGTTCAACTCTGTTAGTTGAATGCACAGAACAGAAAGAAGTTTCATACAATGCTTCTGTGTAGTTTATATTTGAACATATTCTTTTTTCCACTATTACCCACTTGGCGCTACGAATGTCCAGTTGCATTTTCTACAGACAGAGTGTTTCAAAACTGCTCAATCAAAAGTATGGTTTAACTCTGTTAGCTGAATGCTCAGATCAGAAAGAAGTTTCACAGAATGCTTCTGTGTAGTTTATATTTGAATATATTCCTTTTTCCACTTCTACGCTCTTAGCGCTCCAAATGTCCAGTTGCATTTTCTACAGAAAGAGTGTTCAGATCTGCTCAATCAAAAGTATGGTTTAACTGTGTTAGCTGAATGCACAGATCAGAAAGATGTTTCACCGAATGATTCTGTGTAGTTTATATTTGAAGACATTCCTTTTTCCACTATTACCCTCTTAGCGCTCCGAATCTCCACTTGCATTTTCTACAAAAAGAGTGTTTCATAACTGCTCAATCAAAAATATGTTTTATCTCTGTTAACTGAATTTACAGATCAGAAATAAGTTTCACAGAATGCATCTGTGTACTTTTTATTTGAAGATATTCTTTTTTCCCAATGTAGGCCTCTTAGCGCTTAGCATGTCCAATTGCAGTTTCTACAGAAAGAGTGTTTCAGAACGGCTCAATCAAAAGTAAGGTTCAACTCTGTTAGTTGAATGCACAGAACAGAAAGAAGTTTCATACAATGCTTCTGTGTAGTTTATATTTTAACATATTCTTTTTTCCACTATTACCCACTTAGCGCTACGAATGTCCAGTTGCATTTTCTACAGACAGAGTGTTTCAAAACTGCTCAATCAAAAGTATGGTTTAACTCTGTTAGCTGAATGCTCAGATCAGAAAGAAGTTTCACAGAATGCTTCTGTGTAGTTTATATTTTAATATATTCCTTTTTCCACTACTACGCTCTTAGCGCTCCAAATGTCCAGTTGCATTTTCTACAGAAAGAGTGTTCAGATCTGCTCAATCAAAAGTATGGTTTAACTCTGTTAGCTGAATGCACAGATCAGAAAGAAGTTTCACCGAATGATTCTGTGTAGTTTATATTTGAAGACATTCCTTTTTCCACTATTACCCTCTTAGCGCTCCGAATCTCCACTTGCATTTTCTACAAAAAGAGTGTTTCATAACTGCTCAATCAAAAATATGTTTTATCTCTGTTAACTGAATTTACAGATCAGAAATAAGTTTCACAGAATGCATCTGTGTAGTTTTTATTTCAAGATATTCTTTTTCCCAATGTAGGCCTCTTAGCGCTTAGCATGTCCAATTGCAGTTTCTACAGAAAGAGTGTTTCAGAACGGCTCAATCAAAAGTAAGGTTCAACTCTGTTAGTTGAATGCACAGAACAGAAAGAATTTTCACAGAATGCTACTGTGTAGTTTATATTTGAATATATTCCTTTTTCCACTATTACCCTCTTAGCGCTCCGAATGTCCACTTGCATTTTCTACAGAAAGAGTGTTCAGAACTGCACAATCAAAAGTATGGTTTAACTCTGTTAGCTTAATGAACATATCAGAAATAAGTTTCACACAATGCTTCTGTGTAGTTTTTATTTGAAGATATTATTTTCCCCAATAGAGGCCTCTTAGCGCTCAGAATGTCCAATTGCAGTTTCTACAGAAAGAGTGTTTCAGAAAGGCTCAATCAAAAGTAAGGTTCAACTCTGTTAGTTGAATGCACAGAACAGAAAGAAGTTTCATACAATGCTTCTGTGTAGTTTATATTTGAACATATTCTTTTTTCCACTATTACCCACTTGGCGCTACGAATGTCCAGTTGCATTTTCTACAGACAGAGTGTTTCAAAACTGCTCAATCAAAAGTATGGTTTAACTCTGTTAGCTGAATGCTCAGATCAGAAAGAAGTTTCACAGAATGCTTCTGTGTAGTTTATATTTGAATATATTCCTTTTTCCACTACTACGCTCTTAGCGCTCCAAATGTCCAGTTGCATTTTCTACAGAAAGAGTGTTCAGATCTGCTCAATCAAAAGTATGGTTTAACTGTGTTAGCTGAATGCACAGATCAGAAAGATGTTTCACCGAATGATTCTGTGTAGTTTATATTTGAAGACATTCCTTTTTCCACTATTACCCACTTAGCGCTCCGAATCTCCACTTGCATTTTCTACAAAAAGAGTGTTTCATAACTGCTCAATCAAAAATATGTTTTATCTCTGTTAACTGAATTTACAGATCAGAAATAAGTTTCACAGAATGCATCTGTGTACTTTTTATTTGAAGATATGTTTTTTCCCAATGTAGGCCTCTTAGCGCTTAGCATGTCCAATTGCAGTTTCTACAGAAAGAGTGTTTCAGAACGGCTCAATCAAAAGTAAGGTTCAACTCTGTTAGTTGAATGCACAGAACAGAAAGAATTTTCACAGAATGCTACTGTGTAGTTTATATTTGAATATATTCCTTTTTCCACTATTACCCTCTTAGCGCTCCGAATGTCCACTTGCATTTTCTACAGAAAGAGTGTTCAGAACTGCACAATCAAAAGTATGGTTTAACTCTGTTAGCTTAATGAACATATCAGAAATAAGTTTCACACAATGCTTCTGTGTAGTTTTTATTTGAAGATATTATTTTCCCCAATAGAGGCCTCTTAGCGCTCAGAATGTCCAATTGCAGTTTCTACAGAAAGAGTGTTTCAGAAAGGCTCAATCAAAAGTAAGGTTCAACTCTGTTAGTTGAATGCACAGAACAGAAAGAAGTTTCATACAATGCTTCTGTGTAGTTTATATTTGAACATATTCTTTTTTCCACTATTACCCACTTGGCGTTACGAATGTCCAGTTGCATTTTCTACAGACAGAGTGTTTCAAAACTGCTCAATCAAAAGTATGGTTTAACTCTGTTAGCTGAATGCTCAGATCAGAAAGAAGTTTCACAGAATGCTTCTGTGTAGTTTATATTTGAATATATTCCTTTTTCCACTACTACGCTCTTAGCGCTCCAAATGTCCAGTTGCATTTTCTACAGAAAGAGTGTTCAGATCTGCTCAATCAAAAGTATGGTTTAACTGTGTTAGCTGAATGCACAGATCAGAAAGATATTTCACCGAATGATTCTGTGTAGTTTATATTTGAAGACATTCCTTTTTCCACTATTACCCACTTAGCGCTCCGAATCTCCACTTGCATTTTCTACAAAAAGAGTGTTTCATAACTGCTCAATCAAAAATATGTTTTATCTCTGTTAACTGAATTTACAGATCAGAAATAAGTTTCACAGAATGCATCTGTGTACTTTTTATTTGAAGATATTCTTTTTCCCAATGTAGGCCTCTTAGCGCTTAGCATGTCCAATTGCAGTTTCTACAGAAAGAGTGTTTCAGAACGGCTCAATCAAAAGTAAGGTTCAACTCTGTTAGTTGAATGCACAGAACAGAAAGAATTTTCACAGAATGCTACTGTGTAGTTTATATTTGAATATATTCTTTTCTCCACTATTACCCTCTTAGCGCTACGAATGTCCACTTGCATTTTCTACAGAAAGAGTGTTCAGAACTGCGCAATCAAAAGTATGGTTTAACCCTGTTAGCTTAATGAACATATCAGAAATAAGTTTCACACAATGCTTCTGTGTAGTTTTTATTTGAAGATATTATTTTTCCCAATATAGGCCTCTTAGCGCTCAGAATGTCCAATTGCAGTTTCTACAGAAAGAGTGTTTCAGAAAGGCTCAATCAAAACTAAGGTTCAACTCTGTTAGTTGAATGCACAGAACAGAAAGAAATTTCAAACAATGCTTCTGTGTAGTTTATATTTGAACATATTCTTTTTTCCACTATTACCCACTTGGCGCTACGAATGTCCAGTTGCATTTTCTACAGACAGAGTGTTTCAAAACTGCTCAATCAAAAGTATGTTTTAACTCTGTTAGCTGAATGCTCAGATCAGAAAGAAGTTTCACAGAATGCTTCTGTGTAGTTTATATTTGAATATATTCCTTTTTCCACTACTACTCTCTTAGCGCTCCAAAGGTCCAGTTGCATTTTCTACAGAAAGAGTGTTCAGATCTGCTCAATCAAAAGTATGGTTTAACTCTGTTAGCTGAATACTCAGATCAGAAAGAAGTTTCACAGAATGCTTCTGTGTAGTTTATATTTGAATATATTCCTTTTTCCACTACTATGCACTTAGCGCTCCAAATGTCCAGTTGCATTTTCTACAGAAAGAGTGTTCAGATCTGCTCAATAAAAAGTATGGTTTAACTCTGTTAGCTGAATGCACAGATCAGAAAGAAGTTTCAGCGAATGATTCTGTGTAGTTTATATTTGAAGACATTCCTTTTTCCAATATTACCCTCTTAGCGCTCCGAATCTCCACTTGCATTTTCTACAAAAAGAGTGTTTCATAACTGCTCAATCAAAAATATGTTTTATCTCTGTTAACTGAATTTACAGATCAGAAATAAGTTTCACAGAATGCATCTGTGTAGTTTTTATTTGAAGATATTCTTTTTCCCAATGTAGGCCTCTTAGCGCTTAGCATGTCCAATTGCAGTTTCTACAGAAAGAGTGTTTCAGAACGGTTCAATCAAAAGTAAGGTTCAACTCTGTTAGTTGAATGCACAGAACAGAAAGAATTTTCACAGAATGCTACTGTGTAGTTTATATTTGAATATATTCCTTTCTCCACTATTACCCTCTTAGCGCTCCGAATGTCCACTTGCATTTTCTACAGAAAGAGTGTTCAGAACTGCGCAATCAAAAGTATGGTTTAACTCTGTTAGCTTAATGAACATATCAGAAATAAGTTTCACACAATGCTTCTGTGTAGTTTTTATTTGAAGATATTATTTTTCCCAATATAGGCCTCTTAGCGCTCAGAATGTCCAATTGCAGTTTCTACAGAAAGAGTGTTTCAGAAAGGCTCAATCAAAAGTAAGGTTCAACTCTGTTATTTGAATGCGCAGAACAGAAAGAAATTTCATACAATGCTTCTGTGTAGTTTATAATTGAAGATATTCTTTTTTCCACTATTACCCACTTGGCGCTACGAATGTCCGGTTGCATTTTCTACAGACAGAGTGTTTCAAAACTGCTCATTCAAAAGTATGGTTTAACTCTGTTAGCTGAATGCTCAGATCAGAAAGAAGTTTCACAGAATGCTTCTGTGTAGTTTATATTTGAATATATTCCTTTTTCCACTACTACTCTCTTAGCGCTCCAAATGTCCAGTTGCATTTTCTACAGAAAGAGTGTTCAGATCTGCTCAATCAAAAGTATGGTTTAACTCTGTTAGCTGAATGCACAGATCAGAAAGAAGTTTCACAGAATGATTCTGTGTAGTTTATATTTGGAGACATTCCTTTTTCCACTATTACCCACTTAGCGCTCCGAAAATCCACTTGCATTTTCTACAGAAAGAGTGTTTCAGAACGGCTCAATCAAAACTAAGGTTCAACTCTTTTAGTTGAACAAACAGAACAGAAAGAAGTTTCACACAATTCTTCTGTGTAGTTTTTATTTCTAGACATTCTTTTTCCCAATATAGGCCTCTTAGCGCTCAGAATGTCCAATTGCAGTTTCTACAGAAAGAGTGTTTCAGAACGGCTCAATCAAAAGTAAGGTTCAACTCTGTTAGTTGAATGCACAGAACAGAAAGAAGTTTCATACAATGCTTCTGTGTAGTTCATATTTGAACATATTCTTTTTTCCACTATTACCCACTTAGCGCTACGAATGTCCAGTGGCATTTTCTACAGACAGAGTGTTTCAAAACTGCTCAATCAAAAGTATGGTTTAACTCTGTTAGCTGAATGCTCAGATCAGAAAGAAGTTTCACAGAATGCTTCTGTGTAGTTTATATTTGAATATATTCCTTTTTCCACTACTACGCTCTTAGCGCTCCAAATGTCCAATTGCATTTTCTACAGAAAGAGTGTTCAGATCTGCTCAATCAAAAGTATGGTTTAACTCTTTTAGCTGAATGCACAGATCAGAAAGAAGTTTCACCAAATGATTCTGTGTAGTTTATATTTGAAGACATTCCTTTTTCCACTATTACCCACTTAGCGCTCCGAATCTCCACTTGCATTTTCTACAAAAAGAGTGTTTCATAACTGCTCAAACAAAAATATGTTTTATCTCTGTTAACTGAATTTACAGATCAGAAATAAGTTTCACAGAATGCATCTGTGTAGTTTTTATTTGAAGATATTCTTTTTCCCAATGTAGGCCTCTTAGCGCTTAGCATGTCCAATTGCAATTTCTACAGAACGAGTGTTTCAGAACGGCTCAATCAAAAGTAAGGTTCAACTCTCTTAGTTGAATGCACAGAACAGAAAGAATTTTCACAGAATGCTACTGTGTAGTTTATATTTGAATATATTCCTTTTTCCACTATTACCCTCTTAGCGCTCCGAATGTGCACTTGCATTTTCTACAGAAAGAGTGTTCAGAACTGCGCAATCAAAAGTATGGTTTAACTGTGTTAGCTTAATGAACATATCAGAAATAAGTTTCACACAATGCTTCTGTGTAGTTTTTATTTGAAGATATTATTTTTCCCAATAGAGACCTCTTCGCGCTCAGAATGTCCAATTGCAGTTTCTACAGAAAGAGTGTTTCAGAAAGGCTCAATCAAAAGTAAGGTTCAACTCTGTTAGTTGAATGCAGAGAACAGAAAGAAGTTTCATACAATGCTTTTGTGTAGTTTATATTTGAACATATTCTTTTTTCCACTATTACCCACTTAGCGCTACGAATGTCCAGTTGCATTTTCTACAGACAGAGTGTTTCAAAACTGCTCAATCAAAAGTATGGTTTAACTCTGTTAGCTGAATGCTCAGATCAGAAAGAAGTTTCACAGAATGCTTCTGTGTAGTTTATATTTGAATATATTCCTTTTTCCACTACTACTCTCTTAGCGCTCCAAATGTCCAGTTGCATTTTCTACAGAAAGAGTGTTCAGATCTGCTCAATCAAAAGTATGGTTTAACTCTGTTAGCTGAATGCACAGATCAGAAAGAACTTTCACAGAATGATTCTGTGTAGTTTATATTTGGAGACATTCCTTTTTCCACTATTACCCTCTTAGCGCTCCGAATCTCCACTTGCATTTTCTACAGAAAGAGTGTTTCAGAACGGCTCAATCAAAACTAAGGTTCAACTCTTTTAGTTGAACAAACAGAACAGAAAGAAGTTTCACACAATTCTTCTGTGTAGTTTTTATTTGTAGACATTCTTTTTCCCAATATAGGCCTCTTAGCGCTCAGAATGTCCAATTGCAGTTTCTACAGAAAGAGTGTTTCAGAACGGCTCAATCAAAAGTAAGGTTCAACTCTGTTAGTTGAATGCACAGAACAGAAAGAAGTTTCATACAATGCTTCTGTGTAGTTCATATTTGAACATATACTTTTTTCCACTATTACCCACTTAGCGCTACGAATGTCCAGTTGCATTTTCTACAGACAGAGTGTTTCAAAACTGCTCAATCAAAAGTATGGTTTAACTCTGTTAGCTGAATGCTCAGATCAGAAAGAAGTTTCACAGAATGCTTCTGTGTAGTTTATATTTGAATATATTACTTTTTCCACTACTACGCTCTTAGCGCTACAAATGTCCAGTTGCATTTTCTACAGAAAGAGTGTTCAGATCTGCTCAATAAAAAGTATGGTTTAACTCTGTTAGCTGAATGCACAGATCAGAAAGAAGTTTCACCGAATGATTCTGTGTAGTTTATATTTGAAGACATTCCTTTTTCCACTATTACCCACTTAGCGCTCCGAATCTCCACTTGCATTTTCTACAAAAAGGCTGTTTCATAACTGCTCAAACAAAAATATATTTTATCTCTGTTAACTGAATTTACAGATCAGAAATAAGTTTCACAGAATGCATCTGTGTAGTTTTTATTTGAAGATATTCTTTTTCCCAATGTAGGCCTCTTAGCGCTTAGCATGTCCAATTGCAGTTTCTACAGAACGAGTGTTTCAGAACGGCTCAATCAAAAGTAAGGTTCAACTCTCTTAGTTGAATGCACAGAACAGAAAGAATTTTCACAGAATGCGACTGTGTGGTTTATATTTGAAAATATTCCTTTTTCCACTATTACCCTCTTAGCGCTCCGAATGTCCACTTGCATTTTCTACAGAAAGAGTGTTCAGAACTGCGCAATCAAAAGTGTGGTTTAACTCTGTTAGCTTAATGAACATATCAGAAATAAGTTTCACACAATGCTTCTGTGTAGTTTTTATTTGAAGATATTATTTTTCCCAATAGAGGCCTCTTCGCGCTCAGAATGTCCAATTGCAGTTTCTACAGAAAGAGTGTTTCAGAAAGGCTCAATCAAAAGTAAGGTTCAACTCTGTTAGTTGAATGCACAGAACAGAAAGAAGTTTCATACAATGCTTCTGTGTAGTTTATATTTGAACATATTCTTTTTTCCACTATTACCCACTTAGCGCTACGAATGTCCAGTTGCATTTTCTACAGACAGAGTGTTTCAAAACTGCTCAATCAAAAGTATGGTTTACCTCTGTTAGCTGAATGCTCAGATAAGAAAGAAGTTTCACAGAATGCTTCTGTGTAGTTTATATTTGAATATATTCCTTTTTCCACTACTACCCTCTTAGCGCTCCAAATGTCCAGTTGCATTTTCTACAGAAAGAGTGTTCAGATCTGCTTAATCAAAAGTATGGTTTAACTCTGTTAGCTGAATGCACAGATCAGAAAGAAGTTTCACAGAATGATTCTGTGTAGTTTATATTTGGAGACATTCCTTTTTCCACTATTACCTTCTTAGCGCTCCGAATCTCCACTTGCATTTTCTACAGAAAGATTGTTTCAGAACGGCTCAATCAAAACTAAGGTTCAACTCTTTTAGTTGAACAAACAGAACAGAAAGAAGTTTCACACAATTCTTCTGTGTAGTTTTTATTTGTAGACATTCTTTTTCCCAATATAGGCCTCTTAGCGCTCAGAATGTCCAATTGCAGTTTCTACAGGAAGAGTGTTTCAGAACGGCTCAATCAAAAGTAAGGTTCAACTCTGTTAGTTGAATGCACAGAACAGAAAGAAGTTTCATACAATGCTTCTGTGTAGTTCATATTTGAACATATTCTTTTTTCCACTATTACCCACTTAGCGCTACGAATGTCCAGTTGCATTTTCTACAGACAGAGTGTTTCAAAACTGCTCAATCAAAAGTATGGTTTAACTCTGTTAGCTGAATGCTCAGATCAGAAAGAAGTTTCACAGAATGCTTCTGTGAAGTTTATATTTGAATATATTCCTTTTTCCACTACTACGCTCTTAGCGCTCCAAATGTCCAGTTGCATTTTCAACAGAAAGAGTGTTCAGATCTGCTCAATCAAAAGTATGGTTTAACTCTGTTAGCTGAATGCACAGATCAGAAAGAAGTTTCACCGAATGATTCTGTGTAGTTTATATTTGAAGACATTCCTTTTTCCACTATTACCCTCTTAGCGCTCCGAATCTCCACTTGCATTTTCTACAAAAAGAGTGTTTCATAACTGCTGAATCAAAAATATGTTTTATCTCTGTTAACTGAATTTACAGATCAGAAATAAGTTTCACAGAATGCATCTGTGTAGTTTTTATTTGAAGATATTCTTTTTCCCAATGTAGGCCTCTTAGCGCTTAGCATGTCCAATTGCAGTTTCTACAGAAAGAGTGTTTCAGAACGGCTCAATCAAAAGTAAGGTTCAACTCTGTTAGTTGAATGCACAGAACAGAAAGAATTTTCACAGAATGCTACTGTGTAGTTTATATTTGAATATATTCCTTTTTCCACTATTACCCTCTTAGCGCTCCGAATGTCCACTTGCATTTTCTACAGAAAGAGTGTTCAGAACTGCGCAATCAAAAGTATGGTTTAACTCTGTTAGCTTAATGAACATATCAGAAATAAGTTTCACACAGTGCTTCTGTGTAGTTTTTATTTGAAGATATTATTTTTCCCAATAGAGGCCTCTTAGCGCTCAGAATGTCCAATTGCAGTTTCTACAGAAAGAGTGTTTCAGAAAGGCTCAATCAAAAGTAAGTTTCAACTCTGTTAGTTGAATGCACAGAACAGAAAGGAGTTTCATACAATGCTTCTGTGTAGTTTATATTTGAACATATTCTTTTTTCCACTATTATCCACTTGGAGCTACGAATGTCCAGTTGCATTTTCTACAGACAGAGTGTTTCAAAACTGCTCAATCAAAAGTATGGTTTAACTCTGTTAGCTGAATACTCAGATCAGAAAGAAGTTTCACAGAATGCTTCTGTGTAGTTTATATTTGAATATATTCCTTTTTCCACTACTACGGTCTTAGCGCTCCAAATGTCCAGTTGCATTTTCTACAGAAAGAGTGTTCAGATCTGCTCAATCAAAAGTATGGTTTAACTCTGTTAGCTGAATGCACAGATCAGAAAGAAGTTTCACCGAATGATTCTGTGTAGTTTATATTTGAAGACATTCCTTTTTCCACTATTACCCTCTTAGCGCTCCGAATCTCCACTTGCATTTTCTACAAAAAGTGTGTTTCATAACTGCTCAATCAAAAATATGTTTTATCTCTGTTAACTGAATTTACAGATCAGAAATAAGTTTCACAGAATGCATCTGTGTAGTTTTTATTTGAAGATATTCTTTTTCCCAATGTAGGCCTCTTAGCGCTTAGCATGTCCAATTGCAGTTTCTACAGAAAGAGTGTTTCAGAACGGCTCAATCAAAAGTAAGGTTCAACTCTGTTAGTTGAATGCACAGAACAGAAAGAATTTTCACAGAATGCTACTGTGTAGTTTATATTTGAATATATTCCTTTCTCCACTATTACCCTCTTAGCGCTACGAATGTCCACTTGCATTTTCTACAGAAAGAGTGTTCAGAACTGCGCAATCAAAAGTATGGTTTAACTCTGTTAGCTTAATGAACATATCAGAAATAAGTTTCACACAATGCTTCTGTGTAGTTTTTATTTGAAGATATTATTTTTCCCAATATAGGCCTCTTAGCGCTCAGAATGTCAAATTGCAGTTTCTACAGAAAGAGTGTTTCAGAAAGGCTCAATCAAAACTAAGGTTCAACTCTGTTAGTTGAATGCACAGAACAGAAAGAAATTTCAAACAATGCTTCTGTGTAGTTTATATTTGAACATATTCTTTTTTCCACTATTACCCACTTGGCGCTACGAATGTCCAGTTGCATTTTCTACAGACAGAGTGTTTCAAAACTGCTCAATCAAAAGTATGGTTTAACTCTGTTAGCTGAATGCTCAGATCAGAAAGAAGTTTCACAGAATGCTTCTTTGTAGTTTATATTTGAATATATTCCTTTTTCCACTACTACTCTCTTAGCGCTCCAAATGTCCAGTTGCATTTTCTACAGAAAGAGTGTTCAGATCTGCTCAATCAAAAGTATGGTTTAACTCTGTTAGCTGAATGCACAGATCAGAAAGAAGTTTCACAGAATGATTCTGTGTAGTTTATATTTGCAGACATTCCTTTTTCCACGATTACCCTCTTAGCGCTCTGAATCTCCACTTGCATTTTCTACAGAAAGAGTGTTTCAGAACGGCTCAATCAAAACTAAAGTTCAACTCTTTTAGTTGAACAAACAGAACAGAAAGAAGTTTCACACAATTCTTCTGTGTAGTTTTTATTTGTAGACATTGTTTTTCCCAATATAGGCCTCTTAGCGCTCCGAATGTCCACTTGCATTTTCTACAGAAAGAGTGTTCAGAACTGCACAATCAAAAGTATGGTTTAACTCTGTTAGCTTAATGAACATATCAGAAATAAGTTTCACACAATGCTTCTGTGTAGTTTTTATTTGAAGATATTATTTTTCCCAATAGAGGCCTCTTAGCGCTCAGAATGTCCAATTGCAGTTTCTACAGAAAGAGTGTTTCAGAAAGGCTCAATCAAAAGTAAGGTTCAACTCTGTTAGTTGAATGCACAGAACAGAAAGAAGTTTCATACAATGCTTCTGTGTAGTTTATATTTGAACATATTCTTTTTTCCACTATTACCCACTTGGCGCTACGAATGTCCAGTTGCATTTTCTACAGACAGAGTGTTTCAAAACTGCTCAATCAAAAGTATGGTTTAACTCTGTTAGCTGAATGCTCAGATCAGAAAGAAGTTTCACAGAATGCTTCTGTGTAGTTTATATTTGAATATATTCCTTTTTCCACTACTACGCTCTTAGCGCTCCAAATGTCCAGTTGCATTTTCTACAGAAAGAGTGTTCAGATCTGCTCAATCAAAAGTATGGTTTAACTGTGTTAGCTGAATGCACAGATCAGAAAGATGTTTCACCGAATGATTCTGTGTATTTTATATTTGAAGACATTCCTTTTTTCACTATTACCCTCTTAGCGCTCCGAATCTCCACTTGCATTTTCTACAAAAAGAGTGTTTCATAACTGCTCAATCAAAAATATGTTTTATCTCTGTTAACTGAATTTACAGATCAGAAATAAGTTTCACAGAATGCATCTGTGTACTTTTTATTTGAAGATATTCTTTTTTCCCAATGTAGGCCTCTTAGCGCTTAGCATGTCCAATTGCAGTTTCTACAGAAAGAGTGTTTCAGAACGGCTCAATCAAAAGTAAGGTTCAACTCTGTTAGTTGAATGCACAGAACAGAAAGAAGTTTCATACAATGCTTCTGTGTAGTTTATATTTTAACATATTCTTTTTTCCACTATTACCCACTTAGCGCTACGAATGTCCAGTTGCATTTTCTACAGACAGAGTGTTTCAAAACTGCTCAATCAAAAGTATGGTTTAACTCTGTTAGCTGAATGCTCAGATCAGAAAGAAGTTTCACAGAATGCTTCTGTGTAGTTTATATTTTAATATATTCCTTTTTCCACTACTACGCTCTTAGCGCTCCAAATGTCCAGTTGCATTTTCTACAGAAAGAGTGTTCAGATCTGCTCAATCAAAAGTATGGTTTAAATCTGTTAGCTGAATGCACAGATCAGAAAGAAGTTTCACCGAATGATTCTGTGTAGTTTATATGTGAAGACATTCGTTTTTCCACTATTACCCCCTTAGCGCTCCGAATCTCCACTTGCATTTTCTACAAAAAGAGTGTTTCATAACTGCTCAATCAAAAATATGTTTTATCTCTGTTAACTGAATTTACAGTTCCGAAATAAGTTTCACAGAATGCATCTGTGTAGTTTTTATTTGAAGATATTATTTTTCCCAATAGAGGCCTCTTAGCGCTCAGAATGTCCAATTGCAGTTTCAACAGAAAGATTGTTTCAGAAAGGCTCAATCAAAAGTAAGGTTCAACTCTGTTAGTTGAATGCACAGAACAGAAAGAAGTTTCATACAATGCTTCTGTGTAGTTTATATTTGAACATATAATTTTTCCACTATTACCCACTTAGCGCTACGAATGTCCAGTTGCATTTTCTACAGACAGAGTGTTTCAAAACTGCTCAATCAAAAGTATGGTTAAACTCTGTTAGCTGAATGCACAGATCAGAAAGAAGTTTCACAGAATGCTTCTGTGTAGTTTATATTTGAATATATTCCTTTTTCCACTACTATGCTCTTAGCGCTCCAAATGTCCAGTTGCATTTTCTACAGAAAGAGTGTTCAGATCTGCTCAATAAAAAGTATGGTTTAACTCTGTTAGCTGAATGCACAGATCAGAAAGAAGTTTCAGCGAATGATTCTGTGTAGTTTATATTTGAAGACATTCCTTTTTCCAATATTACCCTCTTAGCGCTCCGAATCTCCACTTGCATTTTCTACAAAAAGAGTGTTTCATAACTGCTCAATCAAAAATATGTTTTATCTCTGTTAACTGAATTTACAGATCAGAAATAAGTTTCACAGAATGCATCTGTGTAGTTTTTATTTGAAGATATTCTTTTTCCCAATGTAGGCCTCTTAGCGCTTAGCATGTCCAATTGCAGTTTCTACAGAAAGAGTGTTTCAGAACGGTTCAATCAAAAGTAAGGTTCAACTCTGTTAGTTGAATGCACAGAACAGAAAGAATTTTCACAGAATGCTACTGTGTAGTTTATATTTGAATATATTCCTTTCTCCACTATTACCCTCTTAGCGCTCCGAATGTCCACTTGCAATTTCTACAGAAAGAGTGTTCAGAACTGCGCAATCAAAAGTATGGTTTAACTCTGTTAGCTTAATGAACATATCAGAAATAAGTTTCACACAATGCTTCTGTGTAGTTTTTATTTGAAGATATTATTTTTCCCAATATAGGCCTCTTAGCGCTCAGAATGTCCAATTGCAGTTTCAACAGAAAGATTGTTTCAGAAAGGCTCAATCAAAATTAAGGTTCAACTCTGTTAATTGAATGCACAGAACAGAAAGAAATTTCATACAATGCTTCTGTGTAGTTTATAATTGAAGATATTCTTTTTTCCACTATTACCCACTTGGCGCTACGAATGTCCGGTTGCATTTTCTACAGACAGAGTGTTTCAAAACTGCTCATTCAAAGTATGGTTTAACTCTGTTAGCTGAATGCTCAGATCAGAAAGAAGTTTCACAGAATGCTTCTGTGTAGTTTATATTTGAATATATTCCTTTTTCCACTACTACTCTCTTAGCGCTCCAAATGTCCAGTTGCATTTTCTACAGAAAGAGTGTTCAGATCTGCTCAATCAAAAGTATGGTTTAACTCTGTTAGCTGAATGCACAGATCAGAAAGAAGTTTCACAGAATGATTCTGTGTAGTTTATATTTGGAGACATTCCTTTTTCCACTATTACCCTCTTAGCGCTCCGAAAATCCACTTGCATTTTCTACAGAAAGAGTGTTTCAGAACGGCTCAATCAAAACTAAGGTTCAACTCTTTTAGTTGAACAAACAGAACAGAAAGAAGTTTCACACAATTCTTCTGTGTAGTTTTTATTTGTAGACATTCTTTTTCCCAATATAGGCCTCTTAGCGCTCAGAATGTCCAATTGCAGTTTCTACAGAAAGAGTGTTTCAGAACGGCTCAATCAAAGTATGGTTCAACTCTGTTAGTTGAATGCACAGAACAGAAAGAAGTTTCATACAATGCTTCTGTGTAGTTTATATTTGAACATATTCTTTTTTCCACTATTACCCACTTAGCGCTACGAATGTCCAGTTGCATTTTCTACAGACAGAGTGTTTCAAAACTGCTCAATCAAAAGTATGGTTTAACTCTGTTAGCTGAATGCTCAGATCAGAAACAATTTTCACAGAATGCTTCTGTGTAGTTTATATTTGAATATATTCCTTTTTCCACTACTACGCTCTTAGCACTCCAAATGTCCAGTTGCATTTTCTACAGAAAGAGTGTTCAGATCTGCACAATCAAAAGTATGGTTTAACTGTGTTAGCTGAATGCACAGATCAGAAAGATGTTTCACCGAATGATTCTGTGTAGTTTATATTTGAAGACATTCCTTTTTCCACTATTACCCACTTAGCGCTCCGAATCTCCACTTGCATTTTCTACAAAAAGAGTGTTTCATAACTGCTCAATCAAAAATATGTTTTATCTCTGTTAACTGAATTTACAGATCAGAAATAAGTTTCACAGAATGCATCTGTGTACTTTTTATTTGAAGATATTCTTTTTCCCAATGTAGGCCTCTTAGCGCTTAGCATGTCCAATTGCAGTTTCTACAGAAAGAGTGTTTCAGAACGGCTCAATCAAAAGTAAGGTTCAACTCTGTTAGTTGAATGCACAGAACAGAAAGAATTTTCACAGAATGCTACTGTGTAGTTTATATTTGAATATATTCTTTTCTCCACTATTACCCTCTTAGCGCTACGAATGTCCACTTGCATTTTCTACAGAAAGAGTGTTCAGAACTGCGCAATCAAAAGTATGGTTTAACCCTGTTAGCTTAATGAACATATCAGAAATAAGTTTCACACAATGCTTCTGTGTAGTTTTTATTTGAAGATATTATTTTTCCCAATATAGGCCTCTTAGCGCTCAGAATGTCCAATTGCAGTTTCTACAGAAAGAGTGTTTCAGAAAGGCTCAATCAAAACTAAGGTTCAACTCTGTTAGTTGAATGCACAGAACAGAAAGAAATTTCAAACAATGCTTCTGTGTAGTTTATATTTGAACATATTCTTTTTTCCACTATTACCCACTTGGCGCTACGAATGTCCAGTGGCATTTTCTACAGACAGAGTGTTTCAAAACTGCTCAATCAAAAGTATGTTTTAACTCTGTTAGCTGAATGCTCAGATCAGAAAGAAGTTTCACAGAATGATTCTGTGTAGTTTATATTTGAATATATTCCTTTTTCCACTACTACTCTCTTAGCGCTCCAAAGGTCCAGTTGCATTTTCTACAGAAAGAGTGTTCAGATCTGCTCAATCAAAAGTATGGTTTAACTCTGTTAGCTGAATGCTCAGATCAGAAAGAAGTTTCACAGAATGCTTCTGTGTAGTTTATATTTGAATATATTCCTTTTTCCACTACTATGCTCTTAGCGCTCCAAATGTCCAGTTGCATTTTCTACAGAAAGAGTGTTCAGATCTGCTCAATAAAAAGTATGGTTTAACTCTGTTAGCTGAATGCACAGATCAGAAAGAAGTTTCAGCGAATGATTCTGTGTAGTTTATATTTGAAGACATTCCTTTTTCCAATATTACCCTCTTAGCGCTCCGAATCTCCACTTGCATTTTCTACAAAAAGAGTGTTTCATAACTGCTCAATCAAAAATATGTTTTATCTCTGTTAACTGAATTTACAGATCAGAAATAAGTTTCACAGAATGCATCTGTGTAGTTTTTATTTGAAGATATTCTTTTTCCCAATGTAGGCCTCTTAGCGCTTAGCATGTCCAATTGCAGTTTCTACAGAAAGAGTGTTTCAGAACGGTTCAATCAAAAGTAAGGTTCAACTCTGTTAGTTGAATGCACAGAACAGAAAGAATTTTCACAGAATGCTACTGTGTAGTTTATATTTGAATATATTCCTTTCTCCACTATTACCCTCTTAGCGCTCCGAATGTCCACTTGAATTTTCTACAGAAAGAGTGTTCAGAACTGCGCAATCAAAAGTATGGTTTAACTCTGTTAGCTTAATGAACATATCAGAAATAAGTTTCACACAATGCTTCTGTGTAGTTTTTATTTGAAGATATTATTTTTCCCAATATAGGCCTCTTAGCGCTCAGAATGTCCAATTGCAGTTTCTACAGAAAGAGTGTTTCAGAAAGGCTCAATCAAAAGTAAGGTTCAACTCTGTTATTTGAATGCGCAGAACAGAAAGAAATTTCATACAATGCTTCTGTGTAGTTTATAATTGAAGATATTCTTTTTTCCACTATTACCCACTTGGCGCTACGAATGTCCGGTTGCATTTTCTACAGACAGAGTGTTTCAAAACTGCTCATTCAAAAGTATGGTTTAACTCTGTTAGCTGAATGCTCAGATCAGAAAGAAGTTTCACAGAATGCTTCTGTGTAGTTTATATTTGAATATATTCCTTTTTCCACTACTACTCTCTTAGCGCTCCAAATGTCCAGTTGCATTTTCTACAGAAAGAGTGTTCAGATCTGCTCAATCAAAAGTATGATTTAACTCTGTTAGCTGAATGCACAGATCAGAAAGAAGTTTCACAGAATGATTCTGTGTAGTTTATATTTGGAGACATTCCTTTTTCCACTATTACCCTCTTAGCGCTCCGAAAATCCACTTGCATTTTCTACAGAAAGAGTGTTTCAGAACGGCTCAATCAAAACTAAGGTTCAACTCTTTTAGTTGAACAAACAGAACAGAAAGAAGTTTCACACAATTCTTCTGTGTAGTTTTTATTTGTAGACATTCTTTTTCCCAATATAGGCCTCTTAGCGCTCAGAATGTCCAATTGCAGTTTCTACAGAAAGAGTGTTTCAGAACGGCTCAATCAAAGTATGGTTCAACTCTGTTAGTTGAATGCACAGAACAGAAAGAAGTTTCATACAATGCTTCTGTGTAGTTTATATTTGAACATATTCTTTTTTCCACTATTACCCACTTAGCGCTACGAATGTCCAGTTGCATTTTCTACAGACAGAGTGTTTCAAAACTGCTCAATCAAAAGTATGGTTTAACTCTGTTAGCTGAATGCTCAGATCAGAAACAATTTTCACAGAATGCTTCTGTGTAGTTTATATTTGAATATATTCCTTTTTCCACTACTACGCTCTTAGCGCTCCAAATGTCCATTTGCATTTTCTACAGAAAGAGTGTTCAGATCTGCACAATCAAAAGTATGGTTTAACTCTGTTAGCTGAATGCACAGATCAGAAAGAAGTTTCACCGAATGATTCTGTGTAGTTTATATTTGAAGACATTCCTTTTTCCACTATTACCCTCTTAGCGCTCCGAATCTCCACTTGCATTTTCTACAAAAAGAGTGTTTCATAACTGCTCAATCAAAAATATGTTTTATCTCTGTTAACTGAATTTACAGATCAGAAATAAGTTTCACAGAATGCATCTGTGTAGTTTTTATTTCAAGATATTCTTTTTCCCAATGTAGGCCTCTTAGCGCTTAGCATGTCCAATTGCAGTTTCTACAGAAAGAGTGTTTCAGAACGGCTCAATCAAAAGTAAGGTTCAACTCTGTTAGTTGAATGCACAGAACAGAAAGAATTTTCACAGAATGCTACTGTGTAGTTTATATTTGAATATATTCCTTTTTCCACTATTACCCTCTTAGCGCTCCGAATGTCCACTTGCATTTTCTACAGAAAGAGTGTTCAGAACTGCACAATCAAAAGTATGGTTTAACTCTGTTAGCTTAATGAACATATCAGAAATAAGTTTCACACAATGCTTCTGTGTAGTTTTTATTTGAAGATATTATTTTCCCCAATAGAGGCCTCTTAGCGCTCAGAATGTCCAATTGCAGTTTCTACAGAAAGAGTGTTTCAGAAAGGCTCAATCAAAAGTAAGGTTCAACTCTGTTAGTTGAATGCACAGAACAGAAAGAAGTTTCATACAATGCTTCTGTGTAGTTTATATTTGAACATATTCTTTTTTCCACTATTACCCACTTGGCGCTACGAATGTCCAGTTGCATTTTCTACAGACAGAGTGTTTCAAAACTGCTCAATCAAAAGTATGGTTTAACTCTGTTAGCTGAATGCTCAGATCAGAAAGAAGTTTCACAGAATGCTTCTGTGTAGTTTATATTTGAATATATTCCTTTTTCCACTACTACGCTCTTAGCGCTCCAAATGTCCAGTTGCATTTTCTACAGAAAGAGTGTTCAGATCTGCTCAATCAAAAGTATGGTTTAACTGTGTTAGCTGAATGCACAGATCAGAAAGATGTTTCACCGAATGATTCTGTGTAATTTATATTTGAAGACATTCCTTTTTCCACTATTACCCACTTAGCGCTCCGAATCTCCACTTGCATTTTCTACAAAAAGAGTGTTTCATAACTGCTCAATCAAAAATATGTTTTATCTCTGTTAACTGAATTTACAGATCAGAAATAAGTTTCACAGAATGCATCTGTGTACTTTTTATTTGAAGATATTCTTTTTCCCAATGTAGGCCTCTTAGCGCTTAGCATGTCCAATTGCAGTTTCTACAGAAAGAGTGTTTCAGAACGGCTCAATCAAAAGTAAGGTTCAACTCTGTTAGTTGAATGCACAGAACAGAAAGAATTTTCACAGAATGCTACTGTGTAGTTTATATTTGAATATATTCCTTTTTCCACTATTACCCTCTTAGCGCTCCGAATGTCCACTTGCATTTTCTACAGAAAGAGTGTTCAGAACTGCACAATCAAAAGTATGGTTTAACTCTGTTAGCTTAATGAACATATCAGAAATAAGTTTCACACAATGCTTCTGTGTAGTTTTTATTTGAAGATATTATTTTCCCCAATAGAGGCCTCTTAGCGCTCAGAATGTCCAATTGCAGTTTCTACAGAAAGAGTGTTTCAGAAAGGCTCAATCAAAAGTAAGGTTCAACTCTGTTAGTTGAATGCACAGAACAGAAAGAAGTTTCATACAATGCTGCTGTGTAGTTTATATTTGAACATATTCTTTTTTCCACTATTACCCACTTGGCGCTACGAATGTCCAGTTGCATTTTCTACAGACAGAGTGTTTCAAAACTGCTCAATCAAAAGTATGGTTTAACTCTGTTAGCTGAATGCTCAGATCAGAAAGAAGTTTCACAGAATGCTTCTGTGTAGTTTATATTTGAATATATTCCTTTTTCCACTACTACGCTCTTAGCGCTCCAAATGTCCAGTTGCATTTTCTACAGAAAGAGTGTTCAGATCTGCTCAATCAAAAGTATGGTTTAACTGTGTTAGCTGAATGCACAGATCAGAAAGATGTTTCACCGAATGATTCTGTGTAGTTTATATTTGAAGACATTCCTTTTTCCACTATTACCCACTTAGCGCTCCGAATCTCCACTTGCATTTTCTACAAAAAGAGTGTTTCATAACTGCTCAATCAAAAATATGTTTTATCTCTGTTAACTGAATTTACAGATCAGAAATAAGTTTCACAGAATGCATCTGTGTACTTTTTATTTGAAGATATTCTTTTTCCCAATGTAGGCCTCTTAGCGCTTAGCATGTCCAATTGCAGTTTCTACAGAAAGAGTGTTTCAGAACGGCTCAATCAAAAGTAAGGTTCAACTCTGTTAGTTGAATGCACAGAACAGAAAGAATTTTCACAGAATGCTACTGTGTAGTTTATATTTGAATATATTCTTTTCTCCACTATTACCCTCTTAGCGCTACGAATGTCCACTTGCATTTTCTACAGAAAGAGTGTTCAGAACTGCACAATCAAAAGTATGGTTTAACCCTGTTAGCTTAATGAACATATCAGAAATAAGTTTCACACAATGCTTCTGTGTAGTTTTTATTTGAAGATATTATTTTTCCCAATATAGGCCTCTTAGCGCTCAGAATGTCCAATTGCAGTTTCTACAGAAAGAGTGTTTCAGAAAGGCTCAATCAAAACTAAGGTTCAACTCTGTTATTTGAATGCACAGAACAGAAAGAAATTTCAAACAATGCTTCTGTGTAGTTTATATTTGAACATATTCTTTTTTCCACTATTACCCACTTGGCGCTACGAATGTCCAGTTGCATTTTCTACAGACAGAGTGTTTCAAAACTGCTCAATCAAAAGTATGTTTTAACTCTGTTAGCTGAATGCTCAGATCAGAAAGAAGTTTCACAGAATGCTTCTGTGTAGTTTATATTTGAATATATTCCTTTTTCCACTACTATGCTCTTAGCGCTCCAAATGTCCAGTTGCATTTTCTACAGAAAGAGTGTTCAGATCTGCTCAATAAAAAGTATGGTTTAACTCTGTTAGCTGAATGCACAGATCAGAAAGAAGTTTCAGCGAATGATTCTGTGTAGTTTATATTTGAAGACATTCCTTTTTCCAATATTACCCTCTTAGCGCTCCGAATCTCCACTTGCATTTTCTACAAAAAGAGTGTTTCATAACTGCTCAATCAAAAATATGTTTTATCTCTGTTAACTGAATTTACAGATCAGAAATAAGTTTCACAGAATGCATCTGTGTAGTTTTTATTTGAAGATATTCTTTTTCCCAATGTAGGCCTCTTAGCGCTTAGCATGTCCAATTGCAGTTTCTACAGAAAGAGTGTTTCAGAACGGTTCAATCAAAAGTAAGGTTCAACTCTGTTAGTTGAATGCACAGAACAGAAAGAATTTTCACAGAATGCTACTGTGTAGTTTATATTTGAATATATTCCTTTCTCCACTATTACCCTCTTAGCGCTCCGAATGTCCACTTGCATTTTCTACAGAAAGAGTGTTCAGAACTGCGCAATCAAAAGTATGGTTTAACTCTGTTAGCTTAATGAACATATCAGAAATAAGTTTCACACAATGCTTCTGTGTAGTTTTTATTTGAAGATATTATTTTTCCCAATATAGGCCTCTTAGCGCTCAGAATGTCCAATTGCAGTTTCTACAGAAAGAGTGTTTCAGAAAGGCTCAATCAAAAGTAAGGTTCAACTCTGTTATTTGAATGCGCAGAACAGAAAGAAATTTCATACAATGCTTCTGTGTAGTTTATAATTGAAGATATTCTTTTTTCCACTATTACCCACTTGGCGCTACGAATGTCCGGTTGCATTTTCTACAGACAGAGTGTTTCAAAACTGCTCATTCAAAAGTATGGTTTAACTCTGTTAGCTGAATGCTCAGATCAGAAAGAAGTTTCACAGAATGCTTCTGTGTAGTTTATATTTGAATATATTCCTTTTTCCACTACTACTCTCTTAGCGCTCCAAATGTCCAGTTGCATTTTCTACAGAAAGAGTGTTCAGATCTGCTCAATCAAAAGTATGGTTTAACTCTGTTAGCTGAATGCACAGATCAGAAAGAAGTTTCACAGAATGATTCTGTGTAGTTTATATTTGGAGACATTCCTTTTTCCACTATTACCCTCTTAGCGCTCCGAAAATCCACTTGCATTTTCTACAGAAAGAGTGTTTCAGAACGGCTCAATCAAAACTAAGGTTCAACTCTTTTAGTTGAACAAACAGAACAGAAAGAAGTTTCACACAATTCTTCTGTGTAGTTTTTATTTGTAGACATTCTTTTTCCCAATATAGGCCTCTTAGCGCTCAGAATGTCCAATTGCAGTTTCTACAGAAAGAGTGTTTCAGAACGGCTCAATCAAAGTATGGTTCAACTCTGTTAGTTGAATGCACAGAACAGAAAGAAGTTTCATACAATGCTTCTGTGTAGTTTATATTTGAACATATTCTTTTTTCCACTATTACCCACTTAGCGCTACGAATGTCCAGTTGCATTTTCTACAGACAGAGTGTTTCAAAACTGCTCAATCAAAAGTATGGTTTAACTCTGTTAGCTGAATGCTCAGATCAGAAACAATTTTCACAGAATGCTTCTGTGTAGTTTATATTTGAATATATTCCTTTTTCCACTACTACGCTCTTAGCGCTCCAAATGTCCAGTTGCATTTTCTACAGAAAGAGTGTTCAGATCTGCACAATCAAAAGTATGGTTTAAATCTGTTAGCTGAATGCACAGATCAGAAAGAAGTTTCACCGAATGATTCTGTGTAGTTTATATTTGAAGACATTCCTTTTTCCACTATTACCCTCTTAGCGCTCCGAATCTCCGCTTGCATTTTCTACAAAAAGAGTGTTTCATAACTGCTCAATCAAAAATATGTTTTATCTCTGTTAACTGAATTTACAGATCAGAAATAAGTTTCACAGAATGCATCTGTGTAGTTTTTATTTCAAGACATTCTTTTTCCCAATGTAGGCCTCTTAGCGCTTAGCATGTCCAATTGCAGTTTCTACAGAAAGAGTGTTTCAGAACGGCTCAATCAAAAGTAAGGTTCAACTCTGTTAGTTGAATGCACAGAACAGAAAGAATTTTCACAGAATGCTACTGTGTAGTTTATATTTGAATATATTCCTTTTTCCACTATTACCCTCTTAGCGCTCCGAATGTCCACTTGCATATTCTACAGAAAGAGTGTTCAGAACTGCACAATCAAAAGTATGGTTTAACTCTGTTAGCTTAATGAACATATCAGAAATAAGTTTCACACAATGCTTCTGTGTAGTTTTTATTTGAAGATATTATTTTCCCCAATAGAGGCCTCTTAGCGCTCAGAATGTCCAATTGCAGTTTCTACAGAAAGAGTGTTTCAGAAAGGCTCAATCAAAAGTAAGGTTCAACTCTGTTAGTTGAATGCACAGAACAGAAAGAAGTTTCATACAATGCTTCTGTGTAGTTTATATTTGAACATATTCTTTTTTCCACTATTACCCACTTGGCGCTACGAATGTCCAGTTGCATTTTCTACAGACAGAGTGTTTCAAAACTGCTCAATCAAAAGTATGGTTTAACTCTGTTAGCTGAATGCTCAGATCAGAAAGAAGTTTCACAGAATGCTTCTGTGTAGTTTATATTTGAATATATTCCTTTTTCCACTACTACGCTCTTAGCGCTCCAAATGTCCAGTTGCATTTTCTACAGAAAGAGTGTTCAGATCTGCTCAATCAAAAGTATGGTTTAACTGTGTTAGCTGAATGCACAGATCAGAAAGATGTTTCACCGAATGATTCTGTGTAGTTTATATTTGAAGACATTCCTTTTTCCACTATTACCCACTTAGCGCTCCGAATCTCCACTTGCATTTTCTACAAAAAGAGTGTTTCATAACTGCTCAATCAAAAATATGTTTTATCTCTGTTAACTGAATTTACAGATCAGAAATAAGTTTCACAGAATGCATCTGTGTAATTTTTATTTGAAGATATTCTTTTTCCCAATGTAGGCCTCTTAACGCTTAGCATGTCCAGTTGCAGTTTCTACAGAAAGAGTGTTTCAGAACGGCTCAATCAAAAGTAAGGTTCAACTCTGTTAGTTGAATGCACAGAACAGAAAGAATTTTCACAGAATGCTACTGTGTAGTTTATATTTGAATATATTCTTTTCTCCACTATTACCGTCTTAGCGCTACGAATGTCCACTTGCATTTTCTACAGAAAGAGTGTTCAGAACTGCGCAATCAAAAGTATGGTTTAACCCTGTTAGCTTAATGAACATATCAGAAATAAGTTTCACACAATGCTTCTGTGTAGTTTTTATTTGAAGATATTATTTTTCCCAATATAGGCCTCTTAGCGCTCAGAATGTCCAATTGCAGTTTCTACAGAAAGAGTGTTTCAGAAAGGCTCAATCAAAACTAAGGTTCAACTCTGTTAGTTGAATGCACAGAACAGAAAGAAATTTCAAACAATGCTTCTGTGTAGTATATATTTGAACATATTCTTTTTTCCACTATTACCCACTTGGCGCTACGAATGTCCAGTTGCATTTTCTACAGACAGAGTGTTTCAAAACTGCTCAATCAAAAGTATGTTTTAACTCTGTTAGCTGAATGCTCAGATCAGAAAGAAGTTTCACAGAATGCTTCTGTGTAGTTTATATTTGAATATATTCCTTTTTCCACTACTACTCTCTTAGCGCTCCAAAGGTCCAGTTGCATTTTCTACAGAAAGAGTGTTCAGATCTGCTCAATCAAAAGTATGGTTTAACTCTGTTAGCTGAATGCACAGATCAGAAAGAAGTTTCACAGAATGATTCTGTGTAGTTTATATTTGGAGACATTCCTTTTTCCACTATTACCCTCTTAGCGCTCTGAATCTCCACTTGCATTTTCTACAGAAAGAGTGTTTCAGAACGGCTCAATCAAAACTAAAGTTCAACTCTTTTAGTTGAACAAACAGAACAGAAAGAAGTTTCACACAATTCTTCTGTGTAGTTTTTATTTGTAGACATTCTTTTTCCCAATATAGGCCTCTTAGCGCTCAGAATGTCCAATTGCAGTTTCTACAGAAAGAGTGTTTCAGAACGGCTCAATCAAAGTATGGTTCAACTCTGTTAGTTGAATGCACAGAACAGAAAGAAGTTTCATACAATGCTTCTGTGTAGTTTATATTTGAACATATTCTTTTTTCCACTATTACCCACTTAGCGCTACGAATGTCCAGTTGCATTTTCTACAGACAGAGTGTTTCAAAACTGCTCAATCAAAAGTATGGTTTAACTCTGTTAGCTGAATGCTCAGATCAGAAACAAGTTTCACAGAATGCTTCTGTGTAGTTTATATTTGAATATATTCCTTTTTCCACTACTACGCTCTTAGCGCTCCAAATGTCCAGTTGCATTTTCTACAGAAAGAGTGTTCAGATCTGCACAATCAAAAGTATGGTTTAACTCTGTTAGCTGAATGCACAGATCAGAAAGAAGTTTCACCGAATGATTCTGTGTAGTTTATATTTGAAGACATTCCTTTTTCCACTATTACCCTCTTAGCGCTCCGAATCTCCACTTGCATTTTCTACAAAAAGAGTGTTTCATAACTGCTCAATCAAAAATATGTTTTATCTCTGTTAACTGAATTTACAGATCAGAAATAAGTTTCACAGAATGCATCTGTGTAGTTTTTATTTCAAGATATTCTTTTTCCCAATGTAGGCCTCTTAGCGCTTAGCATGTCCAATTGCAGTTTCTACAGAAAGAGTGTTTCAGAACGGCTCAATCAAAAGTAAGGTTCAACTCTGTTAGTTGAATGCACAGAACAGAAAGAATTTTCACAGAATGCTACTGTGTAGTTTATATTTGAATATATTCCTTTTTCCACTATTACCCTCTTAGCGCTCCGAATGTCCACTTGCATTTTCTACAGAAAGAGTGTTCAGAACTGCACAATCAAAAGTATGGTTTAACTCTGTTAGCTTAATGAACATATCAGAAATAAGTTTCACACAATGCTTCTGTGTAGTTTTTATTTGAAGATATTATTTTTCCCAATAGAGGCCTCTTAGCGCTCAGAATGTCCAATTGCAGTTTCTACAGAAAGAGTGTTTCAGAAAGGCTCAATCAAAAGTAAGGTTCAACTCTGTTAGTTGAATGCACAGAACAGAAAGAAGTTTCATACTATGCTTCTGTGTAGTTTATATTTGAACATATTCTTTTTTCCAATATTACCCACTTGGCGCTACGAATGTCCAGTTGCATTTTCTACAGACAGAGTGTTTCAAAACTGCTCAATCAAAAGTATGGTTTAACTCTGTTAGCTGAATGCTCAGATCAGAAAGAAGTTTCACAGAATGCTTCTGTGTAGTTTATATTTGAATATATTCCTTTTTCCACTACTACGCTCTTAGCGCTCCAAATGTCCAGTTGCATTTTCTACAGAAAGAGTGTTCAGATCTGCTCAATCAAAAGTATGGTTTAACTGTGTTAGCTGAATGCACAGATCAGAAAGATGTTTCACCGAATGATTCTGTGTAGTTTATATTTGAAGACATTCCTTTTTCCACTATTACCCTCTTAGCGCTCCGAATCTCCACTTGCATTTTCTACAAAAAGAATGTTTCATAACTGCTCAATCAAAAATATGTTTTATCTCTGTTAACTGAATTTACAGATCAGAAATAAGTTTCACAGAATGCGTCTGTGTACTTTTTATTTGAAGATATTCTTTTTCCCAATGTAGGCCTCTTAGCGCTTAGCATGTCCAATTGCAGTTTCTACAGAAAGAGTGTTTCAGAACGGCTCAATCAAAAGTAAGGTTCAACTCTGTTAGTTGAATGCACAGAACAGAAAGAATTTTCACAGAATGCTACTGTGTAGTTTATATTTGAATATATTCTTTTCTCCACTATTACCCTCTTAGCGCTACGAATGTCCACTTGCATTTTCTACAGAAAGAGTGTTCAGAACTGCGCAATCAAAAGTTTGGTTTAACCCTGTTAGCTTAATGAACATATCAGAAATAAGTTTCACACAATGCTTCTGTGTAGTTTTTATTTGAAGATATTATTTTTCCCAATATAGGCCTCTTAGCGCTCAGAATGTCCAATTGCAGTTTCTACAGAAAGAGTGTTTCAGAAAGGCTCAATCAAAACTAAGGTTCAACTCTGTTAGTTGAATGCACAGAACAGAAAGAAATTTCAAACAATGCTTCTGTGTAGTTTATATTTGAACATATTCTTTTTTCCACTATTACCCACTTGGCGCTACGAATGTCCAGTTGCATTTTCTACAGACAGAGTGTTTCAAAACTGCTCAATCAAAAGTATGTTTTAACTCTGTTAGCTGAATGCTCAGATCAGAAAGAAGTTTCACAGAATGCTTCTGTGTAGTTTATATTTGAACATATTCCTTTTTCCACTACTACTCTCTTAGCGCTCCAAAGGTCCAGTTGCATTTTCTACAGAAAGAGTGTTCAGATCTGCTCAATCAAAAGTATGGTTTAACTCTGTTAGCTGAATGCACAGATCAGAAACAAGTTTCACAGAATGATTCTGTGTAGTTTATATTTGGAGACATTCCTTTTTCCACTATTACCCTCTTAGCGCTCTGAATCTCCACTTGCATTTTCTACAGAAAGAGTGTTTCAGAACGGCTCAATCAAAACTAAAGTTCAACTCTTTTAGTTGAACAAACAGAACAGAAAGAAGTTTCACACAATTCTTCTGTGTAGTTTTTATTTGTAGACATTCTTTTTCCCAATATAGGCCTCTTAGCGCTCAGAATGTCCAATTGCAGTTTCTACAGAAAGAGTGTTTCAGAACGGCTCAATCAAAAGTAAGTTTCAACCCTGTTAGTTGAATGCACAGAACAGAAAGAAGTTTCATACAATGCTTCTGTGTAGTTTATATTTGAACATATTCTTTTTTCCACTATTACCCACTTAGCGCTACGAATGTCCAGTTGCATTTTCTACAGACAGAGTGTTTCAAAACTGCTCAATCAAAAGTATGGTTTAACTCTGTTAGCTTAATGCTCAGATCAGAAAGATGTTTCACAGAATGCTTCTGTGTAGTTTATATTTGAATATATTCCTTTTTCCACTACTACGCTCTTAGCGCTCCAAATGTCCAGTTGCATTTTCTACAGAAAGAGTGTTCAGATCTGCTCAATCAAAAGTATGGTTTAACTCTGTTAGCTGAATGCACAGATCAGAAAGAAGTTTCACCGAATGATTCTGTGTAGTTTATATTTGAAGACATTCCTTTTTCCACTATTACCCTCTTAGCGCTCCGAATCTCCACTTGCATTTTCTACAAAAAGAGTGTTTCATAACTGCTCAATCAAAAATATGTTTTATCTCTGTTAACTGAATTTACAGATCAGAAATAAGTTTCACAGAATGCATCTGTGTAGTTTTTATTTGAAGATATTATTTTTCCCAATAGAGGCCTCTTAGCGCTCAGAATGTCCAATTGCAGTTTCAACAGAAAGAGTGTTTCAGAAAGGCTCAATCAAAAGTAAGGTTCAACTCTGTTAGTTGAATGCACAGAACAGAAAGAAGTTTCATACAATGCTTCTGTGTAGTTTATATTTGAACATATTCTTTTTTCCACTATTACCCACTTAGCGCTACGAATGTCCAGTTGCATTTTCTACAGACAGAGTGTTTCAAAACTGCTCAATCAAAAGTATGGTTAAAGTCTGTTAGCTGAATGCACAGATCAGAAAGAAGTTTCACAGAATGATTCTGTGTAGTTTATATTTGTAGACATTCCTTTTTCCACTATTACCCTCTTAGCGCTCCGAATCTCCACTTGCATTTTCTACAGAAAGAGTGTTTCAGAACGGCTCAATCAAAACTAAGGTTCAACTCTTTTAGTGGAACAAACAGAACATAAAGAAGTTTCACACAATTCTTCTGTGTAGTTTTTATTTGTAGACATTCTTTTTCCCAATATAGGCCTCTTAGCGCTCAGAATGTCCAATTGCAGTTTCTACAGAAAGAGTGTTTCAGAACGGCTCAATCAAAATTAAGGTTCAACTCTGTTAGTTGAATGCACAGAACAGAAAGAAGTTTCATACAATGCTTCTGTGTAGTTTATATTTGAATATATTCTTTTTTCCTCTATTACCCAATTAGCACTACGAATGTCCAGTTGCATTTTCTACAGACAGTTTCAAAACTGCTCAATCAAAAGTATGGTTTAACTCTGTTAGCTGAATGCTCAGATCAGAAAGAAGTTTCACAGAATGCTTCTGTGTAGTTTATATTTGAATATATTACTTTTTCCACTACCACGCTCTTAGCGCTCCAAATGTCCAGTTGCATTTTCTACAGAAAGAGTGTTCAGATCTGCTCAATCAAAAGTATGGTTTAACTCTGTTAGCTGAATGCACAGATCAGAAAGAAGTTTCACCGAATGATTCTGTGTAGTTTATATTTGAAGACATTCCTTTTTCCACTATTACCCTCTTAGCGCTCCGAATCTCCACTTGCATTTTCTACAAAAAGAGTGTTTCATAACTGCTGAATCAAAAATATGTTTTATCTCTGTTAACTGAATTTACAGATCAGAAATAAGTTTCACAGAATGCATCTGTGTAGTTTTTATTTGAAGATATTCTTTTTCCCAATGTAGGCCTCTTAGCGCTTAGCATGTCCAATTGCAGTTTCTACAGAAAGAGTGTTTCAGAACGGCTCAATCAAAAGTAAGGTTCAACTCTGTTAGTTGAATGCACAGAACAGAAAGAATTTTCACAGAATGCTACTGTGTAGTTTATATTTGAATACATTCCATTCTCCACTATTACCCTCTTAGCGCTACGAATGTCCACTTGCATTTTCTACAGAAAGAGTGTTCAGAACTGCGCAATCAAAAGTATGGTTTAACTCTGTTAGCTTAATGAACATATCAGAAATAAGTTTCACACAATGCTTCTGTGTAGTTTTTATTTGAAGATATTATTTTTCCCAATATAGGCCTCTTAGCGCTCAGAATGTCCAATTGCAGTTTCTACAGAAAGAGTGTTTCAGAAAGGCTCAATCAAAACTAAGGTTCAACTCTGTTAGTTGAATGCACAGAACAGAAAGAAATTTCAAACAATGCTTCTGTGTAGTTTATATTTGAACATATTCTTTTTTCCACTATTACCCACTTGGCGCTACGAATGTCCAGTTGCATTTTCTACAGACAGAGTGTTTCAAAACTGCTCAATCAAAATTATGTTTTAACTCTGTTAGCTGAATGCTCAGATCAGAAAGAAGTTTCACAGAATGCTTCTGTGTAGTTTATATTTGAATATATTCCTTTTTCCACTACTACTCTCTTAGCGCTCCAAAGGTCCAGTTGCATTTTCTACAGAAAGAGTGTTCAGATCTGCTCAATCAAAAGTATGGTTTAACTCTGTTAGCTGAATGCACAGATCAGAAAGAAGTTTCACAGAATGATTCTGTGTAGTTTATATTTGGAGACATTCCTTTTTCCACTATTACCCTCTTAGCGCTCTGAATCTCCACTTGAATTTTCTACAGAAAGAGTGTTTCAGAACGGCTCAATCAAAACTAAAGTTCAACACTTTTAGTTGAACAAACAGAACAGAAAGATGTTTCACACAATTCTTCTGTGTAGTTTTTATTTGTAGACATTCTTTTTCCCAATATAGGCCTCTTAGCGCTCAGAATGTCCAATTGCAGTTTCTACAGAAAGAGTGTTTCAGAACGGCTCAATCAAAAGTAAGGTTCAACCCTGTTAGTTGAATGCACAGAACAGAAAGAAGTTTCCTACAATGCTTCTGTGTAGTTTATATTTGAACATATTCTTTTTTCCACTATTACCCACTTAGCGCTACGAATGTCCAGTTGCATTTTCTACAGACAGAGTGTTTCAAAACTGCTCAATCAAAAGTATGGTTTAACTCTGTTAGCTGAATGCTCAGATCAGAAAGAAGTTTCACAGAATGCTTCTGTGTAGTTTATATTTGAATATATTCCTTTTTCCACTACTACGCTCTTAGCGCTCCAAATGTCCAGTTGCATTTTCTTCAGAAAGAGTGTTCAGATCTGCTCAATCAAAAGTATGGTTTAACTCTGTTAGCTGAATGCACAGATCAGAAAGAAGTTTCACCGAATGATTCTGTGTAGTTCATATTTGAAGACATTCCTTTTTCCACTATTACCCTCTTAGCGCTCCGAATCTCCACTTGCATTTTCTACAAAAAGAGTGTTTCATAACTGCTCAATCAAAAATATGTTTTATCTCTGTTAACTGAATTTACAGATCAGAAATAAGTTTCACAGAATGCATCTGTGTAGTTTTTATTTGAAGATATTATTTTTCCCAATAGAGGCCTCTTAGCGCTCAGAATGTCCAATTGCAGTTTCAACAGAAAGAGTGTTTCAGAAAGGCTCAATCAAATGTAAAGTTCAACTCTGTTAGTTGAATGCACAGAACAGAAAGAAGTTTCATAAAATGCTTCTGTGTAGTTTATATTTGAACATATTCTTTTTTCCACTATTACCCACTTAGCGCTACGAATGTACAGTTGCATTTTCTACAGAAAGAGTGTTTCAAAACTGCTCAATCAAAAGTATGGTTTAACTCTGTTAGCTGAATGCTCAGATCACAAAGAAGTTTCACATAATGATTCTGTGTAGTTTATATTTGTAGACATTCCTTTTTCAACTATTACCCTCTTAGCGCTCCGAATCTCCACTTGCATTTTCTACAGAAAGAGTGTTTCAGAACGGCTCAATCAAAACTAAGTTTCAAATCTTTTAGTTGAACAAACAGAACAGAAAGAAGTTTCACACAATTCTTCTGTGTAGTTTTTATTTGTAGACATTCTTTTTCCCAATATAGGCCTCTTTGCGCTCAGAATGTCCAATTGCATTTTCTACAGAAAGAGTGTTTCAGAACGGCTCAATCAAAAGTAAGGTTCAACTCTGTTAGTTGAATGCACAGAACAGAAAGAAGTTTCATACAATGCTTCTGTGTAGTTTATATTTGAACATATTCTTTTTTCCACTATTACCCACTTAGCGCTACGAATGTCCAGTTGCATTTGCTACAGACAGAGTGTTTCAAAACTGCTCAATCAAAAGTATAGTTTAACTCTGTTAGCTGAATGCTCAGATCATAAAGAAGTTTCACAGAATGCTTCTGTGTAGTTTATATTTGAATATATTCCTTTTTCCACTACTACGCTCTTAGCGCTCCAAATGTCCAGTTGCATTTTCTACAGAAAGAGTGTTCAGATCTGCTCAATCAAAAGTATGGTTTAACTCTGTTAGCTGAATGCACAGATCAGAAAGAAGTTTCACCGAATGATTCTGTGTAGTTTATATTTGAAGACATTCCTTTTTCCACTATTACCCTCTTAGCGCTCCGAATCTCCACTTGCATTTTCTACAAAAAGAGTGTTTCATAACTGCTCAATCAAAAATATGTTTTATATCTGTTAACTGAATTTACAGATCAGAAATAAGTTTCACAGAATGCATCTGTGTAGTTTTTATTTGAAGATATACTTTTTCCCAATGTAGGCCTCTTAGCGCTTAGCATGTCCAATTGCAGTTTCTACAGAAAGAGTGTTTCAGAACGGCTCAATCAAAAGTAAGGTTCAACTCTGTTAGTTGAATGCACAGAACAGAAAGAATTTTCACAGAATGCTACTGTGTAGTTTATATTTGAATATATTCCTTTTTCCACTATTACCCTCTTAGCGCTCCGAATGTCCACTTGCATTTTCTACAGAAAGAGGGTTCAGCACTGCGCAATCAAAAGTATGGTTTAACTCTGTTAGCTTAATGAACATATCAGAAATAAGTTTCACACAATGCTTCTGTGTAGTTTTTATTTGAAGATATTATTTTTCCCAATATAGGCCTCTTAGCGCTCAGAATGTCCAATTGCAGTTTCTACAGAAAGAGTGTTTCAGAAAGGCTCAATCAAAAGTAAGGTTCAACTCTGTTAGTTGAATGCACAGAACAGAAAGAAGTTTCATACAATGCTTCTGTGTAGTTTATATTTGAACATATTCTTTTTTCCACTATTACCCACTTAGCGCTACGAATGTCCAGTTGCATTTTCTACTGACAGAGTGTTTCAAAACTGCTCAATCAAAAGTATGGTTTAACTCTGTTAGCTGAATGCTCAGATCAGAAAGAAGTTTCACAGAATGCTTCTGTGTAGTTTATATTTGAATATATTCCTTTTTCCACTACTACTCTCTTAGCGCTCCAAATGTCCAGTTGCATTTTCTACAGAAAGAGTGTTCAGATCTGCTCAATCAAAAGTATGGTTTAACTCGGTTAGCTGAATGCACAGATCAAAAAGAAGTTTCACAGAATGATTCTGTGTAGTTTATATTTGGAGACATTCCTTTTTCCACTATTACCCTCTTAGCGCTCCGAATCTCCACTTGCATTTTCTACAGAAAGAGTGTTTCAGAACGGCTCAATCAAAACTAAGGTTCAACTCTTTTTGTTGAACAAACAGAACAGAAAGAAGTTTCACACAATTCTTCTGTGTAGTTTTTATTTGTAGACATTCTTTTTCCCAATATAGGCCTCTTAGCGCTCAGAATGTCCAATTGCAGTTTCTACAGAAAGAGTGTTTCAGAACGGCTCAATCAAAAGTAAGGTTGAACTCTGTTAGTTGAATGCACAGAACAGAAAGAAGTTTCATACAATGCTTCTGTGTAGTTTATATTTGAACATATTCTTTTTTCCACTATTACCCACTTAGCGCTACGAATGTCCAGTTGCATTTTCTACAGACAGAGTGTTTCAAAACTGCTCAATCAAAAGTATGGTTTAACTCTGTTAGCTGAATGCTCAAATCAGAAAGAAGTTTCACAGAATGCTTCTGTGTAGTTTATATTTGAATATATTCCTTTTTCCACTACTACGCTCTTAGCGCTCCAAATGTCCAGTTGCATTTTCTACAGAAAGAGTGTTCATATCTGCTCAATCAAAAGTATGGTTTAACTCTGTTAGCTGAATGCACAGATCAGAAACAAGTTTCACCGAATGATTCTGGGTAGTTTATATTTGAAGACATTCCTTTTTCCACTATTACCCACTTAGCGCTCCGAATCTCCACTTGCATTTTCTACAAAAAGAGTGTTTCATAACTGCTGAATCAAAAATATGTTTTATCTCTGTTAACTGAATTTACCGATCAGAAATAAGTTTCACAGAATGCATCTGTGTAGTTTTTATTTGAAGATATTCTTTTTCCCAAAGTAGGCCTCTTAGCGCTTAGCATGTCCAATTGCAGTTTCTAAAGAAAGAGTGTTTCAGAACGGCTCAATCAAAAGTAAGGTTCAACTCTGTTAGTTGAATGCACAGAACAGAAAGAATTTTCACAGAATGCTACTGTGTAGTTTATATTTGAATATAGTCCTTTTTCCAATATTACCCTCTTAGCGCTCCGAATGTCCACTTGCATTTTCTACAGAAAGAGGGTTCAGCACTGCGCAATCAAAAGTATGGTTTAACTCTGTTAGCTTAATGAACATATCAGAAATAAATTTCACACAATGCTTCTGTGTAGTTTTTATTTGAAGATATTATTTTTCCCAATAGAGGCCTCTTAGCGCTCAGAATGTCCAATTGCAGTTTCTACAGAAAGAGTGTTTCAGAAAGGCTCAATCAAAAGTAAGGTTCAACTCTGTTAGTTGAATGCACAGAACAGAAAGAAGTTTCATACAATGCTTCTGTGTAGTTTATATTTGAACATATTCTTTTTTCCACTATTACCCACTTAGCGCTACGAATGTCCAGTTGCATTTTCTACAGACAGAGTATTTCAAAACTGCTCAATCAAAAGTATGGTTTAACTCTGTTAGCTGAATGCTCAGATCAGAAAGAAGTTTCACAGAATGCTTCTGTGTAGTTTATATTTGAATATATTCCTTTTTCCACTACTACGCTCTTAGCGCTCCAAATGTCCAGTTGCATTTTCTACAGAAAGAGTGTTCAGATCTGCTCAATCAAAAGTATGGTTTAACTCTGTTAGCTGAATGCACAGATCAGAAAGAAGTTTCACAGAATGATTCTGTGTAGTTTATATTTGGAGACATTCCTTTTTCCACTATTACCCTCTTAGCGCTCCGAATCTCCACTTGCATTTTCTACAGAAAGAGTGTTTCAGAACGGCTCAATCAAAACTAAGTTTCAACTCTTTTAGTTGAACAAACAGAACAGAAAGTAGTTTCACACAATTCTTCTGTGTAGTTTTTATTTGTAGACATTCTTTTTCCCAATATAGGCCTCTTTGCGCTCAGAATGTCCAATTGCATTTTCTACAGAAAGAGTGTTTCAGAACGGCTCAATCAAAAGTAAGGTTCAACTCTGTTAGTTGAATGCACAGAACAGAAAGAAGTTTCATACAATGCTTCTGTGTAGTTTATATTTGAACATATTCTTTTTTCCACTATTACCCACTTAGCGCTACGAATGTCCAGTTGCATTTTCTACAGACAGAGTGTTTCAAAACTGCTCAATCAAAAGTATGGTTTAACTGTGTTAGCTGAATGCTCAGATCAGAAAGAAGTTTCACAGAATGCTTCTGTGTAGTTTATATTTGAATATATTCCTTTTTCCACTACTACGCTCTTAGCGCTCCAAATGTCCAGTTGCATTTTCTACAGAAAGAGTGTTCAGATCTGCTCAATCAAAAGTATGGTTTAACTCTGTTAGCTGAATGCACAGATCAGAAAGAAGTTTCACCGAATGATTCTGTGTAGTTTATATTTGAAGACATTCCTTTTTCCACTATTACCCTCTTAGCGCTCCGAATCTCCACTTGCATTTTCTACAAAAAGAGTGTTTCATAACTGCTCAATCAAAAATATGTTTTATGTCTGTTAACTGAATTTACAGATCAGAAATAAGTTTCACAGAATGCATCTGTGTAGTTTTTATTTGAAGATATTCTTTTTCCCAATGTAGGCCTCTTAGCGCTTAGCATGTCCAACTGCAGTTTCTACAGAAAGAGTGTTTCAGAACGGCTCAATCAAAAGTAAGGTTCAACTCTGTTAGTTGAATGCACAGAACAGAAAGAATTTTCACAGAATGCTACTGTGTAGTTTATATTTGGAGACATTCCTTTTTCCACTATTACCCTCTTAGCGCTCCGAATCTCCACTTGCATTTTCTACAGAAAGAGTGTTTCAGAACGGCTCAATCAAAACTAAGGTTCAATTCTTTTAGTTGAACAAACAGAACAGAAAGAAGTTTCACACAATTCTTCCGTGTAGTTTTTATTTGTAGACATTCTTTTTCCCAATATAGGCCTCTTAGCGCTCAGAATGTCCAATTGCAGTTTCTACAGAAAGAGTGTTTCAGAACGGCTCAATCAAAAGTAAGGTTCAACTCTGTTAGTTGAATGCACAGAACAGAAAGAAGTTTCATACAATGCTTCTGTGTAGTTTATATTTGAACATATTCTTTTTTCCACTATTACCCACTTAGCGCTACGAATGTCCAGTTGCATTTTCTACAGACAGAGTGTTTCAAAACTGCTCAATCAAAAGTATGGTTTAACTCTGTTAGCTGAATGCTCAGATCAGAAAGAAGTTTCACAGAATGCTTCTGTGTAGTTTATATTTGAATATATTCCTTTTTCCACTACTACGCTCTTAGCGCTCCAAATGTCCAGTTGCATTTTCTACAGAAAGAGTGTTCAGATCTGCTCAATCAAAAGTATGGTTTAACTCTGTTAGCTGAATGCACAGATCAGAAAGAAGTTTCACCGAATGATTCTGTGTAGTTTATATTTGAAGACATTCCTTTTTCCACTATTACCCTCTTAGCGCTCTGAATCTCCACTTGTATTTTCTACAAAAAGAGTGTTTCATAACTGCTCAATCAAAAATATGTTTTATCTCTGTTAACTGAATTTACCGATCAGAAATAAGTTTCACAGAATGCATCTGTGTAGTTTTTATTTGAAGATATTTTTTTTCCCAAAGTAGGCCTCTTAGCGCTTACCATGTCCAATTGCAGTTTCTACAGAAAGAGTGTTTCAGAACGGCTCAATCAAAAGTAAGGTTCAACTCTGTTAGTTGAATGCACAGAACAGAAAGAATTTTCACAGAATGCTACTGTGTAGTTTATATTTGAATATAGTCCTTTTTCCAATATTACCCTCTTAGCGCTCCGAATGTCCACTTGCATTTTCTACAGAAAGAGGGTTCAGCACTGCGCAATCAAAAGTATGGTTTAACTCTGTTAGCTTAATGAACATATCAGAAATAAATTTCACACAATGCTTCTGTGTAGTTTTTATTTGAAGATATTATTTTTCCCAATAGAGGCCTCTTAGCGCTCAGAATGTCCAATTGCAGTTTCTACAGAAAGAGTGTTTCAGAAAGGCTCAATCAAAAGTAAGGTTCAACTCTGTTAGTTGAATGCACAGAACAGAAAGAAGTTTCATACAATGCTTCTGTGTAGTTTATATTTGAACATATTCTTTTTTCCACTATTACCCACTTAGCGCTACGAATGTCCAGTTGCATTTTCTACAGACGGAGTGTTTCAAAACTGCTCAATCAAAAGTATGGTTTAACTCTGTTAGCTGAATGCTCAGATCAGAAAGAAGTTTCACAGAATGCTTCTGTGTAGTTTATATTTGAATATATTCCTTTTTCCACTACTACTCTCTTAGCGCTCCAAATGTCCAGTTGCATTTTCTACAGAAAGAGTGTTCAGATCTGCTCAATCAAAAGTATGGTTTAACACTGTTAGCTGAATGCACAGATCAGAAAGAAGTTTCACAGAATGATTCTGTGTAGTTTATATTTGGAGACATTCCTTTTTCCACTATTACCCTCTTAGCGCTCCGAATCTCCACTTGCATTTTCTACAGAAAGTGTGTTTCAGAACGGCTCAATCAAAACTAAGTTTCAACTCTTTTAGTTGAACAAACAGAACAGAAAGTAGTTTCACACAATTCTTCTGTGTAGTTTTTATTTGTAGACATTCTTTTTCCCAATATAGGCCTCTTTGCGCTCAGAATGTCCAATTGCATTTTCTACAGAAAGAGTGTTTCAGAACGGCTCAATCAAAAGTAAGGTTCAACTCTGTTAGTTGAATGCACAGAACAGAAAGAATTTTCACAGAATGCTACTGTGTAGTTTATATTTGAATATATTCCTTTTTCCACTATTACACTCTTAGCGCTCCGAATGTCCACTTGCATTTTCTACAGAAAGAGTGTTCAGAACTGCGCAATCAAAAGTATGGTTTAACTCTGTTAGCTTAATGAACATATCAGAAATAAGTTTCACACAATGCTTCTGTGTAGTTTTTATTTGAAGATATTATTTTTCCCAATAGAGGCCTCTTAGCGCTCAGAATGTCCAATTGCAGTTTCTACAGAAAGAGTGTTTCAGAAAGGCTCAATCAAAAGTAAGGTTCAACTCTGTTAGTTGAATGCACAGAACAGAAAGAAGTTTCATACAATGCTTCTGTGTAGTTTATATTTGAACATATTCTTTTTTCCACTATTACCCACTTAGCGCTACGAATGTCCAGTTGCATTTTCTACAGACAGAGTGTTTCAAAACTGCTCAATCAAAATTATGGTTTAACTCGGTTAGCTGAATGCTCAGATCAGAAAGAAGTTTCACAGAATGCTTCTGTGTAGTTTATATTTGAATATATTCCTTTTTCCACTACTAAGCTCTTAGCGCTCCAAATGTCCAGTTGCATTTTCTACAGAAAGAGTGTTCAGATCTGCTCAATCAAAAGTATGGTTTAACTCTGTTAGCTGAATGCACAGATCAGAAAGAAGTTTCACCGAATGATTCTGTGTAGTTTATATTTGAAGACATTCCTTTTTCCACTATTACCCTCTTAGCGCTCCGAATCTCCACTTGTATTTTCTACAAAAAGAGTGTTTCATAACTGCTCAATCAAAAATATGTTTTATCTCTGTTAACTGAATTTACAGATCAGAAATAAGTTTCACAGAATGCATCTGTGTAGTTTTTATTTGAAGATATTCTTTTTCCCAAAGTAGGCCTCTTAGCGCTTAGCATGTCCAATTGCAGTTTCTACAGAAAGAGTGTTTCAGAACGGCTCAATCAAAAGTAAGGTTCAACTCTGTTAGTTGAATGCACAGAACAGAAAGAATTTTCACAGAATGCTACTGTGTAGTTTATATTTGAATATAGTCCTTTTTCCACTATTACCCTCTTAGCGCTCCGAATGTCCACTTGCATTTTCTACAGAAAGAGGGTTCAGCACTGCGCAATCAAAAGTATGGTTTAACTCTGTTAGCTTAATGAACATATCAGAAATAAATTTCACACAATGCTTCTGTGTAGTTTTTATTTGAAGATATTATTTTTCCCAATAGAGGCCTCTTAGCGCTCAGAATGTCCAATTGCATTTTCTACAGAAAGAGTGTTTCAGAAAGGCTCAATCAAAAATAAGGTTCAACTCTGTTAGTTGAATGCACAGAACAGAAAGTAGTTTCATACAATGCTTCTGTGTAGTTTATATTTGAACATATTCTTTTTTCCACTATTACCCACTTAGCGCTACGAATGTCCAGTTGCATTTTCTACAGACAGAGTGTTTCAAAACTGCTCAATCAAAAGTATGGTTTAACTCTGTTAGCTGAATGCTCAGATCAGAAAGAAGTTTCACAGAATGCTTCTGTGTAGTTTATATTTGAATATATTCCTTTTTCCACTACTACTCTCTTAGCGCTCCAAATGTCCAGTTGCATTTTCTACAGAAAGAGTGTTCAGATCTGCTCAATCAAAAGTATGGTTTAAATCTGTTAGCTGAATGCACAGATCAGAAAGAAGTTTCACAGAATGATTCTGTGTAGTTTATATTTGGAGACATTCCTTTTTCCACTATTACCCTCTTAGCGCTCCGAATCTCCACTTGCATTTTCTACAGAAAGAGTGTTTCAGAACGGCTCAATCAAAACTAAGGTTCAACTCTTTTAGTTGAACAAACAGAACAGAAAAAGTTTCACACAATTCTTCTGTGTAGTTTTTATTTGTAGACATTCTTTTTCCCAATATAGGCCTCTTAGCGCTCAGAATGTCCAATTGCAGTTTCTACAGAAAGAGAGTTTCAGAATGGCTCAATCAAAAGTAAGGTTGAACTCTGTTAGTTGAATGCACAGAACAGAAAGAAGTTTCATACAATGCTTCTGTGTAGTTTATATTTGAACATATTCTTTTTTCCACTATTACCCACTTAGCGCTACGAATGTCCAGTTGCATTTTCTACAGACAGAGTGTTTCAAAACTGCTCAATCAAAAGTATTGTTTAACTCTGTTAGCTGAATGCTCAGATCAGAAAGAAGTTTCACAGAATGATTCTGTGTAGTTTATATTTGAATGTATTCCTTTTTCCACTACTACTCTCTTAGCGCTCCAAATGTCCAGTTGCATTTTCTACAGAAAGAGTGTTCAGATCTGCTCAATCAAAAGTATGGTTTAACTCTGTTAGCTGAATGCACAGATCAGAAAGAAGTTTCACAGAATGATTCTGTGTAGTTTATATTTGGAGACATTCCTTTTTCCACTATTACCCTCTTAGCGCTCCGAATCTCCACTTGCATTTTCTACAGAAAGAGTGTTTCAGAACGGCTCAATCAAAACTAAGGTTCAACTCTTTTAGTTGAACAAACAGAACAGAAAGAAGTTTCACACAATTCTTCTGTGTAGTTTTTATTTGTAGACATTCTTTTTCCCAATATAGGCCTCTTGGCGCTCAGAATGTCCAATTGCAGTTTCTACAGAAAGAGTGTTTCAGAACGGCTCAATCAAAAGTAAGGTTGAACTCTGTTAGTTGAATGCACAGAACAGAAAGAAGTTTCATACAATGCTTCTGTGTAGTTTATATTTGAACATATTCTTTTTTCCACTATTACCCATTTAGCGCTACGAATGTCCAGTTGCATTTTCTACAGACAGAGTGTTTCAAAACTGCTCAATCAAATGTATGGTTTAACTCTGTTAGCTGAATGCTCAGATCAGAAAGAAGTTTCACAGAATGCTTCTGTGTAGTTTATATTTGAATATATTCCTTTTTCCACTACTACGCTCTTAGCGCTCCAAATGTCCAGTTGCATTTTCTACAGAAAGAGTGTTCAGATCTGCTCAATCAAAAGTATGGTTTAACTCTGTTAGCTGAATGCACAGATCAGAAAGAAGTTTCACCGAATGATTCTGTGTAGTTTATATTTGAAGACATTCCTTTTTCCACTATTACCCTCTTAGCGCTCCGAATCTCCACTTGCATTTTCTACAAAAAGAGTGTTTCATAACTGCTCAATCAAAAATATGTTTTATCTCTGTTAACTGAATTTACAGATCAGAAATAAGTTTCACAGAATGCATCTGTGTAGTTTTTATTTGAAGATATTCTTTTTCCCAATGTAGGCCTCTTAGCGCTTAGCATGTCCAATTGCAGTTTCTACAGAAAGAGTGTTTCAGAACGGCTCAATCAAAAGTAAGGTTCAACTCTGTAAGTTGAATGCACAGAACAGAAAGTATTTTCACAGAATGCTACTGTGTAGTTTATATTTGAATATATTCCTTTTTCCACTATTACCCTCTTAGCGCTCCGAATGTCCACTTGCATTTTCTACAGAAAGAGTGTTCAGAACTGCGCAATCAGAAGTATGGTTTAACTCTGTTATCTTAATGAACATATCAGAAATAAGATTCACACAATGCTTCTGTGTAGTTCTTATTTGAAGATATTATTTTTCCCCATATAGACCTCTTAGCGCTCAGAATGTCCAATTGCAGTTTCTACAGAAAGAGTGTTTCAGAAAGGCTCAATCAAAAGTAAGGTTCAACTCTGTTAGTTGAATGCACAGAACAGAAAGAAGTTTCATACAATGCTTCTGTGTAGTTTATATTTGAACATATTCTTTTTTCCACTATTACCCACTTAGCGCTACGAATGCCAGTTGCATTTTCTACAGACAGAGAGTTTCAAAACTGCTCAGTCAAAAGTATGGTTTAACTCTGTTAGCTGAATGCTCAAATCAGAAAGAAGTTTCACAGAATGCTTCTGTGCAGTTTATATTTGAATATATTCCTTTTTCCACTACTACTCTCTTAGCGCTCCAAATATCCAGTTGCATTTTCTACAGAAAGAGTGTTCAGATCTGCTCAATCAAAAGTATGGTTTAACTCTGTTAGCTGAATGCACAGATCGGAAAGAAGTTTCACAGAATGATTCTGTGTAGTTTATATTTGGAGACATTCCTTTTTCCACTATTACCCTCTTAGCGCTCCGAATCTCCACTTGCATTTTCTACAGAAAGAGTGTTTCAGAACGGCTCAATCAAAACTAAGGTTCAAATCTTTTAGTTGAACAAACAGTACAGAAAGAAGTTTCACACAATTCTTCTGCGTAGTTTTTATTTGTAGACATTCTTTTTCCCAATATAGGCCTCTTAGCGCTCAGAATTTCCAATTGCAGTTTCTACAGAAAGAGTGTTTCAGAACGGCTCAATCAAAAGTAAGGTTCAACTCTGTTAGTTGAATGCACAGAACCGAAAGAAGTTTAATACAATGGTTCTGTGTAGTTTATATTTGAACATATTCTTTTTTCCAGTATTACCCACTTAGCGCTACGAATATCCAGTTGCATTTTCTACAGACAGAGTGTTTCAAAACTGCTCAATCAAAAGTATGGTTTAACTCTGTTAGCTGAATGCTCAGATCAGAAAGAAGTTTCACAGAATGCTTCTGTGTAGTTTTTATTTGAATATATTCCTTTTTCCACTACTACGCTCTTAGCGCTCCAAATGTCCAGTTGCATTTTCTACAGAAAGAGTGTTCAGATCTGCTCAATCAAAAGTATGGTTTAACTCTGTTAGCTGAATGCACAGATCAGAAAGAAGTTTCACCGAATGATTCTGTGTAGTTTATATTTGAAGACATTCCTTTTTCCACTATTACCCTCTTAGCGCTCCGAATCTCCACTTGTATTTTCTACAAAAAGAGTGTTTCATAACTGCTCAATCAAAAATATGTTTTATCTCTGTTAACTGAATTTAAAGATCAGAAATAAGTTTCACAGAATGCATCTGTGTAGTTTTTACTTGAAGATATTCTTTTTCCCAAAGTAGGCCTCTTAGCGCTTAGCATGTCCAATTGCAGTTTCTACAGAAAGAGTGTTTCAGAACGGCTCAATCAAAAGTAAGGCTCAACTCTGTTAGTTGAATGCACAGAACAGAAAGAATTTTCACAGAATGCTACTGTGTAGTTTATATTTGAATATAGTCCTTTTTCCACTATTACCCTCTTAGCGCTCCGAATGTCCACTTGCATTTTCTACAGAAAGAGGGTTCAGAACTGCGCAATCAAAAGTATGGTTTAACTCTGTTAGCTTAATGAACATATCAGAAATAAGTTTCACACAATGCTTCTGTGTAGTTTTTATTTGAAGATATTATTTTTCCCAATAGAGGCCTCTTAGCGCTCAGAATGTCCAATTGCAGTTTCTACAGAAAGAGTGTTTCAGAAAGGCTCAATCAAAAGTAAGGTTCAACTCTGTTAGTTGAATGCACAGAACAGAAAGAAGTTTCATACAATGCTTCTGTGTAGTTTATATTTGAACATATTCTTTTTTCCACTATTACCCACTTAGCGCTACGAATGTCCAGTTGCATTTTCTACAGACAGAGTGTTTCAAAACTGCTCAATCAAAAGTATGGTTTAACTCTGTTAGCTGAATGCTCAGATCGGAAAGAAGTTTCACAGAATGCTTCTGTGTAGTTTATATTTGAATATATTCCTTTTTCCACTACTACTCTCTTAGCGCTCCAAATGTCCAGTTGCATTTTCTACAGAAAGAGTGTTCAGATCTGCTCAATCAAAAGTATGGTTTAATTCTGTTAGCTGAATGCACAGATCAGAAAGAAGTTTCACAGAATGATTCTGTGTAGTTTATATTTGGAGACATTCCTTTTTCCACTATTACCCTCTTAGCACTCCGAATCTCCACTTGCATTTTCTACAGAAAGAGTGTTTCAGAACGGCTCAATCAAAACTAATGTTCAACTCTTTTAGTTGAACAAACAGAACAGAAAGAAGTTTCACACAATTCTTCTGTGTAGTTTTTATTTGTAGAATTTCTTTTTCCCAATATAGGCCTCTTAGCGCTCAGAATGTCCAATTGCAGTTTCTACAGAAAGAGTGTTTCAGAACGGCTCAATCAAAAGTAAGGTTCAACTCTGTTAGTTGAATGCACAGAACAGAAAGAAGTTTCATACAATGCTTCTGTGTAGTTTATATTTGAACATATTCTTTTTTCCACTATTACCCATTTAGCGCTACGAATGTCTAGTTGCATTTTCTACAGACAGAGTGTTTCAAAACTGCTCAATCAAATGTATGGTTTAACTCTGTTAGCTGAATGCTCAGATCAGAAATAAGTTTCACAGAATACTTCTGTGTAGTTTATATTTGAATATATTCCTTTTTCCACTACTACGCTCTTAGCGCTCCAAATGTCCAGTTGCATTTTCTACAGAAAGAGTGGTCAGATCTGCTCAATCAAAAGTATGGTTTAACTCTGTTAGCTGAATGCACAGATCAGAAAGAAGTTTCACCGAATGATTCTGTGTAGTTTATATTTGAAGACATTCCTTTTTCCACTATTACCCTCTTAGCGCTCCGAATCTCCACTTGCATTTTCTACAAAAAGAGTGTTTCATAACTGCTCAATCAAAAATATGTTTTATCTCTGTTAACTGAATTTACAGATCAGAAATAAGTTTCACAGAATGCATCTGTGTAGTTTTTATTTGAAGATATTCTTTTTCCCAATGTAGGCCTCTTAGCGCTTAGCATGTCCAATTGCAGTTTCTACAGAAAGAGTGTTTCAGAACGGCTCAATCAAAAGTAAGGTTCAACTCTGTTAGTTGAATGCACAGAACAGAAAGAATTTTCACAGAATGCTACTGTGTAGATTATATTTGAATATATTCCTTTTTCCACTAGTACCCTCTTAGCGCTCCGAATGTCCACTTGCATTTTCTACAGAAAGAGTGTCCAGAACTGCGCAATCAAAAGTATGGTTTAACTCTGTTAGCTTAATGAACATATCAGAAATAAGTTTCACACAATGCTTCTGTGTAGTTTTTATTTGAAGATAATATTTTTCCCAATAGAGGCCTCTTAGCGCTCAGAATGTCCAATTGCAGTTTCTACAGAAAGAGTGTTTCAGAAAGGCTCAATCAAAAGTAAGGTTCAACTCTGTTAGTTCAATGCACAGAACAGAAAGAAGTTTCATACAATGCTTCTGTGTAGTTTATATTTGAACATATTCTTTTTTCCACTATTACCCACTTAGCGCTACGAATGTCCAGTTGCATTTTCTACAGACAGAGTGTTTCAAAACTGCTCAATCAAAAGTATGGTTTAACTCTGTTAGCTGAATGCTCAGATCAGAAAGAAGTTTCACAGAATGCTTCTGTGTAGTTTATATTTGAATAAATTCCTTTTTCCACTATTACCCTCTTAGCGCTCCGAATGTCCACTTGCATTTTCTACAGAAAGAGGGTTCAGCACTGCGCAATCAAAAGTATGGTTTAACTCTGTTAGCTTAATGAACATATCAGAAATAAGTTTCACACAATGCTTCTGTGAAGTTTTTATTTGAAGATATTATTTTTCCCTATAGAGGCCTCTTAGCGCTCAGAATGTCCATTTGCAGTTTCTACAGAAAGAGTGTTTCAGAAAGGCTCAATCAAAAGTAAGGTTCAACTCTGCTAGTTGAATGCACAGAACAGAAAGAAGTTTCATACAATGATTCTGTGTAGTTTATATTTGAACATATTCTTTTTTCCACTATTACCCACTTAGCCCTACGAATGTCCAGTTGCATTTTCTACAGACAGAGTTTTTCAAAACTGCTCAATCAAAAGTATGGTTTAACTCTGTTAGCTCAATGCTCAGATCAGAAAGAAGTTTCACAGAATGCTTCTGTGTAGTTTATATTTGAATATATTCCTTTTTCCACTACTACGCTCTTAGCGCTCCAAATGTCCAGTTGCATTTTCTACAGAAAGAGTGTTCAGATCTGCTCAATCAAAAGTATGGTTTAACTCTGTTAGCTGAATGCACAGATCAGAAAGAAGTTTCACCGAATGATTCTGTGTAGTTTATATTTGAAGACATTCCTTTTTCCACTATTACCCTCTTAGCGCTCCGAATCTCCACTTGCATTTTCTACAAAAAGAGTGTTTCATAACTGCTCAATCAAAAATATGTTTTATCTGTGTTAACTGAATTTACAGATCAGAAATAAGTTTCACAGAATGCATCTGTGTAGTTTTTATTTGAAGATATTCTTTTTCCCAATGTAGGCCTCTTAGCGCTTAGCATGTCCAATTGCAGTTTCTACAGAAAGAGTGTTTCAGAACGGCTCAATCAAAAGTGAGGTTCAACTCTGTTAGTTGAATGCACAGAACAGAAAGAATTTTCACAGAATGCTACTGTGTAGTTTATATTTGAATATATTCCTTTTTCCACTATTACCCTCTTAGCGCTCCGAATGTCCACTTGCATTTTCTACAGAAAGAGTGTTCAGAACTGCGCAATCAAAAGTATGGTTTAACTCTGTTAGCTTAATGAACATATCAGAAATAAGTTTCACACAATGCTTCTGTGTAGTTTTTATTTGAAGATATTATTTTTCCCAATAGAAGCCTCTTAGCGCTCAGAATGTCCAATTGCAGTTTCTACAGAAAGAGTGTTTCAGAAAGGCTCAATCAAAAGTAAGGTTCAACTCTGTTAGTTGAATGCACAGAGCAGAAAGAAGTTTCATACAATGCTTCTGTGTAGTTTATATTTGAACATATTCTTTTTTCCACTATTACCCACTTAGCGCTACGAATGTCCAGTTGCATTTTCTACAGACAGAGTGTTTCAAAACTGCTCAATCAAAAGTATGGTTTAACTCTGTTAGCTGAATGCTCAGATCAGAAAGAAGTTTCACAGAATGCTTCTGTGTAGTTTATATTTGAATATATTCCTTTTTCCACTACTACGCTCTTAGCGCTCCAAATGTCCAGTTGCATTTTCTACAGAAAGAGTGTTCAGATCTGCTCAATCAAAAGTATGGTTTAACTCTGTTAGCTGAATGCACAGATCAGAAAGAAGTTTCACCGAATGATTCTGTGTAGTTTATATTTGAAGACATTCCTTTTTCCACTATTACCCTCTTAGCGCTCCGAATCTCCACTTGCATTTCCTACAAAAAGAGTGTTTCATAACTGCTCAATCAAAAATATGTTTTATCTCTGTTAACTGAATTTACAGATCAGAAATAAGTTTCACAGAATGCATCTGTGTAGTTTTTATTTGAAGATATTCTTTTTCCCAATGTAGGCCTCTTAGCGCTTAGCATGTACAATTGCAGTTTCTACAGAAAGAGTGTTTCAGAACGGCTCAATCAAAAGTAAGGTTCAACTCTGTTAGTTGAATGCACAGAACAGAAAGAATTTTCACAGAATGCTACTGTGTAGTTTATATTTGAATATAGTCCTTTTTCCACTCTTACCCTCTTAGCGCTCCGAATGTCCACTTGCATTTTCTACAGAAAGAGGGTTCAGCACTGTGCAATCAAAAGTATGGTTTAACTCTGTTAGCTTAATGAACATATCAGAAATAAGTTTCACACAATGCTTCTGTGTAGTTTTTATTTGAAGATATTATTTTTCCCAATAGAGGCCTCTTAGCGCTCAGAATTTCCAATTGCAGTTTCTACAGAAAGAGTGTTTCAGAAAGGCTCAATCAAAAGTAAGGTTCAACTCTGTTAGTTGAATGCACAGAACAGAAAGAAGTTTCATACAATGCTTCTGTGTAGTTTATATTTGAACATATTCTTTTTTCCACTATTACCCACTTAGCGCTACGAATGCCCAGTTGCATTTTCTACAGACAGAGTGTTTCAAAACTGCTCAATCAAAAGTATGGTTTAACTCCGTTAGCTGAATGCTCAGATCAGAAAGAAGTTTCACAGAATGCTTCTGTGTAGTTTATATTTGAATATATTCCTTTTTCCACTACTACTATCTTAGCGCTCCAAATGTCCAGTTGCATTTTCTACAGAAAGAGTGTTCAGATCTGCTCAATCAAAAGTATGGTTTAATTCTGTTAGCTGAATGCACAGATCAGAAAGAAGTTTCACAGAATGATTCTGTGTAGTTTATATTTGGAGACATTCCTTTTTCCACTATTACCCTCTTAGCGCTCCGAATCTCCACTTGCATTTTCTACAGAAAGAGTGTTTCAGAACGGCTCAATCAAAACTAATGTTCAACTCTTTTAGTTGAACAAACAGAACAGAAAGATGTTTCACACAATTCTTCTGTGTAGTTTTTATTTGTAGACTTTCTTTTTCCCAATATAGGCCTCTTAGCGCTCAGAATGTCCAATTGCAGTTTCTACAGAAAGAGTGTTTCAGAACGGCTCAATCAAAAGTAAGGTTCAACTCTGTTAGTTGAATGCACAGAACAGAAAGAAGTTTCATACAATGCTTCTGTGTAGTTTATATTTGAACATATTCTTTTTTCCACTATTACCCATTTAGCGCTACGAATGTCTAGTTGCATTTTCTACAGACAGAGGGTTTCAAAACTGCTCAATCAAATGTATGGTTTAACTCTGTTAGCTGAATGCTCAGATCAGAAATAAGTTTCACAGAATACTTCTGTGTAGTTTATATTTGAATATATTCCTTTTTCCACTACTACGCTCTTAGCGCTCCAAATGTCCAGTTGCATTTTCTACAGAAAGAGTGGTCAGATCTGCTCAATCAAAAGTATGGTTTAACACTGTTAGCTGAATGCACAGATCAGAAAGAATTTTCACCGAATGATTCTGTGTAGTTTATATTTGAAGACATTCCTTTTTCCACTATTACCCTCTTAGCGCTCCGAATCTCCAATTGCATTTTCTACAAAAAGAGTGTTTCATAACTGCTCAATCAAAAATATGTTTTATCTCTGTTAACTGAATTTACAAATCAGAAATAAGTTTCACAGAATGCATCTGTGTAGTTTTTATTTGAAGATATTCTTTTTCCCAATGTAGGCCTCTTAGCGCTTAGCATGTCCAATTGCAGTTTCTACAGAAAGAGTGTTTCAGAACGGCTCAATCAAAAGTAAGGTTCAACTCTGTTAGTTGAATGCACAGAACAGAAAGAATTTTCACAGAATGCTACTGTGTAGATTATATTTGAATATATTCCTTTTTCCACTAGTACCCTCTTAGCGCTCCGAATGTCCACTTGCATTTTCTACAGAAAGAGTGTCCAGAACTGCGCAATCAAAAGTATGGTTTAACTCTGTTAGCTTAATGAACATATCAGAAATAAGTTTCACACAATGCTTCTGTGTAGTTTTTATTTGAAGATAATATTTTTCCCAATAGAGGCCTCTTAGCGCTCAGAATGTCCAATTACAGTTTCTACAGAAAGAGTGTTTCAGAAAGGCTCAATCAAAAGTAAGGTTCAACTCTGTTAGTTCAATGCACAGAACAGAAAGAAGTTTCATACAATGCTTCTGTGTAGTTTATATTTGAACATATTCTTTTTTCCACTATTACCCACTTAGCGCTACGAATGTCCAGTTGCATTTTCTACAGACAGAGTGTTTCAAAACTGCTCAATCAAAAGTATGGTTTAACTCTGTTAGCTGAATGCTCAGATCAGAAAGAAGTTTCACAGAATGCTTCTGTGTAGTTTATATTTGAATATATTCCTTTTTCCACTATTACCCTCTTAGCGCTCCGAATGTCCACTTGCATTTTATACAGAAAGAGGGATCAGCACTGCGCAATCAAAAGTATGGTTTAACTCTGTTAGCTTAATGAACATATCAGAAATAAGTTTCACACAATGCTTCTGTGTAGTTTTTATTTGAAGATATTATTTTACCCTATAGAGGCCTCTTAGCGCTCAGAATGTCCAATTGCAGTTTCTACAGAAAGAGTGTTTCAGAAAGGCTCAATCAAAAGTAAGGTTCAACTCTGTTAGTTGAATGCACAGAACAGAAAGAAGTTTCATACAATGATTCTGTGTAGTTTATATTTGAACATATTCTTTTTTCCACTATTACCCACTTAGCCCTACGAATGTCCAGTTGCATTTTCTACAGACAGAGTGTTTCAAAACTGCTCAATCAAAAGTATGGTTTAACTCTGTTAGCTCAAAGCTCAGATCAGAAAGAAGTTTCACAGAATGCTTCTGTGTAGTTTATATTTGAATATATTCCTTTTTCCACTACTACGCTCTTAGCGCTCCAAATGTCCAGTTGCATTTTCTACAGAAAGAGTGTTCAGATCTGCTCAATCAAAAGTATGGTTTAACTCTGTTAGCTGAATGCACAGATCAGAAAGAAGTTTCACCGAATGATTCTGTGTAGTTTATATTTGAAGACATTCCTTTTTCCACTATTACCCTCTTAGCGCTCCGAATCTCCACTTGCATTTTCTACAAAAAGAGTGTTTCATAACTGCTCAATCAAAAATATGTTTTATCTGTGTTAACTGAATTTACAGATCAGAAATAAGTTTCACAGAATGCATCTGTGTAGTTTTTATTTGAAGATATTCTTTTTCCCAATGTAGGCCTCTTAGCGCTTAGCATGTCCAATTGCAGTTTCTACAGAAAGAGTGTTTCAGAACGGCTCAATCAAAAGTAAGGTTCAACTCTGTTAGTTGAATGCACAGAACAGAAAGAATTTTCACAGAATGCTACTGTGTAGTTTATATTTGAATATATTCCTTTTTCCACTATTACCCTCTTAGCGCTCCGAATGTCCACTTGCATTTTCTACAGAAAGAGTGTTCAGAACTGCGCAATCAAAAGTATGGTTTAACTCTGTTAGCTTAATGAACATATCAGAAATAAGTTTCACACAATGCTTCTGTGTAGTTTTTATTTGAAGATATTATTTTTTACAATAGAAGCCTCTTAGCGCTCAGAATGTCCAATTGCAGTTTCTACAGAAAGAGTGTTTCAGAAAGGCTCAATCAAAAGTAAGGTTCAACTCTGTTAGTTGAATGCACAGAGCAGAAAGAAGTTTCATACAATGCTTCTGTGTAGTTTATATTTGAACATATTCTTTTTTCCACTATTACCCACTTAGCGCTACGAATGTCCAGTTGCATTTTCTACAGACAGAGTGTTTCAAAACTGCTCAATCAAAAGTATGGTTTAACTCTGTTAGCTGAATGCTAAGATCAGAAAGAAGTTTCACAGAATGCTTCTGTGTAGTTTATATTTGAATATATTCCTTTTTCCACTACTACGCTCTTAGCGCTCCAAATGTCCAGTTGCATTTTCTACAGAAAGAGTGTTCAGATCTGCTCAATCAAAAGTATGGTTTAACTCTGTTAGCTGAATGCACAGATCAGAAAGAAGTTTCACCGAATGATTCTGTGTAGTTTATATTTGAAGACATTCCTTTTTCCACTATTACCCTCTTAGCGCTCCAAATCTCCACTTGCATTTTCTACAAAAAGAGTGTTTCATAACTGCTCAATCAAAAATATGTTTTATCTCTGGTAACTGAATTTACAGATCAGAAATAAGTTTCACAGAATGCATCTGTGTAGTTTTTATTTGAAGATATTCTTTTTCCCAATGTAGGCCTCTTAGCGCTTAGCATGTACAATTGCAGTTTCTACAGAAAGAGTGTTTCAGAACGGCTCAATCAAAAGTAAGGTTCAACTCTGTTAGAAGAATGCACAGAACAGAAAGAATTTTCACAGAATGCTACTGTGTAGTTTATATTTGAATATAGTCCTTTTTCCACTCTTACCCTCTTAGCGCTCCGAATGTCCACTTGCATTTTCTACAGAAAGAGGGTTCAGCACTGTGCAATCAAAAGTATGGTTTAACTCTGTTAGCTTAATGAACATATCAGAAATAAGTTTCACACAATGCTTCTGTGTAGTTTTTATTTGAAGATATTATTTTTCCCAATAGAGGCCTCTTAGCGCTCAGAATTTCCAATTGCAGTTTCTACAGAAAGAGTGTTTCAGAAAGGCTCAATCAAAAGTAAGGTTCAACTCTGTTAGTTGAATGCACAGAACAGAAAGAAGTTTCATACAATGCTTCTGTGTAGTTTATATTTGAACATATTCTTTTTTCCACTATTACCCACTTAGCGCTACGAATGTCCAGTTGCATTTTCTACAGACAGAGTGTTTCAAAACTGCTCAATCAAAAGTATGGTTTAACTCTGTTAGCTGAATGCTCAGATCAGAAAGAAGTTTCACAGAATGCTTCTGTGTAGTTTATATTTGAATATATTCCTTTTTCCACTACTACTCTCTTAGCGCTCCAAATGTCCAGTTGCATTTTCTACAGAAAGAGTGTTCAGATCTGCTCAATCAAAAGTATGGTTTAACTCTGTTAGCTGAATGCACAGATCAGAAAGAAGTTTCACAGAATGATTCTGTGTAGTTTATATTTGGAGACATTCCTTTTTCCACTATTACCCTCTTAGCGCTCCGAATCTCCACTTGCATTCTCTACAGACAGAGTGTTTCAGAACGGCTCAATCAAAACTAAGGTTCAACTCTTTTAGTTGAACAAACAGAACAGAAAGAATTTTCACACAATTCTTCTGTGTAGTTTTTATTTGTAGACATTCTTTTTCCCAATATAGGCCTCTTAGCGCTCAGAATGTCCAATTGCAGTTTCTACAGAAAGAGTGTTTCAGAACGGCTCAATCAAAAGTAAGGTTCAACTCTGTTAGTTGAATGCACAGAACAGAAAGAAGTTTCATACAATGCTTCTGTGTAGTTTATATTTGAACATATTTTTTTTCCACTATTACCCACTTAGCGCTACGAATGTCCAGTTGCATTTTCTACAGACAGAGTGTTTCAAAACTGCACAATCAAAAGTATGGTTTAACTCTGTTAGCTGAATGCTCAGATCAGAAAGAAGTTTCACAGAATGCTTCTGTGTAGTTTATATATGAATATATTCCTTTTTCCACTACTACGCTCTTAGCGCTCCAAATGTCCAGTTGCATTTTCTACAGAAAGAGTGTTCAGATCTGCTCAATCAAAAGTATGGTTTAACTCTGTTAGCTGAATGCACAGATCAGAAAGAAGTTTCACCGAATGATTCTGTGTAGTTTATATTTGAAGACATTCCTTTTTCCACTATTACCCTCTTAGCGCTCCGAATCTCCACTTGTATTTTCTACAAAAAGAGTGTTTCATAACTGCTCAATCAAAAATATGTTTTATCTCTGTTAACTGAATTTACAGATCAGAAATAAGTTTCACAGAATGCATCTGTGTAGTTTTTATTTGAAGATATGCTTTTTCCCAAAGTAGGCCTCTTAGCGCTTAGCATGTCCAATTGCAGTTTCTACAGAAAGAGTGTTTCAGAACGGCTCAATCAAAAGTAAGGTTCAACTCTGTTAGTTGAATGCACAGAACAGAAAGAATTTTCACAGAATGCTACTGTGTAGTTTATATTTGAATATAGTCCTTTTTCCACTATTACCCTCTTAGCGCTCCGAATGTCCACTTGCATTTTCTACAGAAAGAGGGTTCAGAACTGCGCAATCAAAAGTATGGTTTAACTCTGTTAGCTTAATGAACATATCAGAAATAAGATTCACACAATGCTTCTGTGTAGTTTTTATTTGAAGATATTATTTTTCCCAATAGAGGCCTCTTAGCGCTCAGAATGTCCAATTGCAGTTTCTACAGAAAGAGTGTTTCAGAAAGGCTCAATCAAAAGTAAGGTTCAACTCTGTTAGTTGAATGCACAGAACAGAAAGAAGTTTCATACAATGTTTCTGTGTAGTTTATATTTGAACATATTCTTTTTTCCACTATTACCCACTTAGCGCTACGAATGTCCAGTTGCATTTTCTACAGACAGAGTGTTTCAAAACTGCTCAATGAAAAGTACGGTTTAACTCTGTTAGCTGAATGCTGAAATCAGAAAGAAGTTTCACAGAATGCTTCTGTGTAGTTTATATTTGAATATATTCCTTTTTCCACTACTACTCTCTTAGCGCTCCAAATGTCCAGTTGCATTTTCTACAGAAAGAGTGTTCAGATCTGCTCAATCAAAAGTATGGTTTAACTCTGTTAGCTGAATGCACAGATCGGAAAGAAGTTTCACAGAATGATTCTGTGTAGTTTATATTTGGAGACATTCCTTTTTCCACTCTTACCCTCTTAGCGCTCCGAATCTCCACTTGCATTTTCTACAGAAAGAGTGTATCAGAACGGCTCAATCAAAACTAAGGTTCAACTCTTTTAGTTGAACAAACAGAACAGAAAGAAGTTTCACACAATTCTTCTGTGTAGTTTTTATTTGTAGACATTCTTTTTCCCAATATAGGCCTCTTAGCGCTCAGAATTTCCAATTGCAGTTTCTACAGAAAGAGTGTTTCAGAACGGCTCAATCAAAAGTAAGGTTCAACTCTGTTAGTTGAATGCACAGAACAGAAAGAATTTTCACAGAATGCTACTGTGTAGTTTATATTTGAATATAGTCCTTTTTCCACTATTACCCTCTTAGTGCTCCGAATGTCCACCTGCATTTTCTACAGAAAGAGGGTTCAGCACTGCGCAATCAAAAGTATGGTTTAACTCTGTTAGCTTAAGGAACATATCAGAAATAAGTTTCACACAATGCTTCTGTGTAGTTTTTATTTGAAGATATTATTTTTCCCAATAGAGGCCTCTTAGCGCTCAGAATTTCCAATTGCAGTTTCTACAGAAAGAGTGTTTCAGAAAGGCTCAATCAAAAGTAAGTTTCAACTCTGTTAGTTGAATGCACAGAACAGAAAGAAGTTTCATACAATGCTTCTGTGTAGTTTATATTTGAACATATTCTTTTTTCCACTATTACCCACTTAGCGCTACGAATGTCCAGTTGCATTTTCTACAGACAAAGTGTTTCAAAACTGCTCAATCAAAAGTATGGTTTAACTCTGTTAGCTGAATGCTCAGATCAGAAAGAAGTTTCACAGAATGCTTCTGTGTAGTTTATATTTGAATATATTCCTTTTTCCACTACTACTCTCTTAGCGCTCCAAATGTCCAGTTGCATTTTCTACAGAAAGAGTGTTCAGATCTGCTCAATCAAAAGTATGGTTTAACTCTGTTAGCTGAATGCACAGATCAGAAAGTAGTTTCACAGAATGTTTCTGTGTAGTTTATATTTGGAGACATTCCTTTTTCCACTATTACCCTCTTAGCGCTCCGAATCTCCACTTGCATTCTCTACAGACAGAGTGTTTCAGAACGGCTCAATCAAAACTAAGGTTCAACTCTTTTAGTTGAACAAACAGAACAGAAAGAATTTTCACACAATTCTTCTGTGTAGTTTTTATTTTTAGACATTCTTTTTCCCAATATAGGCCTCTTAGCGCTCAGAATGTCCAATTGCAGTTTCTACAGAAAGAGTGTTTCAGAACGGCTCAATCAAAAGTAAGGTTCAACTCTGTTAGTTGAATGCACAGAACAGAAAGAAGTTTCATACAATGCTTCTGTGTAGTTTATATTTGAACATATTTTTTTTCCACTATTACCCACTTAGCGCTACGAATATCCAGTTGCATTTTCTACAGACAGAGTGTTTCAAAACTGCTCAATCAAAAGTATGGTTTAACTCTGTTAGCTGAATGCTCAGATCAGAAAGAAGTTTCACAGAATGCTTCTGTGTAGTTTATATTTGAATATATTACTTTTTCCACTACTACGCTCTTAGCGCTCCAAACGTCCAGTTGCATTTTCTACAGAAAGAGTGTTCAGATCTGCTCAATCAAAAGTATGGTTTAACTCTGTTAGCTGAATGCACAGATCAGAAAGAAGTTTCACCGAATGATTCTGTGTAGTTTATATTTGAAGACATTCCTTTTTCCACTATTACCCTCTTAGCGCTCCGAATCTCCACTTGTATTTTCTACAAAAAGAGTGTTTCATAACTGCTCAATCAAAAATATGTTTTATCTCTGTTATCTGAATTTACAGATCGGAAAGAAGTTTCACAGAATGATTCTGTGTAGTTTATATTTGGAGACATTCCTTTTTCCACTATTACCCTCTTAGGGCTCCGAATATCCACTTGCATTTTCTACAGAAAGAGTGTATCAGAACGGCTCAATCAAAACTAAGGTTCAACTCTTTTAGTTGAACAAACAGAACAGAAAGAAGTTTCACACAATTCTTCTGTGTAGTTTTTATTTGTAGACATTCTTTTTCCCAATATAGGCCTCTTAGCGCTCAGAATGTCCAATTGCAGTTTCTACAGAAAGAGTGTTTCAGAACGGCTCAATCAAAAGTAAGGTTCAACTCTGTTAGTTGAATGCACAGAACAGAAAGAATTTTCACAGAATGCTACTGTGTAGTTTATATTTGAATATAGTCCTTTTTCCACTATTACCCTCTTAGCGCTCCGAATGTCCACTTGCATTTTCTACAGAAAGAGGGTTCAGCACTGCGCAATCAAAAGTATGGTTTAACTCTGTTAGCTTAAGGAACATATCAGAAATAAGTTTCACACAATGCTTCTGTGTAGTTTTTATTTGAAGATGTTATTTTTCCCAATAGAGGCCTCTTAGCGCTCAGAATTTCCAATTGCAGTTTCTACAGAAAGAGTGTTTCAGAAAGGCTCAATCAAAAGTAAGGTTCAACTCTGTTAGTTGAATGCACAGAACAGAAAGAAGTTTCATACAATGCTTCTGTGTAGTTTATATTTGAACATATTCTTTTTTCCACTATTACCCACTTAGCGCTACGAATGTCCAGTTGCATTTTCTACAGACAGAGTGTTTCAAAACTGCTCAATCAAAAGTATGGTTTAACTCTGTTAGCTGAATGCTCAAATCAGAAAGAAGTTTCACAGAATGCTTCGGTGTAGTTTATATTTGAATATATTCCTTTTTCCACTACTACACTCTTAGCGCTCCAAATATCCAGTTGCATTTTCTACAGAAAGAGTGTTCTGATCTGCTCAATCAAAAGTATGGTTTAACTCTGTTAGCTGAATGCACAGATCGGAAAGAAGTTTCACAGAATGATTCTGTGTAGTTTATATTTTTAGACATTCCTTTTTCCACTATTACCCTCTTAGCGCTCCGAATCTCCACTTGCATTTTCAACAGAAAGAGTGTTTCAGAACGGCTCAATCAAAACTAAGGTTCAACTCTTTTAGTTGAACAAACAGAACAGAAAGAAGTTTCACACAATTCTTCTGTGTAGTTTTTATTTTTAGACATTATTTTTCCCAATCTAGGCCTCTTAGCGCTCAGAATGTCCAATTGCAGTTTCTACAGAAAGAGTGTTACAGAACGGCTCAATGAAAAGTAAGATTCAACTCTGTTAGTTGAATGCACAGAACAGAAAGAATTTTCACAGAATGCTACTGTGTAGTTTATATTTGAATATAGTCCTTTTTCCACTCTTACCCTCTTAGCGCTCCGAATGTCCACTTGCATTTTCTACAGAAAGAGGGTTCAGCACTGCGCAATCAAAAGTATGGTTTAACTCTGTTAGCTTAATGAACATATCAGAAATAAGTTTCACACAATGCTTCTGTGTAGTTTTTATTTGAAGATATTATTTTTCCCAATAGAGGCCTCTTAGCGCTCAGAATGTCCAATTGCAGTTTCTACAGAAAGAGTGTTTCAGAAAGGCTCAATCAAAAGTAAGGTTCAACTCTGTTAGTTGAATGCACAGAACAGAAAGAAGTTTCATACAATGCTTCTGTGTAGTTTATATTTGAACATATTCTTTTTTCCACTATTACCCACTTAGCGCTACGAATGTCCAGTTGCATTTTCTACAGACAAAGTGTTTCAAAACTGCTCAATCAAAAGTATGGTTTAACTCTGTTAGCTGAATGCTCAGATCAGAAAGAAGTTTCACAGAATGCTTCTGTGTAGTTTATATTTGAATATATTCCTTTTTCCACTATTACCCTCTTAGCGCTCCGAATGTCCACTTGCATTTTATACAGAAAGAGGGATCAGCACTGCGCAATCAAAAGTATGGTTTAACTCTGTTAGCTTAATGAACATATCAGAAATAAGTTTCACACAATGCTTCTGTGTAGTTTTTATTTGAAGATATTATTTTACCCTATAGAGGCCTCTTAGCGCTCAGAATGTCCAATTGCAGTTTCTACAGAAAGAGTGTTTCAGAAAGGCTCAATCAAAAGTAAGGTTCAACTCTGTTAGTTGAATGCACAGAACAGAAAGAAGTTTCATACAATGATTCTGTGTAGTTTATATTTGAACATATTCTTTTTTCCACTATTACCCACTTAGCCCTACGAATGTCCAGTTGCATTTTCTACAGACAGAGTGTTTCAAAACTGCTCAATCAAAAGTATGGTTTAACTCTGTTAGCTCAAAGCTCAGATCAGAAAGAAGTTTCACAGAATGCTTCTGTGTAGTTTATATTTGAATATATTCCTTTTTCCACTACTACGCTCTTAGCGCTCCAAATGTCCAGTTGCATTTTCTACAGAAAGAGTGTTCAGATCTGCTCAATCAAAAGTATGGTTTAACTCTGTTAGCTGAATGCACAGATCAGAAAGAAGTTTCACCGAATGATTCTGTGTAGTTTATATTTGAAGACATTCCTTTTTCCACTATTACCCTCTTAGCGCTCCGAATCTCCACTTGCATTTTCTACAAAAAGAGTGTTTCATAACTGCTCAATCAAAAATATGTTTTATCTGTGTTAACTGAATTTACAGATCAGAAATAAGTTTCACAGAATGCATCTGTGTAGTTTTTATTTGAAGATATTCTTTTTCCCAATGTAGGCCTCTTAGCGCTTAGCATGTCCAATTGCAGTTTCTACAGAAAGAGTGTTTCAGAACGGCTCAATCAAAAGTAAGGTTCAACTCTGTTAGTTGAATGCACAGAACAGAAAGAATTTTCACAGAATGCTACTGTGTAGTTTATATTTGAATATATTCCTTTTTCCACTATTACCCTCTTAGCGCTCCGAATGTCCACTTGCATTTTCTACAGAAAGAGTGTTCAGAACTGCGCAATCAAAAGTATGGTTTAACTCTGTTAGCTTAATGAACATATCAGAAATAAGTTTCACACAATGCTTCTGTGTAGTTTTTATTTGAAGATATTATTTTTTACAATAGAAGCCTCTTAGCGCTCAGAATGTCCAATTGCAGTTTCTACAGAAAGAGTGTTTCAGAAAGGCTCAATCAAAAGTAAGGTTCAACTCTGTTAGTTGAATGCACAGAGCAGAAAGAAGTTTCATACAATGCTTCTGTGTAGTTTATATTTGAACATATTCTTTTTTCCACTATTACCCACTTAGCGCTACGAATGTCCAGTTGCATTTTCTACAGACAGAGTGTTTCAAAACTGCTCAATCAAAAGTATGGTTTAACTCTGTTAGCTGAATGCTAAGATCAGAAAGAAGTTTCACAGAATGCTTCTGTGTAGTTTATATTTGAATATATTCCTTTTTCCACTACTACGCTCTTAGCGCTCCAAATGTCCAGTTGCATTTTCTACAGAAAGAGTGTTCAGATCTGCTCAATCAAAAGTATGGTTTAACTCTGTTAGCTGAATGCACAGATCAGAAAGAAGTTTCACCGAATGATTCTGTGTAGTTTATATTTGAAGACATTCCTTTTTCCACTATTACCCTCTTAGCGCTCCAAATCTCCACTTGCATTTTCTACAAAAAGAGTGTTTCATAACTGCTCAATCAAAAATATGTTTTATCTCTGGTAACTGAATTTACAGATCAGAAATAAGTTTCACAGAATGCATCTGTGTAGTTTTTATTTGAAGATATTCTTTTTCCCAATGTAGGCCTCTTAGCGCTTAGCATGTACAATTGCAGTTTCTACAGAAAGAGTGTTTCAGAACGGCTCAATCAAAAGTAAGGTTCAACTCTGTTAGTTGAATGCACAGAACAGAAAGAATTTTCACAGAATGCTACTGTGTAGTTTATATTTGAATATAGTCCTTTTTCCACTATTACCCTCTTAGCGCTCCGAATGTCCACCTGCATTTTCTACAGAAAGAGGGTTCAGCACTGCGCAATCAAAAGTATGGTTTAACTCTGTTAGCTTAAGGAACATATCAGAAATAAGTTTCACACAATGCTTCTGTGTAGTTTTTATTTGAAGATATTATTTTTCCCAATAGAGGCCTCTTAGCGCTCAGAATTTCCAATTGCAGTTTCTACAGAAAGAGTGTTTCAGAAAGGCTCAATCAAAAGTAAGTTTCAACTCTGTTAGTTGAATGCACAGAACAGAAAGAAGTTTCATACAATGCTTCTGTGTAGTTTATATTTGAACATATTCTTTTTTCCACTATTACCCACTTAGCGCTACGAATGTCCAGTTGCATTTTCTACAGACAGAGTGTTTCAAAACTGCTCAATCAAAAGTATGGTTTAACTCTGTTAGCTGAATGCTCAGATCAGAAAGAAGTTTCACAGAATGCTTCTGTGTAGTTTATATTTGAATATATTCCTTTTTCCACTAATACTCTCTTAGCGCTCCAAATGTCCAGTTGCATTTTCTACAGAAAGAGTGTTCAGATCTACTCAATCAAAAGTATGGTTTAACTCTGTTAGCTGAATGCACAGATCAGAAACTAGTTTCACAGAATGTTTCTGTGTAGTTTATATTTGGAGACATTCCTTTTTCCACTATTACCCTCTTAGCGCTCCGAATCTCCACTTGCATTCTCTACAGACAGAGTGTTTCAGAACGGCTCAATCAAAACTAAGGTTCAACTCTTTTAGTTGAACAAACAGAACAGAAAGAATTTTCACACAATTCTTCTGTGTAGTTTTTATTTTTAGACATTCTTTTTCCCAATATAGGCCTCTTAGCGCTCAGAATGTCCAATTGCAGTTTCTACAGAAAGAGTGTTTCAGAACGGCTCAATCAAAAGTAAGGTTCAACTCTGTTAGTTGAATGCACAGAACAGAAAGAAGTTTCATACAATGCTTCTGTGTAGTTTATATTTGAACATATTTTTTTTCCACTATTACCCACTTAGCGCTACGAATATCCAGTTGCATTTTCTACAGACAGAGTGTTTCAAAACTGCTCAATCAAAAGTATGGTTTAACTCTGTTAGCTGAATGCTCAGATCAGAAAGAAGTTTCACAGAATGCTTCTGTGTAGTTTATATTTGAATATATTACTTTTTCCACTACTACGCTCTTAGCGCTCCAAACGTCCAGTTGCATTTTCTACAGAAAGAGTGTTCAGATCTGCTCAATCAAAAGTATGGTTTAACTCTGTTAGCTGAATGCACAGATCAGAAAGAAGTTTCACCGAATGATTCTGTGTAGTTTATATTTGAAGACATTCCTTTTTCCACTATTACCCTCTTAGCGCTCCGAATCTCCACTTGTATTTTCTACAAAAAGAGTGTTTCATAACTGCTCAATCAAAAATATGTTTTATCTCTGTTATCTGAATTTACAGATCGGAAAGAAGTTTCACAGAATGATTCTGTGTAGTTTATATTTGGAGACATTCCTTTTTCCACTATTACCCTCTTAGCGCTCCGAATATCCACTTGCATTTTCTACAGAAAGAGTGTATCAGAACGGCTCAATCAAAACTAAGGTTCAACTCTTTTAGTTGAACAAACAGAACAGAAAGAAGTTTCACACAATTCTTCTGTGTAGTTTTTATTTGTAGACATTCTTTTTCCCAATATAGGCCTCTTAGCGCTCAGAATGTCCAATTGCAGTTTCTACAGAAAGAGTGTTTCAGAACGGCTCAATCAAAAGTAAGGTTCAACTCTGTTAGTTGAATGCACAGAACAGAAAGAATTTTCACAGAATGCTACTGTGTAGTTTATATTTGAATATAGTCCTTTTTCCACTATTACCCTCTTAGCGCTCCGAATGTCCACTTGCATTTTCTACAGAAAGAGGGTTCAGCACTGCGCAATCAAAAGTATGGTTTAACTCTGTTAGCTTAAGGAACATATCAGAAATAAGTTTCACACAATGCTTCTGTGTAGTTTTTATTTGAAGATGTTATTTTTCCCAATAGAGGCCTCTTAGCGCTCAGAATTTCCAATTGCAGTTTCTACAGAAAGAGTGTTTCAGAAAGGCTCAATCAAAAGTAAGGTTCAACTCTGTTAGTTGAATGCACAGAACAGAAAGAAGTTTCATACAATGCTTCTGTGTAGTTTATATTTGAACATATTCTTTTTTCCACTATTACCCACTTAGCGCTACGAATGTCCAGTTGCATTTTCTACAGACAGAGTGTTTCAAAACTGCTCAATCAAAAGTATGGTTTAACTCTGTTAGCTGAATGCTCAGATCAGAAAGAAGTTTCACAGAATGCTTCTGTGTAGTTTATATTTGAATATATTCCTTTTTCCACTACTACTCTCTTAGCGCTCCAAATGTCCAGTTGCATTTTCTACAGAAAGAGTGTTCAGATCTGCTCAATCAAAAGTATGGTTTAACTCTGTTAGCTGAATGCACAGATCAGAAAGAAGTTTCACAGAATGATTCTGTGTAGTTTATATTTGGAGACATTCCTTTTTCCACTATTACCCTCTTAGCGCTCCGAATCTCCACTTGCATTCTCTACAGACAGAGTGTTTCAGAACGGCTCAATCAAAACTAAGGTTCAACTCTTTTAGTTGAACAAACAGAACAGAAAGAATTTTCACACAATTCTTCTGTGTAGTTTTTATTTGTAGACATTCTTTTTCCCAATATAGGCCTCTTAGCGCTCAGAATGTCCAATTGCAGTTTCTACAGAAAGAGTGTTTCAGAACGGCTCAATCAAAAGTAAGGTTCAACTCTGTTAGTTGAATGCACAGAACAGAAAGAAGTTTCATACAATGCTTCTGTGTAGTTTATATTTGAACATATTTTTTTTCCACTATTACCCACTTAGCGCTACGAATGTCCAGTTGCATTTTCTACAGACAGAGTGTTTCAAAACTGCACAATCAAAAGTATGGTTTAACTCTGTTAGCTGAATGCTCAGATCAGAAAGAAGTTTCACAGAATGCTTCTGTGTAGTTTATATATGAATATATTCCTTTTTCCACTACTACGCTCTTAGCGCTCCAAATGTCCAGTTGCATTTTCTACAGAAAGAGTGTTCAGATCTGCTCAATCAAAAGTATGGTTTAACTCTGTTAGCTGAATGCACAGATCAGAAAGAAGTTTCACCGAATGATTCTGTGTAGTTTATATTTGAAGACATTCCTTTTTCCACTATTACCCTCTTAGCGCTCCGAATCTCCACTTGTATTTTCTACAAAAAGAGTGTTTCATAACTGCTCAATCAAAAATATGTTTTATCTCTGTTAACTGAATTTACAGATCAGAAATAAGTTTCACAGAATGCATCTGTGTAGTTTTTATTTGAAGATATGCTTTTTCCCAAAGTAGGCCTCTTAGCGCTTAGCATGTCCAATTGCAGTTTCTACAGAAAGAGTGTTTCAGAACGGCTCAATCAAAAGTAAGGTTCAACTCTGTTAGTTGAATGCACAGAACAGAAAGAATTTTCACAGAATGCTACTGTGTAGTTTATATTTGAATATAGTCCTTTTTCCACTATTACCCTCTTAGCGCTCCGAATGTCCACTTGCATTTTCTACAGAAAGAGGGTTCAGAACTGCGCAATCAAAAGTATGGTTTAACTCTGTTAGCTTAATGAACATATCAGAAATAAGATTCACACAATGCTTCTGTGTAGTTTTTATTTGAAGATATTATTTTTCCCAATAGAGGCCTCTTAGCGCTCAGAATGTCCAATTGCAGTTTCTACAGAAAGAGTGTTTCAGAAAGGCTCAATCAAAAGTAAGGTTCAACTCTGTTAGTTGAATGCACAGAACAGAAAGAAGTTTCATACAATGTTTCTGTGTAGTTTATATTTGAACATATTCTTTTTTCCACAATTACCCACTTAGCGCTACGAATGTCCAGTTGCATTTTCTACAGACAGAGTGTTTCAAAACTGCTCAATGAAAAGTACGGTTTAACTCTGTTAGCTGAATGCTGAAATCAGAAAGAAGTTTCACAGAATGCTTCTGTGTAGTTTATATTTGAATATATTCCTTTTTCCACTACTACTCTCTTAGCGCTCCAAATGTCCAGTTGCATTTTCTACAGAAAGAGTGTTCAGATCTGCTCAATCAAAAGTATGGTTTAACTCTGTTAGCTGAATGCACAGATCGGAAAGAAGTTTCACAGAATGATTCTGTGTAGTTTATATTTGGAGACATTCCTTTTTCCACTCTTACCCTCTTAGCGCTCCGAATCTCCACTTGCATTTTCTACAGAAAGAGTGTATCAGAACGGCTCAATCAAAACTAAGGTTCAACTCTTTTAGTTGAACAAACAGAACAGAAAGAAGTTTCACACAATTCTTCTGTGTAGTTTTTATTTGTAGACATTCTTTTTCCCAATATAGGCCTCTTAGCGCTCAGAATTTCCAATTGCAGTTTCTACAGAAAGAGTGTTTCAGAACGGCTCAATCAAAAGTAAGGTTCAACTCTGTTAGTTGAATGCACAGAACAGAAAGAATTTTCACAGAATGCTACTGTGTAGTTTATATTTGAATATAGTCCTTTTTCCACTATTACCCTCTTAGCGCTCCGAATGTCCACCTGCATTTTCTACAGAAAGAGGGTTCAGCACTGCGCAATCAAAAGTATGGTTTAACTCTGTTAGCTTAAGGAACATATCAGAAATAAGTTTCACACAATGCTTCTGTGTAGTTTTTATTTGAAGATATTATTTTTCCCAATAGAGGCCTCTTAGCGCTCAGAATTTCCAATTGCAGTTTCTACAGAAAGAGTGTTTCAGAAAGGCTCAATCAAAAGTAAGTTTCAACTCTGTTAGTTGAATGCACAGAACAGAAAGAAGTTTCATACAATGCTTCTGTGTAGTTTATATTTGAACATATTCTTTTTTCCACTATTACCCACTTAGCGCTACGAATGTCCAGTTGCATTTTCTACAGACAGAGTGTTTCAAAACTGCTCAATCAAAAGTATGGTTTAACTCTGTTAGCTGAATGCTCAGATCAGAAAGAAGTTTCACAGAATGCTTCTGTGTAGTTTATATTTGAATATATTCCTTTTTCCACTAATACTCTCTTAGCGCTCCAAATGTCCAGTTGCATTTTCTACAGAAAGAGTGTTCAGATCTACTCAATCAAAAGTATGGTTTAACTCTGTTAGCTGAATGCACAGATCAGAAACTAGTTTCACAGAATGTTTCTGTGTAGTTTATATTTGGAGACATTCCTTTTTCCACTATTACCCTCTTAGCGCTCCGAATCTCCACTTGCATTCTCTACAGACAGAGTGTTTCAGAACGGCTCAATCAAAACTAAGGTTCAACTCTTTTAGTTGAACAAACAGAACAGAAAGAATTTTCACACAATTCTTCTGTGTAGTTTTTATTTTTAGACATTCTTTTTCCCAATATAGGCCTCTTAGCGCTCAGAATGTCCAATTGCAGTTTCTACAGAAAGAGTGTTTCAGAACGGCTCAATCAAAAGTAAGGTTCAACTCTGTTAGTTGAATGCACAGAACAGAAAGAAGTTTCATACAATGCTTCTGTGTAGTTTATATTTGAACATATTTTTTTTCCACTATTACCCACTTAGCGCTACGAATATCCAGTTGCATTTTCTACAGACAGAGTGTTTCAAAACTGCTCAATCAAAAGTATGGTTTAACTCTGTTAGCTGAATGCTCAGATCAGAAAGAAGTTTCACAGAATGCTTCTGTGTAGTTTATATTTGAATATATTACTTTTTCCACTACTACGCTCTTAGCGCTCCAAACGTCCAGTTGCATTTTCTACAGAAAGAGTGTTCAGATCTGCTCAATCAAAAGTATGGTTTAACTCTGTTAGCTGAATGCACAGATCAGAAAGAAGTTTCACCGAATGATTCTGTGTAGTTTATATTTGAAGACATTCCTTTTTCCACTATTACCCTCTTAGCGCTCCGAATCTCCACTTGTATTTTCTACAAAAAGAGTGTTTCATAACTGCTCAATCAAAAATATGTTTTATCTCTGTTATCTGAATTTACAGATCGGAAAGAAGTTTCACAGAATGATTCTGTGTAGTTTATATTTGGAGACATTCCTTTTTCCACTATTACCCTCTTAGCGCTCCGAATATCCACTTGCATTTTCTACAGAAAGAGTGTATCAGAACGGCTCAATCAAAACTAAGGTTCAACTCTTTTAGTTGAACAAACAGAACAGAAAGAAGTTTCACACAATTCTTCTGTGTAGTTTTTATTTGTAGACATTCTTTTTCCCAATATAGGCCTCTTAGCGCTCAGAATGTCCAATTGCAGTTTCTACAGAAAGAGTGTTTCAGAACGGCTCAATCAAAAGTAAGGTTCAACTCTGTTAGTTGAATGCACAGAACAGAAAGAATTTTCACAGAATGCTACTGTGTAGTTTATATTTGAATATAGTCCTTTTTCCACTATTACCCTCTTAGCGCTCCGAATGTCCACTTGCATTTTCTACAGAAAGAGGGTTCAGCACTGCGCAATCAAAAGTATGGTTTAACTCTGTTAGCTTAAGGAACATATCAGAAATAAGTTTCACACAATGCTTCTGTGTAGTTTTTATTTGAAGATGTTATTTTTCCCAATAGAGGCCTCTTAGCGCTCAGAATTTCCAATTGCAGTTTCTACAGAAAGAGTGTTTCAGAAAGGCTCAATCAAAAGTAAGGTTCAACTCTGTTAGTTGAATGCACAGAACAGAAAGAAGTTTCATACAATGCTTCTGTGTAGTTTATATTTGAACATATTCTTTTTTCCACTATTACCCACTTAGCGCTACGAATGTCCAGTTGCATTTTCTACAGACAGAGTGTTTCAAAACTGCTCAATCAAAAGTATGGTTTAACTCTGTTAGCTGAATGCTCAAATCAGAAAGAAGTTTCACAGAATGCTTCGGTGTAGTTTATATTTGAATATATTCCTTTTTCCACTACTACACTCTTAGCGCTCCAAATATCCAGTTGCATTTTCTACAGAAAGAGTGTTCTGATCTGCTCAATCAAAAGTATGGTTTAACTCTGTTAGCTGAATGCACAGATCGGAAAGAAGTTTCACAGAATGATTCTGTGTAGTTTATATTTTGAGACATTCCTTTTTCCACTATTACCCTCTTAGCGCTCCGAATCTCCACTTGCATTTTCAACAGAAAGAGTGTTTCAGAACGGCTCAATCAAAACTAAGGTTCAACTCTTTTAGTTGAACAAACAGAACAGAAAGAAGTTTCACAAAATTCTTCTGTGTAGTTTTTATTTTTAGACATTCTTTTTCCCAATCTAAGCCTCTTAGCGCTCAGAATGTCCAATTGCAGTTTCTACAGAAAGAGTGTTACAGAACGGCTCAATGAAAAGTAAGATTCAACTCTGTTAGTTGAATGCACAGAACAGAAAGAATTTTCACAGAATGCTACTGTGTAGTTTATATTTGAATATAGTCCTTTTTCCACTCTTACCCTCTTAGCGCTCCGAATGTCCACTTGCATTTTCTACAGAAAGAGGGTTCAGCACTGCGCAATCAAAAGTATGGTTTAACTCTGTTAGCTTAATGAACATATCAGAAATAAGTTTCACACAATGCTTCTGTGTAGTTTTTATTTGAAGATATTATTTTTCCCAATAGAGGCCTCTTAGCGCTCAGAATGTCCAATTGCAGTTTCTACAGAAAGAGTGTTTCAGAAAGGCTCAATCAAAAGTAAGGTTCAACTCTGTTAGTTGAATGCACAGAACAGAAAGAAGTTTCATACAATGCTTCTGTGTAGTTTATATTTGAACATATTCTTTTTTCCACTATTACCCACTTAGCGCTACGAATGTCCAGTTGCATTTTCTACAGACAAAGTGTTTCAAAACTGCTCAATCAAAAGTATGGTTTAACTCTGTTAGCTGAATGCTCAGATCAGAAAGAAGTTTCACAGAATGCTTCTGTGTAGTTTATATTTGAATATATTCCTTTTTCCACTACTACGCGCTTAGCGCTCCAAATGTCCAGTTGCGTTTTCTACAGAAAGAGTGTTCAGATCTGCTCAATCAAAAGTATGGTTTAACTCTGTTAGCTGAATGCACAGATCAGAAAGAAGTTTCACCGAATGATTCTGTGTAGTTTATATTTGAAGACATTCCTTTTTCCACTATTACCCTCTTAGCGCTCCGAATCTCCACTTGCATTTTCTACAAAAAGAGTGTTTCATAACTGCTCAATCAAAAATATGTTTTATCTCTGTTAACTGAATTTACAGATCAGAAATAAGTTTCACAGAATGCATCTGTGTAGTTTTTATTTGAAGAGATACTTTTTCCCAATGTAGGCCTCTTAGCGCTTACCATGTACAATTGCAGTTTCTACAGAAAGAGTGTTTCAGAACGGCTCAATCAAAAGTAAGGTTCAACTCTGTTAGTTGAATGCACAGAACAGAAAGAATTTTCACAGAATGCTACTGTATAGTTTATATTTCAATATAGTCCTTTTTCCACTATTACCCTCTTAGCGCTCCGAATGTCCACTTGCATTTTCTACAGAAAGAGGGTTCAGCACTGCGCAATCAAAAGTATGGTTTAACTCTGTTAGCTTAATGAACATATGAGAAATAAGTTTCACACAATGCTTCTGTGTAGTTTTTATTTGAAGATATTATTTTTCCCAATAGAGGCCTCTTAGCGCTCAGAATTTCCAATTGCAGTTTCTACAGAAAGAGTGTTTAAGAAAGGCTCAATCAAAAGTAAGGTTCAACTCTGTTAGTTGAATGCACAGAACAGAAAGAAGTTTCATACAATGCTTCTGTGTAGTTTATATTTGAACATATTCTTTTTTCCACTATTACCCACTTAGCGCTACGAATGTCCAGTTGCATTTTCTACAGACAGAGTGTTTCAAAACTGCTCAATCAAAAGTATGGTTTAACTCTGTTAGCTGAATGCTCAAATCAGAAAGAAGTTTCACAGAATGCTTCGGTGTAGTTTATATTTGAATATATTCCTTTTTCCACTACTACACTCTTAGCGCTCCAAATATCCAGTTGCATTTTCTACAGAAAGAGTGTTCAGATCTGCTCAATCAAAAGTATGGTTTAACTCTGTTAGCTGAATGCACAGATCGGAAAGAAGTTTCACAGAATGATTCTGTGTAGTTTATATTTTGAGACATTCCTTTTTCCACTATTACCCTCTTAGCGCTCCGAATCTCCACTTGCATTTTCTACAGAAAGAGTGTTTCAGAACGGCTCAATCAAAACTAAGGTTCAACTCTTTTAGTTAAACAAACAGAACAGAAAGGAGTTTCACACAATTCTTCTGTGTAGTTTTTATTTGTAGACATTCTTTTTCCCAATCTAGGCCTCTTAGCGCTCAGAATGTCCAATTGCAGTTTCTACAGAAAGAGTGTTTCAGAACGGCTCAATCAAAAGTAAGGTTCAACTCTGTTAGTTGAATGCACAGAACAGAAAGAATTTTCACAGAATGCTACTGTGTAGTTTATATTTGAATATAGTCCTTTTTCCACTATTACCCTTTTAGCGCTCCGAATGTCCACTTGCATTTTCTACAGAAAGAGGGTTCAGCACTGCGCAATCAAAAGTATGGTTTAACTCTGTTAGCTTAATGAACATATCAGAAATAAGTTTCACACAATGCTTCTGTGTAGTTTTTATTTGAAGATATTATTTTTCCCAATAGAGGCCTCTTAGCGCTCAGAATTTCCAATTGCAGTTTCTACAGAAAGAGTGTTTCAGAAAGGCTCAATCAAAAGTAAGGTTCAACTCTGTTAGTTGAATGCACAGAACAGAAAGAAGTTTCATACAATGCTTCTGCGTAGTTTATATTTGAACATATTCTTTTTTCCACTATTACCCACTTAGCGCTACGAATGTCCAGTTGCATTTTCTACAGACAGAGTGTTTCAAAACTGCTCAATCAAAAGTATGGTTTAACTCTGTTAGCTGAATGCTCAAATCAGAAAGAAGTTTCACAGAATGCTTCGGTGTAGTTTATATTTGAATATATTCCTTTTTCCACTACTACACTCTTAGCGCTCCAAATATCCAGTTGCATTTTCTACAGAAAGAGTGTTCAGATCTGCTCAATCAAAAGTATGGTTTAACTCTGTTAGCTGAATGCACAGATCGGAAAGAAGTTTCACAGAATGATTCTGTGTAGTTTATATTTTGAGACATTCCTTTTTCCACTATTACCCTCTTAGCGCTCCGAATCTCCACTTGCATTTTCTACAGAAAGAGTGTTTCAGAACGGCCCAATCAAAACTAAGGTTCAACTCTTTTAGTTGAACAAACAGAACAGAAAGAAGTTTCACACAATTCTTCTGTGTAGTTTTTATTTGTAGACATTCTTTTTCCCAATCTAGGCCTCTTAGCGCTCAGAATGTCCAATTGCAGTTTCTACAGAAAGAGTGTTTCAGAACGGCTCAATCAAAAGTAAGGTTCAACTCTGTTAGTTGAATGCACAGAACAGAAAGAATTTTCACAGAATGCTACTGTGTAGTTTATATTTGAATATAGTCCTTTTTCCACTATTACCCTCTTAGCGCTCCGAATGTCCACCTGCATTTTCTACAGAAAGAGGGTTCAGCACTGCGCAATCAAAACTATGGTTTAACTCTGTTAGCTTAAGGAACATATCAGAAATAAGTTTCACACAATGCTTCTGTGTAGTTTTTATTTGAAGATATTATTTTTCCCAATAGAGGCCTCTTAGCGCTCAGAATTTCCAATTGCAGTTTCTACAGAAAGAGTGTTTCAGAAAGGCTCAATCAAAAGTAAGTTTCAACTCTGTTAGTTGAATGCACAGAACAGAAAGAAGTTTCATACAATGCTTCTGTGTAGTTTATATTTGAACATATTCTTTTTTCCACTATTACCCACTTAGCGCTACGAATGTCCAGTTGCATTTTCTACAGACAGAGTGTTTCAAAACTGCTCAATCAAAAGTATGGTTTAACTCTGTTAGCTGAATGCTCAGATCAGAAAGAAGTTTCACAGAATGCTTCTGTGTAGTTTATATTTGAATATATTCCTTTTTCCACTACTACTCTCTTAGCGCTCCAAATGTCCAGTTGCATTTTCTACAGAAAGAGTGTTCAGATCTGCTCAATCAAAAGTATGGTTTAACTCTGTTAGCTGAATGCACAGATCAGAAAGTAGTTTCACAGAATGTTTCTGTGTAGTTTATATTTGGAGACATTCCTTTTTCCACTATTACCCTCTTAGCGCTCCGAATCTCCACTTGCATTCTCTACAGACAGAGTGTTTCAGAACGGCTCAATCAAAACTAAGGTTCAACTCTTTTAGTTGAACAAACAGAACAGAAAGAATTTTCACACAATTCTTCTGTGTAGTTTTTATTTTTAGACATTCTTTTTCCCAATATAGGCCTCTTAGCGCTCAGAATGTCCAATTGCAGTTTCTACAGAAAGAGTGTTTCAGAACGGCTCAATCAAAAGTAAGGTTCAACTCTGTTAGTTGAATGCACAGAACAGAAAGAAGTTTCATACAATGCTTCTGTGTAGTTTATATTTGAACATATTTTTTTTCCACTATTACCCACTTAGCGCTACGAATATCCAGTTGCATTTTCTACAGACAGAGTGTTTCAAAACTGCTCAATCAAAAGTATGGTTTAACTCTGTTAGCTGAATGCTCAGATCAGAAAGAAGTTTCACAGAATGCTTCTGTGTAGTTTATATTTGAATATATTACTTTTTCCACTACTACGCTCTTAGCGCTCCAAACGTCCAGTTGCATTTTCTACAGAAAGAGTGTTCAGATCTGCTCAATCAAAAGTATGGTTTAACTCTGTTAGCTGAATGCACAGATCAGAAAGAAGTTTCACCGAATGATTCTGTGTAGTTTATATTTGAAGACATTCCTTTTTCCACTATTACCCTCTTAGCGCTCCGAATCTCCACTTGTATTTTCTACAAAAAGAGTGTTTCATAACTGCTCAATCAAAAATATGTTTTATCTCTGTTATCTGAATTTACAGATCGGAAAGAAGTTTCACAGAATGATTCTGTGTAGTTTATATTTGGAGACATTCCTTTTTCCACTATTACCCTCTTAGCGCTCCGAATATCCACTTGCATTTTCTACAGAAAGAGTGTATCAGAACGGCTCAATCAAAACTAAGGTTCAACTCTTTTAGTTGAACAAACAGAACAGAAAGAAGTTTCACACAATTCTTCTGTGTAGTTTTTATTTGTAGACATTCTTTTTCCCAATATAGGCCTCTTAGCGCTCAGAATGTCCAATTGCAGTTTCTACAGAAAGAGTGTTTCAGAACGGCTCAATCAAAAGTAAGGTTCAACTCTGTTAGTTGAATGCACAGAACAGAAAGAATTTTCACAGAATGCTACTGTGTAGTTTATATTTGAATATAGTCCTTTTTCCACTATTACCCTCTTAGCGCTCCGAATGTCCACTTGCATTTTCTACAGAAAGAGGGTTCAGCACTGCGCAATCAAAAGTATGGTTTAACTCTGTTAGCTTAAGGAACATATCAGAAATAAGTTTCACACAATGCTTCTGTGTAGTTTTTATTTGAAGATGTTATTTTTCCCAATAGAGGCCTCTTAGCGCTCAGAATTTCCAATTGCAGTTTCTACAGAAAGAGTGTTTCAGAAAGGCTCAATCAAAAGTAAGGTTCAACTCTGTTAGTTGAATGCACAGAACAGAAAGAAGTTTCATACAATGCTTCTGTGTAGTTTATATTTGAACATATTCTTTTTTCCACTATTACCCACTTAGCGCTACGAATGTCCAGTTGCATTTTCTACAGACAGAGTGTTTCAAAACTGCTCAATCAAAAGTATGGTTTAACTCTGTTAGCTGAATGCTCAAATCAGAAAGAAGTTTCACAGAATGCTTCGGTGTAGTTTATATTTGAATATATTCCTTTTTCCACTACTACACTCTTAGCGCTCCAAATATCCAGTTGCATTTTCTACAGAAAGAGTGTTCTGATCTGCTCAATCAAAAGTATGGTTTAACTCTGTTAGCTGAATGCACAGATCGGAAAGAAGTTTCACAGAATGATTCTGTGTAGTTTATATTTTGAGACATTCCTTTTTCCACTATTACCCTCTTAGCGCTCCGAATCTCCACTTGCATTTTCAACAGAAAGAGTGTTTCAGAACGGCTCAATCAAAACTAAGGTTCAACTCTTTTAGTTGAACAAACAGAACAGAAAGAAGTTTCACACAATTCTTCTGTGTAGTTTTTATTTTTAGACATTATTTTTCCCAATCTAGGCCTCTTAGCGCTCAGAATGTCCAATTGCAGTTTCTACAGAAAGAGTGTTACAGAACGGCTCAATGAAAAGTAAGATTCAACTCTGTTAGTTGAATGCACAGAACAGAAAGAATTTTCACAGAATGCTACTGTGTAGTTTATATTTGAATATAGTCCTTTTTCCACTCTTACCCTCTTAGCGCTCCGAATGTCCACTTGCATTTTCTACAGAAAGAGGGTTCAGCACTGCGCAATCAAAAGTATGGTTTAACTCTGTTAGCTTAATGAACATATCAGAAATAAGTTTCACACAATGCTTCTGTGTAGTTTTTATTTGAAGATATTATTTTTCCCAATAGAGGCCTCTTAGCGCTCAGAATGTCCAATTGCAGTTTCTACAGAAAGAGTGTTTCAGAAAGGCTCAATCAAAAGTAAGGTTCAACTCTGTTAGTTGAATGCACAGAACAGAAAGAAGTTTCATACAATGCTTCTGTGTAGTTTATATTTGAACATATTCTTTTTTCCACTATTACCCACTTAGCGCTACGAATGTCCAGTTGCATTTTCTACAGACAAAGTGTTTCAAAACTGCTCAATAAAAAGTATGGTTTAACTCTGTTAGCTGAAAGCTCAGATCAGAAAGAAGTTTCACAGAATGCTTCTGTGTAGTTTATATTTGAATATATTCCTTTTTCCACTATTACCCTCTTAGCGCTCCGAATGTCCACTTGCATTTTATACAGAAAGAGGGATCAGCACTGCGCAATCAAAAGTATGGTTTAACTCTGTTAGCTTAATGAACATATCAGAAATAAGTTTCACACAATGCTTCTGTGTAGTTTTTATTTGAAGATATTATTTTACCCTATAGAGGCCTCTTAGCGCTCAGAATGTCCAATTGCAGTTTCTACAGAAAGAGTGTTTCAGAAAGGCTCAATCAAAAGTAAGGTTCAACTCTGTTAGTTGAATGCACAGAACAGAAAGAAGTTTCATACAATGATTCTGTGTAGTTTATATTTGAACATATTCTTTTTTCCACTATTACCCACTTAGCCCTACGAATGTCCAGTTGCATTTTCTACAGACAGAGTGTTTCAAAACTGCTCAATCAAAAGTATGGTTTAACTCTGTTAGCTCAAAGCTCAGATCAGAAAGAAGTTTCACAGAATGCTTCTGTGTAGTTTATATTTGAATATATTCCTTTTTCCACTACTACGCTCTTAGCGCTCCAAATGTCCAGTTGCATTTTCTACAGAAAGAGTGTTCAGATCTGCTCAATCAAAAGTATGGTTTAACTCTGTTAGCTGAATGCACAGATCAGAAAGAAGTTTCACCGAATGATTCTGTGTAGTTTATATTTGAAGACATTCCTTTTTCCACTATTACCCTCTTAGCGCTCCGAATCTCCACTTGCATTTTCTACAAAAAGAGTGTTTCATAACTGCTCAATCAAAAATATGTTTTATCTGTGTTAACTGAATTTACAGATCAGAAATAAGTTTCACAGAATGCATCTGTGTAGTTTTTATTTGAAGATATTCTTTTTCCCAATGTAGGCCTCTTAGCGCTTAGCATGTCCAATTGCAGTTTCTACAGAAAGAGTGTTTCAGAACGGCTCAATCAAAAGTAAGGTTCAACTCTGTTAGTTGAATGCACAGAACAGAAAGAATTTTCACAGAATGCTACTGTGTAGTTTATATTTGAATATATTCCTTTTTCCACTATTACCCTCTTAGCGCTCCGAATGTCCACTTGCATTTTCTACAGAAAGAGTGTTCAGAACTGCGCAATCAAAAGTATGGTTTAACTCTGTTAGCTTAATGAACATATCAGAAATAAGTTTCACACAATGCTTCTGTGTAGTTTTTATTTGAAGATATTATTTTTTACAATAGAAGCCTCTTAGCGCTCAGAATGTCCAATTGCAATTTCTACAGAAAGAGTGTTTCAGAAAGGCTCAATCAAAAGTAAGGTTCAACTCTGTTAGTTGAATGCACAGAGCAGAAAGAAGTTTCATACAATGCTTCTGTGTAGTTTATATTTGAACATATTCTTTTTTCCACTATTACCCACTTAGCGCTACGAATGTCCAGTTGCATTTTCTACAGACAGAGTGTTTCAAAACTGCTCAATCAAAAGTATGGTTTAACTCTGTTAGCTGAATGCTAAGATCAGAAAGAAGTTTAACAGAATGCTTCTGTGTAGTTTATATTTGAATATATTCCTTTTTCCACTACTACGCTCTTAGCGCTCCAAATGTCCAGTTGCATTTTCTACAGAAAGAGTGTTCAGATCTGCTCAATCAAAAGTATGGTTTAACTCTGTTAGCTGAATGCACAGATCAGAAAGAAGTTTCACCGAATGATTCTGTGTAGTTTATATTTGAAGACATTCCTTTTTCCACTATTACCCTCTTAGCGCTCCAAATCTCCACTTGCATTTTCTACAAAAAGAGTGTTTCATAACTGCTCAATCAAAACTATGTTTTATCTCTGGTAACTGAATTTACAGATCAGAAATAAGTTTCACAGAATGCATCTGTGTAGTTTTTATTTGAAGATATTCTTTTTCCCAATGTAGGCCTCTTAGCGCTTAGCATGTACAATTGCAGTTTCTACAGAAAGAGTGTTTCAGAACGGCTCAATCAAAAGTAAGGTTCAACTCTGTTAGTTGAATGCACAGAACAGAAAGAATTTTCACAGAATGCTACTGTGTAGTTTATATTTGAATATAGTCCTTTTTCCACTCTTACCCTCTTAGCGCTCCGAATGTCCACTTGCATTTTCTACAGAAAGAGGGTTCAGCACTGTGCAATCAAAAGTATGGTTTAACTCTGTTAGCTTAATGAACATATCAGAAATAAGTTTCACACAATGCTTCTGTGTAGTTTTTATTTGAAGATATTATTTTTCCCAATAGAGGCCTCTTAGCGCTCAGAATTTCCAATTGCAGTTTCTACAGAAAGAGTGTTTCAGAAAGGCTCAATCAAAAGTAAGGTTCAACTCTGTTAGTTGAATGCACAGAACAGAAAGAAGTTTCATACAATGCTTCTGTGTAGTTTATATTTGAACATATTCTTTTTTCCACTATTACCCACTTAGCGCTACGAATGTCCAGTTGCATTTTCTACAGACAGAGTGTTTCAAAACTGCTCAATCAAAAGTATGGTTTAACTCTGTTAGCTGAATTCTCAGATCAGAAAGAAGTTTCACAGAATGCTTCTGTGTAGTTTATATTTGAATATATTCCTTTTTCCACTACTACTCTCTTAGCGCTCCAAATGTCCAGTTGCATTTTCTACAGAAAGAGTGTTCAGATCTGCTCAATCAAAAGTATGGTTTAACTCTGTTAGCTGAATGCACAGATCAGAAAGAAGTTTCACAGAATGATTCTGTGTAGTTTATATTTGGAGACATTCCTTTTTCCACTATTACCCTCTTAGCGCTCCGAATCTCCACTTGCATTCTCTACAGACAGAGTGTTTCAGAACGGCTCAATCAAAACTAAGGTTCAACTCTTTTAGTTGAACAAACAGAACAGAAAGAATTTTCACACAATTCTTCTGTGTAGTTTTTATTTGTAGACATTCTTTTTCCCAATATAGGCCTCTTAGCGCTCAGAATGTCCAATTGCAGTTTCTACAGAAAGAGTGTTTCAGAACGGCTCAATCAAAAGTAAGGTTCAACTCTGTTAGTTGAATGCACAGAACAGAAAGAAGTTTCATACAATGCTTCTGTGTAGTTTATATTTGAACATATTTTTTTTCCACTATTACCCACTTAGCGCTACGAATGTCCAGTTGCATTTTCTACAGACAGAGTGTTTCAAAACTGCACAATCAAAAGTATGGTTTAACTCTGTTAGCTGAATGCTCAGATCAGAAAGAAGTTTCACAGAATGCTTCTGTGTAGTTTATATATGAATATATTCCTTTTTCCACTACTACGCTCTTAGCGCTCCAAATGTCCAGTTGCATTTTCTACAGAAAGAGTGTTCAGATCTGCTCAATCAAAAGTATGGTTTAACTCTGTTAGCTGAATGCACAGATCAGAAAGAAGTTTCACCGAATGATTCTGTGTAGTTTATATTTGAAGACATTCCTTTTTCCACTATTACCCTCTTAGCGCTCCGAATCTCCACTTGTATTTTCTACAAAAAGAGTGTTTCATAACTGCTCAATCAAAAATATGTTTTATCTCTGTTAACTGAATTTACAGATCAGAAATAAGTTTCACAGAATGCATCTGTGTAGTTTTTATTTGAAGATATGCTTTTTCCCAAAGTAGGCCTCTTAGCGCTTAGCATGTCCAATTGCAGTTTCTACAGAAAGAGTGTTTCAGAACGGCTCAATCAAAAGTAAGGTTCAACTCTGTTAGTTGAATGCACAGAACAGAAAGAATTTTCACAGAATGCTACTGTGTAGTTTATATTTGAATATAGTCCTTTTTCCACTATTACCCTCTTAGCGCTCCGAATGTCCACTTGCATTTTCTACAGAAAGAGGGTTCAGAACTGCGCAATCAAAAGTATGGTTTAACTCTGTTAGCTTAATGAACATATCAGAAATAAGATTCACACAATGCTTCTGTGTAGTTTTTATTTGAAGATATTATTTTTCCCAATAGAGGCCTCTTAGCGCTCAGAATGTCCAATTGCAGTTTCTACAGAAAGAGTGTTTCAGAAAGGCTCAATCAAAAGTAAGGTTCAACTCTGTTAGTTGAATGCACAGAACAGAAAGAAGTTTCATACAATGTTTCTGTGTAGTTTATATTTGAACATATTCTTTTTTCCACTATTACCCACTTAGCGCTACGAATGTCCAGTTGCATTTTCTACAGACAGAGTGTTTCAAAACTGCTCAATGAAAAGTACGGTTTAACTCTGTTAGCTGAATGCTGAAATCAGAAAGAAGTTTCACAGAATGCTTCTGTGTAGTTTATATTTGAATATATTCCTTTTTCCACTACTACTCTCTTAGCGCTCCAAATGTCCAGTTGCATTTTCTACAGAAAGAGTGTTCAGATCTGCTCAATCAAAAGTATGGTTTAACTCTGTTAGCTGAATGCACAGATCGGAAAGAAGTTTCACAGAATGATTCTGTGTAGTTTATATTTGGAGACATTCCTTTTTCCACTCTTACCCTCTTAGCGCTCCGAATCTCCACTTGCATTTTCTACAGAAAGAGTGTATCAGAACGGCTCAATCAAAACTAAGGTTCAACTCTTTTAGTTGAACAAACAGAACAGAAAGAAGTTTCACACAATTCTTCTGTGTAGTTTTTATTTGTAGACATTCTTTTTCCCAATATAGGCCTCTTAGCGCTCAGAATTTCCAATTGCAGTTTCTACAGAAAGAGTGTTTCAGAACGGCTCAATCAAAAGTAAGGTTCAACTCTGTTAGTTGAATGCACAGAACAGAAAGAATTTTCACAGAATGCTACTGTGTAGTTTATATTTGAATATAGTCCTTTTTCCACTATTACCCTCTTAGCGCTCCGAATGTCCACCTGCATTTTCTACAGAAAGAGGGTTCAGCACTGCGCAATCAAAAGTATGGTTTAACTCTGTTAGCTTAAGGAACATATCAGAAATAAGTTTCACACAATGCTTCTGTGTAGTTTTTATTTGAAGATATTATTTTTCCCAATAGAGGCCTCTTAGCGCTCAGAATTTCCAATTGCAGTTTCTACAGAAAGAGTGTTTCAGAAAGGCTCAATCAAAAGTAAGTTTCAACTCTGTTAGTTGAATGCACAGAACAGAAAGAAGTTTCATACAATGCTTCTGTGTAGTTTATATTTGAACATATTCTTTTTTCCACTATTACCCACTTAGCGCTACGAATGTCCAGTTGCATTTTCTACAGACAGAGTGTTTCAAAACTGCTCAATCAAAAGTATGGTTTAACTCTGTTAGCTGAATGCTCAGATCAGAAAGAAGTTTCACAGAATGCTTCTGTGTAGTTTATATTTGAATATATTCCTTTTTCCACTAATACTCTCTTAGCGCTCCAAATGTCCAGTTGCATTTTCTACAGAAAGAGTGTTCAGATCTACTCAATCAAAAGTATGGTTTAACTCTGTTAGCTGAATGCACAGATCAGAAACTAGTTTCACAGAATGTTTCTGTGTAGTTTATATTTGGAGACATTCCTTTTTCCACTATTACCCTCTTAGCGCTCCGAATCTCCACTTGCATTCTCTACAGACAGAGTGTTTCAGAACGGCTCAATCAAAACTAAGGTTCAACTCTTTTAGTTGAACAAACAGAACAGAAAGAATTTTCACACAATTCTTCTGTGTAGTTTTTATTTTTAGACATTCTTTTTCCCAATATAGGCCTCTTAGCGCTCAGAATGTCCAATTGCAGTTTCTACAGAAAGAGTGTTTCAGAACGGCTCAATCAAAAGTAAGGTTCAACTCTGTTAGTTGAATGCACAGAACAGAAAGAAGTTTCATACAATGCTTCTGTGTAGTTTATATTTGAACATATTTTTTTTCCACTATTACCCACTTAGCGCTACGAATATCCAGTTGCATTTTCTACAGACAGAGTGTTTCAAAACTGCTCAATCAAAAGTATGGTTTAACTCTGTTAGCTGAATGCTCAGATCAGAAAGAAGTTTCACAGAATGCTTCTGTGTAGTTTATATTTGAATATATTACTTTTTCCACTACTACGCTCTTAGCGCTCCAAACGTCCAGTTGCATTTTCTACAGAAAGAGTGTTCAGATCTGCTCAATCAAAAGTATGGTTTAACTCTGTTAGCTGAATGCACAGATCAGAAAGAAATTTCACCGAATGATTCTGTGTAGTTTATATTTGAAGACATTCCTTTTTCCACTATTACCCTCTTAGCGCTCCGAATCTCCACTTGTATTTTCTACAAAAAGAGTGTTTCATAACTGCTCAATCAAAAATATGTTTTATCTCTGTTATCTGAATTTACAGATCGGAAAGAAGTTTCACAGAATGATTCTGTGTAGTTTATATTTGGAGACATTCCTTTTTCCACTATTACCCTCTTAGCGCTCCGAATATCCACTTGCATTTTCTACAGAAAGAGTGTATCAGAACGGCTCAATCAAAACTAAGGTTCAACTCTTTTAGTTGAACAAACAGAACAGAAAGAAGTTTCACACAATTCTTCTGTGTAGTTTTTATTTGTAGACATTCTTTTTCCCAATATAGGCCTCTTAGCGCTCAGAATGTCCAATTGCAGTTTCTACAGAAAGAGTGTTTCAGAACGGCTCAATCAAAAGTAAGGTTCAACTCTGTTAGTTGAATGCACAGAACAGAAAGAATTTTCACAGAATGCTACTGTGTAGTTTATATTTGAATATAGTCCTTTTTCCACTATTACCCTCTTAGCGCTCCGAATGTCCACTTGCATTTTCTACAGAAAGAGGGTTCAGCACTGCGCAATCAAAAGTATGGTTTAACTCTGTTAGCTTAAGGAACATATCAGAAATAAGTTTCACACAATGCTTCTTTGTAGTTTTTATTTGAAGATGTTATTTTTCCCAATAGAGGCCTCTTAGCGCTCAGAATTTCCAATTGCAGTTTCTACAGAAAGAGTGTTTCAGAAAGGCTCAATCAAAAGTAAGGTTCAACTCTGTTAGTTGAATGCACAGAACAGAAAGAAGTTTCATACAATGCTTCTGTGTAGTTTATATTTGAACATATTCTTTTTTCCACTATTACCCACTTAGCGCTACGAATGTCCAGTTGCATTTTCTACAGACAGAGTGTTTCAAAACTGCTCAATCAAAAGTATGGTTTAACTCTGTTAGCTGAATGCTCAAATCAGAAAGAAGTTTCACAGAATGCTTCGGTGTAGTTTATATTTGAATATATTCCTTTTTCCACTACTACACTCTTAGCGCTCCAAATATCCAGTTGCATTTTCTACAGAAAGAGTGTTCTGATCTGCTCAATCAAAAGTATGGTTTAACTCTGTTAGCTGAATGCACAGATCGGAAAGAAGTTTCACAGAATGATTCTGTGTAGTTTATATTTTGAGACATTCCTTTTTCCACTATTACCCTTTTAGCGCTCCGAATCTCCACTTGCATTTTCAACAGAAAGAGTGTTTCAGAACGGCTCAATCAAAACTAAGGTTCAACTCTTTTAGTTGAACAAACAGAACAGAAAGAAGTTTCACACAATTCTTCTGTGTAGTTTTTATTTTTAGACATTCTTTTTCCCAATCTAAGCCTCTTAGCGCTCAGAATGTCCAATTGCAGTTTCTACAGAAAGAGTGTTACAGAACGGCTCAATGAAAAGTAAGATTCAACTCTGTTAGTTGAATGCACAGAACAGAAAGAATTTTCACAGAATGCTACTGTGTAGTTTATATTTGAATATAGTCCTTTTTCCACTCTTACCCTCTTAGCGCTCCGAATGTCCACTTGCATTTTCTACAGAAAGAGGGTTCAGCACTGCGCAATCAAAAGTATGGTTTAACTCTGTTAGCTTAATGAACATATCAGAAATAAGTTTCACACAATGCTTCTGTGTAGTTTTTATTTGAAGATATTATTTTTCCCAATAGAGGCCTCTTAGCGCTCAGAATGTCCAATTGCAGTTTCTACAGAAAGAGTGTTTCAGAAAGGCTCAATCAAAAGTAAGGTTCAACTCTGTTAGTTGAATGCACAGAACAGAAAGAAGTTTCATACAATGCTTCTGTGTAGTTTATATTTGAACATATTCTTTTTTCCACTATTACCCACTTAGCGCTACGAATGTCCAGTTGCATTTTCTACAGACAAAGTGTTTCAAAACTGCTCAATCAAAAGTATGGTTTAACTCTGTTAGCTGAATGCTCAGATCAGAAAGAAGTTTCACAGAATGCTTCTGTGTAGTTTATATTTGAATATATTCCTTTTTCCACTACTACGCGCTTAGCGCTCCAAATGTCCAGTTGCGTTTTCTACAGAAAGAGTGTTCAGATCTGCTCAATCAAAAGTATGGTTTAACTCTGTTAGCTGAATGCACAGATCAGAAAGAAGTTTCACCGAATGATTCTGTGTAGTTTATATTTGAAGACATTCCTTTTTCCACTATTACCCTCTTAGCGCTCCGAATCTCCAGTTGCATTTTCTACAAAAAGAGTGTTTCATAACTGCTCAATCAAAAATATGTTTTATCTCTGTTAACTGAATTTACAGATCAGAAATAAGTTTCACAGAATGCATCTGTGTAGTTTTTATTTGAAGAGATACTTTTTCCCAATGTAGGCCTCTTAGCGCTTACCATGTACAATTGCAGTTTCTACAGAAAGAGTGTTTCAGAACGGCTCAATCAAAAGTAAGGTTCAACTCTGTTAGTTGAATGCACAGAACAGAAAGAATTTTCACAGAATGCTACTGTATAGTTTATATTTCAATATAGTCCTTTTTCCACTATTACCCTCTTAGCGCTCCGAATGTCCACTTGCATTTTCTACAGAAAGAGGGTTCAGCACTGCGCAATCAAAAGTATGGTTTAACTCTGTTAGCTTAATGAACATATGAGAAATAAGTTTCACACAATGCTTCTGTGTAGTTTTTATTTGAAGATATTATTTTTCCCAATAGAGGCCTCTTAGCGCTCAGAATTTCCAATTGCAGTTTCTACAGAAAGAGTGTTTAAGAAAGGCTCAATCAAAAGTAAGGTTCAACTCTGTTAGTTGAATGCACAGAACAGAAAGAAGTTTCATACAATGCTTCTGTGTAGTTTATATTTGAACATATTCTTTTTTCCACTATTACCCACTTAGCGCTACGAATGTCCAGTTGCATTTTCTACAGACAGAGTGTTTCAAAACTGCTCAATCAAAAGTATGGTTTAACTCTGTTAGCTGAATGCTCAAATCAGAAAGAAGTTTCACAGAATGCTTCGGTGTAGTTTATATTTGAATATATTCCTTTTTCCACTACTACACTCTTAGCGCTCCAAATATCCAGTTGCATTTTCTACAGAAAGAGTGTTCAGATCTGCTCAATCAAAAGTATGGTTTAACTCTGTTAGCTGAATGCACAGATCGGAAAGAAGTTTCACAGAATGATTCTGTGTAGTTTATATTTTGAGACATTCCTTTTTCCACTATTACCCTCTTAGCGCTCCGAATCTCCACTTGCATTTTCTACAGAAAGAGTGTTTCAGAACGGCTCAATCAAAACTAAGGTTCAACTCTTTTAGTTAAACAAACAGAACAGAAAGGAGTTTCACACAATTCTTCTGTGTAGTTTTTATTTGTAGACATTCTTTTTCCCAATCTAGGCCTCTTAGCGCTCAGAATGTCCAATTGCAGTTTCTACAGAAAGAGTGTTTCAGAACGGCTCAATCAAAAGTAAGGTTCAACTCTGTTAGTTGAATGCACAGAACAGAAAGAATTTTCACAGAATGCTACTGTGTAGTTTATATTTGAATATAGTCCTTTTTCCACTATTACCCTCTTAGCGCTCCGAATGTCCACTTGCATTTTCTACAGAAAGAGGGTTCAGCACTGCGCAATCAAAAGTATGGTTTAACTCTGTTAGCTTAATGAACATATCAGAAATAAGTTTCACACAATGCTTCTGTGTAGTTTTTATTTGAAGATATTATTTTTCCCAATAGAGGCCTCTTAGCGCTCAGAATTTCCAATTGCAGTTTCTACAGAAAGAGTGTTTCAGAAAGGCTCAATCAAAAGTAAGGTTCAACTCTGTTAGTTGAATGCACAGAACAGAAAGAAGTTTCATACAATGCTTCTGTGTAGTTTATATTTGAACATATTCTTTTTTCCACTATTACCCACTTAGCGCTACGAATGTCCAGTTGCATTTTCTACAGACAGAGTGTTTCAAAACTGCTCAATCAAAAGTATGGTTTAACTCTATTAGCTGAATGCTCAAATCAGAAAGAAGTTTCACAGAATGCTTCGGTGTAGTTTATATTTGAATATATTCCTTTTTCCACTACTACACTCTTAGCGCTCCAAATATCCAGTTGCATTTTCTACAGAAAGAGTGTTCAGATCTGCTCAATCAAAAGTATGGTTTAACTCTGTTAGCTGAATGCACAGATCGGAAAGAAGTTTCACAGAATGATTCTGTGTAGTTTATATTTTGAGACATTCCTTTTTCCACTATTACCCTCTTAGCGCTCCGAATCTCCACTTGCATTTTCTACAGAAAGAGTGTTTCAGAACGGCCCAATCAAAACTAAGGTTCAACTCTTTTAGTTGAACAAACAGAACAGAAAGAAGTTTCACACAATTCTTCTGTGTAGTTTTTATTTGTAGACATTCTTTTTCCCAATCTAGGCCTCTTAGCGCTCAGAATGTCCAATTGCAGTTTCTACAGAAAGAGTGTTTCAGAACGGCTCAATCAAAAGTAAGGTTCAACTCTGTTAGTTGAATGCACAGAACAGAAAGAATTTTCACAGAATGCTACTGTGTAGTTTATATTTGAATATAGTCCTTTTTCCACTCTTACCCTCTTAGCGCTCCGAATGTCCACTTGCATTTTCTACAGAAAGAGGGTTCAGCACTGCGCAATCAAAAGTATGGTTTAACTCTGTTAGCTTAATGAACATATCAGAAATAAGTTTCACACAATGCTTCTGTGTAGTTTTTATTTGAAGATATTATTTTTCCCAATAGAGGCCTCTTAGCGCTCAGAATGTCCAATTGCAGTTTCTACAGAAAGAGTGTTTCAGAAAGGCTCAATCAAAAGTAAGGTTCAACTCTGTTAGTTGAATGCACAGAACAGAAAGAAGTTTCATACAATGATTCTGTGTAGTTTATATTTGAACATATTCTTTTTTCCACTATTACCCACTTAGCGCTACGAATGTCCAGTTGCATTTTCTACAGACAGAGTGTTTCAAAACTGATCAATCAAAAGTATGGTTTAACTCTGTTAGCTGAATGCTCAGATCAGAAAGAAGTTTCACAGAATGCTTCTGTGTAGTTTATATTTGAATATATTCCTTTTTCCACTACTACTCTCTTAGCGCTCCAAATGTCCAGTTGCATTTTCTACAGAAAGAGTGTTCAGATCTGCTCAATCAAAAGTATGGTTTAACTCTGTTAGCTGAATGCACAGATCAGAAAGAAGTTTCACAGAATGATTCTGTGTAGTTTATATTTGGAGACATTCCTTTTTCCACTATTACCCTCTTAGCGCTCCGAATCTCCACTTGCATTTTCTACAGAAAGAGTGTCTCAGAACGGCTCAATCAAAACTAAGCTTCAACACTTTTAGTTGAACAAACAGAACAGAAAGAAGTTTCACACAATTCTTCTGTGTAGTTTTTATTTGTAGACATTCTTTTTCCCAATATAGGCCTCTTAGCGCTCAGAATGTCCAATTGCAGTTTCTACAGAAAGAGTGTTTCAGAACGGCTCAATCAAAAGTAAGGTTCAACTCTGTTAGTTGAATGCACAGAACAGAAAGAAATTTCATACAATGCTTCTGTGTAGTTTATATTTGAACATATTATTTTTTCCACTATTACCCACTTAGCGCTACGAATGTCCAGTTGCATTTTCTACAGACAGAGTGTTTCAAAACTGCTCAATCAAAAGTATGGTTTAACTCTGTTAGCTGAATGCTCAGATCAGAAAGAAGTTTCACAGAATGCTTCTGTGTAGTTTATATTTGAATATATTCCTTTTTCCACTACTACTCTCTTAGCGCTCCAAATGTCCAGTTGCATTTTCTACAGAAAGAGTGTTCAGATCTGCTCAATCAAAAGTATGGTTTAACTCTGTTAGCTGAATGCACAGATCGGAAAGAAGTTTCACAGAATGATTCTGTGTAGTTTATATTTTGAGACATTCCTTTTTCCACTATTACCCTCTTAGCGCTCCGAATCTCCACTTGCATTTTCTACAGAAAGAGTGTTTCAGAACGGCTCAATCAAAACTAAGGTTCAACTCTTTTAGTTAAACAAACAGAACAGAAAGGAGTTTCACACAATTCTTCTGTGTAGTTTTTATTTGTAGACATTCTTTTTCCCAATCTAGGCCTCTTAGCGCTCAGAATGTCCAATTGCAGTTTCTACAGAAAGAGTGTTTCAGAACGGCTCAATCAAAAGTAAGGTTCAACTCTGTTAGTTGAATGCACAGAACAGAAAGAATTTTCACAGAATGCTACTGTGTAGTTTATATTTGAATATAGTCCTTTTTCCACTATTACCCTCTTAGCGCTCCGAATGTCCACTTGCATTTTCTACAGAAAGAGGTTTCAGCACTGCGCAATCAAAAGTATGGTTTAACTCTGTTAGCTTAATGAACATATCAGAAATAAGTTTCACACAATGCTTCTGTGTAGTTTTTATTTGAAGATATTATTTTTCCCAATAGAGGCCTCTTAGCGCTCAGAATTTCCAATTGCAGTTTCTACAGAAAGAGTGTTTCAGAAAGGCTCAATCAAAAGTAAGGTTCAACTCTGTTAGTTGAATGCACAGAACAGAAAGAAGTTTCATACAATGCTTCTGTGTAGTTTATATTTGAACATATTCTTTTTTCCACTATTACCCACTTAGCGCTACGAATGTCCAGTTGCATTTTCTACAGACAGAGTGTTTCAAAACTGCTCAATCAAAAGTATGGTTTAACTCTGTTAGCTGAATGCTCAAATCAGAAAGAAGTTTCACAGAATGCTTCGGTGTAGTTTATATTTGAATATATTCCTTTTTCCACTACTACACTCTTAGCGCTCCAAATATCCAGTTGCATTTTCTACAGAAAGAGTGTTCAGATCTGCTCAATCAAAAGTATGGTTTAAATCTGTTAGCTGAATGCACAGATCGGAAAGAAGTTTCACAGAATGATTCTGTGTAGTTTATATTTTGAGACATTCCTTTTTCCACTATTACCCTCTTAGCGCTCCGAATCTCCACTTGCATTTTCTACAGAAAGAGTGTTTCAGAACGGCCCAATCAAAACTAAGGTTCAACTCTTTTAGTTGAACAAACAGAACAGAAAGAAGTTTCACACAATTCTTCTGTGTAGTTTTTATTTGTAGACATTCTTTTTCCCAATCTAGGCCTCTTAGCGCTCAGAATGTCCAATTGCAGTTTCTACAGAAAGAGTGTTTCAGAACGGCTCAATCAAAAGTAAGGTTCAACTCTGTTAGTTGAATGCAAAGAACAGAAAGAATTTTCACAGAATGCTACTGTGTAGTTTATATTTGAATATAGTCCTTTTTCCACTCTTACCCTCTTAGCGCTCGGAATGTCCACTTGCATTTTCTACAGAAAGAGGGTTCAGCACTGCGCAATCAAAAGTATGGTTTAACTCTGTTAGCTTAATGAACATATCAGAAATAAGTTTCACACAATGCTTCTGTGTAGTTTTTATTTGAAGATATTATTTTTCCCAATAGAGGCCTCTTAGCGCTCAGAATGTCCAATTGCAGTTTCTACAGAAAGAGTGTTTCAGAAAGGCTCAATCAAAAGTAAGGTTCAACTCTGTTAGTTGAATGCACAGAACAGAAAGAAGTTTCATACAATGATTCTGTGTAGTTTATATTTGAACATATTCTTTTTTCCACTATTACCCACTTAGCGCTACGAATGTCCAGTTGCATTTTCTACAGACAGAGTGTTTCAAAACTGCTCAATCAAAAGTATGGTTTAACTCTGTTAGCTGAATGCTCAGATCAGAAAGAAGTTTCACAGAATGCTTCTGTGTAGTTTATATTTGAATATATTCCTTTTTCCACTACTACTCTCTTAGCGCTCCAAATGTCCAGTTGCATTTTCTACAGAAAGAGTGTTCAGATCTGCTCAATCAAAAGTATGGTTTAACTCTGTTAGCTGAATGCACAGATCAGAAAGAAGTTTCACAGAATGATTCTGTGTAGTTTATATTTGGAGACATTCCTTTTTCCACTATTACCCTCTTAGCGCTCCGAATCTCCACTTGCATTTTCTACAGAAAGAGTGTTTCAGAACGGCTCAATCAAAACTAAGCTTCAACACTTTTAGTTGAACAAACAGAACAGAAAGAAGTTTCACACAATTCTTCTGTGTAGTTTTTATTTGTAGACATTCTTTTTCCCAATATAGGCCTCTTAGCGCTCAGAATGTCCAATTGCAGTTTCTACAGAAAGAGTGTTTCAGAACGGCTCAATCAAAAGTAAGGTTCAACTCTGTTAGTTGAATGCACAGAACAGAAAGAAATTTCATACAATGCTTCTGTGTAGTTTATATTTGAACATATTATTTTTTCCACTATTACCCACTTAGCGCTACGAATGTCCAGTTGCATTTTCTACAGACAGAGTGTTTCAAAACTGCTCAATCAAAAGTATGGTTTAACTCTGTTAGCTGAATGCTCAGATCAGAAAGAAGTTTCACAGAATGCTTCTGGGTAGTTTATATTTGAATATATTCCTTTTTCCACTACTACTCTCTTAGCGCTCCAAATGTCCAGTTGCATTTTCTACAGAAAGAGTGTTCAGATCTGCTCAATCAAAAGTATGGTTTAACTCTGTTAGCTGAATGCACAGATCAGAAAGAAGTTTCACAGAATGATTCTGTGTAGTTTATATTTGGAGACATTCCTTTTTCCACTATTACCCTCTTAGCGCTCCGAATCTCCACTTGCATTTTCTACAGAAAGAGTGTTTCAGAACGGCTCAATCAAAACTAAGGTTCAACACTTTTAGTTGAACAAACAGAACAGAAAGAAGTTTCACACAATTCTTCTGTGTAGTTTTTATTTGTAGACATTCTTTTTCCCAATATAGGCCTCTTAGCGCTCAGAATGTCCAATTGCAGTTTCTACAGAAAGAGTGTTTCAGAACGGCTCAATCAAAAGTAAGGTTCAACTCTGTTAGTTGAATGCACAGAACAGAAAGAAGTTTCACAGAATGCTACTGTGTAGTTTATATTTGAATATATTCCTTTTTCCACTATTACCCTCTTAGCGCTCCGAAAGTCCACTTGCATTTTCTGCAGAAATAGTGTTCAGAACTGCGCAATCAAAAGTATGGTTTAACTCTGTTAGCTTAATGAACATATCAGAAATAAGTTTCACACAATGCTTCTGTGTAGTTTTTATTTGAAGATATTTTTTTTTCCCAATATAGGCCTCTTAGCGCTCAGAATGTCCAATTGCAGTTTCTACAGAAAGAGTGTTTCAGAAAGGCTCAATCAAAAGTAAGGTTCAACTCTGTTAGTTGAATGCACAGAACAGAAAGAAGTTTCATACAATGCTTTTGTGTAGTTTATATTTGAACATATTCTTTTTTCCACTATTACCCACTTAGCGCTACGAATGTCCAGTTGCATTTTCTACAGACAGAGTGTTTCAAAACTGCTCAATCAAAAGTATGGTTTAACTCTGTTAGCTGAATGCTCAGATCAGAAAAAGTTTCACAGAATGCTTCTGTGTAGTTTATATTTGAATATATTCCTTTTTCCACTACTACGCTCTTAGCGCTCCAAATGTCCAGTTGCATTTTCTACAGAAAGAGTGTTCAGATCTGCTCAATCAGAAGTATGGTTTAACTCTGTTAGCTGAATGCACAGATCAGAAAGAAGTTTCACCGAATGATTCTGTGTAGTTTATATTTGAAGACATTCCTTTTTCCACTATTACCCTCTTAGCGCTCCGAATCTCCACTTGCATTTTCTACAAAAAGAGTGTTTCATAACTGCTGAATCAAAAATATGTTTTATCTCTGTTAACTGAATTTACAGATCAGAAATAAGTTTCACAGAATGCATCTGTGTAGTTTTTATTTGAAGATATTCTTTTTCCCAATGTAGGCCTCTTAGCGCTTAGCATGTCCAATAGCAGTTTCTACAGAAAGAGTGTTTCAGAACGGCTCAATCAAAAGTAAGTTTCAACTCTGTTAGTTGAATGCACAGAACAGAAAGAATTTTCACAGAATGCTACTGTGTAGTTTATATTTGAATATATTCCTTTTTCCACTCTTACCCTCTTAGCGCTCAGAATGTCCACTTGCATTTTCTACAGAAAGAGTGTTCAGAACTGCGCAATCAAAAGTATGGTTTAACTCTGTTAGCTTAATGAACATATCAGAAATAAGTTTCACACAATGCTTCTGTGTAGTTTTTATTTGAAGATATTATTTTTCCCAATATAGGCCTCTTAGCGCTCTGAATGTCCAATTGCAGTTTCTACAGAAAGAGTGTTTCAGAAAGGCTCAATCAAAAGTAAGGTTCAACTCTGTTAGTTGAATGCACAGAACAGAAAGAAGTTTCATACAATGCTTCTGTGTAGTTTATATTTGAACATATTCTTTTTTCCACTATTACCCACTTAGAGCTACGAATGTCCAGCTGCATTTTCTACAGACAGAGTGTTTCAAAACTGCTCAATCAAAAGTATGGTTTAACTCTGTTAGCTGAATGCTCAGATCAGAAAGAAGTTTCACAGAATGCTTCTGTGTAGTTTATATTTGAATATATTCCTTTTTCCACTACTACTCTCTTAGCGCTCCAAAAGTCCAGTTGCATTTTCTACAGAAAGAGTGTTCAGATCTGCTCAATCAAAAGTATGGTTTAACTCTGTTAGCTGAATGCACAGATTAGAAAGAAGTTTCACAGAATGATTCTGTGTAGTTTATATTTGGAGACATTCCTTTTTCCACTATTACCCTCTTAGCGCTCCGAAACTCCACTTGCATTTTCTACAGAAAGAGTGTTTCAGAACGGCTCAATCAAAACTAAGGTTCAACTCTTTTAGTTGAACAAACAGAACAAAAAGAAGTTTCACACAATTCTTCTGTGTAGTTTTTATTTGTAGACATTCTTTTTCCCAATCTAGGCCTCTTAGCGCTCAGAATGTCCAATTGCAGTTTCTACAGAAAGAGTGTTTCAGAACGGCTCAATCAAAAGTAAGGTTCAACTCTGTTAGTTGAATGCAAAGAACAGAAAGAATTTTCACAGAATGCTACTGTGTAGTTTATATTTGAATATAGTCCTTTTTCCACTCTTACCCTCTTAGCGCTCGGAATGTCCACTTGCATTTTCTACAGAAAGAGGGTTCAGCACTGCGCAATCAAAAGTATGGTTTAACTCTGTTAGCTTAATGAACATATCAGAAATAAGTTTCACACAATGCTTCTGTGTAGTTTTTATTTGAAGATATTATTTTTCCCAATAGAGGCCTCTTAGCGCTCAGAATGTCCAATTGCAGTTTCTACAGAAAGAGTGTTTCAGAAAGGCTCAATCAAAAGTAAGGTTCAACTCTGTTAGTTGAATGCACAGAACAGAAAGAAGTTTCATACAATGATTCTGTGTAGTTTATATTTGAACATATTCTTTTTTCCACTATTACCCACTTAGCGCTACGAATGTCCAGTTGCATTTTCTACAGACAGAGTGTTTCAAAACTGCTCAATCAAAAGTATGGTTTAACTCTGTTAGCTGAATGCTCAGATCAGAAAGAAGTTTCACAGAATGCTTCTGTGTAGTTTATATTTGAATATATTCCTTTTTCCACTACTACTCTCTTAGCGCTCCAAATGTCCAGTTGCATTTTCTACAGAAAGAGTGTTCAGATCTGCTCAATCAAAAGTATGGTTTAACTCTGTTAGCTGAATGCACAGATCAGAAAGAAGTTTCACAGAATGATTCTGTGTAGTTTATATTTGGAGACATTCCTTTTTCCACTATTACCCTCTTAGCGCTCCGAATCTCCACTTGCATTTTCTACAGAAAGAGTGTTTCAGAACGGCTCAATCAAAACTAAGCTTCAACACTTTTAGTTGAACAAACAGAACAGAAAGAAGTTTCACACAATTCTTCTGTGTAGTTTTTATTTGTAGACATTCTTTTTCCCAATATAGGCCTCTTAGCGCTCAGAATGTCCAATTGCAGTTTCTACAGAAAGAGTGTTTCAGAACGGCTCAATCAAAAGTAAGGTTCAACTCTGTTAGTTGAATGCACAGAACAGAAAGAAATTTCATACAATGCTTCTGTGTAGTTTATATTTGAACATATTATTTTTTCCACTATTACCCACTTAGCGCTACGAATGTCCAGTTGCATTTTCTACAGACAGAGTGTTTCAAAACTGCTCAATCAAAAGTATGGTTTAACTCTGTTAGCTGAATGCTCAGATCAGAAAGAAGTTTCACAGAATGCTTCTGGGTAGTTTATATTTGAATATATTCCTTTTTCCACTACTACTCTCTTAGCGCTCCAAATGTCCAGTTGCATTTTCTACAGAAAGAGTGTTCAGATCTGCTCAATCAAAAGTATGGTTTAACTCTGTTAGCTGAATGCACAGATCAGAAAGAAGTTTCACAGAATGATTCTGTGTAGTTTATATTTGGAGACATTCCTTTTTCCACTATTACCCTCTTAGCGCTCCGAATCTCCACTTGCATTTTCTACAGAAAGAGTGTTTCAGAACGGCTCAATCAAAACTAAGGTTCAACACTTTTAGTTGAACAAACAGAACAGAAAGAAGTTTCACACAATTCTTCTGTGTAGTTTTTATTTGTAGACATTCTTTTTCCCAATATAGGCCTCTTAGCGCTCAGAATGTCCAATTGCAGTTTCTACAGAAAGAGTGTTTCAGAACGGCTCAATCAAAAGTAAGGTTCAACTCTGTTAGTTGAATGCACAGAACAGAAAGAAGTTTCACAGAATGCTACTGTGTAGTTTATATTTGAATATATTCCTTTTTCCACTATTACCCTCTTAGCGCTCCGAAAGTCCACTTGCATTTTCTGCAGAAATAGTGTTCAGAACTGCGCAATCAAAAGTATGGTTTAACTCTGTTAGCTTAATGAACATATCAGAAATAAGTTTCACACAATGCTTCTGTGTAGTTTTTATTTGAAGATATTTTTTTTTCCCAATATAGGCCTCTTAGCGCTCAGAATGTCCAATTGCAGTTTCTACAGAAAGAGTGTTTCAGAAAGGCTCAATCAAAAGTAAGGTTCAACTCTGTTAGTTGAATGCACAGAACAGAAAGAAGTTTCATACAATGCTTTTGTGTAGTTTATATTTGAACATATTCTTTTTTCCACTATTACCCACTTAGCGCTACGAATGTCCAGTTGCATTTTCTACAGACAGAGTGTTTCAAAACTGCTCAATCAAAAGTATGGTTTAACTCTGTTAGCTGAATGCTCAGATCAGAAAAAGTTTCACAGAATGCTTCTGTGTAGTTTATATTTGAATATATTCCTTTTTCCACTACTACGCTCTTAGCGCTCCAAATGTCCAGTTGCATTTTCTACAGAAAGAGTGTTCAGATCTGCTCAATCAGAAGTATGGTTTAACTCTGTTAGCTGAATGCACAGATCAGAAAGAAGTTTCACCGAATGATTCTGTGTAGTTTATATTTGAAGACATTCCTTTTTCCACTATTACCCTCTTAGCGCTCCGAATCTCCACTTGCATTTTCTACAAAAAGAGTGTTTCATAACTGCTGAATCAAAAATATGTTTTATCTCTGTTAACTGAATTTACAGATCAGAAATAAGTTTCACAGAATGCATCTGTGTAGTTTTTATTTGAAGATATTCTTTTTCCCAATGTAGGCCTCTTAGCGCTTAGCATGTCCAATAGCAGTTTCTACAGAAAGAGTGTTTCAGAACGGCTCAATCAAAAGTAAGTTTCAACTCTGTTAGTTGAATGCACAGAACAGAAAGAATTTTCACAGAATGCTACTGTGTAGTTTATATTTGAATATATTCCTTTTTCCACTCTTACCCTCTTAGCGCTCAGAATGTCCACTTGCATTTTCTACAGAAAGAGTGTTCAGAACTGCGCAATCAAAAGTATGGTTTAACTCTGTTAGCTTAATGAACATATCAGAAATAAGTTTCACACAATGCTTCTGTGTAGTTTTTATTTGAAGATATTATTTTTCCCAATATAGGCCTCTTAGCGCTCTGAATGTCCAATTGCAGTTTCTACAGAAAGAGTGTTTCAGAAAGGCTCAATCAAAAGTAAGGTTCAACTCTGTTAGTTGAATGCACAGAACAGAAAGAAGTTTCATACAATGCTTCTGTGTAGTTTATATTTGAACATATTCTTTTTTCCACTATTAGCCACTTAGAGCTACGAATGTCCAGCTGCATTTTCTACAGACAGAGTGTTTCAAAACTGCTCAATCAAAAGTATGGTTTAACTCTGTTAGCTGAATGCTCAGATCAGAAAGAAGTTTCACAGAATGCTTCTGTGTAGTTTATATTTGAATATATTCCTTTTTCCACTACTACTCTCTTAGCGCTCCAAAAGTCCAGTTGCATTTTCTACAGAAAGAGTGTTCAGATCTGCTCAATCAAAAGTATGGTTTAACTCTGTTAGCTGAATGCACAGATCAGAAAGAAGTTTCACAGAATGATTCTGTGTAGTTTATATTTGGAGACATTCCTTTTTCCACTATTACCCTCTTAGCGCTCCGAAACTCCACTTGCATTTTCTACAGAAAGAGTGTTTCAGAACGGCTCAATCAAAACTAAGGTTCAACTCTTTTAGTTGAACAAACAGAACAAAAAGAAGTTTCACACAATTCTTCTGTGTAGTTTTTATTTGTAGACATTCTTTTTCCCAATATAGGCCTCTTAGCGCTCAGAATGTCCAATTGCAGTTTCTACAGAAAGAGTGTTTCAGAACGGCTCAATCAAAAGTAAGGTTCAACTCTGTTAGTTGAATGCACAGAACAGAGAGAAATTTCATACAATGCTTCTGTGTAGTTTATATTTGAACATATTCTTTTTTCCACTATTACCCACTTAGCGCTACGAATGTCCAGTTGCATTTTCTACAGACAGAGTGTTTCAAAACTGCTCAATCAAAAGTATGGTTTAACTCTGTTAGCTGAATGCTGAGATCAGAAAGAAGTTTCACAGAATGCTTCTGTGTAGTTTATATTTGAATATATTCCTTTTTCCACTACTACGCTCTTAGCGCTCCAAATGTCCAGTTGCATTTTCTACAGAAAGAGTGTTCAGATCTGCTCAATCAAAAGTATGGTTTAACTCTGTTAGCTGAATGCACAGATCAGAAAAAAGTTTCACCGAATGATTCTGTGTAGTTTATATTTGAAGACATTCCTTTTTCCACTATTACCCTCTTAGCGCTCCGAATCTCCACTTGCATTTTCTACAAAAAGAGTGTTTCATAACTGCTCAATCAAAAATATGTTTTATCTCTGTTAACTGAATTTACAGATCCGAAATAAGTTTCACAGAATGCATCTGTGTAGTTTTTATTTGAAGATATTCTTTTTCCCAATGTAGGCCTCTTAGCACTTAGCATGTCCAATTGCAGTTTCTACAGAAAGAGTGTTTCAGAACGGCTCAATCAAAAGTAAGGTTCAACTCTGTTAGTTGAATGCACAGACAGAAAGAATTTTCACAGAATGCTACTGTGTAGTTTATATTTGTATATATTCCTTTTTCCACTATTACCCTCTTAGCGCTCCGAATGTCCACTTGCATTTTCTACAGAAAGAGTGTTCAGAACTGCGCAATCAAAAGTATGGTTTAACTCTGTTAGCTTAATGAACATATCAGAAATAAGTTTCACACAATATTTCTGTGTAGTTTTTATTTGAAGATATTATTTTTCCCAATATAGGCCTCTTAGTGCTCAGAATGTCCAATTGCAGTTTCTACAGAAAGAGTGTTTCAGAACGGCTCAATCAAAAATAAGGTTCAACTCTGTTAGTTGAATGCACAGAACAGAAAGAAGTTTCATACAATGCTTCTGTGTAGTTTATATTTGAACATATTCTTTTTTCCACTATTACCCACTTAGCGCTACGAATGTCCAGTTGCATTTTCTACAGACAGAGTGTTTCAAAACTGCTCAATCAAAAGTATGGTTTAACTCTGTTAGGTGAATGCTCAGATCAGAAAGAAATTTCACAGAATGCTTCTGTGTAGTTTATATTTGAATATATTCGTTTTTCCACTACTACTCTCTTAGCGCTCCAAATGTCCAGTTGCATTTTCTACAGAAAGAGTGTTCAGATCTGCTCAATCAGAAGTATGGTTTAACTCTGTTAGCTGAATGCACAGATCAGAAAGAAGTTTCACCGAATGATTCTGTGTAGTTTATATTTGAAGACATTCCTTTTTCCACTATTACCCTCTTAGCGCTCCGAATCTCCACTTGCATTTTCTACAAAAAGAGTGTTTCATAACTGCTGAATCAAAAATATGTTTTATCTCTGTTAACTGAATTTACAGATCATAAATAAGTTTCACAGAATGCATCTGTGTAGTTTTTATTTGAAGATATTCTTTTTCGCAATGTAGGCCTCTTAGCGCTTAGCATGTCCAATTGCAGTTTCTACAGAAAGAGTGTTTCAGAACGGCTCAATCAAAAGTAAGTTTCAACTCTGTTAGTTGAATGCACAGAACAGAAAGAATTTTCACAGAATGCTACTGTGTAGTTTATATTTGAATATATTCCTTTTTCCACTATTACCCTCTTAGCGCTCAGAATGTCCACTTGCATTTTCTACAGAAAGAGTGTTCAGAACTGCGCAATCAAAAGTATGGTTTAACTCTGTTAGCTTAATGAACATATCAGAAGTAAGTTTCACACAATGCTTCTGTGTAGTTTTTATTTGAAGATATTATTTTTCCCAATATAGGCCTCTTAGTGCTCTGAATGTCCAATTGCAGTTTCTACAGAAAGAGTGTTTCAGAAAGGCTCAATCAAAAGTAAGGTTCAACTCTGTTAGTTGAATGCACAGAACAGAAAGAAGTTTCATACAATGCTTCTGTGTAGTTTATATTTGAACATATTCTTTTTTCCACTATTACCCACTTAGCGCTACGAATGTCCAGTTGCATTTTCTACAGACAGAGTGTTTCAAAACTGCTCAATCAAAAGTATGGTTTAACTCTGTTAGCTGAATGCTCAGATCAGAAAGAAGTTTCACAGAATGCTTCTGTGTAGTTTATATTTGAATATATTCCTTTTTCCACTACTACTCTCTTAGCGCTCCAAAAGTCCAGTTGCATTTTCTACAGAAAGAGTGTTCATATCTGCTCAATCAAAAGTATGGTTTAACTCTGTTAGCTGAATGCACAGATCAGAAAGAAGTTTCACAGAATGATTCTGTGTAGTTTATATTTGGAGACATTCCTTTTTCCACTATTACCCTCTTAGCGCTCCGAATCTCCACTTGCATTTTCTACAGAAAGAGTGTTTCAGAACGGCTCAATCAAAACTAAGGTTCAACTCTTTTAGTTGAACAAACAGAACAGAAAGAAGTTTCACACAATTCTTCTGTTTAGTTTTTATTTGTAGACATTCTTTTTCCCAATATAGGCGTCTTAGCGCTCAGAATGTCCAATTGCAGTTTCTACAGAAAGAGTGTTTCAGAACGGCTCAATCAAAAGTAAGGTTCAACTCTGTTAGTTGAATGCACAGAACAGAAAGAAGTTTCATACAATGCTTCTGTGTAGATTATATTTGAACATATTCATTTTTCCACTATTACCCACTTAGCGCTACGAATGTCCAGTTGCATTTTCTACAGACAGAGTGTTTCAAAACTGCTCAATCAAAAGTATGGTTTAACTCTGTTAGCTGAATGCTCAGATCAGAAAGAAGTTTCACAGAATGCTTCTGTGTAGTTTATATTTGAATATATTCCTTTTTCCACTACTACGCTCTTAGCGCTCCAAATGTCCAGTTGCATTTTCTACAGAAAGAGTTTTCAGATCTGCTCAATCAAAAGTATGGTTTAACTCTGTTAGCTGAATGCACAGATCAGAAAGAAGTTTCACCGAATGATTCTGTGTAGTTTATATTTGAAGACATTCCTTTTTCCAATATTACCCTCTTAGCGCTCCGAATCTCCACTTGCATTTTCTACAAAAAGAGTGTTTCATAACTGCTCAATCAAAAATATGTTTTATCTCTGTTAACTGAATTTACAGATCAGAAATAAGTTTCACAGAATGCATCTGTGTAGCTTTATTTGAAGATATTCTTTTTCCCAATGTAGGCCTCTTAGCGCTTAGCATGTCCAATTGCAGTTTCTACAGAAAGAGTGTTTCAGAACGGCTCAATCAAAAGTCAGGTTCAACTCTGTTAGTTGAATGCACAGAACAGAAACTATTTTCACAGAATGATACTGTGTAGTTTATATTTGAATATATTCCTTTTTCCACTATTACCATCCTAGCGCTCCGAATGTCTACTTGCATTTTCTGCAGAAAGAGTGTTCAGAACTGCGCAATCAAAAGTATGGTTTAACTCTGTTAGCTTAATGAACATATCAGAAATAAGTTTCACACAATGCTTCTGGGTAGTTTTTATTTGAAGATATTATTTTTCCCAATATAGGCCTCTTAGCGCTCAGAATGTCCAATTGCAGTTTCTACAGAAAGAGTGTTTCAGAAAGGCTCAATCAAAAGTAAGGTTCAACTCTGTTAGTTGAATGCACAGAACAGAAAGAAGTTTCATACAATGCTTCTGTGTAGTTTATATTTGAACATATTCCTTTTTCCACTATTACCCACTTAGCGCTACGAATGTACAGTTGCATTTTCTACAGACAGAGTGTTTCAAAACTGCTCAATCAAAAGTATGGTTTAACTCTGTTAGGTGAATGCTCAGATCAGAAAGAAGATTCACAGAATGCTTCTGTGTAGTTTATATTTGAATATATTCCTTTTACCACTACTACTCTCTTAGCGCTCCAAATGTCCAGTTGCATTTTCTACAGAAAGAGTGTTCAGATCTGCTCAATCAGAAGTATGCTTTAACTCTGTTAGCTGAATGCACAGATCAGAAAGAAGTTTCACCGAATGATTCTGTGTAGTTTATATTTGAAGACATTCCTTTTTCCACTATTACCCTCTTAGCGCTCCGAATCTCCACTTGCATTTTCTACAAAAAGAGTGTTTCATAACTGCTGAATCAAAAATATGTTTTATCTCTGTTAACTGAATTTACAGATCAGAAATAAGTTTCACAGAATGCATCTGTGTAGTTTTTATTTGAAGATATTCTTTTTCGCAATGTAGGCCTCTTAGCGCTTAGCATGTCCAATTGCAGTTTCTACAGAAAGAGTGTTTCAGAACGGCTCAATCAAAAGTAAGTTTCAACTCTGTTAGTTGAATGCACAGAACAGAAAGAATTTTCACAGAATGCTACTGTGTAGTTTATATTTGAATATATTCCTTTTTCCACTATTACCCTCTTAGCGCTCCGAATGTCCACTTGCATTTTCTACAGAAAGAGTGTTCAGAACTGCGCAATCAAAAGTATGGTTTAACTCTGTTAGCTTAATGAACATATCAGAAATAAGTTTCACACAATGCTTCTGTGTAGTTTTTATTTGAAGATATTATTTTTCCCAATATAGGCCTCTTAGCGCTCTGAATGTCCAATTGCAGTTTCTACAGAAAGAGTGTTTCAGAAAGGCTCAATCAAAAGTAAGGTTCAACTCTGTTAGTTGAATGCACAGAACAGAAAGAAGTTTCATACAATGCTTCTGTGTAGTTTATATTTGAATATATTCTTTTTTCCACTATTACCCACTTAGCGCTACGAATGTCCAGTTTCATTTTCGACAGACAGAGTGTTTCAAAACTGCTCAATCAAAAGTATGGTTTAACTCTGTTAGCTGAATGCTCAGATCAGAGAGAAGTTTCACAGAATGCTTCTGTGTAGTTTATATTTGAATATATTCCTTTTTCCACTACTACTCTCTTAGCGCTCCAAAAGTCCAGTTGCATTTTCTACAGAAAGAGTGTTCATATCTGCTCAATCAAAAGTATGGTTTAACTCTGTTAGCTGAATGCACAGATCAGAAAGAAGTTTCACAGAATGATTCTGTGTAGTTTATATATGGAGACATTCCTTTTTCCACTATTACCCTCTTAGCGCTCCGAATCTCCACTTGCATTTTCTACAGAAAGAGTGTTTCAGAACGGCTCAATCAAAACTAAGGTTCAACTCTTTTAGTTGAACAAACAGAACAGAAAGAAGTTTCACACAATTCTTCTGTGTAGTTTTTATTTGTAGATATTCTTTTTCCCAATATACGCGTCTTAGCGCTCAGAATGTCCAATTGCAGTTTCTACAGAAAGAGTGTTTCAGAACGGCTCAATCAAAAGTAAGGTTCAACTCTGTTAGTTGAATGCACAGAACAGAAAGAAGTTTCATACAATGCTTCTGTGTAGTTTATATTTGAACATATTCTTTTTTCCACTATTACCCACTTAGCGCTACGAATGTCCAGTTGCATTTTCTACAGACAGAGTGTTTCAAAACTGCTCAATCAAAAGTATGGTTTAACTCTGTTAGCTGAATGCTCAGATCAGAAAGAAGTTTCACAGAATGCTTCTGTGTAGTTTATATTTGAATATATTCCTTTTTCCACTACTACTCTCTTAGCGCTCCAAATGTCCAGTTGCATTTTCTACAGAAAGAGTGTTCAGATCCGCTCAATCAAAAGTATGGTTTAACTCTGTTAGCTGAATGCACAGATCAGAAAGAAGTTTCACAGAATGATTCTGTGTAGTTTATATTTGGAGACATTCCTTTTTCCACTATTACCCTCTTAGCGCTCCGAATCTCCACTTGCATTTTCTACAGAAAGAGTGTTTCAGAACGGCTCAATCAAAACTAAGGTTCAACTCTTTTAGTTGAACAAACAGAATTGAAAGAAGTTTCACACAATTCTTCTGTGTAGTTTTTATTTGTAGACATTCTTTTTCCCAATATAGGCCTCTTAGCGCTCAGAATGTCCAATTGCAGTTTCTACAGAAAGAGTGTTTCAGAACGGCTCAATCAAAAGTAAGGTTCAACTCTGTTAGTTGAATGCACAGAACAGAAAGAAGTTTCATACAATGCTTCTGTGTAGTTTATATTTGAACATATTCTTTTTTCCACTATTACCCACTTAGCGCTACGAATGTCCAGTTGCATTTTCTACAGACAGAGTGTTTCAAAACTGCTCAATCAAAAGTATGGTTTAACTCTGTTAGCTGAATGCTCAGATCAGAAAGAAGTTTCACAGAATGCTTCTGTGTAGTTTATATTTGAATATATTCCTTTTTCCACTAATACGCTCTTAGCGCTCCAAATGTCCAGTTGCATTTTCTACAGAAAGAGTGTTCAGATCTGCTCAATCAAAAGTATGGTTTAACTCTGTTAGCTCAATGCACAGATCAGAAAGAAGTTTCACCGAATGATTCTGTGTAGTTTATATTTGAAGACATTCCTTTTTCCACTATTACCCTCTTAGCGCTCCGAATCTCCACTTGCATTTTCTACAAAAAGAGTGTTTCATAACTGCTCAATCAAAAATATGTTTTATCTCTGTTAACTGAATTTACAGATCAGAAATAAGTTTCACAGAATGCATCTGTGTAATTTTTAATTGAAGATATTCTTTTTCCCAATGTAGGCCTCTTAGCGCTTAGCATGTCCAATTGCAGTTTCTACAGAAAGAGTGTTTCAGAACGGCTCAATCAAAAGTAAGGTTCAACTCTGTTAGTTGAATGCACAGAACAGAAAGAAGTTTCACAGAATGCTACTGTGTAGTTTATATTTGAATATATTCCTTTTTCCACTATTACCCTCTTAGCGCTCCGAATGTCCACTTGCATTTTCTGCAGAAAGAGTGTTCAGAACTGCGCAATCAAAAGTATGGTTTAACTCTGTTAGCTTAATGAACATATAAGAAATAAGTTTCACACAATGCTTCTGTGTAGTTTTTTTTGAAGATATTGTTTTTCCCAATATAGGCCTCTTAGCGCTCAGAATGTCCAATTGCAGTTTCTACAGAAAGAGTGTTTCAGAAAGGCTCAATCAAAAGTAAGGTTCAACTCTGTTAGTTGAATGCAGAGAACAGAAAGAAGTTTCATACAATGTTTTTGTGTAGTTTATATTTGAACATATTCTTTTTTCCACTATTACCCACTTAGCGCTACGAATGTCCAGTTGCATTTTCTACAGACAGAGTGTTTCAAAACTGCTCAATCAAAAGTATGGTTTAACTCTGTTAGCTGAATGCTCAGATCAGAAAAAGTTTCACAGAATGCTTCTGTGTAGTTTATATTTGAATATATTCCTTTTTCCACTACTACGCTCTTAGCGCTCCAAATGTCCAGTTGCATTTTCTACAGAAAGAGTGTTCAGATATGCTCAATCAGAAGTATGGTTTAACTCTGTTAGCTGAATGCACAGATCAGAAAGAAGTTTCACCGAATGATTCTGTGTAGTTTATATTTGAAGACATTCCTTTTTCCACTATTACCCTCTTAGCGCTCCGAATCTCCACTTGCATTTTCTACAAAAAGAGTGTTTCATAACTGCTGAATCAAAAATATGTTTTATCTCTGTTAACTGAATTTACAGATCATAAATAAGTTTCACAGAATGCATCTGTGTAGTTTTTATTTGAAGATATTCTTTTTCCCAATGTAGGCCTCTTAGCGCTTAGCATGTCCAATTGCAGTTTCTACAGAAAGAGTGTTTCAGAACGGCTCAATCAAAAGTAAGTTTCAACTCTGTTAGTTGAATGCACAGAACAGAAAGAATTTTCACAGAATGCTACTGTGTAGTTTATATTTGAATATATTCCTTTTTCCACTCTTACCCTCTTAGCGCTCAGAATGTCCACTTGCATTTTCTACAGAAAGAGTGTTCAGAACTGCGCAATCAAAAGTATGGTTTAACTCTGTTAGCTTAATGAACATATCAGAAATAAGTTTCACACAATGGTTCTGTGTAGTTTTTATTTGAAGATATTATTTTTCCCAATATAGGCCTCTTAGCGCTCTGAATGTCCAATTGCAGATTCTAAAGAAAGAGTGTTTCAGAAAGGCTCAATCAAAAGTAAGGTTCAACTCTGTTAGTTGAATGCACAGAACAGAAAGTATTTTCACAGAATGCTACTGTGTAGTTTATATTTGAATATATTCCTTTCTCCACTATTACCCTCTTAGCGCTACGAATGTCCACTTGCATTTTCTACAGAAAGAGTGTTCAGAACTGCACAATCAAAAGTGTGGTTTAACTCTGTTAGCTTAATGAACATATCAGAAATAAGTTTCACAAAATGCTTCTGTGTAGTTTTTATTTGAAGATATTATTTTTCCCAATAGAGGCCTCTTAGCGCTCAGAATGTCCAATTGCAGTTTCTACAGAAAGAGTGTTTCAGAAAGGCTTAATCAAATGTAAGGTTCAACTCTGTTAGTTGAATGCACAGAACAGAAAGAAGTTTCATACAATGCTTCTGTGTAGTTTATATTTGAACATATTCTTTTTTCCACTATTACCCACTTGGCGCTACGAATGTCCAGTTGCATTTTCTACAGACAGAGTGTTTCAAAACTGCTCAATCAAAAGTATGGTTTAACTCTGTTAGCTGAATGCTCAGATCAGAAAGAAGTTTCACAGAATGCTTCTGTGTAGTTTATATTTGAATATATTCCTTTTTCCACTACTACGCTCTTAGCGCTCCAAATGTCCAGTTGCATTTTCTACAGAAAGAGTGTTCAGATCTGCTCAATCAAAAGTGTGGTTTAACTCTGTTAGCTGAATGCACAGATCAGAAAGAAGTTTCACCGAATGATTCTGTGTAGTTTATATTTGAAGACATTCCTTTTTCCACTATTACCCTCTTAGCGCTCCGAATCTCCACTTGCATTTTCTACAAAAAGAGTGTTTCATAACTGCTCAATCAAAAATATGTTTTATCTCTGTTAACTGAATTTACAGATCAGAAATAAGTTTCACAGAATGCATCTGTGTAGTTTTTATTTGAAGATATTCTTTTTCCCAATGTAGGCCTCTTAGCGCTTAGCATGTCCAATTGCAGTTTCTACAGAAAGAGTGTTTCAGAACGGCTCAATCAAAAGTAAGGTTCAACTCTGTTAGTTGAATGCACAGAACAGAAAGAATTTTCACAGAATGCTACTGTGTAGTTTATATTTGAATATATTCCTTTCTCCACTATTAGCCTCTTAGCGCTACGAATGTCCACTTGCATTTTCTACAGAAAGAGTGTTCAGAACTGCGCAATCAAAAGTATGGTTTAACTCTGTTAGCTTAATGAACATATCAGAAATAAGTTTCACACAATGCTTCTGTGTAGTTTTTATTTGAAGATATTATTTTTCCCAATAGAGGCCTCTTAGCGCTCAGAATGTCCAATTGCAGTTTCTACAGAAAGAGTGTTTCAGAAAGGCTCAATCAAAACTAAGGTTCAACTCTGTTAGTTGAATGCACAGAACAGAAAGAAATTTCAAACAATGCTTCTGTGTAGTTTATATTTGAACATATTCTTTTTTCCACTATTACCCACTTGGCGCTACGAATGTCCAGTTGCATTTTCTACAGACAGAGTGTTTCAAAACTGCTCAATCAAAAGTATGGTTTAACTCTGTTAGCTGAATGCTCAGATCAGAAAGAAGTTTCACAGAATGCTTCTGTGTAGTTTATATTTGCATATATTCCTTTTTCCACTACTACTCTCTTAGCGCTCCAAATGTCCAGTTGCATTTTCTACAGAAAGAGTGTTCAGATCTGCTCAATCAAAAGTATGGTTTAAATCTGTTAGCTGAATGCACAGATCAGAAATAAGTTTCACAGAATGATTCTGTGTAGTTTATATTTGGAGACATTCCTTTTTCCACTATTACCCTCTTAGCGCTCTGAATCTCCACTTGCATTTTCTACAGAAAGAGTGTTTCAGAACGGCTCAATCAAAACTAAAGTTCAACTCTTTTAGTTGAACAAACCGAACAGAAAGAAGTTTCACACAATTCTTCTGTGTAGTTTTTATTTGTAGACATTCTTTTTCCCAATATAGGCCTCTTAGCGCTCAGAATGTCCAATTGCAGTTTCTACAGAAAGAGTGTTTCAGAACGGCTCAATCAATAGTAAGGTTCAACTCTGTTAGTTGAATGCACAGAACAGAAAGAAGTTTCATACAATGCTTCTGTGTAGTTTATATTTGAACATATTCTTTTTTCCACTATTACCCACTTAGCGCTACGAATGTCCAGTTGCATTTTCTACAGACAGAGTGTTTCAAAACTGCTCAATCAAAAGTATGGTTTAACTCTGTTAGCTGAATGCTCAGATCAGAAAGAAGTTTCACAGAATGCTTCTGTGTAGTTTATATTTGAATATATTCCTTTTTCCACTACTACACTCTTAGCGCTCCAAATGTCCAGTTGCATTTTCTACAGAAAGAGTGTTCAGATCTGCTCAATCAAAAGTATGGTTTAACTCTGTTAGCTGAATGCACAGATCAGAAAGAAGTTTCACCGAATGATTCTGTGTAGTTTATATTTGAAGACATTCCTTTTTCCACTATTACCCTCTTAGCGCTCCGAATGTCCACTTGCATTTTCTACAAAAAGAGTGTTTCATAACTGCTCAATCAAAAATATGTTTTATCTCTGTTAACTGAATTTACAGATCAGAAATAAGTTTCACAGAATGCATCTGTGTAGTTTTTATTTGAAGATATTATTTTTCCCAATAGTGGCCTCTTAGCGCTCAGAATGTCCAATTGCAGTTTCAACAGAAAGAGTGTTTCAGAAAGGCTCAATCAAAAGTAAGGTTCAACTCTGTTAGTTGAATGCACAGAACAGAAAGAAGTTTCATACAATGCTTCTGTGTAGTTTATATTTGAACATATTCTTTTTTCCACTATTACCCACTTAGCGCTACGAATGTCCAGTTGCATTTTCTACAGACAGAGTGTTTCAAAACTGCTCAATCAAAAGTATGCTTAAAATCTGTTAGCTGAATGCACAGATCAGAAAGAAGTTTCACAGAATGATTCTGTGTAGTTTATATTTGTAGACATTCCTTTTTCCACTATTACCCTCTTAGCGCTCCGAATCTCCACTTGAATTTTCTACAGAAAGAGTGTTTCAGAACGGCTCAATCAAAACTAAGGTTCACCTCTTTTAGTTGAACAAACAGAACAGAAAGTAGTTTCACACAATTCTTCTGTGTAGTTTTTATTTGTAGACATTCTTTTTCCCAATATAGGCCTCTTAGCGCTCAGAATGTCCAATTGCAGTTTCTACAGAAAGAGTGTTTCAGAACGGCTCAATCAAAAGTAAGGTTCAACTCTGTTAGTTGAATGCACAGAACAGAAAGTAGTTTCATACAATGCTTCTGTGTAGTTTATATTTGAACATATTCTTTTTTCCACTACTACCCACTTGGCGCTACGAATGTCCAGTTGCATTTTCTACAGACAGAGTGTTTCAAAACTGCTCAATCAAAAGTATGTTTTAACTCTGTTAGCTGAATGCTCAGATCAGAAAGAAGTTTCACAGAATGCTTCTGTGTAGTTTATATTTGAATATATTCCTTTTTCCACTACTACGCTCTTAGCGCTCCAAATGTCCAGTTGCATTTTCAACAGAAAGAGTGTTCAGATGTGCTCAATCAAAAGTATGGTTTAACTCTGTTAGCTGAATGCACAGATCAGAAAGAAGTTTCACCGAATGATTCTGTGTAGTTAATATTTGAAGACATTCCTTTTTCCACTATTACCCTCTTAGCGCTCCGAATCTCCACTTGCATTTTCTACAAAAAGAGTGTTTCATAACTGCTCAATCAAAAATATGTTTTATCTCTGTTAACTGAATTTACAGATCAGAAATAAGTTTCACAGAATGCATCTGTGTAGTTTTTATTTGAAGATATTTTTTTTCCCAATGTAGGCCTCTTAGCGCTTAGCATGTCCAATTGCAGTTTCTACAGAAAGAGTGTTTCAGAACGGCTCAATCAAAAGTAAGGTTCAACTCTGTTAGTTGAATGCACAGAACAGAAAGAATTTTCACAGAATGCTACTGTGTAGTTTATATTTGAATATATTCCTTTTTCCACTATTACCCTGTTAGCGCTCCGAATGTCCACTTGCATTTTCTACAGAAAGAGGGTTCAGCACTGCGCAATCAAAAGTATGGTTTAACTCTGTTAGCTTAATGAACATATCATAAATAAGTTTCACACAATGCTTCTGTGTAGTTTTTATTTGAAGATATTATTTTTCCCAATAGAGTCCTCTTAGCGCTCAGAATGTCCAATTGCAGTTTCTACAGAAAGAGTGTTTCAGAAAGGCTCAATCAAAAGTAAGGTTCAACTCTGTTAGTTGAATGCACAGAACAGAAAGAAGTTTCATACAATGCTTCTGTGTAGTTTATATTTCAACATATTCTTTTTTCCACTATTACCCACTTAGCACTACGAATGTCCAGTTGCATTTTCTACAGACAGAGTGTTTCAAAACTGCTCAATGAAAAGTATGGTTTAACTCTGTTAGCTGAATGCTCAGATCAGAAAGAAGTTTCACAGAATGCTTCTGTGTAGTTTATATTTGAATATATTCCTTTTTCCACTACTACTCTCTTAGCGCTCCAAATGTCCAGTTGCATTTTCTACAGAAAGAGTGTTCAGATCCGCTCAATCAAAAGTATGGTTTAACTCTGTTAGCTGAATGCACAGATCAGAAAGAAGTTTCACAGAATGATTCTGTGTAGTTTATATTTGGAGACATTCCTTTTTCCACTATTACCCTCTTAGCGCTCCGAATCTCCACTTGCATTTTCTACAGAAAGAGTGTTTCAGAACGGCTCAATCAAAACTAAGGTTCAACTCTTTTAGTTGAACAAACAGAATAGAAAGAAGTTTCACACAATTCTTCTGTGTAGTTTTTATTTGTAGACATTCTTTTTCCCAATATAGGCCTCTTAGCGCTCAGAATGTCCAATTGCAGTTTCTACAGAAAGAGTGTTTCAGAACGGCTCAATCAAAAGTAAGGTTCAACTCTGTTAGTTGAATGCACAGAACAGAAAGAAGTTTCATACAATGCTTCTGTGTAGTTTATATTTGAACATATTCTTTTTTCCACTATTACCCACTTAGCGCTACGAATGTCCAGTTGCATTTTCTACAGACAGAGTGTTTCAAAACTGCTCAATCAAAAGTATGGTTTAACTCTGTTAGCTGAATGCTCAGATCAGAAAGAAATTTCACAGAATGCTTCTGTGTAGTTTATATTTGAATATATTCCTTTTTCCACTAATACGCTCTTAGCGCTCCAAATGTCCAGTTGCATTTTCTACAGAAAGAGTGTTCAGATCTGCTCAATCAAAAGTATGGTTTAACTCTGTTAGCTGAATGCACAGATCAGAAAGAAGTTTCACCGAATGATTCTGTGTAGTTTATATTTGAAGACATTCCTTTTTCCACTATTACCCTCTTAGCGCTCCGAATCTCCACTTGCATTTTCTACAAAAAGAGTGTTTCATAACTGCTCAATCAAAAATATGTTTTATCTCTGTTAACTGAATTTACAGATCAGAAATAAGTTTCACAGAATGCATCTGTGTAGTTTTTATTTGAAGATATTCTTTTTCCCAATGTAGGCCTCTTAGCGCTTAGCATGTCCAATTGCAGTTTCTACAGAAAGAGTGTTTCAGAACGGCTCAATCAAAAGTAAGGTTCAACTCTGTTAGTTGAATGCACAGAACAGAAAGAAGTTTCACAGAATGCTACTGTGTAGTTTATATTTGAATATATTCCTTTTTCCACTATTACCCTCTTAGCGCTCCGAATGTCCACTTGCATTTTCTGCAGAAAGAGTGTTCAGAACTGCGCAATCAAAAGTATGGTTTAACTCTGTTAGCTTAATGAACATATCAGAAATAAGTTTCACACAATGCTTCTGTGTAGTTTTTTTTGAAGATATTGTTTTTCCCAATATAGGCCTCTTAGCGCTCAGAATGTCCAATTGCAGTTTCTACAGAAAGAGTGTTTCAGAAAGGCTCAATCAAAAGTAAGGTTCAACTCTGTTAGTTGAATGCAGAGAACAGAAAGAAGTTTCATACAATGTTTTTGTGTAGTTTATATTTGAACATATTCTTTTTTCCACTATTACCCACTTAGCGCTACGAATGTCCAGTTGCATTTTCTACAGACAGAGTGTTTCAAAACTGCTCAATCAAAAGTATGGTTTAACTCTGTTAGCTGAATGCTCAGATCAGAAAAAGTTTCACAGAATGCTTCTGTGTAGTTTATATTTGAATATATTCCTTTTTCCACTACTACGCTCTTAGCGCTCCAAATGTCCAGTTGCATTTTCTACAGAAAGAGTGTTCAGATATGCTCAATCAGAAGTATGGTTTAACTCTGTTAGCTGAATGCACAGATCAGAAAGAAGTTTCACCGAATGATTCTGTGTAGTTTATATTTGAAGACATTCCTTTTTCCACTATTACCCTCTTAGCGCTCCGAATCTCCACTTGCATTTTCTACAAAAAGAGTGTTTCATAACTGCTGAATCAAAAATATGTTTTATCTCTGTTAACTGAATTTACAGATCATAAATAAGTTTCACAGAATGCATCTGTGTAGTTTTTATTTGAAGATATTCTTTTTCCCAATGTAGGCCTCTTAGCGCTTAGCATGTCCAATTGCAGTTTCTACAGAAAGAGTGTTTCAGAACGGCTCAATCAAAAGTAAGTTTCAACTCTGTTAGTTGAATGCACAGAACAGAAAGAATTTTCACAGAATGCTACTGTGTAGTTTATATTTGAATATATTCCTTTTTCCACTCTTACCCTCTTAGCGCTCAGAATGTCCACTTGCATTTTCTACAGAAAGAGTGTTCAGAACTGCGCAATCAAAAGTATGGTTTATCTCTGTTAGCTTAATGAACATATCAGAAATAAGTTTCACACAATGGTTCTGTGTAGTTTTTATTTGAAGATATTATTTTTCCCAATATAGGCCTCTTAGCGCTCTGAATGTCCAATTGCAGATTCTAAAGAAAGAGTGTTTCAGAAAGGCTCAAGCAAAAGTAAGGTTCAACTCTGTTAGTTGAATGCACAGAACAGAAAGAATTTTCACAGAATGCTACTGTGTAGTTTATATTTGAATATATTCCTTTCTCCACTATTACCCTCTTAGCGCTACGAATGTCCACTTGCATTTTCTACAGAAAGAGTGTTCAGAACTGCACAATCAAAAGTGTGGTTTAACTCTGTTAGCTTAATGAACATATCAGAAATAAGTTTCACAAAATGCTTCTGTGTAGTTTTTATTTGAAGATATTATTTTTCCCAATAGAGGCCTCTTAGCGCTCAGAATGTCCAATTGCAGTTTCTACAGAAAGAGTGTTTCAGAAAGGCTTAATCAAATGTAAGGTTCAACTCTGTTAGTTGAATGCACAGAACAGAAAGAAGTTTCATACAATGCTTCTGTGTAGTTTATATTTGAACATATTCTTTTTTCCACTATTACCCACTTGGCGCTACGAATGTCCAGTTGCATTTTCTACAGACAGAGTGTTTCAAAACTGCTCAATCAAAAGTATGGTTTAACTCTGTTAGCTGAATGCTCAGATCAGAAAGAAGTTTCACAGAATGCTTCTGTGTAGTTTATATTTGAATATATTCCTTTTTCCACTACTACGCTCTTAGCGCTCCAAATGTCCAGTTGCATTTTCTACAGAAAGAGTGTTCAGATCTGCTCAATCAAAAGTATGGTTTAACTCTGTTAGCTGAATGCACAGATCAGAAAGAAGTTTCACCGAATGATTCTGTGTAGTTTATATTTGAAGACATTCCTTTTTCCACTATTACCCTCTTAGCGCTCCGAATCTCCACTTGCATTTTCTACAAAAAGAGTGTTTCATAACTGCTCAATCAAAAATATGTTTTATCTCTGTTAACTGAATTTACAGATCAGAAATAAGTTTCACAGAATGCATCTGTGTAGTTTTTATTTGAAGATATTCTTTTTCCCAATGTAGGCCTCTTAGCGCTTAGCATGTCCAATTGCAGTTTCTACAGAAAGAGTGTTTCAGAACGGCTCAATCAAAAGTAAGGTTCAACTCTGTTAGTTGAATGCACAGAACAGAAAGAATTTTCACAGAATGCTACTGTGTAGTTTATATTTGAATATATTCCTTTCTCCACTATTAGCCTCTTAGCGCTACGAATGTCCACTTGCATTTTCTACAGAAAGAGTGTTCAGAACTGCGCAATCAAAAGTATGGTTTAACTCTGTTAGCTTAATGAACATATCAGAAATAAGTTTCACACAATGCTTCTGTGTAGTTTTTATTTGAAGATATTATTTTTCCCAATAGAGGCCTCTTAGCGCTCAGAATGTCCAATTGCAGTTTCTACAGAAAGAGTGTTTCAGAAAGGCTCAATCAAAACTAAGGTTCAACTCTGTTAGTTGAATGCACAGAACAGAAAGAAATTTCAAACAATGCTTCTGTGTAGTTTATATTTGAAGATATTCTTTTTTCCACTATTACCCACTTGGCACTACGAATGTCCAGTTGCATTTTCTACACACAGAGTGTTTCAAAACTGCTCAATCAAAAGTATGGTTTAACTCTGTTAGCTGAATGCTCAGATCAGAAAGAAGTTTCACAGAATGCTTCTGTGTAGTTTATATTTGCATATATTCCTTTTTCCACTACTACTCTCTTAGCGCTCCAAATGTCCAGTTGCATTTTCTACAGAAAGAGTGTTCAGATCTGCTCAATCAAAAGTATGGTTTAAATCTGTTAGCTGAATGCACAGATCAGAAATAAGTTTCACAGAATGATTCTGTGTAGTTTATATTTGGAGACATTCCTTTTTCCACTATTACCCTCTTAGCGCTCTGAATCTCCACTTGCATTTTCTACAGAAAGAGTGTTTCAGAACGGCTCAATCAAAACTAAAGTTCAACTCTTTTAGTTGAACAAACCGAACAGAAAGAAGTTTCACACAATTCTTCTGTGTAGTTTTTATTTGTAGACATTCTTTTTCCCAATATAGGCCTCTTAGCGCTCAGAATGTCCAATTGCAGTTTCTACAGAAAGAGTGTTTCAGAACGGCTCAATCAATAGTAAGGTTCAACTCTGTTAGTTGAATGCACAGAACAGAAAGAAGTTTCATACAATGCTTCTGTGTAGTTTATATTTGAACATATTCTTTTTTCCACTATTACCCACTTAGCGCTACGAATGTCCAGTTGCATTTTCTACAGACAGAGTGTTTCAAAACTGCTCAATCAAAAGTATGGTTTAACTCTGTTAGCTGAATGCTCAGATCAGAAAGAAGTTTCACAGAATGCTTCTGTGTAGTTTATATTTGAATATATTCCTTTTTCCACTACTACACTCTTAGCGCTCCAAATGTCCAGTTGCATTTTCTACAGAAAGAGTGTTCAGATCTGCTCAATCAAAAGTATGGTTTAACTCTGTTAGCTGAATGCACAGATCAGAAAGAAGTTTCACCGAATGATTCTGTGTAGTTTATATTTGAAGACATTCCTTTTTCCACTATTACCCTCTTAGCGCTCCGAATCTCCACTTGCATTTTCTACAAAAAGAGTGTTTCATAACTGCTCAATCAAAAATATGTTTTATCTCTGTTAACTGAATTTACAGATCAGAAATAAGTTTCACAGAATGCATCTGTGTAGTTTTTATTTGAAGATATTATTTTTCCCAATAGTGGCCTCTTAGCGCTCAGAATGTCCAATTGCAGTTTCAACAGAAAGAGTGTTTCAGAAAGGCTCAATCAAAAGTAAGGTTCAACTCTGTTAGTTGAATGCACAGAACAGAAAGAAGTTTCATACAATGCTTCTGTGTAGTTTATATTTGAACATATTCTTTTTTCCACTATTACCCACTTAGCGCTACGAATGTCCAGTTGCATTTTCTACAGACAGAGTGTTTCAAAACTGCTCAATCAAAAGTATGCTTAAAATCTGTTAGCTGAATGCACAGATCAGAAAGAAGTTTCACAGAATGATTCTGTGTAGTTTATATTTGTAGACATTCCTTTTTCCACTATTACCCTCTTAGCGCTCCGAATCTCCACTTGCATTTTCTACAGAAAGAGTGTTTCAGAACGGCTCAATCAAAACTAAGGTTCAACTCTTTTAGTTGAACAAACAGAACAGAAAGTAGTTTCACACAATTCTTCTGTGTAGTTTTTATTTGTAGACATTCTTTTTCCCAATATAGGCCTCTTAGCGCTCAGAATGTCCAATTGCAGTTTCTACAGAAAGAGTGTTTCAGAACGGCTCAATCAAAAGTAAGGTTCAACTCTGTTAGTTGAATGCACAGAACAGAAAGTAGTTTCATACAATGCTTCTGTGTAGTTTATATTTGAACATATTCTTTTTTCCACTACTACCCACTTGGCGCTACGAATGTCCAGTTGCATTTTCTACAGACAGAGTGTTTCAAAACTGCTCAATCAAAAGTATGGTTTAACTCTGTTAGCTGAATGCTCAGATCAGAAAGAAGTTTCACAGAATGCTTCTGTGTAGTTTATATTTGAATATATTCCTTTTTCCACTACTACGCTCTTAGCGCTCCAAATGTCCAGTTGCATTTTCAACAGAAAGAGTGTTCAGATGTGCTCAATCAAAAGTATGGTTTAACTCTGTTAGCTGAATGCACAGATCAGAAAGTAGTTTCACCGAATTATTCTGTGTAGTTAATATTTGAAGACATTCCTTTTTCCACTATTACCCTCTTAGCGCTCCGAATCTCCACTTGCATTTTCTACAAAAAGAGTGTTTCATAACTGCTCAATCAAAAATATGTTTTATCTCTGTTAACTGAATTTACAGATCAGAAATAAGTTTCACAGAATGCATCTGTGTAGTTTTTATTTGAAGATATTCTTTTTCCCAAAGTAGGCCTCTTAGCGCTTAGCATGTCCAATTGCAGTTTCTACAGAAAGAGTGTTTCAGAACGGCTCAATCAAAAGTAAGGTTCAACTCTGTTAGTTGAATGCACAGAACAGAAAGAATTTTCACAGAATGCTACTGTGTAGTTTATATTTGAATATAGTCCTTTTTCCACTATTACCCTCTTAGCACTCCGAATGTCCACTTGCATTTTCTACAGAAAGAGGGTTCAGCACTGCGCAATCAAAAGTATGGTTTAACTCTGTTAGCTTAATGAACATATCAGAAATAAGTTTCACACAACGCTTCTGTGTAGTTTTTATTTGAAGATATTATTTTTCCCAATAGAGGCCTCTTAGCGCTCAGAATGTCCAATTGCAGTTTCTACAGAAAGAGTGTTTCAGAAAGGCTCAATCAAAAGTAAGGTTCAACTCTGTTAGTTGAATGCACAGAACAGAAAGAAGTTTCATACAATGCTTCTGTGTAGTTTATATTTGAACATATTCTTTTTTCCACTATTACCCACTTAGCGCTACGAATGTCCAGTTGCATTTTCTACAGACAGAGTGTTTCAAAACTTCTCAATCAAAAGTATGGTTTAACTCTGTTAGCTGAATGCTCAGATCAGAAAGAAGTTTCACAGAATGCTTCTGTGTAGTTTATATTTGAATATATTCCTTTTTCCACTACTACTCTCTTAGCGCTCCAAATGTCCAGTTGCATTTTCTACAGAAAGAATGTTCAGATCTGCTCAATCAAAAGTATGGTTTAACTCTGTTAGCTGAATGCACAGATCAGAAAGAAGTTTCACAGAATGATTCTGTGTAGTTTATATTTGGAGACATTACTTTTTCCACTATTACCCTCTTAGCGCTCCGAATCTCCACTTGCATTTTCTACAGAAAGAGTGTTTCAGAACGGCTCAATCAAAACTAAGGTTCAACTCTTTTAGTTGAACAAACAGAACAGAAAGAAGTTTCACACAATTCTTCTGTGTAGTTTTTATTTGTAGACATTCTTTTTCCCAATATAGGCCTCTTAGCGCTCAGAATGTCCAATTGCAGTTTCTACAGAAAGAGTGTTTCAGAACGGCTCAATCAAAAGTAAGGTTGAACTCTGTTAGTTGAATGCACAGAACAGAAAGAAGTTTCATACAATGCTTCTGTGTAGTTTATATTTGAACATATTCTTTTTTCCACTATTACCCACTTAGCGCTACGAATGTCCAGTTGCATTTTCTACAGACAGAGTGTTTCAAAACTGCTCAATCAAAAGTATGGTTTAACTCTGTTAGCTGAATGCTCAGATCAGAAAGAAGTTTCACAGAATGCTTCTGTGTAGTTTATACTTGAATATATTCCTTTTTCCACTACTACGCTCTTAGCGCTCCAAATGTCCAGTTGCATTTTCTACAGAAAGAGTGTTCAGATCTGCTCAATCAAAAGTATGGTTTAACTCTGTTAGCTGAATGCACAGATCAGAAAGAAGTTTCACCGAATGATTCTGTGTAGTTTATATTTGAAGACATTCCTTTTTCCACGATTACCCTCTTAGCGCTCCGAATCTCCACTTGTATTTTCTACCAAAAGGGTGTTTCATAACTGCTCAATCAAAAATATGTTTTATCTCTGTTAACTGAATTTACAGATCAGAAATAAGTTTCACAGAATGCATCTGTGTAGTTTTCATTTGAAGATATTCTTTTTCCCAAAGTAGGCCTCTTAGCGCTTAGCATGTCCAATTGCAGTTTCTACAGAAAGAGTGTTTCAGAACGGCTCAATCAAAAGTAAGGTTCAACTCTGTTAGTTGAATGCACAGAACAGAAAGGATTTTCACAGAATGCTACTGTGTAGTTTATATTTGAATATAGTCCTTTTTCCACTATTACCCTCTTAGCGCTCCGAATGTCCACTTGCATTTTCTACAGAAAGAGGGTTCAGCACTGCGCAATCAAAAGTATGGTTTAACTCTGTTAGCTTAATGAACATATCAGAAATAAGTTTCACACAATGCTTCTGTGTAGTTTTTATTTGAAGATATTATTTTTCCCAATAGAGGCCTCTTAGCGCTCAGAATGTCCAATTGCAGTTTCTACAGAAAGAGTGTTTCAGAAAGGCTCAATCAAAAGTAAGGTTCAACTCTGTTAGTTGAATGCACAGAACAGAAAGAAGTTTCATACAATGCTTCTGTGTAGTTTATATTTGAACATATTCTTTTTTCCACTATTACCCACTTAGCGCTACGAATGTCCAGTTGCATTTTCTACAGACAGAGTGTTTCAAAACTGCTCAATCAAAAGTATGGTTTAACTCTGTTAGCTGAATGCTCAGATCAGAAAGAAGTTTCACAGAATGCTTCTGTGTAGTTTATATTTGAATATATTCCTTTTTCCACTACTACTCTCTTAGCGCTCCAAATGTCCAGTTGCATTTTCTACAGAAAGAGTGTTCAGATCTGCTCAATCAAAAGTATGGTTTAACTCTGTTAGCTGAATGCACAGATCAGAAAGAAGTTTCACAGAATGATTCTGTGTAGTTTATATTTGGAGACATTCTTTTTTCCACTATTACCCTCTTAGCGCTCCGAATCTCCACTTGCATTTTCTACAGAAAGAGTGTTTCAGAACGGCTCAATCAAAACTAAGGTTCAACTCTTTTAGTTGAACAAACAGAACAGAAAGAAGTTTCACACAATTCTTCTGTGTAGTTTTTATTTGTAGACATTCTTTTTCCCAATATAGGCCTCTTAGCGCTCAGAATGTCCAATTGCAGTTTCTACAGAAAGAGTGTTTCAGAACGGCTCAATCAAAAGTAAGGTTGAACTCTGTTAGTTGAATGCACAGAACAGAAAGAAGTTTCATACAATGCTTCTGTGTAGTTTATATTTGAACATATTCTTTTTTCCACTATTACCCACTTAGCGCTACGAATGTCCAGTTACATTTTCTACAGACAGAGTGTTTCAAAACTGCTCAATCAAAAGTATGGTTTAACTCTGTTAGCTGAATGCTCAGATCAGAAAGAAGTTTCACAGAATGCTTCTGTGTAGTTTATACTTGTATATATTCCTTTTTCCACTACTACGCTCTTAGCGCTCCAAATGTCCAGTTGCATTTTCTACAGAAAGAGTGTTCAGATCTGCTCAATCAAAAGTATGGTTTAACTCTGTTAGCTGAATGCACAGATCAGAAAGAAGTTTCACCGAATGATTCTGTGTAGTTTATATTTGAAGACATTCCTTTTTCCACTATTACCCTCTTAGCGCTCCGAATCTCCACTTGTATTTTCTACAAAAAGTGTGTTTCATACCTGCTCAATCAAAAATATGTTTTATCTCTGTTAACTGAATTTACAGATCAGAAATAAGTTTCACAGAATGCATCTGTGTAGTTTTTATTTGAAGATATTCTTTTTCCCAAAGTAGGCCTCTTAGCGCTTAGCATGTCGAATTGCAGTTTCTACAGAAAGAGTGTTTCAGAACGGCTCAATCAAAAGTAAGGTTCAACTCTGTTAATTGAATGCACAGAACAGAAAGAATTTTCACAGAATGCTACTGTGTAGTTTATATTTGAATATAGTCCTTTTTCCACTATTACCCTCTTAGCGCTCCGAATGTCCACTTGCATTTTCTACAGAAAGAGGGTTCAGCACTGCGCAATCAAAAGTATGGTTTAACTCTGTTAGCTTAATGAACATATCAGAAATAAGTTTCACACAACGCTTCTGTGTAGTTTTTATTTGAAGATATTATTTTTCCCAATAGAGGCCTCTTAGCGCTCAGAATGTCCAATTGCAGTTTCTACAGAAAGAGTGTTTCAGAAAGGCTCATTCAAAAGTAAGGTTCAACTCTGTTAGTTGAATGCACAGAACAGAAAGAAGTTTCATACAATGCTTCTGTGTAGTTTATATTTGAACATATTCTTTTTTCCACTATTACCCACTTAGCGCTACGAATGTCCAGTTGCATTTTCTACAGACAGAGTGTTTCAAAACTTCTCAATCAAAAGTATGGTTTAACTCTGTTAGCTGAATGCTCAGATCAGAAAGAAGTTTCACAGAATGCTTCTGTGTAGTTTATATTTGAATATATTCCTTTTTCCACTACTACTCTCTTAGCGCTCCAAATGTCCAGTTGCATTTTCTACAGAAAGAGTGTTCAGATCTGCTCAATCAAAAGTATGGTTTAACTCTGTTAGCTGAATGCACAGATCAGAAAGAAGTTTCACAGAATGATTCTGTGTAGTTTATATTTGGAGACATTCCTTTTTCCACTATTACCCTCTTAGCGCTCCGAATCTCCACTTGCATTTTCTACAGAAAGAGTGTTTCAGAACGGCTCAATCAAAACTAAGGTTCAACTCTTTTAGTTGAACAAACAGAACAGAAAGAAGTTTCACACAATTCTTCTGTGTAGTTTTTATTTGTAGACATTCTTTTTCCCAATATAGGCCTCTTAGCGCTCAGAATGTCCAATTGCAGTTTCTACAGAAAGAGTGTTTCAGAACGGCTCAATCAAAAGTAAGGTTGAACTCTGTTAGTTGAATGCACAGAACAGAAAGAAGTTTCATACAATGCTTCTGTGTAGTTTATATTTGAACATATTCTTTTTTCCACTATTACCCACTTAGCGCTACGAATGTCCAGTTGCATTTTCTACAGACAGAGTGTTTCAAAACTGCTCAATCAAAAGTATGGTTTAACTCTGTTAGCTGAATGCTCAGATCAGAAAGAAGTTTCACAGAATGCTTCTGTGTAGTTTATACTTGAATATATTCCTTTTTCCACTACTACGCTCTTAGCGCTCCAAATGTCCAGTTGCATTTTCTACAGAAAGAGTGTTCAGATCTGCTCAATCAAAAGTATGGTTTAACTCTGTTAGCTGAATGCACAGATCAGAAAGAAGTTTCACCGAATGATTCTGTGTAGTTTATATTTGAAGACATTCCTTTTTCCACGATTACCCTCTTAGCGCTCCGAATCTCCACTTGTATTTTCTACCAAAAGGGTGTTTCATAACTGCTCAATCAAAAATATGTTTTATCTCTGTTAACTGAATTTACAGATCAGAAATAAGTTTCACAGAATGCATCTGTGTAGTTTTCATTTGAAGATATTCTTTTTCCCAAAGTAGGCCTCTTAGCGCTTAGCATGTCCAATTGCAGTTTCTACAGAAAGAGTGTTTCAGAACGGCTCAATCAAAAGTAAGGTTCAACTCTGTTAGTTGAATGCACAGAACAGAAAGGATTTTCACAGAATGCTACTGTGTAGTTTATATTTGAATATAGTCCTTTTTCCACTATTACCCTCTTAGCGCTCCGAATGTCCACTTGCATTTTCTACAGAAAGAGGGTTCAGCACTGCGCAATCAAAAGTATGGTTTAACTCTGTTAGCTTAATGAACATATCAGAAATAAGTTTCACACAATGCTTCTGTGTAGTTTTTATTTGAAGATATTATTTTTCCCAATAGAGGCCTCTTAGCGCTCAGAATGTCCAATTGCAGTTTCTACAGAAAGAGTGTTTCAGAAAGGCTCAATCAAAAGTAAGGTTCAACTCTGTTAGTTGAATGCACAGAACAGAAAGAAGTTTCATACAATGCTTCTGTGTAGTTTATATTTGAACATATTCTTTTTTCCACTATTACCCACTTAGCGCTACGAATGTCCAGTTGCATTTTCTACAGACAGAGTGTTTCAAAACTGCTCAATCAAAAGTATGGTTTAACTCTGTTAGCTGAATGCTCAGATCAGAAAGAAGTTTCACAGAATGCTTCTGTGTAGTTTATATTTGAATATATTCCTTTTTCCACTACTACTCTCTTAGCGCTCCAAATGTCCAGTTGCATTTTCTACAGAAAGAGTGTTCAGATCTGCTCAATCAAAAGTATGGTTTAACTCTGTTAGCTGAATGCACAGATCAGAAAGAAGTTTCACAGAATGATTCTGTGTAGTTTATATTTGGAGACATTCTTTTTTCCACTATTACCCTCTTAGCGCTCCGAATCTCCACTTGCATTTTCTACAGAAAGAGTGTTTCAGAACGGCTCAATCAAAACTAAGGTTCAACTCTTTTAGTTGAACAAACAGAACAGAAAGAAGTTTCACACAATTCTTCTGTGTAGTTTTTATTTGTAGACATTCTTTTTCCCAATATAGGCCTCTTAGCGCTCAGAATGTCCAATTGCAGTTTCTACAGAAAGAGTGTTTCAGAACGGCTCAATCAAAAGTAAGGTTGAACTCTGTTAGTTGAATGCACAGAACAGAAAGAAGTTTCATACAATGCTTCTGTGTAGTTTATATTTGAACATATTCTTTTTTCCACTATTACCCACTTAGCGCTACGAATGTCCAGTTACATTTTCTACAGACAGAGTGTTTCAAAACTGCTCAATCAAAAGTATGGTTTAACTCTGTTAGCTGAATGCTCAGATCAGAAAGAAGTTTCACAGAATGCTTCTGTGTAGTTTATATTTGAATATATTCCTTTTTCCACTACTACGCTCTTAGCGCTCCAAATGTCCAGTTGCATTTTCTACAGAAAGAGTGTTCAGATCTGCTCAATCAAAAGTATGGTTTAACTCTGTTAGCTGAATGCACAGATCAGAAAGAAGTTTCACCGAATGATTCTGTGTAGTTTATATTTGAAGACATTCCTTTTTCCACTATTACCCTCTTAGCGCTCCGAATCTCCACTTGTATTTTCTACAAAAAGAGTGTTTCATACCTGCTCAATCAAAAATATGTTTTATCTCTGTTAACTGAATTTACAGATCAGAAATAAGTTTCACAGAATGCATCTGTGTAGTTTTTATTTGAAGATATTCTTTTTCCCAAAGTAGGCCTCTTAGCGCTTAGCATGTCCAATTGCAGTTTCTACAGAAAGAGTGTTTCAGAACGGCTCAATCAAAAGTAAGGTTCAACTCTGTTAGTTGAATGCACAGAACAGAAAGAATTTTCACAGAATGCTACTGTGTAGTTTATATTTGAATATAGTCCTTTTTCCACTATTACCCTCTTAGCGCTCCGAATGTCCACTTGCATTTTCTACAGAAAGAGGGTTCAGCACTGCGCAATCAAAAGTATGGTTTAACTCTGTTAGCTTAATGAACATATCAGAAATAAGTTTCACACAATGCTTCTGTGTAGTTTTTATTTGAAGATATTATTTTTCCCAATAGAGGCCTCTTAGCGCTCAGAATGTCCAATTGCAGTTTCTACAGAAAGAGTGTTTCAGAAAGGCTCAATCAAAAGTAAGGTTCAACTCTGTTAGTTGAATGCACAGAACAGAAAGAAGTTTCATACAATGCTTCTGTGTAGTTTATATTTGAACATATTCTTTTTTCCACTATTACCCACTTAGCGCTACGAATGTCCAGTTGCATTTTCTACAGACAGAGTGTTTCAAAACTGCTCAATCAAAAGTATGGTTTAACTCTGTTAGCTGAATGCTCAGATCAGAAAGAAGTTTCACAGAATGCTTCTGTGTAGTTTATATTTGAATATATTCCTTTTTCCACTACTACTCTCTTAGCGCTCAAAATGTCCAGTTGCATTTTCTACAGAAAGAGTGTTCAGATCTGCTCAATCAAAAGTATGGTTTAACTCTGTTAGCTGAATGCACAGATCAGAAAGAAGTTTCACAGAATGATTCTGTGTAGTTTATATTTGGAGACATTCCTTTTTCCACTATTACCCTCTTAGCGCTCCGAATCTCCACTTGCATTTTCTACAGAAAGGGTGTTTCAGAACGGCTCAATCAAAACTAAGGTTCAACTCTTTTAGTTGAACAAACAGAACAGAAAGATGTTTCACACAATTCTTCTGTGTAGTTTTTATTTGTAGACATTCTTTTTCCCAATATAGGCCTCTTAGCGCTCAGAATGTCCAATTGCAGTTTCTACAGAAAGAGTGTTTCAGAACGGCTCAATCAAAAGTAAGGTTGAACTCTGTTAGATGAATGCACAGAACAGAAAGAAGTTTCATACAATGCTTCTGTGTAGTTTATATTTGAACATATTCTTTTTTCCACTATTACCCACTTAGCGCTACGAATGTCCAGTTGCATTTTCTACAGACAGAGTGTTTCAAAACTGCTCAATCAAAAGTATGGTTTAACTCTGTTAGCTGAATGCTCAGATTGGAAAGAAGTTTCACAGAATGATTCTGTTTAGTTTATATTTGAATATATTACTTTTTCCACTACTACGCTCTTAGCGCTCCAAATGTCCAGTTGCATTTTCTACAGAAAGAGTGTTCAGATCTGCTCAATCAAAAGTATGGTTTAACTCTGTTAGCTGAATGCACAGATCAGAAAGAAGTTTCACCGAATGACTCTGTGTAGTTTATATTTGAAGACATTCCTTTTTCCACTATTACCCTCTTAGCGCTCCGAATCTCCACTTGTATTTTCTACAAAAAGAGTGTTTCTTAACTGCTCAATCAAAAATATGTTTTATCTCTGTTAACTGAATTTACAGATCAGAAATAAGTTTCACAGAATGCATCTGTGTAGTTTTTATTTGAAGATATTCTTTTTCCCAAAGTAGGCCTCTTAGCGCTTAGCATGTCCAATTGCAGTTTCTACAGAAAGAGTGTTTCAGAACGGCTCAATAAAAAGTAAGGTTCAACTCTGTTAGTTGAATGCACAGAACAGAAAGAATTTTCACAGAATGCTCCTGTGTAGTTTATATTTGAATATAGTCCTTTTTCCACTATTACCCTCTTAGCACTCCGAATGTCCACTTGCATTTTCTACAGAAAGAGGGTTCAGCACTGCGCAATCAAAAGTATGGTTTAACTCTGTTAGCTTAATGAACATATCAGAAATAAGTTTCACACAACGCTTCTGTGTAGTTTTTATTTGAAGATATTATTTTTCCCAATAGAGGCCTCTTAGCGCTCAGAATGTCCAATTGCAGTTTCTACAGAAAGAGTGTTTCAGAAAGGCTCAATCAAAAGTAAGGTTCAACTCTGTTAGTTGAATGCACAGAACAGAAAGAAGTTTCATACAATGCTTCTGTGTAGTTTATATTTGAACATATTCTTTTTTCCACTATTACCCACTTAGCGCTACGAATGTCCAGTTGCATTTTCTACAGACAGAGTGTTTCAAAACTGCTCAATCAAAAGTATGGTTTAACTCTGTTAGCTGAATGCTCAGATCAGAAAGAAGTTTCACAGAATGCTTCTGTGTAGTTTATATTTGAATATATTCCTTTTTCCACTACTACTCTCTTAGCGCTCCAAATGTCCAGTTGCATTTTCTACAGAAAGAGTGTTCAGATCTGCTCAATCAAAAGTATGGTTTAACTCTGTTAGCTGAATGCACAGATCAGAAAGAAGTTTCACAGAATGATTCTGTGTAGTTTATATTTGGAGACATTCCTTTTTCCACTATTACCCTCTTAGCGCTCCGAATCTCCACTTGTATTTTCTACAAAAAGAGTGTTTCATAACTGCTCAATCAAAAATATGTTTTATCTCTGTTAACTGAATTTACAAATCAGAAATAAGTTTCACAGAATGCATCTGTGTAGTTTTTATTTGAAGATATTCTTTTTCCCAAAGTAGGCCTCTTAGCGCTTAGCATGTCCAATTGCAGTTTCTACAGAAAGAGTGTTTCAGAACGGCTCAATCAAAAGTAAGGTTCAACTCTGTTAGTTGAATGCACAGAACAGAAAGGATTTTCACAGAATGCTACTGTGTAGTTTATATTTGAATATAGTCCTTTTTCCACTATTACCCTCTTAGCGCTCCGAATGTCCACTTGCATTTTCTACAGAAAGAGGGTTCAGCACTGCGCAATCAAAAGTATGGTTTAACTCTGTTAGCTTAATGAACATATCAGAAATAAGTTTCACACAATGCTTCTGTGTAGTTTTTATTTGAAGATATTATTTTTCCCAATAGAGGCCTCTTAGCGCTCAGAATGTCCAATTGCAGTTTCTACAGAAAGAGTGTTTCAGAAAGGCTCAATCAAAAGTAAGGTTCAACTCTGTTAGTTGAATGCACAGAACAGAAAGAAGTTTCATACAATGCTTCTGTGTAGTTTATATTTGAACATATTCTTTTTTCCACTATTACCCACTTAGCGCTACGAATGTCCAGTTGCATTTTCTACAGACAGAGTGTTTCAAAACTGCTCAATCAAAAGTATGGTTTAACTCTGTTAGCTGAATGCTCAGATCAGAAAGAAGTTTCACAGAATGCTTCTGTGTAGTTTATATTTGAATATATTCCTTTTTCCACTACTACTCTCTTAGCGCTCCAAATGTCCAGTTGCATTTTCTACAGAAAGAGTGTTCAGATCTGCTCAATCAAAAGTATGGTTTAACTCTGTTAGCTGAATGCACAGATCAGAAAGAAGTTTCACAGAATGATTCTGTGTAGTTTATATTTGGAGACATTCCTTTTTCCACTATTACCCTCTTAGCGCTCCGAATCTCCACTTGCATTTTCTACAGAAAGGGTGTTTCAGAACGGCTCAATCAAAACTAAGGTTCAACTCTTTTAGTTGAACAAACAGAACAGAAAGATGTTTCACACAATTCTTCTGTGTAGTTTTTATTTGTAGACATTCTTTTTCCCAATATAGGCCTCTTAGCGCTCAGAATGTCCAATTGCAGTTTCTACAGAAAGAGTGTTTCAGAACGGCTCAATCAAAAGTAAGGTTGAACTCTGTTAGATGAATGCACAGAACAGAAAGAAGTTTCATACAATGCTTCTGTGTAGTTTATATTTGAACATATTCTTTTTTCCACTATTACCCACTTAGCGCTACGAATGTCCAGTTGCATTTTCTACAGACAGAGTGTTTCAAAACTGCTCAATCAAAAGTATGGTTTAACTCTGTTAGCTGAATGCTCAGATTGGAAAGAAGTTTCACAGAATGCTTCTGTTTAGTTTATATTTGAATATATTACTTTTTCCACTACTACGCTCTTAGCGCTCCAAATGTCCAGTTGCATTTTCTACAGAAAGAGTGTTCAGATCTGCTCAATCAAAAGTATGGTTTAACTCTGTTAGCTGAATGCACAGATCAGAAAGAAGTTTCACCGAATGATTCTGTGTAGTTTATATTTGAAGACATTCCTTTTTCCACTATTACCCTCTTAGCGCTCCGAATCTCCACTTGTATTTTCTACAAAAAGAGTGTTTCTTAACTGCTCAATCAAAAATATGTTTTATCTCTGTTAACTGAATTTACAGATCAGAAATAAGTTTCACAGAATGCATCTGTGTAGTTTTTATTTGAAGATATTCTTTTTCCCAAAGTAGGCCTCTTAGCGCTTAGCATGTCCAATTGCAGTTTCTACAGAAAGAGTGTTTCAGAACGGCTCAATCAAAAGTAAGGTTCAACTCTGTTAGTTGAATGCACAGAACAGAAAGAATTTTCACAGAATGCTACTGTGTAGTTTATATTTGAATATAGTCCTTTTTCCACTATTACCCTCTTAGCACTCCGAATGTCCACTTGCATTTTCTACAGAAAGAGGGTTCAGCACTGCGCAATCAAAAGTATGGTTTAACTCTGTTAGCTTAATGAACATATCAGAAATAAGTTTCACACAACGCTTCTGTGTAGTTTTTATTTGAAGATATTATTTTTCCCAATAGAGGCCTCTTAGCGCTCAGAATGTCCAATTGCAGTTTCTACAGAAAGAGTGTTTCAGAAAGGCTCAATCAAAAGTAAGGTTCAACTCTGTTAGTTGAATGCACAGAACAGAAAGAAGTTTCATACAATGCTTCTGTGTAGTTTATATTTGAACATATTCTTTTTTCCACTATTACCCACTTAGCGCTACGAATGTCCAGTTGCATTTTCTACAGACAGAGTGTTTCAAAACTTCTCAATCAAAAGTATGGTTTAACTCTGTTAGCTGAATGCTCAGATCAGAAAGAAGTTTCACAGAATGCTTCTGTGTAGTTTATATTTGAATATATTCCTTTTTCCAGTACTACTCTCTTAGCGCTCCAAATGTCCAGTTGCATTTTCTACAGAAAGAGTGTTCAGATCTGCTCAATCAAAAGTATGGTTTAACTCTGTTAGCTGAATGCACAGATCAGAAAGAAGTTTCACAGAATGATTCTGTGTAGTTTATATTTGGAGACATTCCTTTTTCCACTATTACCCTCTTAGCGCTCCGAATCTCCACTTGCATTTTCTACAGAAAGAGTGTTTCAGAACGGCTCAATCAAAACTAAGGTTCAACTCTTTTAGTTGAACAAACAGAACAGAAAGAAGTTTCACACAATTCTTCTGTGTAGTTTTTATTTGTAGACATTCTTTTTCCCAATATAGGCCTCTTAGCGCTCAGAATGTCCAATTGCAGTTTCTACAGAAAGAGTGTTTCAGAACGGCTCAATCAAAAGTAAGGTTGAACTCTGTTAGTTGAATGCACAGAACAGAAAGAAGTTTCATACAATGCTTCTGTGTAGTTTATATTTGAACATATTCTTTTTTCCACTATTACCCACTTAGCGCTACGAATGTCCAGTTACATTTTCTACAGACAGAGTGTTTCAAAACTGCTCAATCAAAAGTATGGTTTAACTCTGTTAGCTGAATGCTCAGATCAGAAAGAAGTTTCACAGAATGCTTCTGTGTAGTTTATACTTGTATATATTCCTTTTTCCACTACTACGCTCTTAGCGCTCCAAATGACCAGTTGCATTTTCTACAGAAAGAGTGTTCAGATCTGCTCAATCAAAAGTATGGTTTAACTCTGTTAGCTGAATGCACAGATCAGAAAGAAGTTTCACCGAATGATTCTGTGTAGTTTATATTTGAAGACATTCCTTTTTCCACTATTACCCTCTTAGCGCTCCGAATCTCCACTTGTATTTTCTACAAAAAGAGTGTTTCATACCTGCTCAATCAAAAATATGTTTTATCTCTGTTAACTGAATTTACAGATCAGAAATAAGTTTCACAGAATGCATCTGTGTAGTTTTTATTTGAAGATATTCTTTTTCCCAAAGTAGGCCTCTTAGCGCTTAGCATGTCCAATTGCAGTTTCTACAGAAAGAGTGTTTCAGAACGGCTCAATCAAAAGTAAGGTTCAACTCTGTTAGTTGAATGCACAGAACAGAAAGAATTTTCACAGAATGCTACTGTGTAGTTTATATTTGAATATAGTCCTTTTTCCACTATTACCCTCTTAGCGCTCCGAATGTCCACTTGCATTTTCTACAGAAAGAGGGTTCAGCACTGCGCAATCAAAAGTATGGTTTAACTCTGTTAGCTTAATGAACATATCAGAAATAAGTTTCACACAATGCTTCTGTGTAGTTTTTATTTGAAGATATTATTTTTCCCAATAGAGGCCTCTTAGCGCTCAGAATGTCCAATTGCAGTTTCTACAGAAAGAGTGTTTCAGAAAGGCTCAATCAAAAGTAAGGTTCAACTCTGTTAGTTGAATGCACAGAACAGAAAGAAGTTTCATACAATGCTTCTGTGTAGTTTATATTTGAACATATTCTTTTTTCCACTATTACCCACTTAGCGCTACGAATGTCCAGTTGCATTTTCTACAGACAGAGTGTTTCAAAACTGCTCAATCAAAAGTATGGTTTAACTCTGTTAGCTGAATGCTCAGATCAGAAAGAAGTTTCACAGAATGCTTCTGTGTAGTTTATATTTGAATATATTCCTTTTTCCACTACTACTCTCTTAGCGCTCCAAATGTCCAGTTGCATTTTCTACAGAAAGAGTGTTCAGATCTGCTCAATCAAAAGTATGGTTTAACTCTGTTAGCTGAATGCACAGATCAGAAAGAAGTTTCACAGAATGATTCTGTGTAGTTTATATTTGGAGACATTCCTTTTTCCACTATTACCCTCTTAGCGCTCCGAATCTCCACTTGCATTTTCTACAGAAAGGGTGTTTCAGAACGGCTCAATCAAAACTAAGGTTCAACTCTTTTAGTTGAACAAACAGAACAGAAAGATGTTTCACACAATTCTTCTGTGTAGTTTTTATTTGTAGACATTCTTTTTCCCAATATAGGCCTCTTAGCGCTCAGAATGTCCAATTGCAGTTTCTACAGAAAGAGTGTTTCAGAACGGCTCAATCAAAAGTAAGGTTGAACTCTGTTAGATGAATGCACAGAACAGAAAGAAGTTTCATACAATGCTTCTGTGTAGTTTATATTTGAACATATTCTTTTTTCCACTATTACCCACTTAGCGCTACGAATGTCCAGTTGCATTTTCTACAGACAGAGTGTTTCAAAACTGCTCAATCAAAAGTATGGTTTAACTCTGTTAGCTGAATGCTCAGATTGGAAAGAAGTTTCACAGAATGATTCTGTTTAGTTTATATTTGAATATATTACTTTTTCCACTACTACGCTCTTAGCGCTCCAAATGTCCAGTTGCATTTTCTACAGAAAGAGTGTTCAGATCTGCTCAATCAAAAGTATGGTTTAACTCTGTTAGCTGAATGCACAGATCAGAAAGAAGTTTCACCGAATGATTCTGTGTAGTTTATATTTGAAGACATTCCTTTTTCCACTATTACCCTCTTAGCGCTCCGAATCTCCACTTGTATTTTCTACAAAAAGAGTGTTTCTTAACTGCTCAATCAAAAATATGTTTTATCTCTGTTAACTGAATTTACAGATCAGAAATAAGTTTCACAGAATGCATCTGTGTAGTTTTTATTTGAAGATATTCTTTTTCCCAAAGTAGGCCTCTTAGCGCTTAGCATGTCCAATTGCAGTTTCTACAGAAAGAGTGTTTCAGAACGGCTCAATCAAAAGTAAGGTTCAACTCTGTTAGTTGAATGCACAGAACAGAAAGAATTTTCACAGAATGCTACTGTGTAGTTTATATTTGAATATAGTCCTTTTTCCACTATTACCCTCTTAGCACTCCGAATGTCCACTTGCATTTTCTACAGAAAGAGGGTTCAGCACTGCGCAATCAAAAGTATGGTTTAACTCTGTTAGCTTAATGAACATATCAGAAATAAGTTTCACACAACGCTTCTGTGTAGTTTTTATTTGAAGATATTATTTTTCCCAATAGAGGCCTCTTAGCGCTCAGAATGTCCAATTGCAGTTTCTACAGAAAGAGTGTTTCAGAAAGGCTCAATCAAAAGTAAGGTTCAACTCTGTTAGTTGAATGCACAGAACAGAAAGAAGTTTCATACAATGCTTCTGTGTAGTTTATATTTGAACATATTCTTTTTTCCACTATTACCCACTTAGCGCTACGAATGTCCAGTTGCATTTTCTACAGACAGAGTGTTTCAAAACTGCTCAATCAAAAGTATGGTTTAACTCTGTTAGCTGAATGCTCAGATCAGAAAGAAGTTTCACAGAATGCTTCTGTGTAGTTTATATTTGAATATATTCCTTTTTCCACTACTACTCTCTTAGCGCTCCAAATGTCCAGTTGCATTTTCTACAGAAAGAGTGTTCAGATCTGCTCAATCAAAAGTATGGTTTAACTCTGTTAGCTGAATGCACAGATCAGAAAGAAGTTTCACAGAATGATTCTGTGTAGTTTATATTTGGAGACATTCCTTTTTCCACTATTACCCTCTTAGCGCTCCGAATCTCCACTTGCATTTTCTACAGAAAGAGTGTTTCAGAACGGCTCAATCAAAACTAAGGTTCAACTCTTTTAGTTGAACAAACAGAACAGAAAGAAGTTTCACACAATTCTTCTGTGTAGTTTTTATTTGTAGACATTCTTTTTCCCAATATAGGCCTCTTAGCGCTCAGAATGTCCAATTGCAGTTTCTACAGAAAGAGTGTTTCAGAACGGCTCAATCAAAAGTAAGGTTGAACTCTGTTAGTTGAATGCACAGAACAGAAAGAAGTTTCATACAATGCTTCTGTGTAGTTTATATTTGAACATATTCTTTTTTCCACTATTACCCACTTAGCGCTACGAATGTCCAGTTGCATTTTCTACAGACAGAGTGTTTCAAAACTGCTCAATCAAAAGTATGGTTTAACTGTGCTAGCTGAATGCTCAGATCAGAAAGAAATTTCACAGAATGCTTCTGTGTAGTTTATACTTGAATATATTCCTTTTTCCACTACTACGCTCTTAGCGCTCCAAATGTCCAGTTGCATTTTCTACAGAAAGAGTGTTCAGATCTGCTCAATCAAAAGTATGGTTTAACTCTGTTAGCTGAATGCACAGATCAGAAAGAAGTTTCACCGAATGATTCTGTGTAGTTTATATTTGAAGACATTCCTTTTTCCACGATTACCCTCTTAGCGCTCCGAATCTCCACTTGTATTTTCTACCAAAAGGGTGTTTCATAACTGCTCAATCAAAAATATGTTTTATCTCTGTTAACTGAATTTACAGATCAGAAATAAGTTTCACAGAATGCATCTGTGTAGTTTTCATTTGAAGATATTCTTTTTCCCAAAGTAGGCCTCTTAGCGCTTAGCATGTCCAATTGCAGTTTCTACAGAAAGAGTGTTTCAGAACGGCTCAATCAAAAGTAAGGTTCAACTCTGTTAGTTGAATGCACAGAACAGAAAGAATTTTCACAGAATGCTACTGTGTAGTTTATATTTGAATATAGTCCTTTTTCCACTATTACCCTCTTAGCGCTCCGAATGTCCACTTGCATTTTCTACAGAAAGAGGGTTCAGCACTGCGCAATCAAAAGTATGGTTTAACTCTGTTAGCTTAATGAACATATCAGAAATAAGTTTCACACAATGCTTCTGTGTAGTTTTTATTTGAAGACATTATTTTTCCCAATAGAGGCCTCTTAGCGCTCAGAATGTCCAATTGCAGTTTCTACAGAAAGAGTGTTTCAGAAAGGCTCAATCAAAAGTAAGGTTCAACTCTGTTAGTTGAATGCACAGAACAGAAAGAAGTTTCATACAATGCTTCTGTGTAGTCTATATTTGAACATATTCTTTTTTCCACTATTACCCACTTAGCGCTACGAATGTCCAGTTGCATTTTCTACAGACAGAGTGTTTCAAAACTGCTCAATCAAAAGTATGGTTTAACTCTGTTAGCTGAATGCTCAGATCAGAAAGAAGTTTCACAGAATGCTTCTGTGTAGTTGATATTTGAATATATTCCTTTTTCCACTACTACTCTCTTAGCG